>NC_137105.1:42468725-43112058 GCF_949357685.1 Gobio gobio | reverse complement strand
TGCCAGTGAAAAAATAAATAAATAAAAACTATTCATGACCCTGACTAGATTTACCTGACCACTTGACAGTCTATGTATGGATCTGTCTTCAAATTATGGAAAAATCCTTTGCATCTGAACTATAAGCGGAAACTAGAACATATAATAATGTTGCATAATTCTATTTTATATTGACATGATTTTTTCATTTATCCATAATGATTCACTATAGATATCTGTTTTCTCTGTCACAATTAGCAGAGTTATTTAATTCAGTATTGGCATAAGACAAATGTATATACCGATCAGGCGTAACATTATGACCACTGACAGGTGAAGTGAATAACACTGATGATCTCTTCATCACGGCACCTGTTAGTGGGTGGGATATATTAGGCAGCAAGTGAACATTTTATCCCCAAAGGTGATGTGTTAGAAGCAGAAAAAATTAGCAAGCATAAGGATTTGAGCGAGTTTGACAAGGGCCAAATTGTGATGGCTAGACGACTGGGTCAGAGCATCTCCAAAACTGCAGCTCTCGTAGGGTTCCCGGTCTGCAGTGTTCAGTATCCACTGCAGTGGTCCAAGGAAGGAACAGTGGTGAACCGGCGACAGGGTCATGGCTCATTGATGGACATGGGGAGCGAAGTCTGGCCCGTGTGGTCCGATCAAACAGACGAGCTACTGTAGCTCAAACTGCTTAAGACGTTAATGCTGGTTCTGATAGAAAGGTGTCAGAATACACAGTGCATCGCAGTCAGGGTGCCTATGCTGACCCCTGTCCACCGCCGAAAGTGCACATGAGTGTGGGCAGTGGCACGTGAGCATCAGAACCGGACCATGGAGCAATGGAAGAAGATGGCTTGGTCTGATGAATCATGTTTTCTAATACATCATGTGGATACCTGGGTGGGGAGCACATGACACCAGGATGTACTATAGGAAGAAGGCCCATGTATATACTGTATATTTAAAAACACTGGGTCTAACTAACACTAAAGGCATTGCATTTAGTAGTTGCCATCACATTGTCACCAGGTGGCATCAGCAACCCTTTGAAATAAAAACATGACAAGGTGGACTATTCATTTTTTGACCATTTTATTTATGTATTATGCCTTTCACATAATTTATTAATAGAAAGTTTATTATCATACATAGTTATACTTTTGTTGTTCAATGTAATTAATAATCACTTTTATATATATAGGCCCAGACACACACATTTAGTAGTTTCCATCACATTGTCACTAGGTGGCATCATCTACCCTTTAAAATAAAAACATGACAAGGTGGATTATTAAATACATGGAGCCTATACCAGTATAGTCAAAATAATAATTAGTGAAAATAGATGAATTTGTACAATTTAACTAATGTACAATGTTATTTATAGTTAATCATGCACAAATGCATTGACAAAAATACTGCATCTGTCATATATTTAATAAACACAAATAGCACTTAATAATATGGGAAGGTAAGCCATATGCATCTGTAATAATTACACTTTCATTTTCAATAATAAGTGCACTTTAATTTTTCTGCATTAGTGGGCTGCCTGTGGAAACTGCAGTGTGAGGAGTCAAGCCCTCTGATTTGCTCACCATTCTGATTATGCAGCCTTACATCAGTCGGAGCAGATGGACAATCAAGTGAGAGAGTACTAAATTAATTCACATATGCATGCCTGCACATATGCAGACTCAAGCTGAACATATCACTGAGCTACTGCTTTCCACTAATTTAAATTCAATTTGCATAAAGAGCATGAATAGTTCATCAGTTGCAGCAGTCCTCCATTTCTCTTGCACTTATTCCTCTTCTTCAGTGTTTTCTGTGCATGGATCATGAGCCTAATGTGAACGTTTATATCTATACGTTATGTATATAGAATAACCAGAGAGGAAGAGTGAACAGACACAGTACACAGTGCATATAATCTCTGCAATTTACAATTAAAACATCACAAAGTCAGCATTCCAGTGGAGGATATTATACAGGCAAAGTATAAAGTAGACCGGATCCAGAATTGTTTATCTGTTTGCGTTCAAGCTTTGCTATAAAATAACAATATGGTGTTTCACTGGTTCAGCAAAAGTGACAAGATATTAATTTGATAAAACTCTGATAGATTTCATTATATTTATCAATACCGACTTCTCAAAAGGGATGAAACACACTCCTCTTGATGTTCAAGTGGGAATTTGTGTTGTTTCAAAAATATGATTTTTCAACATAGCAACCATAAATTCTTGATATTTTTAGTCTTATATAATGGAAAGTTTCAAATCATAAAGAGGAACATTCTCAAGATTATAATTGGTATATTTATTAAACATTTTATACATTTAATTTTTGTGCATTTGTTTTCACTTCTGTGGTCTAAACTACAGACTTCAAATGCATTTATTAAAATATAAAATAATTTAATATCCAATTTTACATAACATTAAAATGTACCCTATACAAAATTGAGTTGGTTCATGAAAGACAGATTGTCTTTAGCAATCATTCTATCAGAGAAAGATAAGTAATAGCGGAAGTAAATAAAGACAAAGAACAAAAGGAGTTAATCCACAGAATTTATTGTCTTGTTGTTATCATCTTTACAGAGAAATAAACTGTCTGCTGCTGTCAACAGCAAGGTCAGCCGCCACTGCTCAAAGCATAGCTCATCAAAACTCTCTGTGTCAGATTAGAATTACAGCAAATAAGCAAGTGTAAAAATTAGGCCATGGATTTGTGTGTACCATTTCACTCGGACCATATTACAGAGAGGAGCTCAGTCAGTATTGATAATCCACAGTGTCTTTAGATTGTAATCTGTTGTTGGAATTAAGGACACTGGAAAGGACTCTTACACAGGAATAAGATCAAAAATGAACTTATGTCATTAAGTCTACTAGATTTAATATTGTAGTTGTTCATTTGGGTGATGTCCATTTGGTCTCGCCACAACAAAAAGAGCTTAGATGTCTCCTTTTGTTGTTTAAAACACATTTTGGAGCAAAAAAGAGGGGTCATGTGAAGATTGAATATGGAACATTAATCTCTAATCTTAATGTTAGTTTTGCAATAGCAAAACACTTTAAAATAATTGTTTTGGCGTTTTTTAACCACTGATCATCTTGATTTTAGTGATAAAAAATTTGTTTTTTTAATAAAATAAAGCATCTAATGTTGATCCTATACAGACAGGAATTGTTTGTTGTGAATTTTGGAGAGGACAGACAATTCAATAACAATAAATAATCATACATAATACGAAAACATTATAACTTCATATCTACAATGCAAAAGTAGTCATGAGACACATAAAGTGTAATTTTCTTTGTTGAACAAAAATAACAGTATTTTTAATGAAAGCTTTTCAGTGTGCAAACCGACAGCAATGTGACTCCTTTGTCCTTGAGAAAAGGTGGAGAGGAGAAAAGATGAAAGGGGGAGATTGACAATAACATTTCAATTACGGCTTGGCAAAGAACATGGCAACATCACAGGTGCAGTTTTCATGATCTAAATGAAAAGCAGAGCTTGGAAGCACAAGACTCACCAGACATAAAGAGATAAAGTTGGTAAAATATTGTATCATGTTATTGAATGTACTGAAAAATGACTTCAGTATTAATATTACTGTAATATTGCAGTGCTCGTATTCTTGCTAAACCCAGCTAACAGGGAACGTTCTCAGAACTTTGGCTAACGTTCTGCCAACATTCAACATTCTTCTAACGCTAATAGAATGTTTGTTCGAAGTTATCTGGTCTTTAATAACATACTCAAAACCGTATCACATGACATTCATCTAACATTTTTTGAATGTGTTTGAAAATGTGTTCAAAAATATTCCATAATGTTTACAAAATTATCAAATGTGACCCTGAACCACAAAACCATAAGTCATAAGTCGCACGGGTATATTTGTGGCAATAGCCAAAAATACAATGTTTGGGTCAAAATTATTTCTTTTAATAGATTTTTCTTTGATGCCAAACATCATTAGGATATTAAGTAAAGATCATGTTCCATGAAGATATTTTGTAAATTTCCTACCGTAAATAATAAAAAATGTATTATTTGTAGTAATATGCATTTCTAAGGACTTCATTTGGACAACTTTAAAGGCGATTTTCTCAATATTTCTATTTTTTTGCACCCTCAGATTCCAGATTTTCAAATAGTTGTATCTCGGCCAAAAAATGTACCCTTATGACTGGTATTGTGGTCCAGGGTCACGATTGGAATGTTCCCATAACCAAGAAAAAAGGTTTTTAAAGCATTTAAAACACTAGGGCTCGGTTTCACAAACTGGGTTTAGACTAAGCCTGGATTTCAATTAGCCTTGGTTCAATTAGGGCATTTAAGTAGCTTTATTTTAAAAGAGCCCTAAAAAAACTGAACTGGTGTGCATCTTGAGTCAAAACAATGGCACTGACACACAGTATTTTAAGATATCTCAGTGCAAGTTGCTTTCAGTTAAAACAGCTCAAACATGCATTTTAGTCTGGGACTAGCTTAAGCCTTTGTCTGTGAAACCAGGGGTAGATGATTTGAACGTTAAGAAAACGGAGGTAATAGACCAATTTGGAGTCGACGTCACTGTTATGCCATATTCTTTTTTAGGGCTATCTCACAATTTTGACTTTTTTCTTGCATTTCTTGCAAAAAGTCAGAATTGGGTGATATAAACCTAGCCTGGCTCCGCCTTCCTATGTACTTCCGATGAATTTTCATTTTCCTTCAGTACTCCGTCTGGGATTGCGGTATATTCTCTGGTTTTCTCCGGTCAAATTTTAACCGGTCCAATCAGAGGGAGTGGCTGAGAATGATGACGTTGATGTTGTGCGCTAGTTTGAGATGACAAACGTCACGACCAAACGTTAGCGGTTGGTTATGGCAGATCCAGAGTGGCTCTGGGCAGATCCAATAGTTTTAAACTTCAACAGAGTACCCGCCTTCAAGGAAGTTAACGCTTGTCAATTGAGAATGGCCAGACTCTCTGGTAGGACCAGGCTAACATAAACCTGCAATTCTGAAAGGAAAATGACAAAATATAGAGTTTATATCTTGCAATTCTGATATTTCTTCTTAGAATTGTGAAATATAAACTTGGAAATGCAAGAAAAAACATAAACTCAAAGTCACCTTTTTATTGTTTTATTAAGTGGCTTCCATAGAGTGCTAGTGCAGAACTGTCCCTTTTTGCCACCAGGTAGACTCCGCCCACAAAACACGCCATCGATGTTTGCAAACACCCAAATGGTCTAAACTCACCTAAAGGATTATTAGGAACACCATACTAATACTGTGTTTGACCCCCTTTCGCCTTCAGAACTGCCTTAATTCTACGTGGCATTGGTTCAACAAGGTGCTGAAAGCATTCTTTAGAAATATTGGCCCACATTGATAGGATAGCATCTTGCAGTTGATGGAGATTTGTGGGATGCCACCACATCCCAAAGATGCTCTATTGGGTTGAGATCTGGTGACTGTGGGGGCCATTTTAGTACAGTGAACTCATTGTCATATTCAAGAAACCAATTTGAAATGATTCGAGCTTTGTGACATGGAGCATTATCCTGCTGGAAGTAGCCATCAGAGGATGGGTACATGGTGGTCATAAAGGGATGGACATGGTCAGAAACAATGCTCAGGTAGGCCGTGGCATTTAAACGATGCCTAATTGGCACTAAGGGGCCTAAAGTGTGCAAAGAAAACATCCCCCACACCATTACACCACCACCACCAGCCTGCACAGTGGTAACATGGCATGATGGATCCATATTCTCAATCTGTTTACGCCAAATTCTGACTCTACCATCTGAATGTCTCAACAGAAATCGAGACTCATCAGACCATTTTGGTGAGCTCGTGCAAATTGTAGCCTTTTATGCAACCGCCTAAAGGTTATGCGTGTTGTGGCTTTACAAATGCTTTGCTGCATACCTCGGTTGTAACGAGTGGTTATTTCAGTCAAAGTTGCTTTTCTATCAGCTTGAATCAGTCGGCCCATTCTCCTCTGACCTCTAGCATCAACAAGGCATTTTCGCCCACAGGACTGCCGCATACTGGATGTTTTTCCCTTTTCACACCATTCTTTGTAAACCCTAGTAATGGTTGTCCGTGAAAATCCCAGTAACTGAGCAGATTGTGAAATACTCAGACCGGCCCGTCTGGCACCAACAACCATGCCACGCTCAAAATTGCTTAAATCACCTTTCTTTCCCATTCTGACATTCAGTTTGGAGTTCAGGAGATTGTCTTGACCAGGACCACACCCCTAAATGTATTGAAGCAACTGCCATGTGATTGGTTGATTAGATAATTGCATTAATGAGAAATTGAACAGGTGTTCCTAATAATCCTTTAGGTGAGTGTATATGTTTCATTGAGTTAAAGGTGCTGTATGTAAGAATGACAGCTAGTGTTTGAAATGGGTACTGCAGTCCAAATTCAAAATATTGTTTGCCTCGCCCCCTCCTCCTCAGACTCAACGCTCACACAAGCAACCGGAACGAGCACAAATGAAAATAGAAGGAGAGGAGACTTACACGCTGTACATTAGTTGATTTTTCCACATTTTAATGTGCTTCCGTTCATAGAGATTTTTAGATGGGTGCCGAGGCTTTTTAGGTCGGGTAGAATCTGCGATCTATGAACCAGTTTGATTGCTGGCTTCCATGACAGCAATACGCTGTTTTCCGTAAACTGGCAACCTGTGGTGTCGGAATACTATTGGGTAAACTGGCCACGATATTTCGCACAGACCAAAACAAAAACAGACATTCTGACATTTCAAAGTAAAATAACTGGCTGTAGCATTGTTTTTCAGAGAAAAATATCTGCAAACAAATTATTTTATGCTTTAGTACAGTCAAAAACTTCCATACAGCACCTTTAATCTGTATTGCATGTTTCAAATAAAGCATTGGCCTCTCTGCAACATACAGTAACAACTAATGGAATACTATGACGAATCCAGAGAAATAAACATATTTTTCCCTACTTTACATGGGTGCTGAATGCACGAGGACATAAAATGAGGGTCATTGTGAAACGGGTTTCACTGGGTTTCTCCTGTTTGCTTCAACCATGCTTTCTTTCGTTTCCCTGTTTTATGATCTCCTGAGACAAAAGAGTGATGACAGTAAACTGACTCGCTTGGTTGGCCTTACACATTGCCACTTTCATGGCAGCTGTTGTTGTTATTGTTTTAGACAACACTGTCCAAATACAAAGTCTGGAATTTGGAAAGAGGGTAGCGTTGCTGTGGCACATAATTTGCTCTGGATACCTCACCTGTGGTTGCGATTTGGCTGGCAGTCTGACAATTCATCCATCCCTTCCTCTGTCATTCATGACAATTCAAATGACATTCAAATCAACAACACACTGCCATTCTGTACATAACCTTCATACTTGTTTCATATCTGACATGTTTCAAATGGCATTTTTATAGTTCATTCCAGTGGATCTTACACCTGGTAGGTCGCAACCCAAAAATGTGTTGCAGCAGGTCTGTTCTGATAAAATGCAGCTAATTAAGATAACAAAAAAATAGATGTTTGTGCAGTGAATTATCGGCTGCCAAGAGCATGACACATTTACAATTTCAATGGAGGTTTAGAAACCAAATTTTCTCCTGTTCAGCCAATATTATGTTCATAATTTTGCATACCACTGGCTTATTACCGTCAAATTAATTACGATTCTAAGTGCATTTTGTGTCACTTTGACAATTTTGGTACTGTGTTGGGTCAACCACTTGATATTCAATGTAAAAAAAAGGGTCCTGAAGAAAAACCCGTTCTATCTCTACAGCCATAAAACATTTCAGCATAACTGTTTATATATACACTGCAGTGGAAAGGCCTGGCAATAGCTTAAGGGCCATATTTGTTTTGATATGTATTAAAAACAGTGCAATTCAGCACCGTGCCAATCTAGCTGGAGGTTCCCTCATTCAGGTCTAATGCATTTGGATATTTAGAGCGTGGAGCTACTTACCCTAAGTGCACACCGCATTATGAGCAACACACTTAAGTCAGCCAGCAGACAGCACTGTAAGAAGCTTTTAATTTGGATTTGGAGGCCTGTATGAATTATTTACCCTCAGTCATCATGAGCATTACAGTGGCTCCAGTCTTGTATATACCATGATACAAAAGCATGACGACACTTAAAGACAATATGACTATACATTCTGTGGAATAAGATTCCCTAAAACATGTCCTTTTCTATTGCTCTTGGACATGCCATTAACAGCTTGATTTCAGATGTGGATATTCTATTGTAGCTCTATTAACTGATGCCTATGTAAAAATGTTATTGATTATGACATGTGCTCACTCAATGCACCTTAAATGACCTGTCCTGAATAGCCAAAGTGCAATATCATTTCTGTTCAAATTCAAAACATTGTAGGCCTATATGTAGCCTAGACACTGTACACAGCACCAAGAATACATCTGAATAAAAGCACAATGTTCAGCTAAAAAAGAAAAAAGAGGCCAGAAGTCTCACAGGAAATAGCCTTCTTTTTTTAGCTGCAACACAAATAGCACAAAAAAGAGACAAATTGTGCTATTTGTGTTGCAGCTAAAAAAAGAAGGCTATTTCCTGTGAGACTTCTGATTTATTAGCCTAGCCGCTATAGGTAGCCTAAATAGAAAAATAACAAAGTGCAGTAAAATTGTTTGCGCTACAAACCAGTGAGTTGATTACGATAATGAATTAAAATAATATAACAAATACCAGTTTGCGATCACCTATCAAGCAGGATAATTAGCTGTTTTGTAGCAACAGCTAAGCCTTTCACAACCAGGATAGAATGTCCTCACCTGCCCTTGTGTTAAAAAGGTGGATAACACTTGAATGGTGTGGGTGTGAATAAAGGCCTTCTGAAGCGAAGCGATGCGTTTGTGTAAGAAAAATATCCATATTTAAGTCTTTACAAACTGTAATCTCTAACTTCCGCTAACTGTCGTACGCATGTTCACGAGAAACTGACGTTCCAGCGTATAGGACCCTCCAGTGAGAATATGCTAGTTTTAGCGAGACCCAATTTTTGTTTTGCTCTATCCTCGGCGCTTTCACTTTCGTCATAAAAAATGGCAGTCTCCCGTGCACGCGCGTACAGAGCCCCGTACATGACATGCAGTAAAAAACTAGTAGGCTAAATCGTGCGCACAATTTACTATTTCGTTCCCTCGATTTATAAAGCGTGCGCACGTTTTACTAATTCGTTCCCTCGATTTGCTAAATCATGCGTATGATTTATAAATTGAGGGAAAGAATTAGTAAATCGTGTGCCCGATTTAGCCATTTGAGGGAACGAATTAGTAAAACGTGCGCACGATTTATAAATAGAGGGAACGAAATAGTAAATCGTGCGCATGATTTATAAATCGAGGGAACGAAATAGTAACTAGTGCGAACGGTTTACTTTTTTTTCTTGCATGTCATGTGCGGGGCTCCGTACGTGTGTACGACAGTTAGCGGAAATTAAAGATTACAGTTTGTAAAGTTTATAGATCGATATTTTTCTTGGGCTACACAAACGCATCGCTTCGCTTCAAAAGGCCTTTATTCACAATGTACTATTGGCTAATTTTCATTTTTGGGTGAACTATCCTATTGTATTATATTATAAATATTATATATGAGCTAATAAGGTTAGCTACATGGTCATACAATTCAATGCCTTTTTGACTTTGAGACTTCTGACAAATGACAAATCTATTTTTTCATCATACAGTTCATAGGTTGTCAAATTTAATTTATCTCTATTAGTTAACGGCGCTATAGATTTACACGACAATGTGCTTGTTTGTATAAACATATAAAGACGATATTTAAGCATCTGCAGAAAAACTACTAAGCACATTTAAATGGACAGCAAGAGTTTCCCTTGTAACGGTCTCCCATTCTCATCAATGGATCTATTTCCAGCCCTCAATTGCGTGGCAGTGATGATGTAATAGCGAAAGCGGAACGCGCACTATCCGCAGCAGCATCCGGGTTCCGAACAAACCCATCCGCGCGGAGAGAGAGATGTTCTGAGCGAGAGGCTCCTGTAGCCCCCCCTCGGGAAAACAAAAACACCGGAGCCAGAAATGCCCCACCGCCCAGCTGCGGACAGCCTTAACAGGCTCATATGATGAGTTTCTTATGGTTATAATTTTTTATTATTCTTATTTTCGGAATCGCTCTCTGGCCGTTTTGACGTTAGTTTGCAGGCTAATTGGCTAGCCATCGATTGATGTGTGTTGTGGCTGTGAGCGCAGCGCTGTTTGCTATCCGGCCCAATATACTGACATTAAGGCTCTTACCCGCGGCTTTTGTGCCTCGGTGTTTCTTCATCCAGCAAAGCGCACGAAGAAACTGGGTAAGTGATATTATGGCACTCTGACGTACATAAAATGTAGGAGTTAGCCTCTTAATGCTATCTGGGCGTGCAGCAGTTTGCATATGCTGATAGGGGCAGTGGCTTCCTCAGTAAACACATCTCAGTTGTTTTATACAGGTTTGTTAATTTTGCTGCGTTGGCGTCTGAACGGATTATAAAAAGAAGTTTAAATGTAAACAAACGCCGGTTTGTAGGCAAATAAGTTTACTGCATTGATGTGATGATATAAACATTTACCTAAACAGTACTTGCTACTGGAAGCTTGCTGCACCTGTGGCTTATCGTATAAATTGTCATGCCATATCCATCACATGTTTGAACATGTCATTTTTTGTGTGTTTTGTATAAACGAGAGGCACTGTCATAATGAAGCACCTTTGACTCACTTGTTTTCTGGTTCTGTTTGTGTTAGAGCAACATAAGAAGAATGGGTTCGTTCTTAGACAAGCCAAAGATGGAGAAGCACAATGCTCACGGGGAGGGGAACAGCCTCCGCTATGGACTCGGCAGTATGCAGGGATGGCGTGTGGAGATGGAGGACGCACACACGGCTGTGATTGGGCTGCCTTATGGCCTCAGCCTGTGGTCCTTTTTCGCTGTTTATGATGGGCACGCAGGCTCTCAGGTGGCTCGTTACTGCTGTGAGCATCTGCTGGAACATATTACCAGCAACCCAGACTTTAGGCGGGGGTGCTTCGGAGGTGCGGATTTAGTTGGTGCCGAGCCCTCTGTGGAGAGTGTGAAGTGTGGGATCCGCACAGGCTTCCTGCAAATCGACGAGCACATGCGGGCCATGTCCGAACGCAAGCACGGGGCGGACCGCAGTGGCTCCACGGCGGTGGGTGTGATGATTTCCCCTCATCACTTCTATTTCATCAACTGCGGTGACTCCAGAGCCTTGCTGAGCCGCAAGGGTCGCGTTCACTTCTTCACCCAGGACCACAAGCCGAGTAACCCTCTGGAAAAGGAGAGAATCCAGAACGCAGGCGGTTCTGTTATGATCCAGAGGGTCAACGGCTCCCTCGCCGTCTCCCGTGCTCTCGGCGACTTCGACTATAAGTGCGTGCATGGGAAAGGCCCCACTGAGCAGCTGGTGTCCCCGGAGCCAGAAGTGTATGAGATCGAGCGCTCTGAGGCTGAGGATGAATTTGTGGTGCTGGCCTGCGATGGTATTTGGGACGTCATGGCCAACGAAGAACTGTGTGATTTCGTGCGCTCACGCTTGGAAGTGACAGACGACCTGGAGAGAGTGTGTAATGAGATTGTGGACACCTGTTTGTACAAGGTAAGTTGGATTTTTACCTGCATCTATTAAAGGATTAGTTCACTTCAGAATGATAATTTACTCACCCCCATCTCATCCAAGATGTTCATGTCTTTCTTTCTTCAGTGGAAAAGAAATTAAGTTTTTTGAGGAAAACATTCCAGGATTTTTCTCCATATTATAGACTTCCATGGCAACCAAAATGTTGAAGGTCCAAATCAATGCAGTTTCAAAGCGCTTCGATGGGCTTCAGAGACTCTGCGTGATCCCAGATGAGGAATGGGGTCTTTATCTAGCAAAACAATCGGTCATTTTCACTTAAAAAAAAAAATTTAATATACTTTTTAACCTAAATTGTTCATCTTGTGCTGCTCTGTGAGGTGCTAAGGATTGCACAATCATGTCGGAAAGGTCTTGGTAGACGTAGGCAGAAGTACTGCCCCCGTGTTTACAAAGCGCACGTGTGCGAAGACTAATGGTGCGTTCACACTGGACGCGATTCGCGCAAGTGATATACATGTTAAGTCAATGCAGAGACGCGAAATGGCATTCTGCGGCGTGAAGGACGCGAATTGAGCGTTTTGAATGCGCGAATCGCTCAAGTTGAAAAATCTGAACTTTGACGGATATTTCGCGCCGAGTTAACCAATCAGGAGCTTGCTCTAGTAGTGACAACAATGAGGAGAAAATCTGTATATTAATATCTGGTTCAGACAATATGATTATCACTGTGATAACATTAAATGACATGAAACACAACCCAGTCTCTTTTTGTTAAATGCAAGTTTATGTATGATCAATAATACAAGAGTATAAGTAATGTATAACAAGCTATACATGAAATAAAGCAAACAATTCAGTCAAACATTCAAAGTCAGTGCTAGTAGGCTAACGTTACAACTGCAACGTACAGTTATAGCCTAAAAATATAAAATAATGAAACTTATCTTTTCCCTCAGCCTAAACGATTTGCCAGGGAACAAATTATAGATCCATGAGACCAAAGATCGGCCGTTACAAGACGAATTATAGCTCGAGACACCACAGAGACATCAGAGCCAGCGGCAGACGGCAGAAGGACTAGCCAAGGAAAGGTTGCCCTCGCCGGCTTTGACGAGCGCTGAGCGCCGCTGTCCGCTGGAGCTCACAACTCCGAAAACGGCAGATAAAATGTTAAAATAGGCACTCTTTATATAAATAAACCACAGATTTGAGCTTTAAACAACTACATTATCGACTGAAAAAGTCTTAAAACTACGTTTTGTCACACATTAACAGTAGATTTTGACCAAAAAAAGACATGTAAACACAGCCCATGTCAGCCATTTCTCAACGAGCCGGCTGGCAGAAGCCCCGCCCATGACGCGAATTCTTGTCTGTTGTGCAGTGAATGTCACGCGCGATTTGCGCGAATTTCACGCGCGATTGAAGCGAGTAAACACAAAATGTTCAAGCGTCCACCTTCGCGCGATTAGGGTTGGGAATCGTGAGAAATTTTCCGGTTCCGGTTCCGGTTTCGGTTCCGCCTAACGATTCCGGTTCCGATTCCGGTTCCATTAAAATTATTACACAAATAGTGGTAAAGGAAAAAGGCACAATACGCAACTCAAACAATCCATTTTGTGTTTATTACTTGCTCTAAAATTAATTTACAGGTTGGCAATGTCAAAAAAGTCCTGTACTGTACATATATTACAGTACTAATTAAGCCATTCTTGCAACACATTGTTTTTCAAATGAACACCTCTGAAATTGTCTTATTACATTTTATCTCTCTGTCTCTGAATAAAACCAAGTTATAAATTATATTTATTAGTTATATTTATTAATTAGTTGTATATTAATTTAATAGTAATTCAGTTATTCAGTGAACTTGTAAATAATAAATTGCAATTCAGCATTACAAAGGTAATTGTGCCTAAACGCTTACCTAAACCATGGTGACTCAACGGTTGACATACATATATATATATATATATAGGCCTTACACTATAAATCTGGTATAAGCCCTGAGGCACTCTGTGTTGTAGCAAATGTTTTGTCAAATTGCTAGTGCAGCCTCCTTTGCATGTTATTAACTTTTCACATTTTGCTTCATTATCATTCATTCTTTGGAAATGAATCCATACTTGTGACTTTCTCTTCGCCATGCTGGTGGTCAACGAGAAAATATCTGACGCAAAACCGTAAATGTGTAGCGCGAGGGCTTTCAGGCTGAACTGCTGCACTCCTGGAAGCGGCAGGCAACGTAATTAATATTCATGAGGAGGTGAGCCAGGGTTGCCAGGTTTTCACAACAAAACCCGCACAATTGCACAATCGCTTCAACCCGCGGACATGAAACACAGCCCGCGGCAACAGTGGAAAACGGGAAAGCGGGAAAACCACGGACTTGGCAACACTGGCTGTCACTCGCTATGAAAGGATACGCTTCCAGCGCTTCGCACACACATTGCACCAGAACCGTTTTCGGAACCGAAACTTAGGAATTTCGCGCGGTTCTGGTATTTTTCAAAAATCAGTTTCGGTTCTGAATAAGAACCGGTTCTCGGTTCCCAACCCTACGCGCGATTAGCGTCCGGTGTGGACGCCACATAATACAAACGCCCTTTAGCAAAAAAAAAGTTAAAACAACGATGTTGGACAATTTTGAAGTTGAAGATGGAGTGTTTTTTGGTAAAGGCTGTTTGTATTAGTCCTCGCACGTTCGCTTGGGGTGGTACTTCCGCCTACGTCTTGCGTGACCTTTACGACGTGATTGCACAATTCTTTGCACATCGCAGAGCAGCGCAAGAGGAGCAATATAGGTTAAAAAGTATATTAATTAAAAAAAATTTTTTTTACATGACCGGTTGTTTTGCTAGATAAGACCCTCTGAAGCCTTTCGATGCGCTTCAACATTTTGGTTGCTATGAAAGTCTGATAGGGAGAAAAATGCTGGAATGTTTTCCTCAAAAAACTTTTCTTTTCGACTGAAGAAAGAAAGACATGAACACCTTGGATGAGATGGGCGTGGGAAAAATATCAGGAAAAGGTTTTTTTTTTTTTTTTTTTTTTTTTTTTTTTTTTTTTTCTCTCTCTCTCTCGTTCATCTTCGGAACACAAATTAAGATATTTTTTTTTTAAATCCGATGGCTCAGTGAGGCCTCCATAGAGACCAAAGCAATTTACACTCTCAAGATCCATTAATGTACTAAAAATATATTTTAATCAGTCCAATGTGAGTACAGTGGTTTAATATTAATATTATAAAGCGACGATAATATTTTTGGTGCGCCAAAAAAAACGAAATAATGACTTGTATAGTGATAACCGATTTAAAAAAACTGCTGCATGAAGCTTTGGAGCGTATCGAATCAGCGGCTCGGAGCACCAAAGTCACGTGATTTCAGCAGTTTGGTGGTTTGACACGCGATCCGAATCATGATTCATAACGGTTCGAATTTTCATGAATCTGTGTTTTTAAATCGGTTATCACTATATAAGTAGGTTTTTTTTTTTTTTTTTTCGCACCTAAAATAGGATCGTCTCTTTATAATATTAATATTTAACCACTGTACTCACATGGACGGAAACGGAAGCGTGTTCGCTTGACGAGTGAAAACCAATGAGGTTCATTCTCATTTGTTACTCAGAACGTTTGAGCTTCCGCAAAAACCAATGAGGTTCATAATATATGAGGAACCTCATTGGTTATATAATATAATATAAGTGCTGTCAAATCGATTAATCGCATCCAAAATAAAGGTTTGTTTACATAAAATATGTGTATATTGTGTATAATTATGTATATTTGAGTACACACACATACATGTATATATTTAAGAAATATTTGCATGTATATAATGTACGGTATGTTAATATAATTTATATTATATACAAATATAAATATTTTATATATGAATATAACAATTTTTTCTTAAATGTATACATGCATGTGTGTGTATTTTATTTATGTATATATATATATATATAATATAATATATAAATATAAATATATATATATATCATTTAATAATTATACACAGTACACACATATATTATTTAAACACACTTTTATTTGGAACACGATTAATCGATTTGACAGAACTAAGGATCTATAATATGTGTAAACTCGTGTCACATGTATTCAAAGTGTAAGGAAAATGCTATTATTACTTGACATTTTTAAAGTCATCTAACTTGATTGTTCCTTGTTTTTGCTTGTTTATCAACAGGGTAGTCGAGACAACATGAGTGTGGTGCTGGTATGTTTTCCTGGTGCCCCAAAAGTCAACCCAGAAGCCGTGAAGCGAGAGGCTGAGCTAGATAAGTACCTGCAGAACAGAGAGGGCGGAGCATGTAAAAAGGCGAATAAATAAAATGTATTGCAAAGACGGAAGAGAGAGAGAGTTATAGAAAGTGAGCATTCTTACTTAATTAGGTGAGTTTGTTAGATGGCAGTTTACGCTTGCCACTTAAATATACGTTACAGTTAACGTAAAGTTTCCAATTAACGAATCCCCATATTGGAGAGGAAAGACTCACTGGTACTGTATTAGCACAGTTAGGACTATTCAGGATCAATTTGACCAGAGAGAAACACAACAGTGTGAATTTGAGCTTGTCTTGATAATTAGAGGCCTTTGATTATTTATTGCCAATATTGAAAAGCACTCACACAATTTAGCCGTAGCCTGTAGCTTTACCAGAGGTTTTATTGTGGTGCATCTAAACATCCTCCGCTCCAGTGCGTATTACACGTCTGTATTGGCGTATTATTAGCTACTAAGTGATGGTAAGTGCAATTGTAGATTAGGAAAAAGGAATGACAAAACCCAACATTTGGTTCTGCACTTTGTCATTAAACGCTGCTATGCTTAAAGGCATCTTCTATTAATAAGAGAGAGACCAAATTTGAGATCTCAGTTAGAATACAGTATGTTTACGTGTTCGAACAGAATTAATACAAAGTGTAGTTTTGCGTTCTATTTGTGACGGTTTGTTCTTCGGATAGTTGTATTCATCCTCTCGTACGAGCATGTGTTTCAGTCTGGCACCCGTTTCATTTGCATCTTTCTGAAAAGGCGTTCTAGATGAGAGTGAATGTCAGGCCTCCACTGCTGATTACCTGCAATTGTAGCTGACACTCCTGCACATGGCCTGATGGTGCAGTTCTGTGTCTACAGCGGTGGCCATGAGCATTTTAATCTGCATGATTCCTGTTCTGTAATATGGAACATTGTTGCCTTAGTCCTAATTTACAGCGACTACCTTGATTAGAATCGATAGGTAGGTTAGCACTTGGTACCCAACTCCAACTGCTTGGAAGAGTAATACTAAATCCAATGGACACATGGTACTGAACGCATGCACAGTACCGATAGCACGATACGTTGTGTACACCTCCTGCATGTACGCTACATTAAGAAAAAAAAACAGGGAAAGATCTTATTTAGAGTTAAGTTAGTCTGACTGAAGTTTTATACTTTGTACAGTATACATTTGTAACCCCTGAGGACCAGCTTCCGTGTGAACCGAACATAGTATTTGAAAGATTATGTCGATGTTTTACAATCCTCTCCGAGTTGTTTACTAATTGTTGCCTCAAAGTGACACTTTGTCAATCCTCTGGTTTGTCTTTATAACTATTAAGACAAAATTATGTAGTTTAATTATGTTGGAAATTTTAGGTCCATAGTGTGGTATTAAGCCCGTCAGCACTTTCCGATATGTAGTTCCTTGTTGGTACAATGGTTTAATATTTATAGTACAATAATGGTAAAACCCTACAAGATTTATCTTTCTTTTTCTGTACCTACGATCGTGCAAAGGTTTCATTTAATGTTGTTGAACCCCTTGGACTTGTCCTAACATGGTGCGACGCATCAAGAATTCGGCCCCGTCCACACAGAGACACGTTTAGCATGCGTAAAAATTTTGTATCGTACCAGCGTTCATGTGGATCCGCCGTTTTGGGAGCCTGAAAACGATATTTTTTGAAACCGGGTCCCAGAGTGGATAAATCTGAAACCGACACCCTTGCGTTTTCGTGTATACTGCCAATCCATATATTTTGTGAAACGGTGATGTCGTCACACCACGTCCCACGTTTCTTGAGACGAGGGGAAAAAAAGATTGGATAGGGAAAGCTCTGGCTTCGTGTGGATGTGGTCTAAAACACCAAGCAATTTGTCCATCCTTTAAAATCGAAAATGTTTTCATCATTTACTCAACCTGATGTTGTTCCAAGCTCATAGAAACTTGTTTAACGTGTTGGATCTGATTGAGTTTGATAAGAGAAAAATTGTAAAACATTTCAAAAATTTGGAGTAAATGATGACAATTCTCTTTTTTTGGTAGAACTAAAAAGGGTAGGGATGCACTGATATTAAAAATTTGTCCGATACCGATAATTCTTTATATATGAAAACCGATATATTGGTCGCTAAATCAAAATTTTATATAATTTGAGAGCCTGATAACAAAAACAAAAGTCTCACCACTAAAGGCCATGTCCCAAGCATACAATTATAATGTTCGCATTGTAATTTTATGTAGCCTATATGACTGCAAGTAGGGCTGTGCGATATTGAAGAAAAATTCGATATTCGATATGCGATACGAAATTGCTTTAAGTGTGTAAAATCTATTTCTTTCCCCAACTGATATCATTCACTTAAAGCATAACCCCGACTGTGTTTACATGAATATTCATCAAGACAGCCATTGTGACACAACTGTGTGTGTATTTGACAGTTCGAGTGTGTAACAAGACACGAAAAAAAGAACGGCTTGTGCGCAAGTTTCGGTGTGTGAGTCAGACAGCGCGAGACTGCAAGGAGTTGTTTTTCGCAAGTTATTGCGTTTAATAACTCTTTTTAACGTCAAGCAAGTCACATAAGTAACAGTCATGTGCTCAGTCTATTCTCTGCTATATTGATCAACCTAAAATGTACACTTTTCACAGCGTTGAAGTAGTCTATTAAAATCATTCAGATATTGCGTGCCCTTGCGATATGCATATTGCGACATGTACATTTGCGATATTTCGGTAATTTCGATGTATTGCGCAGCCCTACTGCACAGGTTGCACTTAAATGTATTTTCCTTTTTGTGGTGATTTCCATCATATTTCGGGGAATTCAAAACCATCATGGTGTCTCAGCTGAAGATATCGTCCAAATGTTCTTATTGGGCCGATAATGATAACATTAAAATGGACATTTATCGGCCGATGCCGATATATTGCGCATCCCTACAACACAATCAATCACAAAACTCAGCCAATCAGAACATTTCCCACCGTTTACTCTCTCGCTTTGTCATAGAATATGTTCTGATTCTGCCTTCCTCAACCCGTTTCTCCTCATCGGTGGTTGATGTTTAATATACATGAACTAGATATACTTGAGTAGTAGTCAGTCTAGTGAAGTTTGAGCGTGGACGAGGCGACCGGCACAGAAAAAGTACCACGCTTTTGACCAATTGTAGTGTTTTATCACTTCGCACCTGGTTAGGACACGGAATAAGAACAGAAACCGAACTGGATTGGTTAAGGATGGGGTGTTCTTTTATCTTCTCTAAATTTCCCCTTAGAGCCGAACGATCCCAAATGTTTTGAGCATGACTTTATGTATTACCAGATTATATATTTAAGCTTTTAAGATGTTTTTAACTGAATGAAAAAACATAGTGTGCCTGCTCTGAGAGAACTCTTGAGATTTAAATGATTGTAGGTCATTCCTGTACCATATCCATTTCATTTAGCCTGGTTTGCTGTTGTATCCTCCTCACTGTTTGACATGGCTTGACACACCTGCCGATAATCCACTTTATTAAATTAGCCTTAATTATTTTCTTCCATAATAGCACATCTGAGATCTCTATGCTTTGATGAGACATGTCACGTGTTTATATACCTACAAAGAGTGACTAGAGGTCCTTCTGGGAGAGCTTTTAATTGTGCCTACGAGTGAGTCTATGGCCAGCTGTAGCATTTAAATGAACTTTCTAAGTCTTTTGAGGTGGTTTTGTTTGTTTGTTTTGTAGCATTATAGTCCAGTCCAGCCCACTCATGCATGATTTAAGCATAATTGCATTGGTTGGCCCCTTCCAAAAAGTGCCATGCGAGTGATTCAAACCATTCACCTGAGATTATCGCAAAGCACAACCCAAACCCCCAATGAGTCAAAAATTGGGTGTGGGACTCTTAGTGGAAATATTGCCTTACTGAAAAACAAAGCAGGCGTTAAATGGGTCATAAAGTATTGTAAAAGACATTGCCTTGATTTCTAACACTGTAGCACCATGAAATTGAGATGTAGTTGACATTTTCTTTCCCTATACAAGACTGTCCTTCTACAAAGTTCATTGGATTTTCAGTGCAGCAACCAACTGCGAATAAAGTAGGCCTTTGTAACACAGGATCATTTCCAAATGTATATTCTGGAGTGTTAATCTAGGGCAAACAGAGCCCGCTCATTGTCTTATATTTGCGCTGTGTTGTGCTGTTGGTCCCTGTGTGTCACTTCTGTCTTTACCTCTCAGGTCCAAACTGACAAGCAACAGAGGACACTATTTATTTGAATTATTTATTGTCTTTATAGTATTTTACCTCTTTTGAATGATACTGTCCATGCATTCCATTTTATTTAGCCAAATAAGCACTACTAATGCAATGAAAAGCTTATATTCTTTTTTTCCTTGTATTTATTGTTCTACATCCGTGTCATAAGTAGTCCATGTGAACTGAAAGTTATGGCAGTTAAAAATGCATCATGTCTTGGGTTCATCTACACAAAGTAGTTTCTTCTCATGATGTTCACGCTTTTCACTATTCTGTCAGAGAATCGGTCCAAGGTTGACGGTGTGTAAGGGTTACAATCTATGATCGGTCCTTTCTTAACCCAGCAGACTGTTTGTGTCTGTGTTTGTTCAATTTTACCTCTCAGAAGGTAACCGTTTTATAAAGCTCATTTTGAAAGATTTTTCAAATACAATTTCATAGAAAAGTATTTCAATATTAGAGGGTGAGCACCCAGTATTTTCTTTCTTTAGTTTTTATTTTTGTACATTAGCACCCGGGTATTAGCAATGTAGACAAACTGTGATCTTGTCATTCTTGGCTGTCAAAGATGATTCAAATAAAATTATTTACGGAAACCCTGAATTTGTGTTTTTATTTATTTATTTATTTTTTTTATTCCGAGAAATCTGTTATTCAGTTAAATTGTATGAAAATGAATGTGTGGTAACCATGTTTTTAGTAAATTTGCTTTAACATACTGTTTTTAATGGGAAAAAATGCGGCCGGTCTGAGGGGTAATGGACGTGTGAAATGATCTGTCACTCTCAGTCCAAATCTGTACATTATTCTTACATTCTAAGGATTTTTTGGTGAAAATTATAGTTAAAAAAAAGGCAGCTGTGACTTGCCAGAACTTAAAATTAAGTAGCAACATTTTAAGTTTTACAGACTTAAATTTACAGTAAAAATTTTATATTTGATTAACTGAAAGTCTTAATGAACCAATTTTTTTAAATCTTTTTTTTAAATATAATTTTCTGACAGCCATCTTTAAAACATGGGTGGTAAAGAGAGCCACATGATGAATCAAAATTAATCATAAGTAAATACAGGTAAATACAAAGTTCTGTCATGATACTCTAGATGGTGCATGCATGTCCTTAACTCAATCTGTTTGCTATCACATCATTCTCTATAGGACACAGCTGATTGGTTCCTGCTGTATCAGTAGCCAATGAGCTCGCTGCTCAACCCTCCACCTTCCCCAGCTCCACCTGTATAGATCTGCTTCCGGTAATTCATGTATGCTTTATTGTACGGCAGCAGCATGTCTTACTTGCTCATTATTTGCCGTCCTTCGGATGAGACGTTAAACCGAGGTGGTCATTAAAAATCCCAGGATGTCCTTCGATAAAGAGTAGGGGTGTAACCCTGGCATCCTGGCCAAATTTGCCCATTGGCCTCTGTCCATCATGGCCTCCTAATCATCCCCATATATACCGATTGGCTTCATCACTCTGTCTCCTCTCCACCAATAAGATGGTGTGTGGTGGGCGTTCTGGCGCAATATGGCTGCCGTCGCATCATCCAGGTGGATGCTACACATTGGTGGTGGTTGAGGATATTCCCCCTTCCATGTAAAGCTCTTTGAGTGCCTAGAAAAGATAAATGTAACAAATTATGAATTAATTATTATAATTATAGCAGCGTGTCGTGTATGTATTGGCAGTAGTAAATCCCGTACTTGCTCTGCAGCAGCAGCGCAGCAGATCTATTCCACCAAAATCAAACATCAACATTATCCATTACCATGTCAAACTCTCTGGGAGTTGTCATGACAGAAATACTAATATATAGAAGCCACACTAATACAAAACACCACCAACAACACTAAACTAATGCAATAAACATTTAACCACAAGATGTAACATAAACCCTAATGTACATCCATACAGTAGAGTGGGGGGCAGTGATGATGTCAAATCCCGGAAGACTAATTGGCCACTGGTTCCACCGAGATTTTACTATGGGGTTTTTCATTTTATGAGTAAAATAAGGTCTGTGGTAAACATAACTTGATGATACTTGAACGTTTTGCTCTACAGCGTAAATTACACCCATATTGAAAATGTGGATTTTGAAGCAGTTATTTTTATTTAAAAAAACGTATAAGTAACTGGATAAGAATGTGTGCAGTTTACATTGTAGAACAAAACGTCTCAAGTTATGTTTACCATTTATGTTAATTAGTCTTACAGTTTTTGATGTCATTCCTGCCCCACTCCATTATATGTTTTATTATAAGAATTTTGTTCTTTTTTACTCAAAAAACTGTACATTTAACAGTATTTGTAAGTGCATTTTTAAGAAAATTTGGGTAACAGTTTATTTTACAGTGTCCTTGCTACATGTGTAAGGGATAATCCATGGCTAGCTGTGCATTAAAGGACGACGTGTTTTTTTATTTTTATTTTAATGCACAACGTGAAGGCAAAGAACGCCCAACGGGAAACGGAGTTACGAGCCGTCAATTTTACCCTTCCGGTCAAATATTGTGCTGCAAACATCAATAACAGCTTTAAAGGGTTAGTTCACCCAAAAATAAAAATTCTGTCATTAATTACTTACCCTCAAGTCGTTCTACACCCGTGAGACCTCCGTTCATCTTCGGAACACAAATGAAGATATTTTAGTTGAAATCCGATGGCTCAGAAAGGCCTCCATTGGCACAATGCACTTTACACTCTCAAGACCCTTAAAAGGTACTAAAGACGTCGTTACAAAGTCCATCTCACTACAGTGGTTCTACAATAACTTTATGAAGCGACGAGAATAGTTTTAGTGCGCAAAAAAAACATAAATAACGACTTATATAGTGATGACCGATTTCAAAACACTGCATCATGAAGCTTCGAAGCGTTACGAATCAGTGAGTCGATTCAGCGGTTTGGAGCGCCAAAGTCACGTGATTTCAGCAGTTTGCCGGTTTGACACGCGATCCGAATCATGATTCGACTCGCTGATTCATAACGCTTCGAAGCTTCATGATGCCTTGTTTTGAAAACGGTCATCACTATATAAGTCGTTATTTAGGGGGTTTTTTGCGCACAAAAACTATTCTCGTCGCTTCATAAAGTTATTGTAGAACCACTATAGTGAGATGGACTTTGTAATGACGTCTTTAGTACCTTTTATGGGTCTTGAGAGTGTTAAGTACATTGTGCCAATGGAGGCCTTTCTGAGCCATCGGATTTACACTAAAATATCTTTATTTGTGTTCTGAAGATGAATGGAGGTCTTATGGGTGTGGAACGACATGAGGGTAAGTAATTCATGACAGGTGATTTTTGGGTGAACTAACCCTTTAAGTTGTCAATGTTGGCAAATGACCACGGTATAAGTTACATGTACTTACCATAGTAATAACAGTAAATGATGCATAATTACATGCAACTAACTCTCAACCCTACCCTAACCCTATAGTAAGTACATGTTGTTAATTATTAATCAGTACTTAAACATATAATTACACTGTAACACTGACACCTTAAAGTGTAACCAAAAATTGCCTCATGAAATGTTTCATTAGATGTAGTTTTTCACCATGAGTAAGGGAACTTACCATTAACCAATGAATAGGTTTTGAATGTAGCATTGTTACAGTCTTTTACCATTAAATTTACAATCATTTCCAAGTCCAACAAAATCTGAATGAAAAACATGCTTTATTTTAGGCAGAGGGTATGAGTCATGAAAGACATTTCATAGGCTTCCTGCAACGATGAAGCAGTGACTCACATATTGGCCTCTGTTGTTTGTTGCACTCTTCAGTCAGTATCTCTTCAGCTTACTCATAGTTAAATGTATTGCTTGCAGTATAAGTGCTGAAATAATGTCTGTAGTGGCTGTGATTGAGTACTGCAGTGCATGAATAACTCAGAACCCCTTTCTACTGGAGGACTGTTTGGGTGACTCACAGGTCTTTTGTGTGTGGCATGTATCCATGTCTTAAGTAACTCTACCATGTTTATATGTGAAGACTCTTCCCTTTTATATTAGATGTAATGTTTCTGTTCTCCTCTATACCTGTCTCATTCCCTCTGCATACTCTCTTCCCCTCAAAATACTGCCCTCACTGAATTATTGATATCAAAGCTCTCATGTTCTCTCTGTTGATAAAATAGTGGGTTTAACTTAACATGTACTCAAAGTGAGCTATTATGCTATTTTTACTAGCTAAATGTGAAAATATCAGCTCCTATGAAATAAATGCTGTCTGTGATGAAGTATTTTGGCTATAACACTTATTAATCACATAATCACACTAAAAGAACATTGACACATTAAGTTTTTATTGTTGTGCCAAGAAATGCATTCAAAAATAAAAGGTAAGTACATAAACTGTTCAATGGTCTGGGTTCAGTACGCCTTTTAATTAAAGGAACACGCTGACTTTTTGGAGCTTAAGCTTATTCGCCAAATCCCCCAGAGTTAGACAAGTCCATACACACCATTCTCATCTCCATGTGTGCCATAACTCTGTATGACGCACCCACTGCTAGCCTAGCTTTGCACAAAGACTGGAGGTAAACGGCTCCAGCTAGCCTACTGCTCAATAAGTGACTAAATAACGCCAACATTTTCCTATTAACATGTTGTGATGTGTATAGTTACATCGTGTACTAAGACCGACAGAAAATGAAAAGTTGTGATTTTCTAGACCAGGGGCGGACTGGCCATCTGGTGTACCGGGCGTTTTCCCGGTGGGCCGCTGGACAATGTGGGCCGGCCCGTTACTACGTAAATATATATGAAAAATAAATTATAGTAAAACTACATAGCCTATATCCTTCAATCAGCCCAGACGAATGGCCCACGCAGCCCACTTGAGGCAAAACTCTAATCTATAACCTGCTCAGTCCCAGTGCCTCAGTGGTGTAAAAGCGCTCGTCAATGTCAAAATGTTTGCGATATCCAATCAAATTGAAGGAGGCGGGATTTACTGTGCACAGCAGCCGATAGGGTGACCACCCGTCCCGCTTTGCGTTGTACTGCACAGCATTTTCACCCCTTGTCCCGCATGTCGCATATTGAGAAAATGTCCCGCATTTTCATCAGTCTGTTGGTTTTCCCTCCTATGGAAGCTGCCAATGGTAGCCCCATCCGCACATATGGAACGAGGTACGTCGAATTATGTTTCGGAGGACAGCAGTTCGGCTGGGACTTTGTTTCTGCAAAGGTTGCCGTCCCCCTCCTCGGCGCAGATTTTTTGTGTGCACATGGACTGTTGGTGGATGTAAAAAAACGTTGTTTGATTAACGCTGTCACGTTTTGCTCTTATACATGCACGCTCAGTGGGGCCGACTTTATGCGGCTGTCTACCATGCTTTCAGTTTCTGATGATTTCCACCGTCTACTTGTCAGTTTCCCAGCCCTCACTCAGCCCACTTTCTCTGCATCTGCCGTGAAGCATGGTGTGGAGCATCATCTCATCACTACTGGTCCACCCGTCTACGCCCGCGCTCGGCGCCTCGACCCAACCAAGTTCACCGTTGCAAAGGCTGAGTTTGCAAACATGGAACGCCTGGGCATAGTCCACCGATCCGACAGTCCGTGGGCTTCACCCCTCCACATCGTCCCCAAACCTGGCGGCGGCTGGCGGCCGTGTGGCGACTACAGGCGGCTTAATGAGGCAACGGCACCCGACCGATACCCAGTCCCAAACATACAGGATTTTTCAGCACACCTGGCGGGCAAGGTGATTTTTTCCAAAGTTGACCTCGTCCGGGGATATCATCAGGTGCCGGTACGACCACTGGACATTCCCAAAACGGCAGTGATCACACCGTTTGGTCTATTTGAGTTCCTGCGCATGCCGTTTGGCCTTAAAAACGGCGCCCAATCTTTTTAACGCCTCATGGACTCTGTGTTGCGGGACCTACCATTCCTTTTCGTGTACTTGGATGACATCTTAGTAGCAAGCACATCCAAGTCTCAGCACCTGGCGCACCTCCGAACCCTTTTTGAGCGGCTTAGCCAGCATGGTTTAATTGTCAACCCCGCTAAGTGCCAGTTCGGTCTCTCCACCATTGACTTCCTAGGACACAGAGTCACTAAGGACGGTGCAGTCCCTCTCCCATCAAAGGTGGAGGTGGTCACGCAGTTCCCACGCCCGCTCACTGTCAAATCCCTGCAGGAGTTCCTCGGCATGGTTAATTTTTACCACCGCTTCATCCCTAGAGCCGCTCAGCTCATGCAGCCCTTGCACGAGGCCTTGAAAGGTAAACCCAAGCACGCTGTGGACTGGACTGAGAGTAGAGACAGGGCTTTTGCTGCCACTAAGGCAGCCCTAGCGAACGCCACCATGCTGGCGCATCCTTCTCCTACAGCCCCCATCGCCATCACCTCTGATGCCTCGGATTACGCTGTTGGTGCGGTCTATGAGCAGTGGGTAAGCGGGGCCTGGCAACCGCTGGCTTTCTTTATCCGTCAGCTACGCCCCTGTGAGCGGAAGTACAGCACTTTCGACCGGGAGCTTCTGGGTCTCTACCTCGCCATCAGACATTTTCGTTCCCTGCTGGAAGGCCGGCATTTCACTGCTTTTGTGGACCACAAGCCGCTGACTTTTGCCATGGCCAAGGTAGCTGAGCCGTGGTCCGCTCGCCAGCAACGTCATCTGTCCTACATTTCAGAGTTCACCACGGACTTGCAGCACATTGCTGGTAAGAACAACTGCGTGGCGGACTGCCTATCACGGGCTGTGGCAGGGGCCGTCCACCTTGGTTTGGATTACAACAGCATGGCAGCGACTCAGACCACAGACCCGGGAGTGCAAGTCCTGAGGACCTCGACTACAGGGCAGCAGATCGAGGACGTGGTTTTTGGTGAGGCCGGCACCACACTCCTGTGTGAAGTCTCCACAGGTAGTCCACGGCCGGTCGTACCCTCGGGATGGAGACGACAAGTTTTTGATGCCATCCATGGTCTCTCCCACCCAGGTTCGAAAGCCTCACAGAGACTGGTTGCAGCAAAGTTTGTTTGGCATGGCCTCAAGAAGGACGTTAGGGACTGGGCTAACACTTGTGTTGAGTGCCAACGGGCCAAAGTACACCGCCACACTAAAGCCCCGTTAGAGTCGTTCTCAGTACCAGAGAGACGTTTTGACCATGTAAACGTGGACCTGGTCGGTCCTCTGCCGTCATCTCACGGTTTCACATATCTGTTAACCATGGTTGACAGGACCACCCGCTGGCCTGAGGCTGTGCCACTGACGTCAGTGGCGTCTGTCGAGATGACACGGGCATTTATTGGCACCTGGGTTGCCCGTTTTGGCACTCCTTCAGACATATCCTCTGACCGAGGCGCACAGTTTACGTCTGAGCTGTGGGATGCTGTCGCACAGAGCCTCGGAGTGAAACTCCACCGCACGACCGCATATCACCCGCAGGCTAACGGACTCTGTGAACGTTTTCATAGGTCGATGAAGGCTGCCCTGCGTGCCAGCCTCAAAGACAGCAACTGGGTCGACAAGCTCCCGTGGGTGATGCTGGGCATCAGGACTGCGCCAAAGGAGGACCTTCAGTACTCATCCGCATAGCTTGTTTATGGACAGCCGCTGCGAGTACCAGGGGATTTTGTTCCTAACACCACGGATCCTTGGTCTGCTAGTCTCCAGCGGTCTACTTTACTGGACAATGCAAGGCTTTTCGCACCTGTTCCTACTTCCCGGCACGGCCTCCCTCGGTCACACATCCCCGCTGGACTTCAGACGGCTGACTATGTTTTCATTCGCCATGATGCCCACAGGGGACCGCTACGCCCGCCCTACGAGGGCCCATTCTGGGTTCTGGAGATGGGGGGTAAACATTTTGTGGTGGACAGGGGCGGCAAACCGGAGCGACTCTCCATCGACCGCCTCAAACCGGCTCACTTGGACGTGGCGAGGCCCATTGATCTGGCCCAGCCCCCTCGACGCGGACGGCCTCCTGCTCTGCCCCCACCCCTTGCTCCTTTCCCTCCCAAGCCTCCCACACTCCATGCCCCACACTTGTGTCATGACAAGACACCGGCTGCAGAGGGGTCTCCCCGGCCCCCGATACAGCGCAGCCGTTGTGGCCGTTTGATACGCCCACCTCCCCGTTGACTGTTTGGTTCTTCTCCTGATATGGTGAATTCTGGGGGGACGTATGTAGTGAATGTGGCTTACATAATTCACCTTTGAGGTTAAACGTAGTTCTATACACTGTTCTATACACTGCTGTATAAATGCAGCACTTTGTTAGCGTGTTTGTTCATGACTGTTCAGGGACCGCAGTCCCTTTAAATGTGCTTAACGCGCGTTGATGTGGGACGCTTGTCAGCACCATTTTGATTCTGAGTTTTCTGCTTCACAAAATAAATGAGACACGCGCTGGTGTACTCAATGCGAGTAATTGTCGCTTGTTATTTACTGCAATTTCCACATGTATATATATATTGTGACCTGTAGAGTGTTCACTCAAACCCAGAGTTCATGAAAACACCTTGAGATGCATAAAAATACTATAGGGATGCACAATGTATATGTACCATACTGTTTATATGTACCATTATCAGTCAGTATTGAATATTTAATAGTGTTTTTTTCCCCCATTTTTACATTTACGTTATCTTTAAACATCTTTAGTAAATAGATGATCTCAATTCAGCGCTGTTTGTGCTGAGATAAAGATAATAGTGGGAGAGAAAGGAACGTACAGACGGACTCCTGGCCTTGCTCCTGTTGTCTGACCTTCCAGAGACCAGTTATGCAGTGATTTATAGCCAGAGACTGAATAATAAATGAACAACTGACTACCTTTAGACCTCCCTATTCATGTTGCAACCTCCGACATCATCTGTTGGTTAATAATGCAGCACATTGTGACCGACTGAATCATTTAAACTTTCACCCTCTTACTGAAACACGGTGATATTAATCTATAGACAACATAGTTAGGAATCCTGCCTATCTAAGTCTTCCTGATGTCCCTATGGTATTTCATGCTTTCTGAATGGGACTTTGTGTGTGGTGTGCAGCATGAATGTAGGGTATAGGCACCTGTTTTTATTTCCTCTTAAAAAGGTCTGAATTGAATCAGTGGATGGTCTCCTTCATAAACCTGTGGATGAATGTATTACTGTGAAATGTTTCTGCCGAGGTTGGATGTACTCCTCACTCTTAGAAAAAGGTTCAGTGGGTTTCTATATCTAACCCTAGGGTTCTTGACTCAATTTTAAAGCCAAAAGGAGAGATGTCTGTAAGGAGAGATGTCTTAAATGATTGAATAATATTTTCATGTCATAATGGATCACTTTGTGGCTGAGTTGCTGTTGTTCCCAATTGCTTCCACTTTGTTATTATCCCACTAACAGTTGACTGTGGAATATTTAGTAGTGAGGAAATTTCACAAATGGACTTATTGCAGAGGTGGCAACCTATCACGGTACCACACTTGAATTCACTGAGCTCCTGAGAGCAACCTATTCTTTCACAAATGTTTGTAGAAGCATCTGCATGCCTAGGTGCTTGATTTTATACACCTATGGCCATGGAAGTGATTGGAACACCTGAATTCAGAAGATACTTAACACGTTTCACAGAAGACAAATTAAGCACAATTTACCTTGATGTTCAATTTCAAAAAGTTTTCACCCCCGGCTCTTAATGCATCGTGTTTCCTTCTGGAGCATCAGTGAATGTTTGAACTTTTTTTAATAGTTGTGTTTGAGTCCCTCAATTGTCCTCAGTGTCAAAAGAAAAGATGGCTCTCAAAATCATACAGTCACTGCTGGAAACGGTGAGTTTCAAGAACAACTATCACAAAACAAAAAAAAACATCTGTGGATCATCCAGGTAACAAGAGTATTAAGAATCAAGGGTTCATAAACTTTTGAACTGCTGGACCATTTTTATAAATTCAGCTTTTTTTTTGTCTTGTGGAGTATATGTAAACATATTTTAGGTAAAATGTCGTATCCAGGACAGTAATAAATAAACATATATACATTTTTATGATCCCTCATATTTTGTTCACGATTCACATTTTCACAGATTTGCAAGGGGTTCACAAACTTTTGTTACTTTTAGTCTAAGCATAAACTTATTTTTTTTTACAAAATTTTTACTTCCACAGAACTCTTCCTAGAGTTATACTAACATTGATCAGCAACTGTTAGCTGCCTCTTCAGATTTATTGAGTGCTGGTCAGTTCAGAGCATCATAGGAATCATACTGCATCTGTTTGCTGACCCTTTTGCTTTGAGGATCAAAGGAGGTGTCTCTAGCACAGAGAACAGAAATAGAAACAGCTTTGCTTTGAATGTGTGTGGGAGATGTACACATCTGTTTGAGGCTTAATACTGCATACAGCCTTTAGTTGAAATGATTTTTTATTATAGTAATGAGAAAATAAGTAATATACGTCATAAATAATAATTTAGTTAAAATGATTGTTTATTATTAATTGCATTCGCTTGTACAAGTAAATGTGGAATAGAGAAACTATTTGTGTATGTGCGTCTGTGTAATATTAATTCCCTGCAGGTGTACTGGGTCGGTACTTCCACGTACGTCACGCGTGACCTTTCCGGCGTGATGACGTCATACGCCGTGAATAATCACAACACTGAAGTCGAGCATTCGTGGTTAAAAAGTATATATATATATATATTTTTTTTTTCTTGAAAATGACAGATCGTTTCACTAGATAAGACCCTACTCCTCAGCTGGGATAGTGCAGAGCCCTTTGAAGCGCTTTGAAACTGCACTGATTTAGACCTTCAACCGTTGGTTGCCATTGAAGTCAATGGAGTACATTATATGGAGGAAAATCCTCAAATGTTTTCCTGAAAAAACTTAATTTCTTTTCAACTAAAGAAAAAAAGACATGAACATCTTGGATGAGATGGGGGTGAGTAAATGATCAGGAAATTTTCATTTTGAAGTGAACTAATCCTTTAATATCAACCGTATTTGGCATTGTCTGTTGAATTGCAGACCAAAGATTGTTTTGGCGTGCTCTGTCCCTCATTTGGCTGTCTGTATAGGGCCTTCCTTTTTTTTTTGGATCCCAGCGAAGCTTTGGTTTAATGTCTGACACTGGGGAGCAAGTATCAGTCAATCAGCAATCAGTGTCCTTTAACATAATGGTTTTATCTGACAAGCAAATTTTCAGCATTGCATGCGCTGCCAAGATTCATATATATATATTCATATATACCCAAAGCACCAGCTCCGAACCAGGAAAAGTGGTTCTTTGGGCTATTGACTTCCTCATTATTGGATTGATTAAACACTTTAAAGTGTAATTAATGACCATTAATTATAATTTATGTAGAACTAAAAATAATAATAATAATGATCAGTTTTTTTCTAGAATACATTGTGCAGTTTCTAAGAAAATATTCCTGGATTGTGTGATCATTCCTGCTTTGATATTTTTGCCATGATATGTAGGGGACTGGTATAAAGTATTGGTCAGAAAAGGTAAGTTTATCATACAGTGTTTATCAGTATTTCACATGATTATACACAGTTCACAGTTTTTATTTATTTTGGAACAAATTTAATATTTAGCAAATATGCATTAAACTGATCAAAAGTGACAGTAAATACTTTCTTCATCAATAAATCCAGTTAAGTTTTTTTTTTTTACTGTTTTTTTGGTCAAATAAATTAATCCTTGGTGAGCATAAGAGACTTCTTTCAAAAACAGTAAAAATGGTCTTACGAGACCTCAAAATATGGTAAGTATTATGGTAAAAAGTGATCCATTTTTAAAGTCACCATGAAATCAAAGTGAACAAATTTTTTTTTTTTTTTTTTTTTTTTTTTTTTTATACACAGAATGTTTCAGTGTTTATTATAAATGATTTATCCATTTTTATTCTCATGCACTCGTAATCTTTAATCAAAAACTTTAACCTCCCCTCCCCCTCCAAGCAACATCTGTTCTCTTCATATCCTCTAAATATCCACCAAAACTGACTGCAAACTGCCATTCAGATCTGCCTCCATTTAGTTAGCAACGGCCAACTTTCTACGATCCAATCAATTCACGAAGGACAAAACCAAATCCCGCCCTACATTTCACTCAGATGTATGTCTATCTATACTATTGCAACTTTGGTTTCATGCCAACTTTAACCTAGTTATTGTTCTTGTCACAAAATACGGCTACCAAATTAGTATAGTATTAGCCATTTTTGCACCAATCTTCAACCCTAACATATTTTGAATGGAAATTAAAATTAATTTAAAAAATATAACAAATTGTGCATTTAATCAGCTTAACAACATTTCTTTGTTTTGATGCTAAAGTGTTTGTTATTATCTTAAAGGCACAATATGCAATTTTCGCCGCTAGAGGTCGGTTATTCAAAAGGCGTAGCTTGATGATGCATTGATTTCGCAGAATCATGGGAATTGTCGTCTTCACTTCTACAGCCGGTGGAAAGGAATCCGACAGGACTTGGGTAGGAACATGATACTTGCGGTAAATCAAGAAAACAAGATTTAAACAATAAGACTAACTGTGTTGAGCTATAAGAATGATTAGTTTTCTGTCAATAAATGAATCCAAACAGTTGCTCACCTGTCTAATAAAATGCATAATATATTAAAGTGTCTTTGGTTTCCATGTTTTTTTTTTCTTCAGAAATGAAGGGTAACGCGGGTATGATGTCACTGATACACCACTGATACAAAAAAAGGTGCTATATGGCACTAAAAGTGGTTCTTGGTCGTAATCATAGGGGAACCACTTTTGGTGCCATATAGCACCATATCTTAAAGGGGGGGGTGAAATGCTGTTTCATACATAGTGAGCTTTTTACACTGTTGAAGACTTGGATTCCCATCCTAAACATGGACAAAGTTTAAAAAAAAAAAAATTAGACGTTTGATGGAGTTTCTGAAAGTTTTTTTTGAGTATGGGTATATGTGACGTCAGATGGGGCGGAATGTCCTTGTACAGGCCGTACGGGCTCTTCTCCCGGAAGGGCGGGCGCGCGCGCGACTAGCGAGAGAGCAAGCCGGCTGCGCTGCAGTCACAGGACTGCAATCAACAATGTCACCAAAGCAAGACAACACTGCACAGCCTCCCAAAGAACCCAGCGTTAATGGGACAGTGGATGGAGTTTGTTTTTCCGGAGCAGGAGTTGTGCAAGTGTTTGTTTGTTCCCTGAATTTCGGCGACGATGGTTTATAAACAAGGTACAGTTCAACTCCGGATTTGTAGCTTGCCTAATGCTGAAAGATGGAGCAGTCCCAGCAATTAAGGTTCACGGTCGTGTGTTGGTAGCAGGCGGTGAGTCAAAATGCTTCAAATGTCACCCCCCCTTTAACATGTTCTGTATATGGTAGCAATGCTATATAGCACCTCAATCATACCCCTTTTCTACCAAAATGAAGCGGGTGCTAGTTCAGAGTGTCGGTTCGGAGTTGGTTCGAATGACGAGCCTTCTAAGAACCGGTTTGCCTTTCCAAATGCGAGAGCCGCCACAGAGCCAGGTCTTACGTTACTGTATCCGTCTCATCTTTCTCAGCAACGCTATAGCGAGGCAGCAGGAAACACAAACACTGAGACACACCAGGCTTGTTCGAGATGCATCAACGCTGCGCAGACTGATCCGCGTATGATATCAAAATACTGCATGAGCGACTCAAAAGCATAAGGAGTCGTATGCTCTCACTGTACTTTGATGTCATACGGCAATCGGCCTGCACAGCACCGATGCATCTCGAACAAGCAGCTATTAGCTCCATTAAGTTAGCTGCTATTTAAAAAATGGCGGTCACAAGTTTGTGTTGGTCTTGTTGGTCACGGTAACCCCACCCCCAGCCCCTGACACAAGCGGTTCTTACTTCTAGACCAGCAATGTTTTTTGGTGCTACTTAAGAACCACTTTTCCTGGTGCTTTGGGTGTGGAAAGACAAAGAACCGATTTGAAACTAGGCTCTGGCTCCGAACCAGCACCAGCACTGCCTTGGTGGAAAAGGGGTAAAAGAGGTTCCCCTATGATTACGAGCCAAGTACCACTTATAGTGCCATATAGCACCATTTGTAGGCGACACACATACACGGTCCATGTCCTGGTTAAAATGGCTTATTTCTCTGGATTTAACCATTCTTGGGAACATATGGGATAAGTACACAAGTCAACAAAATATATAACATTGTTCTAGTGGATTTTCTATATGTTAATCCAAAAATCTTACATATTGTCCCTTTAATATTTTGTTTTCCCAGTGGCAACTATTCTTAATTTACAATATTAAAACCTGACTGCAAAGGTTGAATATCAATGAGTTTTATAAGAGCTAATATTGTTTGGATCCTTACTTTCACTTCTGCCTGGTGTCTCCTGTCATGTTTTATCAGCACAGAGCCAACTGGACACCCAAACAAAACTGTAACTGTTTAAACTCTTTAGACATTGGTGACCTTCCATTATTCCTAATTTGCTGTGTATAATATGTAAATGGGGCCCCTGGGTGTGGTGATGTTCTCTAAAGACCCCTTTGTTTTCGGTATCACTAATGAGGATAAGATCATCAGGGCTCGCAACCACGCGGATCAGCTGACCTGGCCGTGCCTGTCTAATTACAGCATTAGCAGCTTCACCGATCGCTCATGCATGATACGCAGTGCTATCTGGAGTTCTGAGCTCCTAGGCAGCCATATGGCGGCCTAGTGAGGGGTGGTAAGCTCGACTTGGCACTCCCCTGGAGCGATCGGAGAGAGAGAGAGAGAGAGAGAGAGAGAGAGAGCATGTAACCGTGCAAAAAAACTTGCACAAACACATCTGGTGGCGCTGAAGAATGTGAACAGGCCTTGAGATTTTATTACTGCAGATCGCCTTAGATTTTCATATAATGGGGATCTGATTATTTGTCAGATATAACATACATAATACATAATACAATAATATGAATTGAATAAATTACTGTAGGCTACATATTTATTGCATTTATTTTTCATTTATGAATTTACTTTACAGCATTTTAGCCTATAACATAGGCAGAAATACATATTTCTCCTCCCATAGACAGCAGGAACTGTCAGACTGCACTATCATCTACTCTGGCTAGAGGGCGCCAGAGATTTTCTCATCCTTGAACGGCCTTTATGTTTTCACCTCGGCTTCTGCTTGTTAAATTGCCACTTGCCTTTCTCTTTGTCACTATTCCGATTTATTTTACTTTCTCCTTGACATGTAAAAGTGTTTTATTTTACGATACCCTCTGGAGTAGCCTACAATTGAGAACAAAACCACGTTTTGTCTTCTCTCTTTCGTTTTTGTTCATGCAGAACAAAAAACCTGCTGGTGTGATTCAATATAGGTGCGTTTTATGTACTTGTATAGATATGTTCAGCCTTAACATAAAAAGCGTAGGCCTACTAGTCAAGACTGCTACAATAGTACTTCAATGCCTTCTATTCAAATAAGCTATTTCACACAAGAGTCAGATGACTGACTGTAACCTGCACACTTAGACAGGGTGCAGTCAATAAAATCGTGTCATATTTACATTTCACATAAAGCATAAATACAATATATATCTAGATATTACATTACTGTTTTTGCTGGAGGTAACATTGAGATTGAGAGGGAAAGACACAAATTAGATTAGTTAAGGCTAGCACTCTCATTACGCTGAGCTGCTGTTTAAGAGAGTGGGCGAGAGAGGCTAATGCGTTATAATTGATGTTTACTCTACACTGTTGCTGTTATATACAGGCCACATAGGTCCTTCATTAGTTGCAGTGCATTTTTGGGAAAATGGAAGTTGAGATTCCCTTATCCATATATTGGATCTATGGAATGGCACTTTTGAATACAACGTTCTTCAGGAGAGAGCTTAGCAATTTTTTATTCACTGCAATGGTATACTATGCTGTACCATTACTTATCCATTGTCTGGTTTAGTCCCTTAAATGTCTGTATAACCAAACTACATTCAACCCTTTTAATCATATTTCCCCCAGCTTAATATGTACATATGGTAGGCTACTTTTTTTCTGAACTCTGTATAAAATATGTCAGTAGTACTTTTTATCCTTTGAACTCAAATATATACAGAATTTTGTTGTGAATAAGGTTAAATGCAGAGTGAATCCCGTAAAAAAAAAAAAGACGTTGTCACTGACGAATTGGGATCTTCCCTGAGAGCCCAATCACCTTTGAGAGTAAACAAAACAAGCCAGGTATATAAGGAAGCGTGCAGCTATTATTAATTTAAGCCTGAGAGCTGAGCGTTTCGTTTGATTCAGTTCCTTAATCAACGCTTTCCAAAGCTCTCCAGAGAGTGTTGGTGTGATGGCGCGTCAGCGGTGGTCGCTGTTGAAAAGAGCCTTTCCTCTGCATCTATTGCAGCTAAAAGAGCATTGTGCGCACTGCAATCTTTCAATAGTCTTGCAGGCTGTGCAGCGACCATTTCCCTGTGTGCTTCAGCACTAAAAAGAGCTGTTCCCTAAAAGAGCAAGCACAGATGTGAAGTTGTCTTTTTCAAGATGACATACCAACCGTGTGTTTCTGTATGCGGCCTTTACCTGTCTCCGTCTGAGAGTCACGATTGCTGCCTCACGTGTCTGAGGCGAAAGCACACTTAGGTAGCATTTGTGGATGAGTTATGTACCCACTGCGGGAAGATGACCATCGTGGTGCTGTGGCCGAGACTCGAGTACCTCGAAAGAGGTGGAGTACCCTTTGCTATTCCCCAATCTAGTCTCTCTGCCCAGCAGAAAGCTACTTTGGTTAATACACGTTCGGATCACAGTGGGGTCAATCCCGCTGGGTCAATCCCCGTGGCCCCACCCCCACTCCTCTAGTGTATCACAAGCTGTGGATCTTCTGGGTGAGATTGCTGATCCTTCTCATGGGGGACTCAGCATCTAGTTCTGGATTTGACGGAGGATCAGATGTCGATCGCTGGATCAGAGGGTTGAATACCTCTGGGAATGAAAATTCTGTTGCGCGGCCCCCTTTGTTGAGAGTAGCGTTGTTCGAGTCTTCAACCATGTCCTGAGCGCTCAAGGCTGGATGATTGGCATCTCAGGGCGGGGCATGCTGAACAGCAGCATCCTGCTCCAGTGCCTTTCTTCCCAGAGGTGCATGAGGTTGTCATGGAAGGCACCTTTTTCTGCCCGAAACCAGACCAGCGCCTGGGGTATCCCCCAGGTGGAGTTGCGATGCAGATATGCCCGCAAAGTGCTGCTGCTTGTAAGTTCTCGTCCGTGCTTACAGCCAAGGAGGGGGCCGGTTTCTCCAGTCGATAGGAGGTCAAGGTTTTACAGCCCTTACCTCATTGTACCCAAGAAAGGTGGTGGTTTACGGCAGATCTTGGATCTGTGTGTCTTGAATTGGGCCCTTCACAAGCTTCCATTCAAGATGCTAACGTCCCCAAGATTGATTTGCAGCGATCGATTGCATACTTTCATGTCTCGATTCTCCCTCGACACAGACCGTTCCTACGTTTTGAGTTCGAAGGACAGGCATATGAGTACAAGCTCCTCCCCTTCGGGCTGTCCCTGCCAGCTCGTGTCTTCATGAAGGTTGCAGAGGACCTATCCCCTGTGAGGAAGAGCGGTGTTCGCATTCTCAACTACCCACTTGCGATAGCAGTTGTGTGAACGCAGGGACTTGCTCAAGCACCTCAGCCATCTGGGGCTTTGGGTCAACTGGGAAAAGAGCAAGCTCTCCCTCGTGCAGAGAATCTCTTTTCTCAGTATGGAGTTGGACTCGGTCAACGAATGAGCCATCTCAGTCAATGCTGAACTGCCTGAATTCATTCAAGGGCAGGAAGGCGGTTCCACTGAAACTGTTTAGGAGGCTCCTGGGGCATATGGCATCTGCAGTCCCGTCGTTCGGGTTGCTTCATATGAGTGCGCTTCAGCACTGGTTACATGGCCGAGTCCTGATATGGGCATGGCTCAGCGGCACAAACCGGGTGGCAATCACACCAGCCTGTCGACAAACCTTCAGCCTGTGGTCAGACCTTGCTTTACTACGTGCAGGACTTCCTCTAGAACAAGTGTCCAGGCATGTTGTTGTTTAAAAAGATGCTCGGTACCATGTTCAACGGGCATGTAGCCTCAGGCTCCGGGACAGGACCTCGACTGCAGTGGCACATCAACTGCCTCGAGTTGCTAGCAGTACACCTTGCAATGTGCCACTTGAAATCACTGCTACAGGGCAAGCATGTGCTGGTCTGGTCAGATAACTCTGAGCTCGCTTCACGCCATTCACATCCTGGGGCGAGCTCAATCGTGAAGCCGAGGAGTTCTCATGACAGCCCACACTCCCTGGGAGAATGGAGACTCCACCCCCAGCTGATTTAGAGATGCTTCGGAGCTGCACAGGTAGACCTGCTTGCCTGTCCAGACAAGTCCCGCTGCCAGTTGTTGTACTCCCTGACCGAGGGGACCCTCTGCACGGATGAGCTGGCACACAGCTGGCCCCGGGGCCCATGCAAGTATGCATTTCCCCCAGTGAGCCTTCTCGCACAGACACTGTGCAAGAACAGGGAGGACAGCCTCGTGACAGCCCCTCCCTCCTAAACAAAGCACTCAAGTCGCTTCATAAAATTGAAGTTAATGCACTGGGTTAAGTCACATGGATTATTTTTTATGATGTCTTTACTACCTTTCTGGTGCTTGAAAGTGGTAGTTGCGTAGGCTGTCAATGGAAAGACAGAAAGCTCTCAGATTTAATTTGAAAGATTTTCATTTGTGTTCCGAAGAAGAATGAAAGCCTTACAGGTTTTGAACGACTTGAGAGTAATTAATGTCAGAATTTTCATTTGAAAATCATTTCATTTGAGTGAACTAACCCTTTAACCAGTAGTACACTATATGGGTTTTTCCAAGATGCCATGTAGGCTGACAGGAGCAACCACCGGTAAGAGAAAAGTTTGCATCGATAGATACATACTTTTTCTCTTTGAAAAGAGACACATCTGATATAGGCCTACTTTTAAACACATTATAAATATCTAGGCTACTTGTTTATATCGGTTTATAACCACTACTGGATTTAAGGTAGGCTTAATGCTTTTGTCACTTCCATAAATAATCAAACTCAAAATAAGATTGAAGGGGCATAACACACACAGTTTACATGTTAATATTGAGTACCTAAAGAGTAATATTGCATCCTTCATATGTCCGAAGAGTCTTTAGTTTTATCAAATTTATAAAAGACAGATACACTGTACTGATTCTTTCCGAAAACAGCCGAGCTCCTGGAGGCGTGCAGTGGGCGGAGCGAAAGAATCTCGAGCACACACACACTCCCTGGATAAATTTCGATTCACTATACGTTCGTGTTGTTGACGTTATATGCACTTGCGCGTGCCGATTGCTTACAAAACAGACATTTGCTGCAGTTTCACTCACGGCCTGCGGCTTCGATTCATGACCAGGAACAAACAAACACACTCCGTTGCTGCTCCGGAAAAACAAACTGCATTAACACCTGAGATGCAGGTGAAATTCCTGCATTAACTACCTGAGATGGTAATATTTAAGATGACAAACAACAACAGAACTTTTTAAACAAATCACAATTATTCATTAAAATCCCCTAGTTCCAGAGGGGGACCCTTGAATATTGTCGTTTGACAATGAGGGGACTGGAGTCAAAAAAGTTGAGTATGACTGCTCTGCACCTACAAATAAATCATATATACATATCTAAAGAGTTCCAGAGCAGATATTTTCTAACTCTGCAGAGATGAGCAGACTTCTTTTGAATCTTTGCATTCGGTTCATTCCATTAGATGAAATCAAATTTCTTTTTTTCTCCTTAAATTCAATTACCCACATCAACCAACCCTTGTGCTATGGCAGCACCTCCAACTGCTTAGAAAAGTCAAAGTTTGGTGGGATGATCCTCCCCTGCACCGCACTCTTTAAAACCAGCCATATCAGCCTTACTGGAGCTGCATGTGTTGTTTAGCCCATGTCATCATGCTCTGTTTATCTCGCTGAGGCCATTAAGTGTGACTAACGCGGCCATGCAGCAGTTAGCCTGCTCCACCCCGAGGCCCAGGGATCTGATGTCAGCCCTCTCTCCTGCAGTTTACTTCCAGTCTTGGGATACATTATATCATTTTAATGGAGGATGGGATGGATGTGTGTGCGTTGTGTACATTGTCATTTGCCTATGTATAATCTTGTGAGTCCAGTCCACTGCCCTTATGATTGACAGTCAACTGGCACCCCACCTCCAAGTCAAACGTTATCAAGGACAAATTCAAGGTCAACAATGAACATTTTATGATTGCACCCAAATATGACCTTTTACGCCAGTTGACTTGCAGTGCATGCTTGCTCTGCTCAGCAAAACGTGTATGTATATCCACATGGAATGTCTTCAAGACGGTCAAACTGTAGCTGGTGGGGATCGTTGCCTCTTTCTCTACTTCTGCTAATGTTTCTCTTTTACAGGCATTTTCTATGCAACTGCCACATCCCAGCCTGCGGCTTCACCCAGATTGTTTAAATTGCCCAGTTCATATCTGATGTCAGTTGACCTCATTTTGCTTAGCAGAAACATAGGCTGCATTTCTCACAGTCTAGCACTGCGGTCTTCGCTCTGATCGGTTACATTCACTTCGGCTTCCTCCGCTCATGATTTGTCTATTTAATATTTGACTGTGGGCTAGCAACAGCTATTGTTCCGGATGATGGCCCCTGTTACACGTGGCTGAATGAAGTCAAGCACGTTGACGTCAGTTATTTGTCTCTTTCTAGTTTTCCTGTGAATTAATTTGACGAAATATTCCTGTCAGGAAGCCGTTGTGTCTGTGCAATGGTTCGGGTACCTCTCGCTGATGATAACAGAGGCTTCTGCTGCGATACTTGCTGGGTAAAAGAGCTTGCTCCATGTTTCCCCCGAGTCACCGGGGTGCCATTAAGAGTCCTCCTCACGCATGAGAGAGAGAGAGCGGCTTGCGTAACATGCGGCAGAGCTGCAATGCAGGCAGCTGACAAGGGCAGTTTGTCCACGCTCCACTGAACCACAGCTGCGGTCCATCTGGAGCTGGGCTGGCATTGTCTGCTCTGCCCGCATGGGCCCGCTTGAGCCGGGCTGTGACTGACAGACCACGGAAGGGTTAAAGGCCGCCTTATTGAGCATGCTGACGAGCTGGAGATGAGCAACAAATATTGCTGTTAGCTGCAGGTCCTACTGAGTAACATTCCACAGGGCACATAACATGTTCACATTCTTTTAGAGGGTCTGAAAGACCCTAAGTCATTTTCAATCAGGTTTTTGTCTCAATCCATTTATTTATTTAAAAAAATGACTGGAATACATTTTTAATATGATGAGCATGTTTTTAAATATCTGAATTAAAATTAATTTTGATATTTTTGGGGGGTATAATGTAAAAACAAATGTTAGCTGTTCGAATAGCATAATGAAGAAAGTAGAATAGTTGAAAGGATTAAAATTCTTAAAAAGAAAACCTTATTAAGTGGCATAATCTTTTATTACTATTTCTTTAAAAAGTCAAGTAGTGAGACATTGTTGAAAAAATATTATTAATATTAATAATAATAAGTCATTTGGTGCAACCAACATGGAAAAGACATGCAATCGAAATTATTTCATGACTGTGTCAAAAGGAAAATATGTTATGTATTTTTACTCTTATACACGTGACATTTGTATGGTTGTTAAATACAAATCTTTGTTAAAATAATTTAAAATAAAATGTACCTTTATCTTTTTCTGAAGCCAAATAAAGCCTATCACGTCCATCTCTTTCACCATCACGACCATTCAGTCTATAGACCAGAGCTTACCTTTTATATATTTCTGAATTTATTCTGCCATTCGTATTATTTTCTATAGAATTCATCCATAAAAGGTGAAAATTTGGTCACGCTTCCCTTCTGCAGAATGCACATTATTGACCCCCCAGTGTCAAAGCAATTCTGCATTAAACATTGCTCTGGTGTGTTTCCTGCTCCTGCTTTCCACCCCTTTGGCATGAACTCAATACTGATTGGTTCCAGTTAAATGCACAGTCTGAGGTGCAAACACTCATGAGTGCTCCTCACACTGCACAAACTCTCTACTTACGTTTGTACGGGCTAACCACTTCCAAATAAAAAAGCACAACAAAAAAATCTATTTTTTCAATTTGTGATTCCTTTTTAATGAAAATAACAATAGTACAAAAAAAGAAGTAATTTTAAAGTTTTGTAATACAAGTAGGCTAAGTGACCCACCAAACTCACTCATACAGGTCTCTTCTCTTGGGCATTAGCCTGTGGGTTAGAAATATGTCTGACTGAACATGACTCGCACATAAATAATTTTGTTGAGTTGAGGTGGTTCGAGTTCCTAAAAAAAAAAAAAAAAAAAAAACAATCCTTAGAGAACCGTAATATGAAATTTGAGTTCAGACAGCCTGGTGTTCCTCCAATTTTGCGAACATTTTATAGGCTATATAGCGTCTTTAGTAGGCTCAATGTTTGAAAAAACCCTTCATCCACTCAAAATAGTCAAGCATGCTGAAATAAATGTAGGCTATTAATTATTTCAGGTGTTTTTCGAATAAATAGCATACCTGCTATCGATTGTTACACAAACAGTTTCTATTTAATTATTACACTGCCTTCTGGAATAGCCTACCTGATTTTGCATTCAGCGGTCTGATATTTCCTAATATTCACCATCATCATGGCAACGCTTTGTATCAATCCGCTCATCTGGAAATCGGTGCTATTTTCGTCTTGCGTATCACTACGCAGAAACTTTTGTTTGGTATGTTGTGTATAATGTGAAAATTCATTGTAATCTCAGTCTTTGTAAATCTTTCAATTATGACTACCTTTTTGTTAATGTTTAACAAATATTTATTAAAAAAATATTGTTACAGAGATGACTAAATGAAGGAGAAAAAAAAAAACCCTCACCTTAACTCTCCTTAAAATACACCTGCCTCCATTTTGAGTCTCACTTATTAAAGGTTGTGAAATTAACTAAGAGGTCTTCAGTAGCTATAAGAGTATTGTAATATTGTTTCAGTAGCTATTCTTATTGTTGATAGGCCGACTGTTTTGTAGGACGCTATGGACATTTTTTCTCTTAGCAGAAACTTTAAAGTCACCGTGAATTCAAAATTGACAATTCTATTTTTTATGGAATATTGCAGTTGATTACACTCTAAAAAAAAAGGTTCTATATTGCACCAAAAATGGTTCTTGGCTCGTAATCATAGGGGAACCTTTTTTAGTGCTATATAGCACCAATTTTGGTTCTTCTGCGGTTCTTCAGAGGTTCTTCACCGGTTATTTGACTAAGGTGCTATATAGCACCTCTAAAGAATCGCTGAAGAACCACTTAAGCACCAAAATTGGTGCTATATAGCACTAAAAAAGGTTCCCCTATGATTACGAGCCAAGAACCATTTTTGGTGCCATAGAACCTTTTTTTTTTTTAGAGTGTATAAATGTTTTTTGTGTAGCAAACTACAAACATCCCACAATCCAATCAATTCCCATTGGACAAAATCAAGTCCCGCCCTACATTTTTTCTTGTTCGAGGATACCGGTAAGAAAAGACTTATCAACTTCTGTTTCATGTCGACTTTAAGATACAGGTAAGATTATAAGAATAATTTCAACCCAAATTATATTTTTTATGACCACGTTTACTTTATAGTTGTGTGACATATGTTGTTGCTTTGTTTCAAGACAATCATCAACAGATAGGCTACATGATAAATATACATTATCCTTGAATTGGACAATGTCACTGGATTCTTTTGGTTGAGTTTGAATGCTGTCCTTGTCAAAATGTGACTCTGAGTGGAAAATTGCATGCCACTTCATTTCTTTCTTTTCTTTATGTATCATGCAGCATAATTGATTTCTGTTGGAATCTGGCTTTTACTTGCAATCAATTCTTTTGAACAATTAGATTGTCCCTGCCATTCCACTGGTGTTTGTTTTTTTCAAAAGCCGATTCCCCCTCCCAACCTTCATAAATATAAACATATCAGTACTGCAAGTACAAAGTCTTTGTTCCGTGGTTGTATTGAAAGTTCCGGTTCAACAGAGATATATTTTCTCTCAAGGCCCTAAAAAAAGTTTTCAGAACTTTTATTTTGTTCCTTTCTTTAGATGTGAGGGAATATGTGACAAAAGCAGTGATGTTTAAACGGCTAAACTCTGAAACACACAAAGATGACACTGTAGTCAACGAACAATGATATTGATTTATTATTTTTTATTTATTTGATATCAATTTATGTACCTGTCTGTGGCGTTATTGTCCACAATTTCAAAGTTGGCCTACACACACACACACACACACACACACACACACACACACGTTTGTTTTGCTAAGTGATGACATTCCATAGGCGTACTGGTTTTTATACTGTACAAACTGTACATTCTGTCCCCCTACACTACCCCTACCCCTAAAGGAAACATTCTGCATTTTTTAATTTTTAATAAAACATTGTTTAGTATGTTTTTAAAGCTGTTTTAAATATGTCCTCATATTACGTCGTAATACCTGTGTCATTATACAATTTGTGTTCTCATAAATCACAAAAACACACACACACACACACACACATATACATTTATAATAGACCAGGACACAGCTGTGCAAGAGTGTGTCCCCATTCAGTGTTGTTCTGAAAAAAAGAAGAAGAAAAAAAACACTGTTTGGAAGCAAAATCCATGGCGAATGTTCCATTAAAACCTCAATGGGAGTTAAAGTGACTGGCTGATTGGACAGACTCTTGCTGCATTTGTTAAAAAAAAAAAAATCACTGCTATTTTGGCAAAGGTCACCGTAAGCATTAATGAGATACATTTAAAAAAAAAAGTAAAATTTGAACAATAACTTTTTTTTCAATCCCTTTTCATGGGTGACTAAATAACCAAAATTAATGTGATGTGATTCCTTTCATGTTGGTGCAGCAAGGTCAGTAATGTTTCCTACCTTTTCTATTCTGCACCATATATTGGAGGAGACTCAAATATTTGCCTCAGCTTTGATTCTTACACACTCTGTGACCTTGGATGTACAAATAAACCAAATTGCCATGATCTTATTTAATACACATGACTGACATTGACGACTGTATATAATATACCCAAATACATTAGCGATTGAAGTAATATTTTGTATAATTGTATTATTTTATACATTTTTATTTAATTATTTTTTAATAATATTTGATTGTATATTTAGTTTGCTATTTTAGTATATTGTCTGTAAAATTATTTTATGAATGTAAATTTATCAGATTTCAGAACAAATGCAGTACTTTTAATTAGTCTGAAAATCAATTAGATCAACAAAACATATAACACTGGCCTTGTGGTTTTTGGATATTTTACTGAAAAAAATTACAAAGTGCACCTTTAAATGCAGTAATGCATCATTCAACAGAGCATTAACACTAAGTTCAATGACATCAATAGGTCTAATATTGTTTTAACTGTCATTGGTTGTCACTATTTGATTGCAAAATGTTTTCATTTTGAATTTGATTTCAATTTCAGCCACTGGAATGAAATGAATTGGTTGCCTATTTTGAGAATGGCAAAGGCCTTCCTTCACTTTGTAATAGGAAAAGTAATAATAGTCTATTGAATACTCACACATACTTCCACCTAATTTGATTTGAGCTAGTTTTGCAATCCAGTTTCTTAGAAAAAGGGCATCTAATGATTTCCCCACAAACAAAACGTTTAAACCTGCACAAATACATCTTTTATAGAATAGGTAACCCTCAACCTGTTTCATAGAGACATCAAGTCAGTAGGCTACTGTGAAGGCAAAGCCCCCCTAACACGAGTTCCTCTGCACCTGTTCCCTTACACACACACACACACACACACACACACACACACACAAACCTCCTCTGCACCTGCTTCTCATGTGTTGTGGCCATCATGATGATTCCGGTGGTGTAGCAGAAAAACTCTTCACTCCATGATTGGGGAAAAGGGGTTGGTGGGTGGGCTTGACTTCTGCAGCTGGTCAGTTACTCTTCAGTGAAGGGCAGGAAGACAGACAAAGAGCTGAGCTGCCTCAAACAGCCAAACAAATCAACAGCATCCTTTGAATTCTCCTGTAGAACAATACAAACTGGAAGTCTTCGCTAAAGCATAACGTTTTCACTGACCATTTTATTCACCCTTGGTTTTTAAGAACTTCCTGTCCTCCTTTTTTAAATCATGAAAAAGGTGTATGACACTCCTCTGACAAAACCCTTTGCCATAAAAACAGTTATTAGGCTCTGCTGTGAGTTTCAATTTGACAAAATGACACTAGTATGACTGAATCTGACAGAACTATGGATTTAAAAAAAAATAAAGAGAGACACAATGTCCTTTATCTGAGTAGAAAATTGAGTAAAAACTTCAACAACAACAACAACAAAAAATGACCTGCAAAGAAAAAACAAAAAGCTGCTATAGTGAAATCATCTATGCTTTAAAGCCACAATATGTCTTTTTTCATCACTAGAGGTCAATTATTCAAAACAAAGGCGTAGCTTGATGACGCCTTGATTTTGCTGACTTTTTTATTATGCCGCAGACGACCACTTCCTCTTCCTCCGCTCATGCGTACAAAGCGCTGTTTTATCATATTAGATACATTGAGTGTGTTGAAAGTTATGTTATAATGCTACTCGTTCGCTCGGCGGCTATAATGAGATACTTGTTGTGCACTGCAATAAGCTTGATCGATATTAGGCATGGTAAAACATGGTACTCACGGTAAATCAAGAAAACGAGATTTAAACAATAAGAAATGTGTTGAGCTATATAACAATGATTTGTTTTCTGTCGATGAATGGATCCAAACAGTTGCTCACCTGTCTAATAAAGCAAAAATATCAAAGCGTCTTTGGTGTTTCCATGGTTTCTACAAAATTGAGGGTAACGCAGGTATGATGTCATAGATAGGCGACACACGGACACGGTCTGTGTCCTGGTGAAAATGGCTTATTTCTCTGGATTTAAACATGTAAGTACACAAGTCAAGAGCTGACTAATAAAACAAAAATGACTAATAAAAAAAAATGGCAGTAGATTCACAGCAAAGAATTCTCACGTGGATTCTCACATGAACCTTGTTTCGCATCATCTGTCATATACTGTATCTGTTTCGGGGTCTGGTTGTCTCATAGGAAAGGTGTGAATTTTCCATAAATTATATACTCATATACTTTAATTGTCATAAATGTATGCAATATTTTTTTCAAAAACAATGGTTTGATATTTTGAAAGTTATCTTTGGTAACACTTTTTTTTAGGGTTCAATTCTCGCTATTAACTAGTTGCTTATTGGCATGCATATTACTAGGATATTGGCTGTTTATTAGCACTTATGATGCGCATATTAATGCCTTATTCAGCATCCCTTTATCCTACCCAATACCTAAACTTAAAGGGTTAGTTCACCCAAAAATGAAAATTCTGTCATTTAATTACTCTCCTTCAAGTTGTTCCAAACCCAGAAGACCTTCGTTCATCTTCGGAACATAAATTAAGATACTTTTGATGAAATCCGAGAGCGCTCTGACCCCTCCATAGACAGCTATTTAATTACCCCTTTCAAGGCCTAGAAAGGTAGTAAAGACATTGTTAATATTTGTCCATGTGACTCCAGTGGTTCAACCTTAATTTTATGAAGCGACAAGAATTTTGTGTGCAAAAAGCAAACAAAATTATTCAACAATTATAATAAATAAACAGTACAACGCTTCCAAGTTCTACGGCAGAACGACAGCTCACCATTGGCTAGCTCCTGCTCCAGCATCACATGCATGCGTTGTTGTGTGTTGTGCTAACATGAACAGCGTCGGCCAATGGTAAGCCACTTTGACATAGAACCTGGAAGCGTTGCATCAAAAAAATCTTAATATCTTAATTACTGAACTAACCCTTTAAATGCTACAAAACTATACCTTACTAACAATTAATAAGCAGTAAGAAGAGTTTATTGAGGCAAAAGTCATAGTTCATAGCGCATATGTATTTCCCATACTAAAGTCTTACCTTATCTTTTATATTAGTTGAAATGTCCATTATCATTTTTGTAGTCAACATTTCAAGGTGTATGCCTATACAGAAATTGATTAGAAATTCACTTGAATAAAAAGTGTGACATCTCACCTCAGTCGTTTATGCTGATGAAAAAACTTGTAAAGACCAAACCAACTATAACAAAAAGCATTCAGTTGCCTTATAATTGGCACTGTACAACATTAAAACAACTTTCACCTTTGATAACTATTGAATATTTAATGGAATAGTTCACTCATATGGAATTTGTCATCAGTCTGACCACACATTCTTTTCTTTTTTTTGTGTGCGTGACAAAAATAAGACCTTAAGCAGATTGTCCTAGTACTGGAATAAGCTTGGACATTCTGCGTAAGATCCTTTTGTGTTTCATGGAAGAAAAGAATAATAATATGGACCGTATTGGCAAGTGAAAGCTAATACCACCCAGACACTTCCTACGAAAGTTGGTCCCTCAAAGTGCTCTCAAGCTGAGTGAGCGAGGCCACAGAGAGGTGAAGAATCACTCTGAATAAGCTCAGAGTTCACTGGCTGAGAATGAAGGTGAACCAATCAAGAGCTCTTCATAATGCTTGCATTGGAGTGTGATGCCCACAGTGTCAAAGTAAATTGTATATTTCAGTTATTTTTCCTACAGAAAACTCGGTGAAATGTCGTTCAAACATTCAACATATCACAGAGAACCCGTTTCCAAATGAAAGGATTGATGAAGGTTCTAAACTTTTCCAAGACACCTTCAATTTTTTGTTGATTTCTGTTGACTATTCGCCATCAACACAAATCCAAAAACATCTTTTGATGCTGGCTTCATGTGACCGAATATAAATGTATACCACTATGAGCGACATTCACACATGCAAAATTTTCTGTGTCTCAGATGTAATTCAGACACTGGCCTGTGGGTACTGACGTTTTGAGTGGTGAAAACACTCTTAAGAGGCCACTTGAAAGCCTTGGAGGTCATGCCCTCCCTGCCTGGCATCTGGTAACCTTGTCAGATAAGATCACCAGCATGGAGGACTTCATCTTTAATTGGTGTCAGCTTAGAGTCTCTGCAGCCGAGAGACACATCGAGGAGCTTTGGGAGGACAGCAAGTCTTCATGACCTTTTTTCAAACCACTATTGAGGGCATCCGTGACTGGGCCTTCCTTCCTTGAATTTTCCTTGGATGATGAGTGCCTGCGCTTTGTCAAATCATTACAAAATTTAAGGTGACATGAATTGTGAATTGCCTGGAAACTCACCTCCATGTTGTGTTGGAAAACTCAAGCTCATTATTTCAAGACAGATAATTTAGACACAAATAGGCAACAATCCCAAGATACAAAAACACCCCATTTTGTTGATAAATTGTATAAAAGTATTGTTGCCTGTGCAAGAAGTCCTCACACCAACAACGTCTGATTTTGATATTGACAGTAGATGGGTCATTCACAGGAAACACTGCCATTAATGCGTCATGTGTTTCCAAATGACTTACAATTAATACACATTAACAGGACACTGCAGCATTCAGTGCTAAAGGGAACAAAAATGTTATTATATTTAAAAAATGGTAACACTTTAGGGTTCAGTTCTCGCTATTAACTAGTTGCGTATTAGCATGCATATTACTAGGATATTGGCCATTTATTAGCACTTATAAAGCACATATTAAAGGGATAGTTCACCAAAAATGAAAATTAGCCCATGATTTACTCACTCTCAAGTCATCCGAGGTGTATATGACATTCTTCTTTCAGAAGAATATAATCTGAGTTATATTAAAAATATTCTGGCTAATGCAAGCATTATAATGGCAGTAATAGTTGCTCGGTTTTTGAAGTCCATAAAAAATGCATCCGTCTGTCAAATAACTGCTCCACGCGGCTCCGGGGGGTTAATAAAGGCCTTCTGAAGCGAATCGATGCGTTTGTGTAAGAAAAATATCCATATTTAAAAATGTATTTCATTTTTTTCTATGGCTCTGCATCAGCCGTGCCTGTGCCATCACTTTCGGCGAATACGGTCAAAATACATGCAAAATACAGGCGCGATCATACTGTAGATATATACATAGATTCCTCATTAGTGCCTGCGCAGATCGGTCGAATGAGGCATCTACCTACGCGCTATTTTGACCTTATTCGCCGGAAGTTATGGCGCTGGGAATACTAGATGGCATTCGTCTGATAAGAGGTAAAACAAATAACAAATACTGTTTGGTTTCTCGCAGAAACTGATCGTTTCTCGTCTTAAGACATCAATGTGTTGCCACGAGCCGCATGGTTTAATATTGATTCGTATGTCTTTGTTTTTACTCTCATTGCTCTCATACTCTAAAATATCCCCATTGACATGCATTATACCAGTGGTTCTCAAACCTGTCCTGGGGACCCCTCACCAGTGCACATTTTGTATGTCTCCCTCATCTAACACACCATATTCAAGTCTTGCAGTCTCTACTAATGAGCTGATGATTTGAATCAGGTGTGTTAGATGAGGAAGACATGCAAAATGTGCAGTGGTGAGGGGTCCCCAGGACAGGTTTGAGAACCACTGCCTTATACGACTATCACACTGCAACGGTTGGAGTTAAAAATCGTCATTTGTGTTCTACTGAAGAAACAAAGGAGACACCTACATCTTGGATGCCCTGGGGGTAAGCAGACTAGGGCTGAAACGATTAGTCGACAATGTCAACAATAAAAAAATTCCGACAAATATCTTTGTTGTCGAGTGGTCGTTTGATCTCATGTGACCTAATGTAAGGGCCTGCAATATCGCAATTTGACAGCTACGCCGTTGTAGCGCTAGAGTGTAATGCAGCCCTTACAAATGTTGCGGTAGAAGAAAACAGCGCGAATGACGGAGTGCAAACAAATCTGAACTAGCAAGATGTGGGAAAGTTTCACAAAACTTCAAACTAAGGCTGCGTCTCAATCAGCTCCCTAGATCAGTAGTCAGGGCACTGATCAGAGAGTTAGCCCATTGACTCATCCTGATCAGTGCCCTGACTACTGAACCAGAAGCTGATTGAGATGTGCAAGGCGAAACGTTTCACGGGAGAACAACGTGCATGTTGGAGCACTTAGTGTGACAAGCACGCCAGGCTCCACCCTTCACCCAGTGAGAAGGTCTGGGACTCAGCCCATCATCAACTTTAGCGGGCCCTTCGCAGACGCAGGATGACAGCTGACCTTCGCCGTTCAGAAGCCCCCACGTTCCAGGTTGGGCAGAAGGTCTGGCTGTCAACCCGGGACATCAGACTGCCCTGCAGTGCAAGAAGTTAAGTCCCAGATTCGTTGGCCCCTTCACCATCCTGCAGCAGATCAACCCCGTCACGTATAAACTCCAACTCCCACCTCAGTACCGGATTCACCCCACATTCCATGTGTCACAACTGAAACCACATCACCCCTCTGTTTCTGTTTCCCCAGAGCCTGGCGTTACCCCGGAGCCCCCTCCTCTGCTTCTCCTAGAAGACGGCGCGGCATACCAGGTCCAGGAGATCTTGGACTCCTGGCGTAGTGGTGGTCAGCTCCAGTATCTCGTCGACTGGGAGGGGTACGGCCCAGAGGAGCGATCATGGGTACCCAGGCACGACATCCTAGACCCGAACCTACTTGAGACCTTCCACTCTTCTCGTCCAGACAGACCAGCGGCTCGGGGTAGAGGTCGGGGTCCTCGGCCCTCAGGAGATGGGGGGGGGGGGGGGGTTGGGTAATGTCACAAGCACGCCAAGCTCCACCCTCTCCCAGACGCAACGCTCAGTCACCCAAATACTGATCACACACACCTGCACGTCATTATCACTGCAATCACCACCTGCACTTAAGCCCCACACATTCACTCAGTCACTGTCCGGTCTCGTTTGCACATGCTCACGCTACTGCTTGCTTCCACGGACTCACCTGTGTTACCTACCTGTTCTCCCAAGTCTCCTGAGTGTCTCCTCTTCTCATCTCCTGGCTCCCTGTCTCCATCGCTCCATCGTCCTGTTCTCCAAGTCTACCTACAATCAAGAAAGTACAGTATCACCCATTGCCATCACCATTCTACTGGACTCACACTTCTGATACTCACCACATCTGCTCACTTCCTGGTTCTGCTTAATAAACTCTGTTTACCTCTGCCATCTGTTCTCCTTGTCACCTCTGTTTGTAACAATTAAAGAGGAAACAACTAATAGCGGTCAATCTCTTTATTAGAGAATGCAATACTACTAATAATTGTAATAATATTAACAATAATAATATAAATTACAGTAATGTGATGATTTATTTAACATAGAATAAAGTTTGATCGAGCTTGGAGTCAGGACTGTTTTTATTATTATAACATTATTAGGTATCATAGTCTCATCACTTGCCTGTATTTTGTTTCATATGCATGAAGACTTACAAAAGGCGATGTTAGGAAGAATATTATGTCAGTTACTTTTTCATATTGTTAATTAAAATATGAATGTGAATATGTCAGCTCAATTGTCATGTAAGACAATATTATGTATTTTTGTCTGCAATGTAATTTGCAGATTAATATTTTTACCATTCTTTGTGTCCTGAAGTAAATGTCCTCTTTTTCTGTTTCAATTCTAAGAAAAACAGTGGGGCCTATTATTGTTTTACAAATGAAGCTCTTAATACTGCTGCCAAGAGATATTTACATTCAAACATCAAATTTTTTTTTGTCTGTAATGCAGCTAATTTTTGTTTATTATTATTATTTATTTTTTCAATTGAAAGAGAATAGAATATTTAAACAATACTTAGAGAGCATTTGTGTGTGATTTGAGTTCTGAGAACTTGGCTCAAAGTTAATTAAAACAACCATTTCAAAAGCTGAAGTGACTTTCTTTTTTATATATTATAGTTAGAATATGTATAACTCAAATGTTTTAACTAATTGAAAAATCTGAATAATCGTTAAAAATGTACTGATTAGTCGTTGATGCCAACAACAATAATTGATTAATCGATCTAATAACCATTAGATTAATCGATTATTAAAATAATCGTTTGTTGCAGCCCTAAAGCAGATAAACATAATTTTGTTTTTGGGTGAACTATCCCTTTAATGCCTTATTGTGCATGACCTTAAATTACATCCCTTAATCATACCCAATACCTGTCAGGATATACACACTGAACAAGGTTAGTGAGATCCAAACACGTTATTAGGGAACACAGGGCAGAGAATGGAGTGATGCGCTTGAATAATGGAGAGAGATGGCAGATGAATAACAGTCTTGATGGTTGTCTTACAGAAGATATATGGTACGGTGGCCCAGTAGTGCACAACACAACAAAATATAAAAAGCAAACATAAGTTCACAACACAAAGAAAAAGCCACAACACAAATAAATCAAGCCACAACACAACGTAAACAAGCCACAACATAACGGAAACAAGCCACAACACAACGAAAAAGCCACAACACAACAGAAATGCTCCCAACCACTCGGGGGCACTCGGAGCTTGGTAAAGTTGCCACTGTTCTATAGAGTCGGCAAACTTACAAATAAATCAATTAGTTTTAACAGCATGTAGGCTAACCATTGTTTATCGATATGAAATATAAATTTAAAATCACCCTCACGCTCCCTTAGCGCTGTGGCAGCGGGTCAAAGCATTCTCGAATATAAATATGCAGCTATTATGCACATAGGTGCATGATTTTGAATTGATATTTCATGTCGATATACAACTGCACACTTAAAACTGATCGTAGTGTTTAAATATTTGTAAGAGTGGCGAATCTATAGAACAATGCAAGGAAAACAAACTTTACCGCACTCAGAGAGTCCCCTTGTGGTCGGGAGCATTTCCGTTGTGTTGTGGCTATTTCGTTGTGTTGTGGATTTTTCATTGTGTTGTGGCTTGATTTCGTTGTGTTGTGGATTTTTCGTTGTGTTGTGGGTTGATTTTGTTGTGTTGTGGGTTGATTTTGTTGTGTTTCGGCTTGATTTCGTTGTGTTGTGGCTTTATTTCGTTGTGTTGTGGCTTCATTTCGTTGTGTTGTGGCTTCATTTCGTTGTGTTGTGAACTTATGTATGCTTTTTAAATTTCATTGTGTTGTGCACTACTAGGCCACCGTAGTACGGAGATGGAGAAACGGACACCTCAGCTGCCGAGATGACAGGTAAGTAACGAAAGCCAACACACTGGGATGAAGTCGCAGAGAGACAGGAACACACTCTGGGAAAACCAAGGAGATCAGGTAAGTGAGTCTTTTCTAGTTCAAGGCCAATCAGCTCCCTAGTTCAGTAGTCAGGGCACTGATCAGGGAGTCGGCCATTTTAAGGCTGTCTCAATTGCAGAATCCTTCCAGTGCACTGAAATATTTGCTTTTGAACAAATGCTTAGTTAATGTAGTTCACTTACACAAGAGTTCTAGTAACTAAAAAAAGAACTGTAGAGAGTACTTGATATTTACTTTAGATTTACTCTTGACTTCGTAAAGCAACCATTGCTGTTACCATTGTTGTGTTTTGCATGCTGAATGTTGAAGTCTGTGTCTGTGACTCAAGCATGGTCAACTGCAAGATATTGTTAGAAATAGAGGGATATCAACCCGGTTAGAAGTTTCAAATGTGTTTATGATGTAAGTGTTAGCAATAAAATTGTAAATGATCATTATACAATATAAAGGGAAAATATTACATGGCTTAATTTTAAACGGTGACCTTAATTTCTGACTAAATACGAACTATAGTTAATTATTCAGTCAGAAGCTATAGGTCAACTTTTAAAACCAAATAACTGATTTCTTGTTGCATCGCTGCATAGGAACAGAACAGAGTTATAATATGCATATTCCAAGAGGCCAACCAAATTGAAATGGGATAATAATAATGGGTGCAATGGGATAGTGAAGTGTGAATAGTACAGATTACTAGATTTTTACAATTTAGTTAAGACATTAAGTAAAATTAACTAAAAAGTGTTAGTTAGAATCAATGGGTTCTACAGTGTAAATACCTTTAATGATGTTGTTCAATGAGGACGTTGTCACGTTGCCGGAAATAGAGTCATCAGTGTCCCAATGTGTAGTGAGCCAGCGTCTTTTACTGTCCTTACCAGTGCCCCAACTCGTGTACACACTGATTCACGAGCTCAGGACCTAGGGAACTGAATTAGTCACACCCTATATAGTGTGCTGCTGATGAGGTGATTGATGACAGGTGCGGGTGATCTTGATCAGTATTCTGGTGACAGGGTTTGCTGTGTGGTGGAAGTGAGAAAGCCTGGCTGATCTGTGACAATGCCTAAACTTAAACACTACAAAAACTACCTTACTAAGTATTAATAAGCAGTAAATTCAGAGTTTATTGAGGCAAAGGTCGTAGTTAATTGTTAATGTGTTATACTAAATACTAATACTAACCCTCTAAAGTGTTACCAACACTATGTAAAAGCATGATATTCTATAAAAAGCAATCAAGGCAAAATAAAAAATATATATATCTACAAACATTTAACATTTAAAGATGATGATGAATTCAGCCACGCATGTTTGCTGATATTCATTTCAAACAAACAAACAAACCTTTAACAATACAAATCATATTTTTTTTAATCATATTATTTAGGTAACACTTTAATATGGGGAATGCATATTCATTTTTGACAATGACTTCTTCCTCAATAAACCCCTAACTTTCTGCTTATTAATAGTTAGTAAGGTAGTTTTTGCAGTGTTTAAGTTTGTGTATTGGGTATTTTATTTTATTTATAAATAAATGTGATATTAAAATGTAATATTCATGCCCCTTATTTAATATTCAACCTCTTTATACTGTTGAAATCCCTCCTCTTTAACATTATGCTTTCATCTTTTTGACATAATTTTAAAAGAGTGACATTCTTTTTTACAAACAGAGGAATGTTTCTTTTACATTTTTTAAAGTAATATTTCATTATCATTACACCTCCCTTATGAAATTCAACTCTGTTTTGGAAGAAAAAAAATCGAACTCATTTTTCACATATATATAATTTTTCTTTTTTCTTTTTCTTTTTTATTGTAAATGGTTGGCGAAAGCCATTATTAGACAGCTTTTCACCTAAAAAGAAGAAAAAAGGTCACCTTTTTTATTTTTGAGTTGACGTCTGGGAAATAACATTGCACCAAACCATACTTACATTAAAAATGATTGTGCTTTTTATTTGATTTTTTTGCCAAAAATTGATTTAAAGTTCAGCAGTAACCTAAATTATTATTTTTTAAAATGTTGGCATAAGTGGCACTATCTAATGAGAATGACCTAAATATTTATTGTCATTGCAATTACCATTAAATATGAAAGGAAACCATATAAAAGGAAACCTTTAATATACGTAAAAAAATATACATTTATGCATTCAGTATTGTAAGCTCAAAGTTATAACCAGTGGGTCACATATGGTTTCATTTATGTGTACTCCAAAGCACAGCAAAAAGAAGCACACATTTCAATCTCAGTATGATCAGGGACACACAGGGCTTGAGGAAAACCAGAGCAATAATAGATTTCTCAATCTCGTCATTGTTCCCCGAGGTCTTCTTTTTCGCTGCTCTTGCTTTGAAAACGCTTGGTGCTTATTTCCCCTTTTACAACTCAAGTTGTTTAATCTAGAAAGCACAGATAGCATGTCGTCAGAAGCATGCTAAAAATAAACATTTAATACGAGTAAAATGATTATTTAGGAGCCCGATATGTACAGTATCTATGCGGTTTACTGTACATTTTCCGAATGATTCCTTATTGCACTCCCACATGTTTGCCACCCTCCTGTTTGTTTCTTTTTACAGCGCATGACCCTGCATGTACCCACAGAAGAAGGAGACAAAGGGAAGAGACGGACTGATGGAGGTGAGGGGAGAATGGTCACCAAGGTGATTCTGAAATTCAAAAGCAGTGAAAACAAGTTGACCTTTTGGGGGGGATTTGAATGTCTCTATTGTGGCACCCCGGGTGGGACCTCTGATGGCAAATGCCCTGCAATTTGCCTGTGTAGAAGTCTGAATTGCAGCTTTTCTGATGACAGAAACCGTCTTGTATTTTGCTGCGTTAACAACATACTATGCCAAACATTCAGTCTCCCCAAATGTTGTTAAGCTTTCAGGTACTTGTTTCCCCTATACACTCTTAAAACGAAATGCTTAATATTGGCATTTATATAGGCTCTTTAGATTATTAAAATGTTCACACTAAAAAATAAAGGGTTTTCCATCAGTGAAGAGTTTTTAAAAGAACCCTTTTTTCTTTGTGTGAACAACAAGTTCTGTATGGAACCATAGATGCCAATAAAGAGCCTTTATTTTTAAGAATCGAAAGGTTCTTTGGGGAAGCAAAATTGCTTCTTCTATGGCAATGCTGCGAAAACCTCCGTTGGGAACCTTTATTTTTAAGAGTGTACGTGAAGAGCAGAGCCAATATGTTGTTTATCTTTGAGCTTTCTATGCAAACGTTCATATTTCTATGCAACTGGCTACTTAAAGACGTGTCTAATAGTGGTGCACATGTGCAAGAGCCCAGCGCTTTTCTGTTCTCATTGTGCAGACACTTGAAGAGGTGCTCGGAGTTGTTCCAGGCGCAATCTCAATATTTGCCCACTCTACCCAGCAGGAATGCTTTCTCCTCATTACTTGGTGACAAAGTGCTGGCTTTAACAAGCATCCTTCTGCCCCTCCTCGGCATTTAGAGCCCCCACCCACAAAAAAAGAACATCATTTTAATTATGCAGTCAATCACAATTAGAAGCAAATGTTTTCCCTGTTGGGCCTGCCCCTCTTTTCAGGGCTTTGTGCCTTGCCCCTTTGTGCTCCGGGAGAAAGGCCTCAGCGGTCAATGGGGTGGCTGAGTGGTTGTGTGTGAGGTGGAGGCTCGCGTCCCTCAGCGCACCTCGGAACGTGCTTTGTCGGGGTAAGGGGAAGCAGGAGGCGAGGGGAGGAGGTGGAGTACATCCGTAGCACATTTGCTGAATTAAGGAGCACAGTGGGAAGACTTTGGAAGAGAGGCTGAGGGAACGAGGGGGGTGTTGATGGAAGACTTGTTGCTAGGTGACTAACAACCGTTGCGTGTCCGTCTTTTTCTTCTCCTTTATGCGTTGTTCAATTCTCCGTTCTGCTCCCAGATAGTCAGATTGCTTTTTTCCCCCCTCTTCCTTACCGTATCCTGTCCTTATACTGTGCCACTTACTCTGAAATAAAGACTTGAAAAATGTCTTGCGCTATTTGTGCCTATAGAGTGATTCTCAAAAAGCTATTGAACAAAAACTCTATACAGCCAACTAATAGAACACAATATTTCAGCACAACGAAGCACCAAACACTGTATGCTTATTGTTTTCTAATGTTGTCATAATATACACTGTATCCTACTTGTTATATATATATATATATATATATATATATTTTTTTTTTTTTTTTTTTTTTTTTGCGTTCATTGTTGTCATCACAAAATGTCTAATTTTTTTGGGCCCAAAAATTCTTTAGTCTAAAGTTGAAATACAGACCGCTGCACAACACTGTATATTTGTAAAATCATTATTTCAATTTATTGAAGTTATAATATTATGCTTTTCACTTTCTATGTACTATTTTCTAAAATATTTTGTCCATTTCTGATCATTCTTATATTATTCTGTAAAAATTTAATTATTCTGCGAGAAACCGAACAGTATTTATGTGGTTTTTTTTACCTCTTATCAGACGAACGTCATCTAGTATTCCCAGCGCCATAACTTCTGGCGAATAAGGTCAAAATACTGGCGTGATCAAATATATATATATACTGTATATATATATATATATATATATATATATATATATATATATATATATATATATATATATATATATATATATATATATATATATATATATATATATATATATATATATATGTAGATCATTCGACCGATCCGCACAGGCTCTAATGAGGAATCTATTTATATATCTATGATTGTGCCGGTATTTTGCATGTATTTTGACCTTATTCGCCGGAAGTGATGGCGCGGGGACGGCTGATGCAGAGCCATAGAAAAGAATGAAATACATTTTTAAATATGGATATTTTTCTCACACAAATGCATCGATTCGCTTCAGAAGGCCTTTATTAACACCCCGGAGCCGCGTGGAGCAGTTATTTGACGGACAGATGCATTTTTTTATGGACTTCGAAAACAGAGTAACTATTACTGCTATTATAATGCTTGGATTGGCCAGAACATTTTTAATATAACTCAGATTATTCGTCTGAAAAAATAATATCATATACACCTCGGATGACTTGAGGGTGAGTAAATCATGAGCTAATTTTCATTTTTGGGTGAACTATCCCTTTAACATTAGTTTACTACATTAATTAATATGAACTAATAATGAACTGCACTTATAAAGCATCTATTTATCTTTGTTAATGTTAATTTCAACATTTTCAAATACTTTATTAAAATCTTGCACTGTGAACTAACATGAACAACGTCTGTGTTTTTATTAACTAACAAAGATGAACAAATACAGTAACAAATTATCTGCTCATGGTTAGTTCATGTTAGTATACATTAACTAATGCTAACTAATGAAACCTTATTGTAAAGTGTTACCAATTATATATATATATATATATATATATATATATATACAGTATATACAATCAAATATTTATTAAATATATACATGAAGGAGTGTGTATATTTATATATATATATATATATATATATATATATATATATATATATATATATATATATATATATATATATATATATATATATATATATATATATATATATATATATATATATATATATATATATATACACAAGTGATTTTGCACAGCACTGAAAATCTGGTATCTTGAAAATCTGATGATGTTAAGGTTTAATACAGTCAGATTAAACAAGGGTTGATGTTAAAGTCTCTGCACGATTAAAAATGAATGCTTACCTTTTGTATTCTTTGATTGCAAATCTGTCATTGAGTTCTGATTAAAGGTCATATGCTAAACTAAAGCAATTACCAGCTCTCATTTTCCAGCACATTTTGCTGAACATGATTTTTGACATCTGATTATAAGTCATCCCTCCTTACCCTGAAAAAAAGAAACAGCTTCTGTTGTTGCTAGTTGGATGACATCACAGTCTTCGGTGTGGAGCCGTCTCCGAGCTCATGGCATGATATCACAATCTTAAGGCTTGCATTGTTTGAGGTCTCAGAGCAACACTGTCATATACAGAGCACCAATTCTACCCAGTCCACTCGGCACTTAAATCAGACATAAAATCGAAGTGCTTAAATCAGACAAACCACAATAATATGCAATAGGATGTAACATCCTGAGGATACATAAAGGATAATGTGTGGGGTTAGGGATTTAGTATGCAGGGCATGGATGATCACAGAGGTCAGAATGATTCCCCCTTAGGTCTCACGTATCACAGTCTTCAAGCCTCCATATCTGCATGCGGACAGCAGTGCTCGCCACTGGCTCCACTTACTGTTACACATCCACGTTAAGACAGGTTCCAGAGGGACTCTAAGCTCCTCCACCCGGTCTGGTGACAGCAAGCATCTGACCAACTAAATCAACCTTGACGTGCCAGCCAGCAACACAAGACTGGACCGGTGCCTATAAGTGACCTGATATGATGTAGACTGCTATGACATCTGTCCTTGCCATGCCCAGAAAATCCCTGCCCGCTGTGAGAGGCGCTTTAACACATATTTCATCATTTTCTTCCCCTGTTAAGCTTGTGAAATCTTTCACAGTTCATCAACATGACCTCCTTGGCACATCTAACAAACACAAAATGCAGTGAATATTTGAATGAATTAATAAATCAATAATATTCAATAAAATATATATTTTTAAATAAATAAAAGGTTCCACAATATAGATTTTTGGTTCAATTTCAACAAACAAACGAATGTATAATAGTAATACAATTTTTATAAAAAAAGATTTTTAAGGTACACTATAAGCCCTATTCGGACGGGATTAGTTTTACATGGAGAGTAAAGTTATTATTACCAGAACCCGTCCAAATGTGCTATCTTCTCAGTAATCATTACGGACAATGTCAGTAAAGATTACGGCGACTTTTTACCTTTTGTAAAAAGTTCCCGAAAAATTACCTCGGGTAACGCAAATCCCATGCAAATAGACCAACTGTAAATATGTACGTAAATGTAACACTGTTCTTTGTTATGGGAAGAAGGAGGCGGGAACCGGGGAACGTTCAACAACTTTAATAAATAAATAACCACAAAATGAAAGTAAAAGCGCACACACATAATAAAACATAAACAAAACACAACGTAAAGTCCAGGGGCCAATAAGGAGGTTCAACCAACTCTGAGTTTAAACCTTGAACTCTGAGTTGACTTACCCTGAGATGGGAAACTCAGAGTTTTTGGTTTCAGAACAGCATTAAACTTTTTATCAGTAGAAACCCGGTAGTATATTCAAATGATCGTGCTCCCCCCGTTTCAATAAGGAGGTTCAACAAACTCTTAAAACTTGAACTCTGAGTTGACTTACCCTGAGATGGGAAACTCAGAGTTTTGGGTTTCAGAACAGCATTAAGCTTTTTATCAGTAGAAACCCGGTAGTATATTCAAATGATCGTGATCCCCCACCATACCCCCCCAACCCCCCCCCCCCCCCCCCCCCCCTCATATCCCACTGAGACGAGAGATTTATGTATTTTATGTCTGGAAAAAAGCCTCCGATGAACAAATATCGTCATTTTACGTCATCGGAGGCTTTTTTGGCCAGAGGCTAGAGACTACAGCCAGTAGTAGGAGCTACTTCCGCATGTTTTCAACTGCATGTTATTACACTCACAGAATGTAAGACAGACGGCTGCACGGACATTCATAACGGAGCGCTGCAGAGCAAAGCGAGTGTTCTCAATGAATTCCTATGAAAGTTAAGCTTCCATGCTATGAACTGAAAACGCGCCAGACTGGACACGCACCGTGTGGCCGTGAATGACTGACAATGCGGCCGTGAATGAATGCCGTTCGTCCGGGCTAAGTTTCGGTTTAGTTTCAGTTTAAAATTAGCACCAATTCGGGGGCGGGTTGCTTGAATTGTGGCAGGCCCGGTTCCAGAATCAAATCACTGAGGGTGCTTCTGAAATTACTGAGGGTGCTCTAGTAAATGTGCTCCACCACAGCAGTGTACAGTGAGAAATGTATAATTATTTATTTACTATTCACTTTTACCATAAATTGGAATTTGCTACAAATTGTCTATTAATGTATTAGTCTGCCTTTACATTGCTTTAATGCGTTACTAGTATTTTAACACAATCATCTTCCTGAGAACCAGAAAAAAAGGTTTTGTGAATTTAGATTTTTTTTTAGGTCATTACATTGTTTGTAGCATAAAAAAAAACTAATGGATATTAAAAAAAAATCCTGTTATATGCTAAATCCTCTGCTCGGTGGAGGACACCAGAACTGTTTATTGAGAAAATGAAAAGACATGAATAGACAAAAACAATGGGATCTTTTTTTACATTCACCAGTCAATTTTTATGCTTCAAGCTTTTTTTATCCAAACTTTGTATGAAGATGATTCTCAATGTTATGAAAGATATAAAATAATAATTTGATATACCATTTTACTATGCAATAGGTGTGTAAACATGGCCATATGCCATTCCCATTCTATGCAATGCATCTATACACTGTATATCATTTGCATATTAATGTGTTTTGGGACAAAATGTAATGTAAAAAGATGTGTAATAATGTTTACATAAGAATGTCTCATATTTCATAAGAATATCCAGACTTAAAACTGTGCATGTTGTCAGAAAAATGCGCTAAAATATCATTAAAACCTCTTTTCTGGGTCTCAGGAGGATATTTTAATGTTAATGAGAGGTTACGCGAGCCTGCATTAACTCAGCACTGAATAGCCTAAAAACGCTGCCGTTTTGAGCGGTGAGATTCTGATCACGTTCGAGAAATCAATAACTATCTGTGATTGGCTACATTACTCACTGCTGCAAAAACACGCTGTAAATAGATGCATTTGACGCTCTCCAGAGGAAACAAATTTGCAAACCTGTCAAATCTGTTTCGCCAATATTACAGTATCAACTGAGGGTGCTTTTGCTTGCGTTTGAGGGTGCTTAGCACCCCCGTAGGCACATTTAACTTTGAACCCAAATCTTCCGCGATCATCTGGTCTGTCAGCTCCTCACTCTCTGATGAATGAAATCTGACTCCTGCTGCTGGTCTGTGCGGCGACTCATTCGGCTCACGCTGTATTGAGCAGACACGTTCAGTTTTTAATTGCAGTGTCTGTTCTCTAACTGAACTTAATTATTTTATTACTATAAAAATGAAAACGACCGTGGGTTGGTGCTGCAGTGGGCAAGAGATGTAACCGGTAGGCGTGGCTTTGGGAGTGGCCTCGTAGGGCAGTGAAGCAAGTGCATTCTGGGAGTTGTTGTCTTTCATCCATACGAGCCAAAAATACATTTTCTGGCTTTTCTCAGTCTAGAAGTCACCAACTTCTAAAATTATTTCACATTTCTACTAAATAAATGACCCAATTTAAAATACACATTCATCTTTCCAGCGCTGAAGTACCCCTTTAAGGGTGTGCGCCACGACTATGAAAAGCCATGCCCAATGTTATGATTCACCAAGGCAACAGCACACGAAAAAAAGACATGTGCATACTTCCAGGTCAATATGTAAGTTGAATTCTTAATTAGTTTAATTTTCATGGTATTCCACAGGCAAAAAAAGAATGTGGTAGCATCTAAAACTGAAGTATAAAAACATAATAAACATAAATAATGTAATCAGGTAAAGCTTTAAGCATAAAAGGTTCATGGTTGAAGGTTTCTTGACTTTACAAACATTTGACATATTCAATAAATATCATTCAGTGTCTGTTTCAATGTGCAACAGCTTTTCCCAAGTAGTCTAATGCTCTTTTCACATAATTAAATGTTCTCTGATCCTCCTGTAGCATTTATTAATTAGGATAATGAAATTAACATTTGACGTCTCAAGGCCAGCAAACAGCAAGAAGGAAGAGGCTCACAAAACACCAGCACCACTGACAGATGAAGAGGAGACGGAATATTAATATTAAAGTTTTTGTAGGAAATAAAGATGACCATAAAATTGCAAATACTTTGTGTTCTTCATTTAATAGCTGTATATCTCAGACTACCCATCCATCTGAGATCCTTCTATTCCATACAGCAGGCTAATCTGTTTTCAGAAAATGATGATGAGAATATGTCATCAATGCATCCAAACACTGGAAATCTTAAAGGAAATTCTAATTATTAGGTTACATCTAGGTTTATCAAGTGAACGGCAGGATCCTGTATAAAAAGACATGCCATTTTTTGTCACTTTGACGGTGTCCTCGTGATGAAAATATGCGCAATGAATGAATGTACCTGCACTGCAAAGAATGTTTTTCTTACTTTGTATTTTTGTCGTGTTGTTTCCAGTCAAAATTTCTAAAGATTCTTAAATCAAGATGCATTTTCTACATTAGAAAAATGACATAACAACATAAAAGTATTATTTGGCAAATTATCTGCCAGTGGGATAAGAAAAATAGTCAGTTTTTTTTATTTGCATTAGGAGTATTTTTTTCTTACCCCACTGGCAGATCATTTTACTTCTCCAGTCTTCGGGGTCTTTTCTGACCCCAAAGGACGTTTGCTCAAATTTTAAAAAATGTTCCCTTTGTCCAAATGGCATGAGACAACACTCTCTAGATCTACGAATAAAAAAATAATTGGATTGATATCTGTTTTTTATGTTCGTGTGACAAAAAAAACGTCACACTCAGGGCTTAGAAAATGGACAAAATTCATCCTCAAAAACAGAAACAACACAGAACACGCATACAGAAATGAAGTGGCACACTTCCAACAATGCATAAAACATCCACAATGCAAAATGATCATGCTCACACACACACACACAGACACACACACACAGGAATACATTTGTTATTGCTGTTCAGTTCATTGCATTTTGATGTTCATGTTGTGTATTTTTGTACTCAATATGTAATACAACAGTTCATTTCTGTTCTATTACAGTTAGTAACTGAAGTATAGATTACATTTGTAGAATTATAAGAAAATCAGATGTTTGAAATAAATGATAAACGCTAAAGACTCCAACTTTTCTCTTGTTCAGGTTTGATTCTAATCGTAATGTAACATCATTGAAAAAAATATTTTTTTCAGTACAAAATTAATTAATTTTAATTGTTATAATTGTGATTTCGTAACATTTAGGTATGAATCCAACTGAAAAATTATTGTGAAAAGATATAGCAAAAAAGCACAGAGCAAATAGTGGAGCTCTGCAGCCATTTACTGGTAAAAGTCTTTTATTTTTTATTTTAAAACTGTATTTTCCAAAAGATGGGCAAAAATCTTACACTAAACCATGTCAAATTATCAATGCTATCCCCAGGAATTAAAGTTAGAAATTTGGGTCTTTTATAAAGTGAAATTTACATTAAAAAAAAAATATTTTGTTGCAAAAAAAATTAATAAAAAAATTATTTTGTATGTATTTATGAATTTATTTATATAAATTATTATAGATATTCCAAAAACTGCACAGATGTTGAGTAAAACATTAATAAACAGAGTAAAATTACATTTGTTCTAAAAAAACATTTTTGTTTTGTTACAAAATTACATTTTGTTGCCTGGGCTCTGTGGAGACAGACCGTACAAGGGTTAAGTAAAATGTGCTGACTTCAGATTTTAGATTTAATTTATAATTTTTAGATATTTGTACTTGAAATAATGTAATAATTGTACAAAATACTCAGTAAGGAAAGCATTTGTGCAGCGTGAATGAACAAATGAAGTATTTAAACACCGCTGATGCTTTAAAAAGGGGGAGGAGACCGAAAGAAACTCTGGGTTTACCAAAGAAAACCTGCTCCTGGGAGGTATTCCAGAAAGCAAGGTTAACTTATCGTCACATATACCTTGAACTCTCGGTTGATCAACCGAAACCTTGCTTACTCAAGGTATGCTGGTTCCAAAAACGAGTCCGGGTAAAAAGTGTATAATAGGCCTACTATAGACAAAGCCACTTGATTAAGAGATTTATTTGTGATGGAATAATTACTTTATAATTTTATTGGAGGTTTACACACATGCTGTAGAGTTACTCTGAGCTGTGCACTAATTTTAGTGATGACGGATATTATGGGATGGCTTGATGCAGCTCAGGAGATGCAGATAACTTGATCTTAAGAAACTTTAATTAATGCTGCCACGTAACAAATCTGCTTCAAATTGAATTAAAGATTAAATTAATTGCTAATTACAATATTGAAATAAAAATGTAAAGGGTGTACAAGTACTATAATATCGTGAATATAAATAATTGTGGAAATTTGTGTTTTTTTTTGTGCAATTTGTCAAGTTTTTTGCCAGGTGGCTTTTTTAATTATATGATGTCATTACGTTGACTTGACGCCAGCCAATCGCTGCTTTACTGATCGTGGTTTCCAGTATCGATGCATCTGCCCTCTTCAGTGAACACAAGAACGCGCAGTAATCTCAGATAACTTCGTTTGAAGAACCAAATTTGCCAGAGATCAGTTATCACAATTAGAAGATTTCGCATCTGTCAAATCATCTCAGATTTATTAAGTGAGGTACGAAGAACGGACCCCAGAGCGCAAGGAATTGTGGTAGCTAGATGTAAACAAAGCATAGCGGACCGTACGGGCCTTATGCTCATTTAGGGTGCTTTCACATCTCTAGTTCGGTTCATTTGGTCCGAACCAAGGGCAAACAATTATACATTGTAGCATTTTTCATTGTAGCTTTTTTGGTTCCTTTTCACACCACACTGATTGCTTTGGTCTGAACCAGTTGAAACGAACCAAAATGCAGTCACATGACAACATCCACGTCACTCATTGGCCATGGCATATTTCCTAAACTGCTTTTACGTGTTTACGAATTTACGTGCGGGAAAATTCCAACAGAAGAGGAAAAGCCAGCAAACAACACGGAGACAACACAACTATGGAGAGACGACTGCGCAGGCTGGTTTTGTCCCTGGCCATAATCTATTACATTGTTTGTATACATCACAAATATGCAATACATTTCAATAATGAAGCACGGATGCAACATTCTAATGCACTGCAAACGGCGAGTGCGCATCGCTCGTCACTTCAAGCGAAGATCGCGCTGTTTTAGTGAGTTTTTGAAAGTTGGGACCTAATATGGTCATCAGACCAAATTTCTATGAGGCTCCGCACCTCCTCACTACTCCAAGTTTGTCCGCGAGCTGCCATGCTAAAGTGCAAACTGTCAACAAACACTTCCTCATCACATAATGCACAGCGCAGCTGACTACGGCAGCTGGTTTAGTCCAAAAATTATCAATACTTTTTGCAGTTGGGTCTGTTCGAGGTCGGATCACGTTCTCACCACAAACGAACCGCTCCAGAGTTCGTTTGAAAGTGTATCAAGCAGGTCTCGGTACGCTTGTTTGGTCCGCTTTTGGTGCGCACCCGAGTGCGATTGCTGCTTTCACACCTGACCAAACGAAACGCACCAAAGGGGAAAACGAACTCTAGTACGATTCAACCGAACTAAATGAGGCAGGTGTGAAAGCACCCTTACAATCATTTCTATCGCCAAAGGTGCTTACTCCTTGCTTATTTGAAGGAAACGGAGGAGAAAAAAAACGGCGCATAAGGCTAGAGAAGCTATAATACCTTTTATTTAAGGGTGCATTCACACTTGTAGTTCGGTTCGTTTGGTTCGTTTGGTCCGGACCAAAAAACTAAGGGCCCTTTCACACCTACCTTGTTCGGTCCAGATTTTCGGACTTTTCAGTTTGGTCCGAATCAAAATTACAGGTGTGAAACCTCCCCCGTACCACTATCTGGACCAAACAGACGAGATTTGGTCAGACGACAAGAGGTAGTCTCGGTCCGGATCAAACTGAACAAAGGTTCAGTTCGTTTCTTGTGTGAAAGCATTTTCTGTATGGTTCGCACTTTCAGACCATTTGCAGGAAGTTCCTGTTTGTGTTTAAATATTTTAATGTTATTTTAAAATTTTATCTAGGCTACACTGATTATGAAAGTGAAAAGATGTGCGATATGTCAGAAGACAGAAGGTCACAAATGATTTTGAAATAAATTTTGTATGATTGTGCTTAGAAAGCCTTTCTTTAATGTGAATTTCGTTTTGTATAAATTGATAATTGCCTGGATTTAATAAATAAGAAGCAAATAGTCTATAGCAGACAATAATCGTGGGAGCGATCACATGCTTTGCACGTGAAGCTGGAGCGCGTCTCAAATAAACCGAAACTCAGCAGCTATTGGCCTCAAAAACATGAGAAATAGGTGTATATAAAGCTTGAAATGTCCACTTTTAAACGTAACGAAAAGAAAATAGTCAAGCAATGCGCACTGTTCAATAGTGGCAACGATATGCGTCCGTTCATTCATTCTTGTCAAAGACGCTGACGTCAGACGCACATCCATTTACAATCCAATCAATGTCAAGATGCAGCAAACATAGATGATGACGAGTGGATGTAAGTGAGTCATGTAAAGTTCTTTAGTGCGCTCGCATAATTGCAATGTGAAACCAAACCAAAACGAACCGAATGTATAAAATATATCAAAACATGAACTTCGGTTCGGACCTTGGTGCGGACTTTCAGGTGTGAAAACGCCCTAAAACAAAACATATAGTCCTGGTCCGCTTAGAGTTCACACTGGCATTTTTAACAGCGAACCTAAAGTTACTGAACCAAAGGCATAGGGAAACAGTCACAACCTGATTGGTCGGCTTTTATGGCGTATATTTCGCGACGGAGCTTGCTTACTGAGCATTCAAAACAATGCTGTATGCTTGATTAAACGCGATAATTTAAGGCTATGTACGTTACATATGGTTTTATTTTTACCAGCTGAGAACTCACGAAGAGCTCATAAAATGTTAAAAACATTCAAAACAGCACCAGGATTTCCTCCTTTGTATGCAGAAACGAAGATCTGCATATATTGATGAGGCACTTTACCTCCTCGTTGCTCCACGTTTGCCCTCTACTCATTTTGGATACACCGATCTTTCCGCATCGTCAAATCAGCTGACTTGTAGAGGCATCTTGTGACAGCACGTCCTTGTTTTGGTTCGTTTACATGTCTTTGGTCCGTGTTGCGTTCATATATAAATCGAACTGCACCACAGTTTGTTTGGAAGCTGACAGAGACCCATCTTTTTAACGGTCTTGGTCCGCTTGCTTGGTGCGCACCATGGTTCGTATGGCAGCGTTCACATATGTTCAAATGAACCGAACTAACCGAGCAATCGCGCCAGGGTTCGTTTTAATCGAACCAAACATGACAAGTGTGAACGCACCCTAACGTTATTTGTAAAAGACAACTTCCATAAACACCGCATCCATAGGGGCTGCAATTGTTGTTTCACGGGCAATGTGACGTCAGAGCGAGTAACTGGGAGTACATCGATCTAGTAAGAGTTCACGGGTGGGAAGTCACAGGTTTGACTGCCGTTCCAGTGCACTTTTTTCTTGTAGAAGGTTGGAAAAACACGGGTTACGGGTTGCCTGGAACGTGGCGTAAGTTCAGACAACTCAGAGTATGTTCCCTGTTAACACACAAGACATTCTCAACAGAGCAACGAATTGATGATTCACCATGGAAACAGACGCTTAGAAAGAGCCATTCTACTTCCTCTTCTTCTTTTGTTTAATGGCGATTTACATAACCTACTTAGTGCACATCGCCACCTATTTGGTGTTTGTGCAAATCATTTTTTCAATGTCTTCGTTTAATAAGTAATCTTTATTCACTAAGAATAAGGATCATATTGTTAATTTGATGCTAATTAATTGAATGCAGATCCATGTGTGAGATGACAATAAATAAATAATAAATATATTTGAATTGAATTAACATTTAAAGATTACCTTGTTATCATTTTTTATTCTAATTCTTCAGAATTAATATATAATATCGAATACTATATAACTGAAACAAATTTGGTTATACTAATAACTATATTAATAATTATATAAAAACATCTGAATACCTCTTAAAGGGTTAGTTCACCCAAAAATTAAAATTCTGTCATTAATTACTTACCCTCATGTCGTTCGACACCCGTCAGACCTCCGTTCATCTTCGGAACACAAATGAAGATATTTTAGTTGAAATCTGATGGCTCTGAAAGGCCTCCATTGGCTCAATGGCACGGTTCACTCTCAAGACCCTTAAAAGGTACTAAAGACGTCGTTACAAAGTCCATCTCACTACATTGGTTCTAAAATAACTTATAACGACTTACAACGACTAAATAACGACTTACATAGTGATGACGATTTCAAAACACGGCCTCATGAAGCTTCGAAGCGTTATGAATCAGCGAGTCGAATCAGCGGTTTGAATCGCCAAATTTCAGCAGTTTGGCGGTTTGACACGCGATCCGAATCATCATTCGGCTCACTGATTCATAACGCTTCGAAGCTTCATGAGTAATTAATGACAGAATTTTCATTTTTGGGTGAACTAACCCTTTAAGCAAACTAACTGCTCAGAGCAGGTTATGTTCAGAGAGTGAGTTGCTATGGCTGCTTACATACCCTGAAAGTTACCTCCGTTTTTGAAACAGAAAGATTATCCGCTTACTTACTCTTAAACATACCAGGGTATTTCACATAACCTGCTTTCTGGAATACCCCCCTGACCAGGTTAGGTTCACAGAGTTAATTACCATGGTATAAGTGACCTCTCTTTCAGAAACAGGCTCGACTTACCCTGCTTTCTCGGGTTTTACATACCTCCCATTCTGAAACAAAAAACTCAAGAGTTTCCCTCATTTCAGGGTTAACAAACTCAGAGTTTTCACTTAACCTCCTTTCTGAAACGAGCCCCTGGTCCTCTCTCATCCTTCACTGTCATCGCTCCTCCTTTTATGCTTCCCAGCTCCTCCTTGAGACACGAGCCGGTGCGGTGCGCAGCTGGCGCTCATTATCACTCAAACCACAGGCCTCGCCCCGTTCTCATGGTCCCTCCGCCTCGTCCTGCTTTCCACAATACATATTCTGTAATTTCCTGTTTAAAAGTAGTTTCTGTGTTTTTTCAAGTATATGGGGGCGTTTGAAGAAGCATTCAGTTGGTTTTTAAGCGGTGGGACAAGTCTGTGGCAAACCTCAAGTATATCCGCATATACCATTCGGATCAAAAAGAAGGTCAAAGCACTTGTTAGAGGCACGGAACTTCATTTAGCTTTAGGTAAGAGCCTATAACTAACAGAATCCAAACAAAATTTAATTAATTTAATTAATACATCGTTTGATCGGACCTAGCTGTTATATACACAGATCAGACATAACATTATGACCTAATGCTCCCCCTTTTGCTGCCAAAACAGCCCTGACCCGTCGAGTCATGGACTCCACTAGACGCCTGTAGGTGTGCTGTGGTGTCTGGCACCAAGATGTTAGCAGCAGATCCTTTAAGTCCTGTAAGTTGCGAGGTGGATCGGACTTGTTTTTTCGGCACATCCCACAGATGCTTGATTGGATTGAGATCTGGGGAATTTGGAAGCCAAGTCAACACCTCAAACTCGTTGTGCTCCTCAAACCATTCCTGAACCATTTTTGCTTTGTGGCAGGGCGGATTATCCTGCTGAAAGAGGACACAGCCACCAGGGAATACCGTTGCATGAAAGGGTGTACATGGTCTGCAACAATGCTTAGGTAGGTGGTGCGTGTCAAAGTTACCACATCCACATGGATGGCAGGACCTAAAAAATCAGATGATTTACGAGAATTCCTGCTAGATATATTCGGACAAAAATTTAACTCAAACACAGTATGTGCTATATCCTGCTACGTATTCTCCTAAATTTTTTGTAATCTTTAGAAGCTGTATTTTACTTTAGTTTTACATTTTAACATGCATATCTTTCATACAAAATAATAATACAAATGTTGAAAAATCAACAGGCTCTTGCAGAGGCAGAGCAAGTGTTTAATCAGTTGTTTTGGGTGGCTGGCTGCCCTTATGTTAACACTGTACAGATTGACCTCATGTGTGACACATGTCCAGGCGGCCTAGAGTAATGCCATCTTAGTGCTGCTGAGCCTCTTATAAACTCATAAAGTTCAGGCCAATGGGGAGATGGGAATCAGAAAGGAACCTGGTAATCCACACCAGCTAAAATGACCATTTGAAAATATAGTTAAAACCCTGGATATGGTCAAACCTCTCAATTCAGTTCAATAAATAAACAAACAAACAAAACAAATAAAATCTGCACATTAAGAATAAGCCAGCAATTTATTTGGTGGCCTTTTAATTGTGTGTATGGCTGTAATGGATTACATCCACAAACATATGCCTTTCTTCAACTTGGACTGGAAACGGTCCCTTTAACATGGTGTATACATGGGAAACATGGCTTAAGGAGTGATCGTAAGTAGGGAGTGGAGACTTTGCTTGCTAATATGATCAGTGGTTCTTAAGCAGATGCATGAGTGGCTTGAGGCATAAGCCCATAAACGGGGCATCGTTGTCTAATCACTTTTGCAGATACCTGGGTAAGGAGGCTAAAAGTAAACCACTCACAAACTCATCGTAAATGTGTTATATGTAGTAGAGTCAGAGACTTTTATTTATGTATTTTGGTTTTCTCCAAAAATGTTAGCACACACATAGGCCTACCTGCAGAGAGAGCAATATACACCGATCACACTCTCATAACACCTGAGCAGTGCCACAGACTGATCGACATGCCACGCCGCATTGCTGCAGTAATTCAGGACAAAAGGAGCCCCAACTAAGTATTGAGTGCTGTACATGCTCATACTTTACATGTTCATACTTTTCAGTTGGCCAAGATTTCTAAAAATCCTTTCTTTGTATTGGTCTTAAGTAATATTCTAATTTTCTGAGATACTGAATTTGGGATTTTCCTCAGTTGTCAGTTATAATCATCAACATTAAAAGAAATAAACATTTGAAATATATCAGTCTGTGTGTAATGAATGAATGATGTTTCACTTTTTGAATGGAATTTGTGAAATAAATCAACTTTTTGATGATATTCTAATTATATGAGCACCTGTACCTCCGATTGTATTCGTCTGAAAGAAGAAAGTAATTTACACCTAGGATGGCTTGAGGATGAGTAAATCATGGGGTGATTTTCATTTTTGGGTGAACTATCCCTTTAAGACCTACTCCTAAAACACATACAGTGTAGATTACAGAGATCAACAGTGGATTACTCATGTAAGTAAAACAAAGTTAAAACAACCTGACAAGGGGACTCTGGGATAAGATCAGAATTGTGTCTAGCATCCTTACATATATAAAGACTGACACATTTCAATCTCTGATACAATTTTTTTTTTTTACTTCATATGCATCCTCTATGTGTAACTGAAGCGTGTTTTTTTTTTTTTCAAATATTGCCTGTAAGAGATCCAGGGGATGTCTTGCTAAATTCATTAAAAGTCTGAGCTCATTAAGAGGATGACACACAGCAGAAAAAAGAGCTAAGCAAGCGCATATATAATGTGGAAACAGGTAGACCGTAGTCAAGTGGTGTGTGTTTGTGTGTGTGTGTGTGTGTGTGTGTATGTGTGGGAGAGATTCTGTGGGGGCAGAGAGAGAGAGAGAGAGAGAGAGAGAGAGAGAGAGAGATTTGCTCATTCGGGCAGAAATGAAAGTTCACTTGTCCTCTCAGCCTGACAAGCTGACACCCGCGAGATGCTCTCGATGCTCCCTGTGCACGGACATGGAGAGCAGGCATCATGAAAGTTGCATGGGTGCCATTGGCCTTCTTCATTATTCAAAAGCTTCATATCCACACACGGCACCTTGGTGACAGCACTTTCTTCTTTGTATTAAACATGCACACTAGATCACTGCAGGCGGGGAGGGCTGAGACTATCACAGGACAACCACAGCTTTCAGTGATTCTGAAATTTATTGTGAAGATTTTAAACCAATGAAATCCTATAATAATAATTCCACAGTACCACAAACCCATGTAAATGTAGTGTGAGGATATCCTCTGTTATTTTAAAGTGTTATATAGTGTTTCAAAAATGTCCCTTATTTGTAGAGGGAAAATCCTTCCTAAAATAGATAACTTAAATCTTACTTAGTGTGGCTCTTAAATCCTGACCTATTCTTGGAAATCGGGCTGTTCTGTTAATAGAAGCAGTGCAATTCTACCATACAATATTTTATTTATAATTCATGCTATTCACTTATATATATACCAAACATTGGTAAATAATTCTGTAGCAAACATTTTGTTGCAAATATATATATATATATATATATATATATATATATATATATATATATATATATATATATATATATATATATATATATATATATATATATATATATATATATATATATATATATATATATATATATATATATATATCTGCCATTTAAAAGCTCCTTTAATATCAAACCAAACACTTTCTTTTAAATAATTATGTACTGTATATGAAAAAATATTTTGATTAAAAGGCAATATAAGCTATGTTCTATTAATAATATCCTTTCTATATTTAAAATTTGTGTGTTTTTTTCTCCAGGTGATATTTGTAGTCGAGCATAAAAACTTTCCAAACACTATTTATACACCTATAGTCTTTTTTAGAATCCTCACGGGCTGGTTAAACCCTAATCCCGTCTGCCTGCATCGCTAAATAGATGTCACAGGCATCCGATTTGGAAACAAGGCCCTCTTCAGAACATGTACCTAAGGAGTTCAAAATAGATGATGATCTACTTTGGTGAACACGTCTCAGACTCAGGTTGCTCAAGGCTCCAATTGGATCAGCGGGCTGTGTGCGGAGTGTGAGGATGACACCGAGCTGTCTGCGTGGGTGTGAATCGCACTGGTCTGGAAAGGTCATGCGACCCTCAAGGTCAAGCGAGCGTGTCATTCATCTTGAGGGCAGCTTTGTACAGCTTGAGTTTATTATACTTTTACAACTACAACATCAATTAAGTGCTGAACTGTGAGCAATGAGGTTGGGTGTAAATTCGTCTTCTTTAGTGATACAAGCTCAGAAAATTTTATTATCTTGACTTGCCATGATGGATACTGGAATTTTGTTATTTATTTCTAATTTTAAACAATATAGAGGCTTACTTTGTGGTAATGCAATATATACATGCATGTTTGTGTATTTATATATACCTAATAATTATATACAGTACACACAGATATATTATGTAAACACAAACTTTTATTTTGTATGCGATTAATTGGGATTTTATATATATATATATATATATATATATATATATATATATATATATATATATATATATATATATATATATATATATATATATATATATATATATATATATATATATATATATATACACAGTTGCAAGAAAAAATATGCTGTGAACCGCTTGCAGAGTCATTTTAACAAAATAAAAAAGATCATGCAAAATGCGTTATTTTTTTATTTAGTACTGTCCTCAATCAGATATTTTACACTCTAAAAAATGCTGGGTTAAAAACATGTTGTTTTAAGCAAACATTTAACCCAATCACTGGGTTAAAACGACCCATTCACTGGGTTAAAACAACCCAATTGCTGGGTTAGTCCATTTTCAACCCAACTTGGGTTGTTTTTAACCCAGCCTTTTTTAGAGTGTACATTACATTTTTTTTTACATATAGTCCACAAGACAAAAAAAATTGCTGAATTTATTAAAATGGCCCGTTCAAAAGTTTATGAAACATTGATTCTCAATACTGTGTGTCGTTACGATCCACGGCTGTTTTTTTTGTTTTGTGATGGTTGTTCTTGAGTCCCTTGTTTGTCCTGAGCAGTTAAACTGCCCAGCGTTCTTCAGAAAAATCCTCCAGGTCCTGCAAATTCTTCAGTTTTCCAGCATCTTTTGCATATTTGAACCCTTTCCAGAAGTGACTGCATGATTTTGAGATCCATCTTTTCACACTGAGGACAATTGAGGAAACTCAAACACAACTATTAAAAAAGGGTTCAAACATTCACTGATGCTCCAGGAGGAAACACGATGCATTAAGAGCCAGGGGGGTGAAAACTTTTGAACAGGATGTTCTCCAAAGTTTTCTTATTTCGTTTAAATATATAAAAAAAATAATGTAGTACTGTCCTTCAGAAGCAACAGGATACTTACATGTTTCCCGGAAAACAAATCAAGTACAATAATTATTGTAATTATATTTGTATATAGTTAAAGGTGCAATTGGTGATCTGTGAGATGCTAACTTTAGCATCCTAGCATTGAAAGCATACAACCCACCCTCCCTTCAAATCGCTGTCCAAAGCCACGCCTCCTCGAAAAACATGAACGCACACAGACCAGAAGCGAAACGCCCAGAGACAACGTTATTGGATTACATCATGTGTCATTCACCGGTGGGAAAACGTACAGTGAGTAACAGTAGAATAATGAATGTAAACAACTATTTGCCTGCCATTCTCACTCTGTCTGCACAGCGTACGCACTGATGACGTATGATGTCTGCGTGAACAGGCTGCGCAGTGGTATGCAAACACAAATTGACTGACAAGGAACACATGCTATTATTTCATTTGGACCAAATGCAATGATTGCTCGAACATTTTATGTTCCTAAGCCTTCCACCGATATATATTTATAAAAATATATTTAGACCGCTTAACATAGTGATTGCTATCAGGATATGAGGAGACTTTCAACCAGCATAACAAAAATGTTTCTGTAGAGAATCACCTATTGCACCTTTAAAATCAGTGCTATTTACAATTTTATTTTTTTTATTTTGTCACGTTTAGTCATTTTCTTGTAATTTTCTCATTTTTTTTGCTAAATTATCAATTGATTGTTGATGATGATTGTTGATGGGCCAGTACCATGATGGAAGTTTAACAAACTCAGGGTTACAGGATTAGTTTCGAGTTGACAAAACCAAACCAATCTATTCAGGCCATGATGCTGATCATTTGCTTTCTCTGTCAACTGAGGCTTTGATCCGGAGTTTAGGAGTTTAGCTGTGATATCAGTTGTGAACAGCCAATCACATGCTGTGGATCAGTGAAACTGAGATTCAATTCTTGCGAGAGAAGCAGTGAGATGAATTTCTCTCTTCTTCAGAATATTACATGATTGAAAAATATTAAGAATTTAAATAAATTTACACAGCAAGAACAAAAGAGATGTCTATAAAAGAGGACAACTTTAAGAAAAATCTTACTACGTCAATGCAAGTAAAAGTTATGAAGTTAGTTTAGTTGATATATAGAGAGAATTGAACATTTAAAGGTGCACTATGTAAAATTTTAGCAGTAAAATATCCAAAAACCACTAGGCCAGTGTTATATATTTTGTTCAGTTGCGTACTTACAATATCCCAAATGTTTCCAACTATTTGTAAATCGTGAGAAAATTGCTATTTTACCCAAGGAACCGGGACATGTGAGGGAGTCGCCTGTCGATTGCGTCATATCTGCGTTACCCTCGGTTTCCGGTTTTATTTTGCAGAAGCGCTTTACTCTCACTGCAGTGTGAACAAGTGTCATAGCAGCCGCAGTGCGAACGCACAGAGTAACGTCATAACATAATTTTCAACACACTCAAATGTATCTAATATGATGAACAGAGCTGCGTTACCTCATACTCATGACCGGAAAAGTAGAGATTGGGCCTGCGACTATGGCATAATAAAAGTCCCCCTGCGCGCGAGGTGTGTGTTGCCTTCATCTTATTAACAATCGCTCCAGCGGCTTTGCTCAGCTTCACAACACTCGGTCCTGCTCTGCTTCATTCTACAGTAACGTTAATAATCGCATCCATGAACATGATCTCTAGTCTTATCCCGATTCTTTTCGACCGGCTGTGAGGTGAAGACCACATGTCCCAAGATTCTGCGCTCAAATGTGGCGTAATCAAACTACGCCTCTCTAGTGGACGGTAAAGTTACATAGTGCACCTTTAAGCTCACGTGTAGTAATTTTTCCGTTCCCACACGAGGTTGCAATTCTTAAATGTGATCTAACAAAGGTAAAGAGAAAATATTAACCATATATGCTGTTTATATTGCTTGTAATTGGGATGAAGTAAACATCTGTTGAGTATTTTAACATAAAGTTTTTGATTGTGTTGAATTAAAAACCCAAAAATGCAGTGGGTCCACCAGACCCACGAACACTGGCTGAATAACAAAAATATGAACACCACACAAGGGTTAATGCCATTATCTAATCAGCCAATCACATGGCAGTTGCTTCAATGCATTTAGGGGTGTGGTCCTGGTCAAGACAATCTCCTGAAATCCAAACTGAATGTCAGAATGGGAAAGAAAGGTGATTTAAGCAATTTTGAGCGTGGCATGGTGGTGCCAGACAGGCCGGTCTGAGTATTTCACAATCTGCTCAGTCGCTGGGATTTTCACGCACAACCATTTCTAGGGTTTACAAAGAATGGTGTGAAAAGGGAAAAACATCCAGTATGCGGCAGTCCTGTGGGCGAAAATGCCTTGTTGATGCTAGAGGTCAGAGGAGAATGGGCCGACTGATTCAAGCTGATAGAAGAGCAACTTTGACTGAAATAACCACTCGTTACAACCGAGGTATGCAGCAAAGCATTTGTGAAGCCACAACACGCACAACCTTGAGGCGGATGGGCTACAACAGCAGAAGACCCCACCGGGTACCACTCATCTCCACTACAAATAGGAAAAAGAGGCTACAATTTGCACAAGCTCACCAAAATTGGACAGTTGAAGACTGGAAAAATGTTGCCTGGTCTGATGAGTCTCGATTTCTGTTGAGACATTCAGATGGTAGAGTCAGAATTTGGCGTAAACAGAATGAGAACATGGATCCATCATGCCTTGTAACCACTGTGCAGGCTGGTGGTGGTGGTGTAATGGTGTGGGGGATGTTTTCTTGGCACACTTTAGGCCCCTTAATGCCAATTGGGCATCGTTTAAATGCCACGGCCTACCTGAGCATTGTTTCTGACCATGTCAATCCCTTTATGACCACCATGTACCATCCTCTGATGGCTACTTCCAGCAGGATAATGCACCATGTCACAAAGCTCGAATCATTTCAAATTGGTTTCTTGAACATGACAATGAGTTCACTGTACTAAAATGGCCCCCACAGTCACCAGATCTCAACCCAATAGAGCATCTTTGGGATGTGGTGGAACGGGAGCTTCGTGCCCTGGATGTGCATCCCACAAATCTCCAAAACAGGGGGAGTGACTTTATTGCATCAGAGGTGTGTCACTTTGCTCACAGCTGATTGGTCCAATTTCAGTTTGAGATCTCTTATCCAGAACATAACCTGCCCTGGAGCAGGTTAGCCATGGAGCTTAAGTTACTATGGAGATGAACACTGCTAAAAGCCAAACAACTTTAATGGTACCTAAAACCTATTGGCACAAACTAAGCTTAAACATATCTGGCTAGCCAGCTAAACCGGCTTCATGATATAGGCACCCGAAGAAGATAATATTGAACATTGTTAAAATGCAAATAATATATCAATTTGCTATGAATTTAACTTCGTAAGAAATCTTAGAAGAACTTAAAATGCAATTATAGCATATTTTTAAATATATATATATAGCTACACAAAGCCATAGCAAAATTTAATTTTACATTCCGCGAAAACACTTATTTTTTTACTGTGTATGAGTGATGTGTAATATCCATGTATCCATAAAGGCAACAAAAACAGTCAGACTGGGTGAAGCCCTATAGGTCATGCAGTTTCTCTGCACATCAAAAAAACTTAACTGAATCGACTAACACACAGGCAATCCTTGTGCTTGGCAGCCTTTGCCATGGAATATGACTGAACTGTGGCACAGAGTGACACGGTTTGCGTGTGTACACAGCATGAAGACGAATGAGCGTAAAGATAACAGCCTTTTAATTACAAAACTCAGGAGAATATGGAGATATCAAACTACACACAACATAACACAAATGAGAATGGAATGAGGGAGAACACAGGGTAGAGCTAACAAAAGGAACTAATGAGCTAATTGATGGACAACAGGTGAATATAATGACTTAAACACACGGGAAAACTAGGTCACAGGGGAAACAATAAAACAGAGTCAATAAAGAATAAATGTACAAAAATAGCAATTCATAAAAACAGAGAAAAGGACAGATTCTGATACCACTTTCACAAACACAGAACCATTAAGTCAGCCTTATGTAAAAGAACATCCTAATCCCGACTCCCAACTAATCCAATCATCACTTCTTCAGAACCTCTACAAGAGAAACACAAAATCTCTCCTGCATACAATGATAGCTTGACCCTCCAGCCGAACAAGTCACATTTACAACTGTGCCTTCTGAGCCGATTTACAGTTGTTCCCAATAAGCCGATTAGCCAGAGGAAGTTCTGAGCTCTCTTGTGTCTCGTATCATAACGTTAAACATGGTAGTCATCACGCACAGACTGCTGGGAACTCCTGCTTCCTCACCCACCTTCCTCCCACCCTCTGGGCTTCTCCTGCTATTCAACAGACTGAAAGTGCACTCACGTTCACCTTGGGCTGCTTGTACGTGTGTGCAGATATCTAACAACAATGTGTTCATGTGAAAAGATGTATGCAACACATGATGCCAAATTTTAGCTATACCAAGATAACACAACCACCTCTCTACATTTTGTACATTTATTCTACAGTTTTCCTCAGGGATATAAAAATCATTGTAGGCTATATGAAATCTATAGAATGATTGCTTCATTTTATTTTCTTTCTTCTCGTAAAAGAAATTAGATAAAAATCCCTACGGAGTGGATTTGATTTAAATGTATTAGTCGTTGTGGCACTCAAGGTCATTGCCATATGACACATTGTCCTAATTAAACACGAACGGAACAGATTTGACTGTCTATGGCGACACAATAACAACTTAAATCACAGCCAATCAGCTGTTCGTGTGGGCGGGCTCTCTCTGTGTAAAAGCACTGTGTAGCAACTAAATGAATAAGTACATAGGCTAATCAAATTAATCAAATTAAATAATTCAAACAGACTGATACAATCTTAGCCAAAGGAATAGGCCTAAACTTGTTTGTTTACATACAATAGAGTTTGAGCTCTTTCCGTTAATTTAGCCTATTCATTGTGGCTTTCATTATTAAGCATAATACGAGTGTGCAATGTCGTGGAATGTACGCCAAAATGAGTTTTGGCGTGCATATGGTACGCCGTTTTTCGCGTGCATAAAATACGCACTTTATGGCGTATTATACGAACGAACCCCCCACCCATCCTACCCAAGAGCGTGCCATATATAGGCCTACACGCCATAAAGTGCGTATCGTATGCACGCGAAAAACGGCGTACCATACATTCCACGACATTGCACACTCGTATTGATAGCTACGCATTGTCATGAGATCGTGTTGCACAATGACATACGAACTCAAATTGTACAATACACAATTATATTTCTACCTGAGTTGTCAGTAACGCAGAAAAAACCCACAAAGAAAATCCACTGTAGTCGCGTGTCGGCGAGGTTATTCGATAAAACAAAAATAATGAAGAAAAAAAGCATAATAATAGGCTTATATTATTATTATTATTATTATTATTATTATTATTATTATTATTATTATTATTATATATTTTTTTATTTTTTGGAACGTTGTATGTTGCTTTTTACATTTACAAATTCAATTGAATGACTCCAAAAATGTAATATGGTGTAACCATAAAGCACATTTTGAATACTTCTTGAATGTGAATATCTTAAACATGTTTTTATAAAGAAAGAAATATAATTTTTAAGGTAAAAAGTAGGCTATTGTTCACGAACATCATGAATTATGATTTCAAATTCTTTGGGAGTTGCGCCACGTGACATTTTACAACCTTGTTCTATCATGAAAATGCCAAATCTGATTTTCTTTCATTTTGATATTGACATAATTTCTTCATTTTGATTTTCACAGATTTTTTTTTATTATTTAAAAATGCCCTAACACGCACAAAGCAATCCTCAAAATGAATGATAATAAAACAATTAAAAATATATATTTTTAAAGAGCGTAACATCACTGACCTTTATAAAGGGCATGCAGGATGACTTAGTGCGAGCCTTAGTGTTTGTCTGATGATGAATCTGGCCTGTGGATATTATGATATTCTCTGTTACTGTACATCCGTAGATTATGGTTTATAAAAAGACAGAAGTCCGCTCTTCTAATGCTGTATGGCACCATCCAGAGCAGCAGATTTATCCATAATCCTCAACTGTCCAAATGATCCTGGGATCCCTGTCACTCTAAATGCCCATTTACGGCTTTACCATTGCATATTTAGATCACCAGAGGGGTTGTTAATATGACTGCTGGCATGATACCTTAATTACAACATAATCCAGCCAGAGCAATTGCTCTCTGGCCTCTGAAATTGTAGCCTGCTTTTCTGAAAATTATGTGGTGCCATGACAAAATTAGGCCTGTGTTTAATCTGCTCCCTTATGGATATTTCAAAATTCACAATCTAATGGTCACTGATCCAACATGTTTGATGAACGATAATCCTTAGTTTGACTAAACAAAGCCCGACATGCACTCTAGGCCATTTGAACAACAAAAGCATGATACTGTGACACTAGCTGGAGGCATGTAAAGGCAGGGTGGTGTGAAAGAGTGTTAGTGAAAGGCATGTTTAGGATGGAGAAAGGGGGAAAAATAGGTAGAGGAGAAAGAGAGAGAGAGAGAATGAGCGGCCTGCTACTGCCTGCACTGCATATCCAGAGGAATCTGGGGCATCTAATGGCCCCTCACCCACTATTCCAGCTCTCTCAATCCTTCTCTCTCTCTCTCTCTCTCTCTCTCTCTCTCTCTCTCTCTCTCTCTCTCTCTCTCTCTCTCTCTCTCTCACACTCTCTCTCTCTCACACTCTCTCTCTCTCTCTCACACTCTCTCTCGCTCTCTCTCTCTTTTTTTTTTTTTTTTTGCTGTGGGGCATGCTGTGACCCCACACCGTGGGAATCTGTGGTCCACAACGGATGACTTTAACTGTCTCACAATAAAAAGGTTGAAGAGACAGAGCAAAGATATGTCTCTCCCTTATTAGACCTTTGGTTAAAAAAGAGCAGAGCAAAAATTTACAAATAGCAACTATAACATTATAGCATAATAATAATGATCAATTCTAAAAACATAAATAATCAAATAAATGTCTTCATTTTTTTAAATGGTCATGAAAAAATTATACTAGTAATTATAATCATGATAAATTAAATAGAAAATGAATTTAAAAGATAAGTTCCTGTATGCCAACACAGTTTAATAATGCCCATGTTGCTTGCATTTATCTTCATGCAAAATTCATCGCAATAAAATAAAAAATAAATAAAAAAACACGCTATCAATGACAAACAATCATCTTGCTCAACTCATGAATGTATGAAAGTATAGGCGTCTATATAAATATATGACATTTTTTCCGTTAATTGGAAATGGAATGATGCCTTTGATAATAGAAGTGTATGGCGATTTTAATTATGAATTATGAACTTATGGTATCTGACTATTTATTTAAATCATTCGCCTAAATCTATCATAAAAATTTCAATAAAAAATTCTGAATCAGTCAAAATATCTGTTGAAAATATTTGAAATTATTGTAGTAGGCTAGCTAATTGTTCTCCTCTGAACGCCAGGTAGGCCACAATGGCGCTTTTCTCATTCTTATGAGCAACACAACGGCTATTTCAGACCTACAAGACAGAATATGAAATATTAAATGGTCTTTAAATGTTTGAAGCCTAAAACATGTCATGCCACTAAAACAAGGTTTTTCCTGTTTCATGTGCTCGTACAGCCCGCAGTGTGGAGTTCAGGGCATAGTCAACACGTCTCCGGTGAAATCCTAAATATTTCCCGGACAATTATAGGCAACGAACGGGCTTCTGTATTTTTTCCCTGTATTTTCTCTTGTTATAAATGTTGTAATATTAATGAACCATCTGGTATTGAATAAATGCATCTGAAGACCACATGAGATTTGATTATCTTTTGACCATAATAATACCTCTTTTATACCTGAGCCTGTTTTTGTTTTGTTTTTTTCTTCTTCTCCATTCTGTCACCTGATGGAGTTTGGGTTCCTTGTGCCGCCTCTGGCTTGCTTAGTTGGGGACTCTTAATATTCAACAATGTTATTGACTGAGCTGGACAATGACATTTTTTTGCATTGAAATTACTTATTTAATAATTGATCAACACTGAACCGACTTCAGCTGAACAGCAGCCGAAATGCATAATTGTCCTGTTATCACTGTAAAGCTGCTTTGAAACGATATTTAGGCGATTGTATAAAGCGCTGTATAAATAAATGTGCTTTATATTGACTTTGAAATATTGCCCACATAAAAAAGTAAACGAAGTTGCTTATAGTGTAACTAAATAGCCTACCCTCGTTATTGTTAGATTATTATTAGGCTATTATTATTATTATTATTATTGTTATTTATAGATTGTTGCTAATGTGCAGGTTAAATTGTGTCCGAGACTAATAGTGGAAATCTAGATCGTTGATGTTGTAAAGAAAGATCAGTCTCTGTATCATGACTGCAGTGCATGGAAATGAGCAGCTTCTCGAATACAGACGGTAGTTCCATAATCGGAGCTACGGGCAGCTCATACATCATGCAAAATGGGCCCGAAGGGTTTTCTTCAAATGAACTGTCTAGGTCTGTGGAAATAATATCAAGGGCTTTCCGTCAGAATGAACTTTTCCAATGTAGCCAGCCGTGAAATAATCTGACCCGACACTTTAAACCATCTGCGCTATCCATCCGCCTTCTTATTTATCGCGAGCTGTGGCTGATACTATACCACAGTTGTTGATTTTTAAATATGTGATATGGCATCTCCACAAACCGCATGGTTGACAGGTTTGTCCATCCATTGATACCCATCGCAAATCCTTATCAATTCCCATTGAACTCAGTGATGAAAATAAATATACATAAAAAGCAGGCTAACAAAAAATAACTTGTACTAAAATATTGACTTAAAATAGTTTTCACTGATTATATTTGAAACGGTCGCTTATAACTGATTATGTAAGCTGTTAATAGAGTCTTTAGCCTACTGGCTACCAAAGATCTCATATCCACGTGCAGCTGGAAGCCGGAATGATTTGTCCAGTTAAGACTCGTTTCATTCTAAACAGCACGATATTAAATTTGACAGGCCAATGACTGTTGCTCTGAGATGTCTGCGAGCTCATATCGCTGAATGCGTAACCGAACGGATTTTTCTTAATTTGTTTCCTTTTTGTGTCAGTGGTCGTTATTCTTCACAAGCGAGACTCCGGAGCTAACGAATGACTTCTTCGCGGAAAACCCACACAACACAGGGATGGTCTTATTTAATGTAATTTGTCATTTTAATCCGAGTCGTTCTCTTGTCGCACTACGATGCGGAAACGTCTAGCCTATTTGGAATGATAAAAAGCCAATCATGTCCTCTCTTAGATATAAAAAGGCAGGCGAGTGACATTTTGTGTTAGATGAGACAACACTTCAGGCTACTGTCTATTAGGCGTTACATTTTCGAAAAGTTTAGGCTACTTAAGATGTGCTTAAAACTAGCATAGTAACTCGCGGGGCTTCCGTGAAAGCAGAGGTCGCTGATGTTTACGTTGTGAAAGGCGCTGTCGAGGTCTGGGAGGTGCTGAAATCTAACTTACTCGAGCTCCATTCCGCGTGATTGGCACGCTTGACAGTGATTGACAGGCGTCCGTGGAAACTACGCAACCAATCTGCCAAGCCCAATAGAAAATCAGAAGCGGGCATCACGTCTTTTCCCTCCTCAAAAAATATCTTCATTCTTGCGCTATAATCTCGTGCCCTCGAACTCTCCAACGGAGGCAGCCTCAGACCGACAGAGCGACATCTCCGTTTCTCTGCATCTTCAAACGTTCGTCAGCTGACTCTGGAATTGCCTTTTCGGCTGGATTCGACTGGGGGGAGAGAGACAACGCCACACAAACCGGGAAGCTTTGCTAGAGGTAGAAAGGACTCCGAGGGGGGGAACAGAAGCCTTCATGTTTCAGTTGCCAATTTTGAATTTTAGTCCCCAGCAGGTAGCGGGGGTATGCGAGACTTTGGAAGAGAGCGGAGACATCGAGCGTCTCGGCCGATTCCTTTGGTCGCTGCCCGTCGCACCAGCCGCCTGCGAGGTGCTGAACAGAAATGAGTCTGTGCTGCGGGCTCGGGCCATTGTAGCCTTCCACACTGGGAATTTCCGTGAGCTTTACCACATTCTGGAGAACCACAAGTTCACCAAAGAGTCCCACTCCAAACTGCAAGCACTTTGGCTGGAGTCACACTACCAGGAGGCAGAGAAGCTCCGAGGCCGCCCGCTAGGGCCAGTGGACAAATACCGGGTACGGAAGAAGTTCCCTCTGCCTAAAACTATTTGGGACGGAGAACAAAAGACGCACTGCTTTAAAGAAAGAACCCGTCATTTACTTCGAGAATGGTACCTCCAGGATCCTTACCCAAACCCAAGTAAAAAGAGAGAGCTTGCACAAGCTACCGGACTCACTCCCACTCAAGTGGGGAATTGGTTTAAAAATCGAAGACAAAGGGACAGAGCCGCGGCCGCTAAAAACAGGTGCGTTTTCCCGATTTCAATCATGGGGTGTTTATTGAGCTGATATGTCATATTTTAGCAATAAAACTAAGACTAAGATGAGATATGTCGATAAGATGCAAAGTCTAGGCTGTTTATTGAAGGAAATGCTATGCTAATGTAGCCTATAACATAACATGTCAACGTTACTTATCCTGTAACAAACAAACAAACAAAGATGGAAAATTTACAAATGGATCAATCAACAAATATGAGCGTTTATTATTTGTAATTGTAGCATATACCTTGAGCGATGTGTTTTTATGAGTGAAGACGAAATCTTTTACTTTTAATTTCGGAAATAAAAGAAAGAAATAACAGCTCAAAATACTGTTACTTGCCCCTTTTGACCAAAAATCAATGGCTAGCTTTTGTGCAGGCTATGTGTTATGGTTTGGGCCTTGCCTGGGTAAAAGTCCTTATACATATGCAATATAACAATTAACCAGAGCCTAAAATGTGTAACAAAGATTAAATTATGATTGTGAGAAGCTCTCTTGGTTTCGACAGTTTACGCTGAAGAAATTCTACCGTGATGTGAATAGGCTTTTTAATTTGTTTCAAGCTGTTTGCTTTCTCACAGACAATAATTTACTATCAAATTGAGTTCTATATTTTGTTCGAAATTTAGAAAAAAAAGAATTACCTTATAAAACTGTTAAAAAGAATCGATATTTTAAAACCAGCTGGATAAATGGCAATACAGCACAACATTTTATTTATTTATTTTAAAAAAATTGTCATTCATCTTATTAAACACAGATAATAAATAGAGTAGGCTATGTGTACAGATTGTGTACAGATGCGCTCCCATTTTATGTTCTTCCGGGGCATTCTGTTAGTAGGTTAAACCTGAAGCATGAGCTATGAGCATCATTTTCTGTCCAGATTTCATACAATTTATTTACAGTTTAATGTAGTTAGCTACATGTTTTTATATTTATTGTACGTTCTTATTTAAAAAAAAAAAAAAAAAAAAAAAACAACACCTGAGAACCACCGATTTAATTTAATCTTTTTTTTGAATAGCCTAGAAAACCCTTCATCTAAAACTCAGCCTTTTTCTTTTTTAAAGGTTACAACAGCAGGTGTTGTCTAACGGCTCGGTTCGGTCCTTAACCGGAGAGGATGGTGCTGTAGACCGACTGGGGAACGCGTCGAGCCCTGAAGCGAGCCTGTCGAGCAAAGCCGCCGCGTCGGCTATCTCCATCACTTCAAGTGACAGCGAATGTGACATCTAACATCGCACCACGAACCGCCCCGCGGGCTATAAGGGAAGACTATGAGAAAATTAACACATACGAAGGAAATCGAGACAGACAATCAGCAAGATAAACAAGCACGTTCGTGCCTGCCTTAACGTATCAGAGGCCGTGTTTTTATTTTATTTTATTTTTATTTGGAGGCTGTTGCAGCCCGGAATCTTGGGATTTATGGAATGCTTTATCTTTTAAATGTATTTATCTTTTTTGTGAAAGCAGAGTGTGGGGGCAAACACGAACAAATGACAATAGGCCTACTATCTGTATTAATACTTTTGTAAGCAAAATCGACTGCCTCAAGCAAACAGGCCCTACGGAAATGATAGCCTATTCACACTTTTTTTGTTCATTTTGAAAAGGACTTCATGAAACATTTTACCTCCCAGGTTTTCTAAGGTGTTTACGCATTAAATTGTTGCTCTTATAGAATCTGATTTTCATTTGCTTGGTCATTTCAAATCGACTTTTAGAGCATGTGCGCCGATAGTGAACATGAATGAAAGATTTACCGCTAATAAAATTTTGATGATCAAAGTAACCATACAGACTTATTCTATACAGAGTATTCAATTTCGTGTTTATTTCTGATATAAATAATTTTTTATTAATAATAATAAAATGCGTTGGATTTTGTCATCTCATATTTAAGAATGCCCCGGTGGGCATTTTGTTAGCCTTAATAGCATTAACATATGTGAATGCATTCACCCTTCATTTAGGCAGACAAACCACTTGAACTTTTGCCTCTGTATTCCTGGTATAAATGGTGTGAGGTTCATGCACAGCCAGTAATCGGTAAATGTAGGCTATAGTGGTGTGTTTAACCTGATAGCTTGCTGCGTGTCCAGACGCGTTAACCGCCCCGTGTGATTGGCTTTGCCGTCATGTAATGCTTTCTGACAGGAGAAGGTCAACGAGAGGGCGAAGCGCATTGGTTTCAAAACGAGCAAGCTAGAGAGGAAAAGCATAAAAGCCTGTAAAATGCATAGCCGACTGCTATAATTTATTCATTTACATGTCCTATTTATTTAAGCTTTAAATGCTACTGCGAATCTGTGATCGTTAAGTCTAATCTAAACCTCAAAACTAAAGCATCCAAAATTATTTTGTTTAATTATTATAATCATACATATACCCATCTGGTGCTATTGCATTTATTTTTTATTTGTTTTCTTTTCGCAACACGCGGTTAAATTCCTTTAAGGTCACTTTTGTTCCGGGAAGGAAGGACAAACTGTATAAGGTCTGTTAATAATGCTTGGCTAACGACTGTTATTGAGGGAAAATGAGGCATAGATGTGGTAGGGGAAAGGAGAGCAGGCTATTGAGTTTGCAAAGGGACAAAAGCGGAAAGATTAGGTGAAAAGAGTGTTTCTGACAGTCAATAAGGTTGTCAAACCCTTCAGCGCTAATCAGCGCTAATGACCGGTTCTCAAACCCAACTGGAACAATAGTGAGCTCTTCAAAGCTCTGTTGGGGTTAAGGGGTGCTTTCTCCCCAACGAGCACCAAGAATTCTTTTTCACTGCATATTTATTACAATATCGAATAAATACTATAAATAAATAGGCCTATGTGTGAATAGCATTATGGTATTATTGATATCATAGTCACAATAACACGCCGATAAAAGTCGTTTTTTTATATAGGCTATAGCTATATAATTGTTTTTTTTGTTTTTTTTTACGAAAAATATTCGCTAGTGGACTGGCTTTAGTTAAGATTTAAATATTACTAGTAAAATTGAGCAGGGGCCTGTATTCACACAGAATGAGGTCTTTGAGGCTATAATGAGCAGTGTATTCAGAATTCCTATGTGCCTAACAATTGTCATGTTTTTTTTGTGAACATGACACAATGCGAATTTGCCGTGTTCAAGGCCAATGTACGAAACTTATATAGCCTACTAAAATTATGTTTGGAACAGCAAATGTGTCTTTTATAACCACCACGTTCTCCGTAATTTTTGAGTTCAATATATCTGTCTTTATCTTAAAAATGTAAACAGAACGGTTATCGTGGCAAGTGTATCCTACCAACTGATCAAGTGATGTGATGCATACACTCTAAAAGAAAAGGTTCTATATGGCACCAAAAATGGTTCTTCGTCGTAATCATAGAGGAACCACTTTTGGTGCTATATAGCACCATATCTTAACATGTTCTGTATATGGTTGTGGTGCTATAGCAACTTAGTTAGCTGTGCAATATAGGACATTAGTCAAAGAACCGGTGAAGAACCTCTGAAGAACCGCTGAAGTACCACTGAAGCACCAAAATTGGTGCTATATAGCACTTAAAAAGGTTCCCCTATGATTACCAGTCAAGAACCATTTTTGGTGCCATATAGAACCTTTTTTTTTTTAGAGTAGCAAGCATAGTGTCCCATAGTCCGAGTAAGATCAAACTTGTATTGAAGATCTTCCCTTTGGCTAAAAGACATGCTATATTCCACTGATCTCCAACATCCTGAACCACACACTCTCAAACTGTGGACCTACTCTTGGACTACAGTGTGCAATGTTTTCACCAAAAAAAAAAAACTAAAAAAGACTAAACACAAAGTCCTTGTTTTCTATTCTAGGTCAAACTGGAGGTTATAATAAATACATAACATCTGCTTTCTTTTTATTTCACTGAACTAATTCAGGATAATTTTGTTGTTGGCGTGTTTGTTGCCGTGAAAGCACGAATAAGACGTAGGCTAATTGTTCGTGAGATGTTAGAGGACCGAATGTTTTTTTCTTTTAATAATCGTAATTGATTTAAGGCGCAATATACCGTGTTGTTTTTACAGGTTAAGTCGCTTGAGTGTTTTTGTGGAAAACATTTAGGCCTACCACTCTGTCACATGTATTTGACAGGACATGCACTATTTTGTCCAACGAATTTGCACAGAATTCTTTTTTTTCTTCTTCAGAACATTCTCTTCTTTTATGAAGAGTGGAACAGAACAGAATCCAAATATAACAAAACAACATTGCAATAACACATTCCCAATTTTCTTTACCATATTTACAAGGTTTTCTCCCCTGATTGTGTGGTGTCTACTGTATTGTTTCCAATGGGGTAGATCTTGGATACAGCATGTCACTGTTAAAATGAACAATGACATGTCTCCATTCGTTTTATTTATTTATTTATTTATTTATTTAAAAAAAAAAGACAAGTCTTCTTGGGCGAAACGGCGTTTTTGCTCCCTTGGCTTGAAGGGCAATTCGGAAAGGAGACGACATTTGATTTGTTGGGGCGTTCCAATCGAAAGAAACAACTGAATCCCTTCATGAAGGGCCCTTCCACAATGGTCACTTCAAGGAAGTCATTTAATCGTTTATGGTCATGCGGACCCAGGGTGGCGAATCCTCACGATTTATTTTAAATTTAGCCTAGATATTACGGGAGAGTTAACGTAGCCTATAAACAGAATAATTCAGTTGTTTTGTTTTGTTGTGATGTGATGACACACCTTCGTCCTGCATTTCATATTTAGTTTTGAAACGTTTCATAGGTTAAACAAATGTGTTAATACTTTATGTTTTACACGTATTGGTAGGCCTATATATCAGTTAACAGCAATAATAATATATTCCTGTTGTCGCTGCCTAGCGAAGCTAATGAGGAAATTACGTGGTATTTCATTGTTCCCTTCACCAAGTGCGTTCCAAACGGCTTCATTACGACACACAAGTGCCCTAGCTAATCCCTCCAAAGTCACCACTTCAAGGGCTCTGCCTTTCGGAGTTAGTAGCCTAGTGCATAGGGATGCTCACTCACTTCCGATTAGAATTTGCCCGTTATCTGTCGAAACTGGAGACAGGCAGGACAGGAGAGGGAAATATATTGGATTTGTTAGAACTGAGCGCCCTCTGCTGTTAAAACTCGCCTGCTTCTTCCCACACCATAGCCCAAAATTCCTAAAAAATATATATAATTATATATATAAAATATATATAATTGAAATAAATTGTCTGGGCTTAAGTGCAGCTATCAATAAGAGCAGAGCCAATGCGAAAACAGTTTAGTTTTTGCTTATTTAGTTAGCATAAAAAAAATTACATGTTGTAGAGCATCTGCATTGTCATTTACGTGATGTGATGATAGGATACAAGTGATACTAATTTATTGTATGAAAAACAGTTGCAGGGTTTTATTTATTGTAGTAGGCTAATAAGCTACAAGTATTTATCATCCATTCCAATTAGTCACACTCTAAAAAAAATGGTGCTATGTGGCACTAAAAGTGGTTCTTGGCTCGTAATCATAGGGGAACCTTTTTTAGTGCTATATAGCACCATTTTTGGTGCTTCAGTGGTTCTTCAGCGGTTCTTCAGAGGTTCTTCACCGGTTCTTCAGAGGTTCTTCACCGGTTCTTTGACTAAGGTGCTATATAGCACCTCTGAAGAACCACTGAAGCACCAAAATTGGTGCTATATAGCACTAAAAAAGGTTCCCCTATGATTACGAGACTTTTTTTTTAGAGTGTATGGTAGCGGTGCTATAGCACCTCAGTCATCCCAAAGAACTGCTGAAGAACCCCTATTATCACGAGCCAAAGAACCACTAGCACCATTTTTTAGTGCATGGCTCATCATTGCCTAACTACCTAGTTATAACCTACCATCATGTATTGTAGGCCCAATTTCAGGCCATGTGACCTGCACAGACTGCGGAGTATCGTTTAAAAGCGTTTTTTATATTTTAAAACAATGTACAATGGCTTTTGGATCGCATTACATAGCCTATGGATTATGGCCTATTATTTCTCCCAACAATGAACAAAGTTAAAACCCTTTACCTGTCACCCCCCTTTTTGAACATTTCGTGAAAATGCACTAGCCAAACTTAAATGGTTGTAATTCATGAACCCTTTGGACTAAAGACTTATGGTTGGTCTCTTTTAAAAGAAGACACTTGGCAGATTATTGAATTATAAAATTATAGAATTAAATTATATAAAAGTTATTGAAATTTAAGTTTATTGTTATAAAAATATAATAAAATAAACATTATTTATTTTATTAAAAAATATATAAATTAATATAGGTTTCAGCCTAAAAAAGACAGAAAGTCAAAGCCAAAAGTTTTCTGTAAGACTTTTAGCTGCATAACCTCCAAAAATCCACTAGGGGTTAGACACACCATATTAGTGATTCCTGAAGATTGATCTGGCAGATATTCTCTATATATAATATTATTTTCTGAATATTTTTGGCTAAATACTAGAATCAATGTTTATGTTATGAACTTTTAGCATGAAAATCAAAGTTTGAATGATTAAAAGTGTGGTTGTTGACTTCTTGTTACAAAGGTGAAAACTGTAATGATACAGATTTTTTGATGCACACTCTTGTCACATATTAATCCATTACTCTTCCAAATATATATATATTTTCTACAAAATCATCAACAAATATGTATTCTTGAGTCTTAGACCTTTCCAATGATATATAGTTTGTCATGACTAGATTAGGATTTAATAGTAATATAGTGAAGTAAATGTAGAATGCCCGTATACGGGCAAGTGACAGGGATAGTTCACCCAAAAATGAAAATTCGGTCATAATTTAGTCAAGATCAAGTTGTTCCAAACCTGTGTACATTTCTTTGTTCTGCTAAACACAAATAAAGATATTTGGAAGAATATTTGTAACCAAGCAGATGGCAGCCACTATAGTGGGGAAAATACTATGGAATGGCTGCCGAAATCTGCTTGGTTACAAACATTCTTCCAAATATCTTCATTTGTGTTCAGCAGAAGAAAGAAATTCCAACTGGTTTGGAACAACTTGAGGGTGAGTAAATGATGACAGAATTAAAATTTTTGGGTGAACTATCGCTTTAACGCTGCGGCTTAAAATCGCGAGCACAGCCGCATATGTAGAAAATAACTCACTGCAGTCAAGTGTCACACAAGACTGCATCCAAGAATGTCCATTATAGATGTTTGTAGTATTATATATGACGGAGAAAAAACATTCAATCTGCAAGGAGGTAGCAGGTAAACAAACCTCATTCATTCACGCCAATAGGTGTCAGCATAAAGTCCATGAGGCTTCATGGGACAAACCGATTATAACCAGATAAACAAGCAAAAACGCACACAGTGCACGTGTAGAATCAGGGATTAGATTTTCATCAAAATAATGAAACACTTTAAAGACTGTTTTGTTTACGACTCTGTAGTGTAAAGAATATGTTGTTTATGTAGTGTGACAACACACTTTTTATTTAAAGGTTTTTACCCCAGTATTCAGATGACTGATAACGGTTTTAAGTAAATGTTCAATATTAGTTTATTGATTCGTTTTAGTTGTGCAATTTCACTGCAGATGGCCACCCCAAACTGTCATTGCTTGGTCAACTTTACGTAACCTACTTTATGGGACATCACAGAAAAGCGTGAGATGTGGATTTCAACGAGATTGCAACATCCATTGCTGAGTGGAAAAAGGTATGTGATACTCCTGGGTGTTGTGCTGTAGGTTAATATGTTACTGCAGGGGTTTTCAAACTGGGGTCCGGGGACCCCCAGGGGTCCTCCAGAAGGTTCTAAGGGGTCCCCAGAACATTTCAGAGAATAAAAAGACAAAGCAAAAAATGGATAAAGTCTACCGAACATTTCTAAATGTTTCTCTCCTTTCTTGCCGTATACATACTTTACAGAATTGTATATGTTTGTTTTGTATCTTTCTAGTGAGTTTCTTGCTCACTGGGGTTGTAAGGCAGTATTCTAAACGCAGTACGCAAGCTGCTTACATACATTTGTGAAAGTTGCTTATACAAATAATTTAAGGTTTATACATCCAACATTAAGTATAACCTATTTAAGTGTGGAGACAATGTTGTATTTATAATGTCACACGTACTATGTATCTAACAGTTAAAATGTTTTTTTTTTTCCATACATAAATGGAAAAACTGGTACTGGGGTGGTACCCTTAAAGGAACACGCCGACTTTTTGGGACTTTATTCACCATATCCCCCAGAGTTAGATAAGTCCATACATACCATTCAAGAAAGAAATTCATACTGGTTTGGAACAACTTGAGGGTGAGTAAATTATGACAGAATTAAAATTTTTGGGTGAACTATCCCTTTAACCAAGCAGTCACCAAGCACAGCCGCAGATGTAGAAAATAACTCACAGCAGTCAAGTGTCACACAAGACTGAATCCAAGAATGTCCATTATAGATGTTTGTAATATTATTTATTAATGAGGGAGAAAAACATGAAATCTGTAAGGAGGTAGCGGTTAGTAAACCTCATTCATTCACTGCAATAGTCCAAATGTACCTATAAGTCAGGGGATGGCAAGTTCGGTCCTAGAGAGCGTGATGTCCTGCAAAGTTTAGCTCCAACCCTACTAAGCCACCACCATAGTATAAAACTCATGGCTCCCAGCATGCATTATTCATATGCTGATTCTTGATATGTGTGCGTCAGCGTCAAAACTTTTTTCCCCCTAGAATGTATTTAAAAATCAAAATTCAGAATGTCTGATCTGGTAAGAAAGTGTTGTTGGGGAATATTATTATTTATTAACATTTTTAGTCTAACATTTTTCTTCATGATAATTTTTGTTAATGGCTTCTTTTGATTTGAACGGAATATGCGTTTTGTTAACACTGTATCAAAAACCACAAACTAAACATAAAAAGCCTAGAGTCAAACCGCCCAACTAAATAAAACACCGATCACCATAATGATGACCAACTATTTTCAACTAAACATCAACATCTAAATCTCTGTTAATTCTTAATAAGAGCTTCTATATGTCTTTCAGGGTTGGAGCCAAACTTGCCTACCCCTGCTCTAAGTAGAGGAAACATTTTTATAACTGTACCCTTTTTTAACAAAGTTAAAATCCACAATTTTAACCATGTGTAACGTGTGTAATATCTGCTCTACCCTCGGTTTACTTCCATATAAACCATGGAAACACCAGAGACTTTAATATATTATGCATTTTATTAGACAGGCGAGCAACTGTTTTCTTAACACCATACAATATATTTATAAATTAATTGCATCTACATGCCATTTAGCAAGTCATCTAGCTTTTATTAATATGATATTCTAATCGCTGCTTTATCCCACAATTTTAATATGTCAAATAAAGTGACCTGTTTGAGTAGTAATTCAGCATTTCATTAGAATAAGATAAAATAATGTGAATTGAAGTGATTAAACATAGCTGTAACAACGTTTAATTTCAGGGAAGAAGGAGCTGGACGTTAAGTGTAACTTTAATTGTAAAATAAACATACAAAACAAAACGAAAGGAGCAGCAGCGGCCGACTGCGGCATAATAAAAGCTCTGGAGCTTCTCGGGACTTGAGACCGGTGTGTTGCGCAGGTGTCTCTCATTAGAATTCGCTCCACCGGCCTCATTCCGCTCCCACAGCTCTCTGCCCCGCCCTGCTTCATACCACAGCGCCCCACCATTTTGTAATGTAAATCTGTGGTGAAAAAATGGAACTGCAGCTAGCTCTAATTGAGAGCCATTGGGGCAGATTTCAGGCTTATTTTCATGTCACCTCACGTAAACCTCGCTCCATATCAAGACGATATCAGGCCAGTAACTAGTTGGCATGTCTGTTCTTCCTATGTGGAGTAGCATATCAGATTCATGAAAGTATAAATCATTTAGTTTAAATATACCCATGTGCATATATAGTAGTTCTGTTGTGTTTGTTTTATGTTTGTTCCAAGAAAAGACATGATTTGTTACCTCACTGGAATTCCTACAAAACTTGCAGCATTCTAAAACAACATTCAGAGACAACAAATACTGTATTAAGATGGCATTCTATGCGTTTGTTGTGTGTCCTACAGTTTTCCAATCATCATTAGAGCGCCATCCTTAATAATGCAAGGACATTATAAGTGTGTCTGTATGTTTAGCCATTAGAATATGTTTATTATAAACTAAAGTCCTGTCGGATTGCCACCTCTAGCATAGGCCTACTGCGCCTTTACGTGTATATTCATTGTATCATTTTGTACAAGACGCCCCCTGGGGTTAGACTTTCTCTTTACATTTAATTTTCCTTTTGTCCATAGCTGGCACTAAATCCGCAATTTTACTGAATAGCTTTGTTGCTCTCAATTTCAACTTTTCATCTGAGCATCAAATGTGAAACGTATTCCATTGGAGACAGAAATTCATTTAGATTAATGATTTTTAAAAAGGTTCAGTTGAATGTTGCAGGTATTCTTTTTTTTTCAGTGTACATTTAGTAAAATTGTATTATATATTGCATCATTGTAAATTAAAGTTGTAATTTAGTATTTTACATTCATAACCATTTTTGTTTTGTTCCAATTTTCCTTGAGCTAGAGCTGCTTCTTCAATACTTTTCACTTTATATGAGCTCCAAGTGGCACCTCAAATGTTTAGAATGTTGGCTAAAGCTTCTCGGTTGCTCACTCAATGATCTCTTAGCTGAAAGGATGGACGTGTCCTTGTTAAGTAATGTAAGAATAAAGTCAAGGTTATGTTAAGAATTATAGATGTAGTTTTAGATCATTATTGATGGGACTTAAAAGTAAAATTGACTCTGCAGTAACAATAAATTAATTATCCTTATATGTGAAGCCACATCTTTCATTTTATTTAAACATTTTCCTTATAGACTATTTGTGAATGACTATCGCCTTCCTGTAAATCGGGTCACCCCACTGTTGTAGTTCCCTAGTCTTGTGAAGTTTCAGGACCATGGCCAGTGCCTTGCAGTCTTCATTTGCTTTTTTTTCGCAAAGTGCTTTTACAACCGTTTACATTTGTCTAACAGGGCGTTACTTCTCTTTCTCTGAAGAGGAAATCCCTGCTCGGTCAGTGTTTTGACACTAAGGTATTTTTTTTAAAGACTTTTATTCTGTTTTTTTTTTTTTTTTTTTAAATAAATTACTACTTGTTACTTTTGCCTCCATTCATCTACACTGAAGAAAATTATTAGTTGAATTTACAAAAAAAAATTATTGTAAGTGGTCCCAATCAATTTATTTGATCTCAATTTAAACAAAAACACATGCAATTCCCATAAAACCAATAATTTTAAAATTAAAATAAAAAAACTAAATTTAAATTAATTAAACGAGCACAAATTAATTATGCTTAATTTAATCGGGCCATAATCATTTTTTTCAGTGTATAACAGAGACTTGTCTACTGTGGAAAAAAGTCTCTTAACTCCCAACATTTCAACTAAAATTCAAATTCAACTCTACAGTTATTACAGTTTCAGTTATTAAATTGATATAAGCTCTTTACCGAACAAAGAAGACATTATTTATTTTTATTTTATAATACAATATTTAGTTTTATCAAGTTAACGATGAGGTTAATCATAAATATAATATGGACGTTCGTATTTGAAATGTCTTTTTTTTATTTTTTAAAAGGAAGTATTATATCTGATGTTGTTGCTTGATTCATCGCTAATTAGTAGTGCTATCCAATCGATTAATCGCATCCAAAATAAAAGTTTGTGTTTACATAATATATGTGTGAACTGTATATAATTATGTATATTTTAATACACACACACACACACATAATTATACACCGTAATATATATATATATATATATATATATATATATATATATATATATATATATATATATATATATATATATATATATATTTTTTTTTTTTTTTTTTCATGTATATACTGTATATATTTATATAATTTATATTATATATAAATATAAAATTTTTCTTAAATATATACATGCATGTGTGTATTTATATACATAATAATTATACACAGTACACACACACACACATATATTATTTAAACACAAACTTTTATTTTGAATGCGATTAATCGATTTGACAGCGCTACTAATGACCCTTTTCCCACAATTGCAAGCGTTTAGGCAGATTATGTTGACTGGTATACAAACTCACTCCACTAGAGGGCAGCAAATATAGCAAAATGCAGCACTTTCACAATTTCTTCTCAAACAAGCCTGATTCTTTCATCGGCTTGCGTAATGTCAGTTTTGCATGATTTATTGAGTAGCCAATCAGAATACTTTATAAACTACGTGGTTTTGGATTGCATCAAAGTTAATGCGTCACTTTTTTATCATATCAAGAATTTTTGAATGTGGCAAACTCTAAAAAAGCTCTGACTCGTGTAATGCTCAATAATAACCAGAAGATGGAGGTCTTCCAATGATACGGGGAACTAATACACTACCTCTAGACTTCTGAGAATGCATGGGCTTACAGTCACTTTGCATCTGTATTGGTTACAGTCTATATGACATCCATTGATTTGCTAATGGTATCAGTCAAATACATAAGCACTTTTGTGAGCAGTTTTTTACACACTGACTGTAGATTAACCACATGACCTACTCACACAGACAGATATAAAAATAACTAATGCCTAAATGAAAAATGCAAGTGATCCACAGTAATCCCACCTGTCGATTGCTACATTGTCCAATGACACGACTCACCTAAACAATCATTTGTATGCATGCATATTGACACTTTGCTCTTAATGAAAAGATGTAAAATGACTCCAGTCTTTATTAGAGCGATGACCAGGACGCAAACACTTCCTCCTTTACATAGAGACCTCAAACCTGCAGTCCAGATGGCATGTGGCTTTAGTGCTCCTTGTTAATATGGATGCACATGAATGATGCAGTGACCTGTCCTGAAAGCAAAATTGATCCCGCAACAGATGCACGGATGGGAAATAGAGAAATTAACATGCTAATTTGCTATTTTATTTGATCATTTAACAAGATTACATGTTTTTTAGTTTTTTTTTTTTTTTGCTTTTTCCCACTTTCTTTTCTCCTTATACTTTATATTTGGTAATACACATTTCCATGCAAGCTTTTTTGTTCTCTAAGCAAAATATCTAAATTCCTCATGTGATGAATGGCACCAGTTAATAAGTGCACTTGTCTGAGGAGGGATGCTGACTTGAAATGTTACAGTAGAGGTTTTATAAATAACTCTCTCTGGTCTCTGGTTTCTGCAGCTGTCACCATAGTTAATTCCTGTTCCTTGTATCTCTCCGAGGACTCTCCGTAAACCCTAACAAGTCCTAGTGCTCCAGATAGCTTGTATATTCATTCAAGACCAGAAAACATGCTGGTGTAAAAGAAAGGCCACTGAGAGGCATGAAATCCCACAGAGACTATGCATTAAGACTATTTGTTGTGGGTTTTGACTTTATTTAATATTCAATTTTTGAATATATTCAAAGATCCTTATCACTATTCTTTGAATAGAACACTTCTATATCATCCTGCTTTTACATTTTGAATATATTCAAAGGAGATTCAAATTAAGGTGATGAAATTGTCAATGTAGAAAGGGGTTGATCTTTTATTTTTGCTGCTTTAGATTCAATAGTTGTTTCTCTGTAAAGAATGGAACGGTGCTCAACTATCATTCCGGTTGCTTCCTGTATCCATAATTTGAAGCTTATCTTGCAATGTGAAACAGATCCTGGTTAAGGTGCGTTAAACCCTCATGCAACCCAGTAATTCTGGTCGAGGGGCGACGGATGCAGACTGAGCCACTGGATCTCTGTCCTCTTCATTATTATCCCCGTCCTGCACACTGAATCCGACGGTCCTTTAGATGAGACCGGGTGCTAATGAGGCTAAAGCAGCCTCTTCCGCTGGGATCTGAGTGAAGAACACTCACTAGGGCACCAGTGGCCTGGTCTCATTCTTTTGATATTACTGTGAAATGGCTTCTGTAAATTCAGTCCCTACTGTGTTAAAGTAAATGAGAGGACATTGGAGGAACTAATAATCAGATGAGGAAGCTGACATGCATTTAAACAAATTTGCACAAAAAATGATGATCATATATAATCCTGCAACATATTATTAATGATAATAAGATACATATTGATATAAATTGGAGTCAATACAATGTACAATGGGAGGGATGCAGACAAGGTGAATAACAGACAAGGGCTGTGGTTGACATTGGATGAGGTGCGGGGTTGATGGCCAGGCAGGCCAGAGGATGGACAAAAGAATGGGAAAAACGAGGAAAAAATATATAGAAATAATAGTCGAGGGGGGAGATTTAAAAAAAATAAATAAAAATGCTATTATATACATATATACTCTCCACTGTTCAAAAGTTTGGGGTCAGTAAGATTACTTTTTGTGAAAGAAATGAATGCTTCATACTTTTCAGCAAGGTTGCATTTAAAGGGATAGTTCACCGAAAAATGAAAATTTCTATCATCACTTAGGGTGCTTTCACATCTCTAGTTCGGTTCATTTGGTCCGAACCAAGGGCAAACAATTATACATTGTAGCATTTTGCAGCTTTTTTTTTTTTCCTTTTCACACCACACTGCTTTTTGCAAACGAACCAAAATGCAGTCACATGACAACATCCACATCACTCATTGGCCATGGCGTATTTCCTAAACTGCGACTGCGCGGGCTGGTTTTGTCCCTGGCCAAAATCTATTACATTGTTTGTATACACCACAATATGCAAACAATACATTTCTATAATGAAGCGCGGATGCAACGTTCTAATGCACTGCAAACGGCGAGTGTGCATCGCTCGTCACTTCAAGCGAAGATTGCGCTGTTCTTGTGAGTTTTCGAAAGTTGGGACCTAATATGGTCATCAGACCAAATTTCTATTAGGTTCCGCACCTCCTCACTACTCCAAGTTTGTCCGGCGAGCTGCCATGCGAAAGTGCAAACTGTCAACAAACATTTCCTCATCACATAATGCACAGCACAGCGACTACGGCAGCTGGTTTAGTCCAAAAATGATCCGTACTTTTTGCAGTTGGGTCTGTTCGAGGTCGGGTCACAAACAAACCGCTCCAGAGTTCGTTTGAAAGCGTACAGAGACCACCTCTTCAAGGAGGTCTCGGTACACTTCTTTGGTCCGCTTTTGGTGCGCACCCGAGTGCAATTTCTGCTTTCACACCTGACCAAACAAACTGCACCAAAGGGGAAAACGAACTCTAATATGATTCAACCGAACTAAATGAGGCAGGTGTGAAAGCACCCTTAGTCACGCTCAAGTTGTTCCAAATTTCTTTGTTCTGCTGAACACAAAGAAATATATTTGGAAGAATGTTTGTAACCAGGCAGATCTCGGCAGCCATTGACTACCATAGTAGGAAACAAATAATATGGTAGTCAATGGCTGCAGAGATCTACTTGGTGGCTAACATTCTTCCAAATATCTTCCTTTGTGTTCAACAGTACAAAGACATTCATACAGGTTTGGAACAACTTGAGGGTGAGTAAATGACAGAATTTTATTTTTTGGGTGAACTATCCCTTTAAATTGATCAAGGGTGACAGTTAAGACATTTATAATGTTACACAAGATTTTTATTGTGGTTAGGTTAGGTTAGTTCACCCAAAAATTAAAATAATGTCATTTATTACTCACCCTTATTCCGTTCCACACCCGTAAGACCTCCGTTCAATGTTCAATGCAATGTAAAGCGACCTTGAGCTATGGAAAGGTGCTATATAAATAAAACTTCTTCTTCTTCGGAAAACAAATTAAGATATTTTTGTTGAAATCTGAAGGCTCAGTGAGGCCTCCATAGGGAGCAAAGCAATTTACACTCAAGATCCATTAATGATCTAAAAACATATTTAAACCAGTTCATGTGAGTACAGTGGTTCAATATTAATATTATAAAGCGACAATATTTTTGGAGCACCAAAAAAAACAAAATAACGACTTATATAGTGATAACCAATTTCGGATCGTGTGTCAAACCACCAAACTGCTGAAATCCCGTGACTTTGGCGCTCCGAACCACTGAATCGACTCACTGATTCAATACGCTCCAAAGCTTCATGCAGCAGTGTTTTGAAATCAGTTATCACTGTACAAGTCATTATTTTTTTTTTTTTGGCACACCAAAAATATTATCGTCACTTTATAATGTTAATATAGACTCACATGGTGTAACGTACTGCTCTGAGACAGAAGGTAGAAGATCCAAATGCAGCTTTATTGGAGGGGTAATCCACACTCGTAGTCAAAAACAGGCAAGAGGTCATAACAGGTAAGCAGTCCAAACAGGCAAACAAGGCAGGAGAGACAAGCAAACGGGTAATCCACGGAACAGGCAAGAAATCCAAAACCAAGAGACATGAAACCAGGGAGAATGCTCAGAAATGCAGTATAGACAAACAAGACTTCGCAGTTAATGATAGAGTGAACATGGTTTATATAGGCTGGGGTAATGGGGTAATGAGGTGATGAGACACAGGTGCAAACAATGAATGATAATGAGTCCGGGCACAGGATTATGGGTAATGTAGTTTGTGATGGAGTGACAGTCCGGAGTGGAGTGCCCTCAGGTGGTTCTCATGGGCACTCACACTGTTGAATTGTGACACATGGACTGATTTAAATATATTTTTAGATCATTAATGGATCTTGAGAGTGTAAATTGCTTTGCTCCCTATGGAGGCCTCACTGAGCCTTCAGATTTCAACAAAAATATCTTAATTTGTGTTCTGAAGATGAACGGAGGTCTTACGAGTGTGGAACGGCATGAGGGTGAGGAATAAAGTACATTATTTTCATTTTTGGGTGAACTAACCCTTTAAGTAGCACAGCTGTTTTCAACATTGATAATAATCCTTCTTAAGCGGCAAATCAGCATATTAGATTGATTACTGAAGGATCATGTGACACTGAAGACTGCAGTAATGATGCTGAAAACATCACAGGAATAAATGACATCCAAAAATATGTTTAAATAGAAGTCTTTTTGAAATTGTATTAATTCTCAATATTACTGTTTTTTACTGTATTTAATAAATCTAATAAACAGCCTCATGAGCAGACTTTTTTTAAAAACATGAAATGATCTTATCAACCCCACATTTTTAAACAGTAGTGTATATATTATGCATGGCTTACATGTTTTAATTCATATAGAACAGATAACCAATGTAACAATGATTGGACTCAATGGACTTAGATAATTTTTCTGCATCTTGAACTCTGTCTGTTGCATTTTCAACTATATTAATGGAGATGTTGGGGCATCAGGCCAAACGTTTCTTACAGACTTCAAGTTTTAATAAACTAACTAGACTTCAAGAGTCCATAAACTAACTTTTTGGCGTCTTGAATTGGAAGCATTAAGAATTAAGAACCATACACTCTAAAAAAAAAAAGGTTCTATATGGCACCAAAAATGGTTCTTGGCTCGTAATCATAGGGGGACCTTTTTAAGTGCTATATAGCACCAATTTTGGTGCTTCAGTGGTTCTTCAGCGATTCTTCAGCGGTTCTTTGACTAAGGTGCTATATAGCACTGCTAACTATGGTGCTATATAGCACCGCTACCATATACAGAGCATGTTAAGATATGGTGCTATATAGCACCAAAAGTGCTTCCTCTAGGATTACGACGAAGAACCATTTTTGGTGCCATATAGAACCTTTTTTTTTAGAGTGTACAATATTTGCTTTTGAGCACATGATGATAAACTCAGGATATTGACTTATCCATATAGCCGCCATTTCACCGTCTCGGTTAACCATAGACCCGATATTGTCCGGCTATGAGTAACCCGCTAAATAACATTGAATTTGTTAGATATTCCATCATGTAAGTCAACAGAGATTACAAGGTGTATGGTTTCATTTTTTTGACATGTTGACTAGTCTATTATTGGGCTATGTTTAGACGTCTGTCTATTACATTTTCACTGACAGCCCAAATTTTGCCTTGTTTTAGCCTAGCCTGTGTTTGGATGGCTATTTAAAACGCAAAATTGCTTGCTGGGAAGTCTGTTAGTATACAATGCAGGGATGATGAAGGACTAGTGATGATTTGATTTCTTTCACAGAGCTGTCCAGGCTTGCCTCTGCAAAAGAGACGCAGAGGACATCAAAGGTATTTCCAGTTAGTCTCACCTTATGAGTTTATGCTTTGTCACTCATTTAACTCTCACGATATGCTTCAGTGAAGCACGACTAGCTCGGCAATGAGCAGTGACAGACAGCACTAAACATTCCAAGCAGTGGGGAACGGGACAGCTGCACGGACTGGAAAAGAAAAGAGAAAGAGAGCTTGCTTGGGTTTGCGACATGTGACCGCTAACGTATTTAAGTTTTATTACATAAAAGCATCTAAATACATAGCTTTTTTTGTTCTTCACTTTGTCACCTTCTCCCTGAGTCACCTTTCCGGCATCCGTGTATTTTTCCTCTTTCTCCTTCATCTCACTCTTCCCTCCATCATCTGTGAGGTGAACAGTATCCGCCAGGTTTGTGAGCCTCTTTTGTCTTGGGGCAGGAGATGTTGGCGCAGCCAGATCATGTTTCAAACTTTCATTTCCTGAAATGTTTGAGGGAACATCCAGGGTTTTATCAGTGCCCGTTACACTGAGTGAGGGGTGGGGAGGAAGGGGGAAGGAGCTCGAGTTACCTGGCCAGTCACTTAGCCATCAAGGAACAAACGACTCTCTCTTTGAGCTGAGATCGGGGGGCTCATACACAGGCCCCCTCCATTATGATTCATTTTTGCTCAGCACTCACTTGGACACACACATGCACTTGCGAAATGTATCATGCACCTACTGTAATAAGGATATATGCATGAGTTGAATATTTTAGAGAAGCAGTCAAGGTCAATGGTATTGTTCCTCACTCACCTAAACTACACTAAAAAGTTGCGTTTGGATTTAAATAGGCAAATGCTTAAGAGTCGATTATTGGATTAATTTCATTATTGCAATGATTATTATGTTTCTAGAATGTTATATGTTTGGCAACAGTTCTTCTAACCCTAATTGATGGAGTGTGTAGCTTTTCATTTCTTAAACAACCATGTAGGAAGACACATCATGGCCGCATCATTTTCACACATGAATTGGCACCTCTGAGTCTAGACCAGTCTTTGGGATGTGCTGGAGGAGACTTTACATCTGCTGGACTCTTTATGAGGATCTATTGACAGAAATGCAATATAATATACACTCTAGAAAATGCTGGGTTAAATATGGACAAACCCAGCAATTGGGTTGTTCCATCCCTGACTTTCTTTCTTTGGAACATAAAAGATAACATTTTCGAGGAATTTTTTAATTGTTTTTACCCATACAATGTAAGTCAATGGTGTTCAAAAAGAAACACTATAGACTTTTAGCAAATTATCTTTTTTATGTTTCAAATGCAGAGGAAAGAAAGTCATAGAGGTAAAGGCATTTCTAAGCAAAGACTATGCAAAGATTGACCTTCTCTCTTGGACACAGATCAAGATGTTATGACAGGGTGTCTGTCAGCACTGGTCACCTGTGAGTCTCCTCCCACAATGCCCCTCTTCACCTCTGTAATTGTGCGTGTCTTCACCTCTGCACTCCACAGGAAGGATCTGTGTTTGTCAAGTCTACTTGAAAAAAACCCAGCGTGGAAATATCCAGCGTGAAAAGACCACTTGGTTTGTTCAGTTTAGAGCTTCAGAATATGTGTAAACAGTTGTTCTCCCTCACCTTGAATGATCTCTAGGAGCATCTCAATTTGCGTTCTTATGCCCTATTCTATGACGTGTGTTTTTAGTGTGTTCTCACTGAGAATTCCAAATAAAAAAAGTACTCTTAAGCACCCGGATGATGCACTTAATTAACTGTAAAAAAGGAAGTGTTTAATGTTGGACACCTCTTGCACTCAACTGTTGCAGCTTTAATTAATGTAGTGGAGGGGCTAGCATACTATAAAATTCATGCACTGCACAGATGAGTACACAGTGTATAGAGCGTCATTGTCTTTGTGAGATATTCATTATTGTTATCATCACTTCTGACCGGATCATTACCTTACTTATAATTTAAACTATAGGGATGTACTAGTGCTCTGTAGAACAGTTTGTCCATTTAGGGCTACTGTACACTCTAAAAAATTCTGGGTTAAAAACAACCCAGCAATTGGGTTGTTTTAAGCAAACATTTCACCCAACTACTGGGTTAAAACAACCCATTCACTGAGTTAAAACAACCCAATTGTCGGGTTTGTCCATTTTTAACCCAACTTGGGTTGTTTTTAACCCAGCAATTTTTAGAGTGTAGAAACATGGCGGCGCAAAATGGTGACTTCACTGTAAGGGGACCCGCGGTGTAAGATAGAAATGGCTCATTCTAAGGTAATAAAAAAACAATAGTTCATTATGTAAGGTCTTTAACATAGTTATGTACATTCTAAAAAATGCTGGGTTAAAAACAACCCAAGTTGGGTAGAAAATGGACAAACCCAGCAAATGGGTTGTTTTAACCCAGCGGTTGGGTTAAATGTTTGCTTAAAACAACCATTTTGTTTTAATTGTCCATTTTTAACCCAGCATTTTTTAGAGTGTATATTATATTGTATTTCTGTCAATAGATCCTCAGAAATACTAAACACTGCACCTTTAAGCTAAAGTAACACAATTTGTTAACATTTTGTCGCAACTTAATTTAATTGTGTTCAATCAACCTAATTTATTTAAAACCGATGTTTACTTAATTAATTTGTGTTAAAACTACATTAATTATTTTTGTTGCCATAACTTACTGGGCAGTGGATTTGTAGTTCCCAGCATGCTTTGCAAGGGACTGCATTAGCAGAGTAAATTATTACTCTTTAAATTGTTATTTTATGTTTTTCAGTAAAGGGGAAGATGTTGTTAGTTAATGTTAGTGTTTAACATTAAGTTATGTTGGACATTTAGAGGAGTTTCTGTAATGTTTTTGATTTTTGTGGTTACCATTATGCTGAAGAAATGAATTATGCTATGAAAAAATTTATTTTGTCGCGAGTGTAGTAGCAACTCTCGGTAGACCTGAGAGCTGGAAAAACCAAACTCTGGTCAGGCCAATCACAGCGTGTGTAGAGTCGGTGGGCGAGCTTAACATAATGACGGCACGTCACGGCAGAGTTGCGGAGGTTCTGCGTGCTACTCATAAACAAAGAAGCTGACGAACAGCGTCTTTTGAATCGGCTTTGGCCGCGACTTTGGAAGACTTGGAGTTAAGCTTTTCTTTGAGAAAAGAACAAAGAACGGCACTGAAGTCATTCTTAAGAAAAGAAGATATGTTCGAAGTTTTGCCGACCGGATATGGCGAAAGTCTATCAACTAACGTTAGCTCGGCTTCACCTTCTTCTTCGCTCTGGTTGGTTGTGGCGCTCATGGCGCTATCCGATTGCGTGCAGAGGAAATTTGAAAGACAACCGTTTATCCCACCCCTCGGATTGAGGCCTGTCAATGGTGAGTTTCCAATATCTTGATGTGGGTCTGGCTTGTCAGGCTATATTGTTTATAATGATGAATGAAACTGCTTTTAATTGATATAAAATTTCATTCAAACTGTATATGATTAAATTGAGTTGGACCAACTCAATTACATTTAATTGCATGAATTCGTTTTTTATGAGTTGGGGCTACTCATATTTACATTTACGCATTTGGCAGACGCTTTTATCCAAAGCGACTTACATTGCATTCAAGGTACCCATTTTGTCAGTTCTTGCTTTCCCTGGGAATCACACCCATGACCTTGGCATTGCTAGCACCATGCTCTATTGTTTGAGCTACAGGAAAGCTACATATTTATTGGATGGAAATCCTGCCCTCAATTAAAGAGAGTTTGTTCAATGAGTCTATTGTATTGTGCTGCTTAATATCTTTAAGGAAATCTTAATACATCTTCAGGATTCTATTTTTAATAAACATCTTTACTGTCACTTTTGATTATATTACTGACCCCAGACTTTTGAGCAGTGATGTGTGTTTTGGTGTGTGTATATTTTCTAGAGTTGTGCGATTGATTGATCCATATTTCAACTTTCCTGTGCATGCAGGACAGGCCTCCCTCATTCTGGAAAACTTCTGGAAGAGAGTGAGTGTGGTATGTATGTGTGAATGTGAGCGTGTGCATATTAATGTCCATTTATATGAGCGACTCCTCCGTGGTCGTCACCCTTAAATACCTGCTCTATGAACCCTGGAGCGACTGACGCCAGGCTCACAGCAAGTCTGTGAAAAACCCCTGCCCTCTTGCTCTTCAGACACTGCTGATGGAGGACTCCCTGCCTGGGTGACAACTGCCTCCACTCGTTTATCAGTGGGGCTTGGCTTTGAAACCTGAGCCTCTGTGACCGTTTGGAAGTAATCCGTTACCCAGCGCTGCAGAACAGACCATGACCATCGAGGGTGCTGGGAAAGCGTGTGACCTCCGAGTTTTTACTGATAAAACCGTAAAGCCATGCCAAATTGGTAGAGTAATATTGCTGTCTTTTTGACAAATCTATAAGAGACAATAGCTTCCCCAGACAGAAAGCTCATCTGAAATCAGCTGTACTGAGAGATGACGCACAGGCAGGTGTGCGACACAGGTTTGGTCTACCTTTTATGACGTGTGTTTGCTCGAGTGCAAGCGTTTGTCAATGCATAAGGGAACGTGGCATGTGTTTATTCACAAGTGATGCCTTTATTGACCTCCTACATCGACAATAAGTTCCCAGGATTGTACTGTGCGACACGCTGAGTGTACAGAAGTCTGAAGCTCCTATTATCTTTTTTTCTTTCTCCACACCCTCCTACATGAGATAATTACAACAATTGGAATTGTATTGTTAATGTTAACGTTGATGTCGTTGTCGTTGGAATGGAACACAATGCTGGTCGATTGTCAGTCTGAGAAACGCGCAGTCACTGTGGTGATGGCATTAATCGTGACTTCCTGTAAGGTGATACAATGTACTGCACTATACTCGTACATCTTGCTTCATTTTGTTGAGTTTGGGGTGCAAAACAGCCCTGCAGAGTTTAGCTTCACGCCTGATTAAACACTTCTGATCCAGATAATCAAGTCCTACAGGTATGTGTGTTGGACAGAGTTGGAAATAAACTCTCCAGGACTCTTCTGGAGTTTTACACCATTGGTTTAGTATGTTTGGAGGAGAATGAAAGGGACTAATGAACTCTTTTAAAGCTGACGTACTCATTTTTGAATGTATGAAGTTGATTGGTCACCCTTTCTTCTTTGGCACACAGATTTTTGGAATTTTGATTTAGCCCATTTATTTATTTGGGCAATGAAATTCAATGGGTCCAATGCGTTATTTTAGACCCCAATGACTTTCATTGTATGGACAAAAACAGCAAAAACATTCTTCAAAACATCTTGTTCTGTGTTCCACAAAAGAAAGTCAGTCATATAGGTTTGAAATTACAGTACATGATGACATAATTTGCTTTTCTTTTGGTGTACTATTACTTTAGGTTACACTACATTTGAAGGTGTAATTATATATATACAAGTACTGAGTAATATTGATTACCTACATGTACTATAGAGTTAGGGTGGGATTAGGATTTGGTTGAGGGTTAGTTGCATGTAATTGTGCATAATTTACTGTTATTACTATAGTAAGTATATGTAACATGTAACAAGGACACTGTAAAATAAAGTGTCACCTTACTTTAATAATGAAATAAGAAAATAGAATATTATATTGATGGTTCTAATGTTTCTTCTTTGATTTATGGTTGCGTATTGTAATAAATGCTCCATTGGGATTACAGTGTCCACTACAGTTAATAAGGGATTCTCAGCATCTCTCCAAGGCCATATTCTTTGACACACATATGGAAAAACACTTTGACTTTTTTTGTGTGCAAATGCCTATCCATTCCTGAGCTTTCCAGTGATTTATTATAAGCTGTTAACACAAAATTACATTTGCCTCCAAAACAGAACCATCTTAATCTTCTAAATTCTAAGGTTCGTTTAAACAGTTTACGTCTATCTTTTCTCTACCATCTGTATGTTCATTTATCATATAGTCGCCGTAGTCACACGGATTCCTCCATTTGATATTTCAAAACTTTTCGGTCTGTACAGCTTCCAAACATTTTGCTTTGTGTGTGTGTGTGTGTGCGTGTGTGAGTGTGTGTTGTTTGTTTTCCCCGTCCTGTAATCCCGATGCCTCACTGAGCTGAACCTCGAGGCGAGGGATGACCTGAGCTCAGGTGACAAAAGGTAATACGGGGAAGGGCAGGGAGCCATGAAGCCCACCTGTTCTCCCTTACCCCCCCTTAACAACTCCCAAAAGTCTCAACTATTATCTGTGAAGAAAATGGCACTAAGTCATTCCCCCTCCTAAACCCCACAAAGGCTGCTCACATTACAGCCGAACCCTTTTCTTCCCACATGAGAAACACTCTATTTGTCTCATTCACGTTCAGCACAGGCCTCTGCTTTGTGTGCTCACCTTGCTTTACAGTGCTGTAGAGCTTGTGGTCCGAGAGGGAATGGGGGACTGGAAATCTGAACCGTTTAAAAAGCAGCCCTGGTTCACTATAGAGCTCCAAACACTCTTTCCCAACCTGCCCGCTGCTCGCGCAGTGACTATAACAGCAAACCTTGTTTAAAAAATGCATACCTTTTCTTAATTTTCATTATTTACTGTTGCTTTTTTTGCTCGACTTTTCAATGGCCTAGGCATATAGAATGAAGCTGTACAGGTTTACACTTTCTGTGAAAAATTAAAGCGATAATTCTCCCAAAATGTAAAATTCGCCCTCATGTCATATCAAACCTGCATGACTGACTTTCTTCTGTGGAATTCAAAAGATGATATTTTGAGGAATGTTGAGGTCATCTAAATTACATTGGACCCTGTTTACTGCATAAAAAAAACACATACATTTTCAAAATATCTTCCACAGGTTTGGAACAGCACGAGCGCGAGTAAATAATAATGACAGAATGTAGTTTTTTGGAGTGAATTATCCTAAATAGCATCTTTGATATGCTGTATTTGACTGCATTTGTTAAGAGCACAATCAATTACAAGGTTGTGTATATTTACTACAAATAATTTCATATTTTTAAACATCCAGAAATATGTTCTCATATAAACTGTTTAAGTTTGTTCAAATGACATACATGAGAATATGGTTCGCCATAGGTTTTGGTTTGCTGAGGTGCATTTTCAACCATGCGTATATGTAATTTTTTTGTTTTTCAATCACTCTTAACACTCATAATAATTGACATGAACAAGGATGGATGGTCTAGTCCGTTTTAAGAGAGTTATCTGAACCATTAACATTAAAAAAATGATTTTATAAATAGGAAGTTGGTCTGAGTAGCCTAATTCCCACGATTATTTAATGATTAAAACAAAATAATGAGAATGCAGATAAGAAACGAAAAAAAAAAAAATGAAAATGGTACCCGCGGCTGTCAACAGATGTTGCATTCAACGTCAAAATTGCACGTTTTGGTACCCTTGGGGCAGAATTGAAGTTGCCCCTCTATGGGCGGTTCTGGGCCTCCAGTGCTCTAATGCGAATCTAGCGCAAGCAACTGGTTCCGATTAGCGACCGGATATCCTCGGTACTCTCTGTTAAAAACAATTACCCTGACATGCGTGCGTGGAAGATGGGTGGGAAGCTGCCTTGTAAAGTCTTTTCTTAAATGAGCCAACATTGACCAATGCAAAATAATGTAGTTATTCTGTAAGGGTTAAAGTTAGTATAGAACATTTTCATTATTATTAGGCTATTGTTATTAATAGTAATATTATTCTTATTTTTAGTAGGCCTATTCTTATTATCAACCTCATTATTATTATTGTCTGAAGATCATTATGCCAATAAAACAACAAGAACACAGGTCAGCTGGCCCCGAGACCCATGTTTGCGTTTTTGCTCAAAAGAAACTTATGAATGAAGCCACGTGAGTTTGCCTCCCGCAGCTGGTATGTCTTCTCTTTGGCCCAGAACCACCAGAACAAACATTGGGAGAGCGCAAAGTAAACACCCCACTACAAACCTAACGACGCACTGCGACCACAAAAGCAACACGCGCCTCCTGAGGCTAAAGGAAAATCAACAACTCCCCGCTTTTTGTTGACCCACAATATTAAGAGGACGTTTGTGCACGAGCTCATTATATAGAGAAGAGCTGGATTAATTAGGGCTATTATCATTAGAAGATAAATATTAATAGGGTCATCCAATTGGTATATTTATTTATTCATTTATTTGACCATCCTTTTTATAATTCGTTATTTATTGTTCCCAATTGTAATTTCCAGTATGTAATTTCTTCTCATTTGGACACAGCAATTTCAAAACGAATTGTTTTGGTATTGGGTTAGATCTAGGATTAACATAAAGAGCAGATTTGTTTTATTATCATTTACAATAATTTCCAAACACTATGATTTTTTTTTCTTTTTTTTTTTCTTTTGTAGAGTATATGAGTCTAAGATGGGTATTTGTTGGGCCTTTGGTCTGATGCATGAAGTGAATATTCGAAAATGTGTTATTTTCACCCTTGATTTAAACATTTAAATGAATTAACATTTTTATTTAAGCGCAATATTGTATTTCGGTTTTGATGCAAAGACCTGGCGCTTCATCTGTGAATATTTTTTCACCATTGCTACTATCACAGATTTATGGCGACCTTGTGTTTTAGTTTTCCCACTTCATCTTCGTATTTTATTGGTGCAAAACAGAACTAGAAGAACGTCTTATGAGTTTGAAGAAAAGAATCGCTTTATTAACTGCTTTTGGTTTGTCTTCTGACCAGTTTAACGACTTGGCAAATGTCAGTCCGTAAGTCTACCACGGTGAAGCGTACCACTGAGTATTTCTCTGAAAACCAGAGAAAAACTAAGGATTTTTATTTAGATTTATACTGTTCATTTTTTCCTTTATATATATACAGTAAAAGTGGCAGATCTCAGTCTATATTTGGTACAAAATAAACAAAAATAAATAAAAGCTCAGTCGTATTCACTTAAGAACCGAGGTCCACCAGGCTTGAAGTTAAAGGTCCCAGTAATGAATCCTGGAGTTGATGTGGGTGTCCTTGCATGCCGTGTACCGACTGCGCGGCGCCGAGGCCGGTCATGGAATACGCGGACGCGCCGGGGTGGCTCATATTACCCTGGAGCAGGAGCACGGAGTTCTGGTCAGGACTCTGCGGGGGCGAGAACTCGTCCTCCGAGCTTGACATCAGGGACTTCCCGCCGTCCAGCGGTGACAGCTGGTTCTGTTTGTTGGCGCCCGTGTTGTTGTTTTCGCTGTTCTCTCTGTCAAAGATAATGAGATGAGGGTTACGCAAACACATTTAACATTAGCCTATATTAATAAAATATGCTGTGTAAAAAATTAAGTCGTAGTCGATTATAAATCTAATCTGGTCAAGACGGATGACTATGCAAGAATAACAAATTCGCACACTAAACATTTAATATCTATAGCCTACTGAGTGGCCATCGAAATGAAACAACAATTTCATCTTTTTTTTTTTCAAGCTTGACATTTTATAATCAAGTTCAAATGTTCTCTTTTATTCTGACTGCAGAAAAACAACAATGTAAAAAGAAATGGTCACACAGGTTAATTGCTTTCATATAAATTAAGTGGTTTTATTAAAGTCAACAAATATTAGCCTATAACATGACTAAATTAACCTATATTTTAATTTAAAAATACATATATCCTTAATGCAACAACTATACGTTTTTACACCGATACGATGCTAATATTTGGGGTTCTCTTAATCTCTTGGATCAAACTAGACGTGTCAACAACAGCATCATCAGCGCTGCACCAACAGCAGTCAGCTGTGGACTGAGTGGAATGGGGCGCAGAATTGCCTGCATGAAACGTATTTTTATTTCGTTCTCAGGTGACTGGGCTTACCTTTCTTTTGCCTCCGCTGCGCGATCCCTCTGCCGTCTGTTTTTAAACCAGTTGCTCACTTGGGTGGTGGTCAGCCCTGTGGCCTCAGCCAACTCCCTCTTTTCCCGAGGAGATGGATAGGGGTTGTGCGTGTACCACTCCCGCAGCACACCGCGGGATTTCTCCTTAAAACAGTAGCTGGTCTCCTCGCCGTCCCATATCGTGCGCGGCAGAGGAAATTTCCTCCGCACTCTGTATTTCCCCACCGCTCCCAGCGGTCGCCCCCTCAGCTTCTCAGCCTCAACGTAATGGGCCTTTAGCCACAGCTGCTGCAGCTTCGGGTGGTTGTGCGGAGAGAACTGGTGACTCTCTAGTATCTTATAAAGTTCCCTGAAGTTTCCACGATGAAAGGCGACTACAGCCTTGGCTTTGAGGACGCTCTCGTTCTTGTGGAGATGGTCGCAGGCCGGAAGAGACCAGAGAAAACGGCCGAGACGCTCAAGGTTCCCCCCTTGCTGCAGCACCTCGCACACACACGCGACTTGCTCCTGAGTAAACCCGAAAGAAGGCAACATTGACATGACGTCTGACTCCCGCTACCAAACCGCTCTCCTCTAGATGCTATAAAGGAAGCGGAATGGGTGACACCCCGTTTGCCTTCGTTCAATGGGAGCGATTAGGTCGCTTGACAAGATTTTTTGGGTTTGGAGACGTCCTCTGCGCGCGCCGTGAAGTTTTGGGTGTTTGTTGAAGACAGTTTGTTCACTATCGACTCATGTCGCGCTAAAAGAGCACTGCGCGACTGCTGATTGGCTCTCCCGCTGCCCTATCCCCAGCAGCAGTGCGGAGAGAACTCTGCTTCCATTTCCTCCCACGGGGACTCGGTGGTCTGAAACTGGATCCCCCGTCTCCAATTCTACCTGAGGGAGCCGGGCACCTCGATACTAATCAATTATAGCAACTGTCTGAAGGCAGCGTTCGTTTGGCAACCAAAGCCATTACAGCGCTTATAGCATAACAGAATTTTACCTATATTAAGTAAACCGAGTAAACGGCATTATTTTCATTTAACTTATGAGGAAAAAGGCGTTACTCAAAGGCATATTAGCCAGGTAGACAATTCCGATCTGCCACAAAGAATCGTTGCAATCATCAGTTTGACTCAGCTTGGCTTGTGCCATTGTCAAGGGCACGCGCTCTGCGCAACGTCTAGATGCACGCGGAGATTAAAAGGTCCATTAAAAACAATCAGCCTCTCGAGCTGGTAAGATAACATAATGCTAATCACTAGATAAGCAGAGCCCCCGGCTTCTTCAAACGATTCGACCCAACGTGCAAGGCCAGAATCCCCGAAATGGCGTTGATTATAGGCTTCACAAAGATGCAAGATTTTGATTTTATTTACTGATAAACTGAGCCTAATCCAGTTAATATCGATAAGTTACCCACTTCAATTGCTGTTTATTTTTGTTGCAAAATCGGTGAAAAACTGATGAGAGAAATGAGAGAAATCTAGCCTAATTAAAAATTTTTTTTTTAAAAAGTACCATGCTGTTTTTCTGTTTTGCCTCTCTGCTTCTTTTTTTTTTTCACTTGAGGTCATCATGTTTGAACATCAAACATAGCCTATAGCACTTAAATGATTTGTATTCTTTAGGCTAAGAAAAAAAAATGCATTCTTTCCAGCTCTTTCTTTCTAGCCCTCTCCCCTCTCCCTGTACAGTGAAATCTAAAACCGATGCATTAGTAAATGAGTTCTGTGTTCGTCGAGGTCTTTGCCATCCAGACGCTGTTTTAAGGCATAGATCGCGTTTCTTTATCTTCGTCGAAATCTGCAACCTGACACCGCGGCGACGCGAAACTCACAATCACTCACCCAGAATGGAGCACCTCTTTTAATTTAATTTGAGACGCGGCGTTCATTTTTAAGTCGCTCTTTACGCATGGACCCGTTAATGTAGACTATGGCTACTTAAGGAGCCTGCACTGTTCCCTCTATATGGGGCTGAAATGATCTTGCAAGCCTCAAGACACTGGGATAAAACGAGGACTTAATCGGGTTTAGCAGCCAATCCGTACACCTGTGAAAACAACTTTTTGCCCACTGTCTCTGAAGGGTCAGAGGAGCAGGCTAATGAAAGCTGCCCCATCCATCTGTCCTGAGGGATCACCCCAAGGCACAAAAAACGTTCCAAAATGTAAACGCTAAAGATGTACCACTCATTTTTCCTTTCTTTTCAAATGCATAATAAAGCATGGTTTTATTACATTTTGTATTTTTAGAAGAACAAAAAAATGTGTAATTTGTTTACTTTAAGGTTTTCAATTAATTCGGTGTCATTTTACAAAATTAAACAAGAACGTACGTAAACATTTTTTATTCATTATATGAATTTAGGGTCTTGTAAATTATTTTGACTTCTGCATCACTTTATATCTCATTGGATTAGGCTAAATGAAGTTTCGTAAGTTTGTAACGGTGGTTTCCCAATTCGTAACCAATTTTCCATTGCTGACTGTAGACTTCATTGAATTTAACGACATTCAGGTCTATTCCGTCAGTATGGGTCAAGTATCAGCTTCAGTGTAACAGCACACGGGCCTGTGATTGACGGCGCTCGGGTTGTCGTAATGTCTCCACCACATTGCCGCGCGCCCCCTCCTTAAACCTCAGAAATCGAAAGGCCGTGCCCGTTCTCAGGCCTTGATCATTTCAAGATGTGCTCTTTTATGGCCTAAAGGCGAGGGTTGGCAAGGTCGACGCGAACTCCAGCACACATACCAATGGTAAACACACCATAAACTGCTTCCCTCAAAAAAAGTAATCACGGTAGGCTATACAATGAACAACAATGAGGTCATTCTCTTAAAGTATACGTTTCAGTCATGTTCATAACTCTCCAAGCGTATACGGAATAGCTGAAATGTAAATTAATAGGCCTATATTAAATCAGCCTGTTCGACGCAGAAATTTCGTTCGCAAACACGTTATTCTTAATTTGTAGCAGGTTTAGAGAACTCTACACTGTAAAAAAAATATTTTCATGATTTGTTATCACAACTTTGGATATAATTCAGATAACATCATTTTTTGAGTTTCTATTTATTAAACCAATCTCCTTTATTGTATTAACTCTTTTTTTTTTATTTCAATGCAACCAGGTAACTTACTTTTTTTAGTTAAACCAACAATATTTTTTACAGTGTTGTATAATGCGACGTGAACATCAAAGTAATCCAATATTAGACAAAAACCTAATTAATTTAAAAATCTAATTTTTGCAATTGGTAAGGAGAGAATCAAAGAATAGATATGAAATGCAAAGTGACATTTATATTAAATTATATAGGCCTAGGGTGAGTAAAGGTAATCTATAAAATTATATTGGTAAAAATGATATTATAAAAATGAAAATCTGATGCAAAGAACCTTTATATTACTTCATACTTGATGATCTATGTAATTGTGTTTTTTCAGTGTGTGCTTGGAGACAGCAGATTAATTACATACAATTTTTTAATTCTTTTGAAATAAGATATTTCTTTGGAACTACTTTTTATGAAAGTGATTGTTGTCATCTGTTTATTATGCCCCAAACACTATTATATATAAAAAGAAAAGAAAAGGTGTTTTACTGGGTCCCAGTAGGACATAATTACACTCATATTTTTTTGTCACATTGTTAGTGTCATTTATTATCGATGTTTCTGATTAGAATGGGGAAAAGAGGTTATTTCAGAAGGTAGCTTTACTTGCGGTCTGCACAAGAATGTGATAGAACTAGATGTATTTTAAAGTTTCTATGTCTTTAGGTTCCTCATGCCACAAACCCATCAGCATTCATTCTAATATTTTGCTACTGAGGAAAAGTTTGCAAAGTCACAGCTAGCAGACCGAGGCCAGAAAGCTCTCAATACAGCGTTTAAAACTAGCTTATGAGCATCCCTTACATTTAATGGACTATAGATATTGAAGTCATTCTGCTGACCCCTGCTGGCTTGGATGTTCTAGTGACTTGCCAAAAGTTTATGATAATAATAATGATATATAATAAATTAAAAATAAAAAACATCAAATTTTGGCATTGATATTAATAGAAATATATATATTTAAAAAAAAAAAAAAAAAAAAAAAAAAATATATATATATATATATATATATATATATATATATATATATATATATATATATATATATATATATATATTATTATTATTATTAAATAGTTGTATAATCCCTTTGCTTAGAATTATGTTTTTCATGTATGAAAGTAAGTTCTAGTTCTTTTATTTATAAAGCACATTTAAAAACAGTCTGATGACTGACCAAAGTGCTATACAAGATACTGTAAACACAGAAACCAAGTAATACATAAGACATAAGAACATCAACATAATTTAAAAGCTAAATAAATAAATTTTTTCAAAGGAGATTTAAAAAGTGAGACCTAAGTTGTGCTGGCAGACTGTTCCACAACCTATAGGTCCCACCACTAAAAAGGCTCTATCTTCTCTACGTTTCAGCCTTGTGCAAGGAACCATGAGTAAGTTTTGATTACCCGATCGTAAGACTCTGGAAGGGCTATAAGGATGCAGCAGTTCAGATACGTAGCTTGGTGCAAGGTTGCGTATACATTATACACAAATAGTATGATTTTTATTTTGAACCAATTGTAGCCGGGGACTTTGAAATGCCACACTACACAGAATTGCAATAGTCCAATCGACATGTAATTCAAGCGTGTATTGCTATCTCAAGGGACTTTCCAGGACATTTTTAATTTTTGAAAGGAGACGGAGCTTGAAGAAGCTAGAGGCAACAAAAGAGGATATATGTTTCTCTAGAGTTAGCCGACTGTCAAGAAGAACAACAAGGTTCCGTACAGACTCTGAATTAAAAGGTAACAGACTTTCTAAAATAGAGTTATTAAACTTAAAATTGTCAGATGTGCCAAAGACTATAACCTCAGTCTTTAAGTCATTTAGTGTTAAAAAAAAAGTTACTAGCTAATCAAAGCTTTACCACATCAAGACAAATGAATTGCAGAAGGGTCATTTCTTTTTAGAGGCAGATAGATCTGGGTATCATCCGCATAAAAATGGAAGGATACACACTATGCCTTCTCAGGAAAGTATTTGGAAAACCTCCATTCTCTAAAACACGCAATGTTCACTCAGTGTTTCCATAAAACAAATACAGATTTTTGTTTCCTAGATTGAAGAGGGGGTGTGTACAGGAGTGATGGGTCTCAGACCCGGTTGCCCCTTGACCTCACATTAGCACAGTATATAGTGCTGTGGTGCAGTGGGCACAAGGGTCCGGTTACATGTGCTTCACAGTCTGCTGTGCTTCACTAAATGCCACACTTTGAAACCTCCAGAAAAAGTCAGGGGTCAGGTTCTTTAATAAGCCTACTTCTGCAGGGTTTCTCACTTTTTATAGCCCGTCTTACTCAGGATTTATCTTCAAAACATGTACAGAAACATGCTTAAAAAAATGGAGTGTGAATCTGTTATTACTTTCTTCATATCTGCTAAACCATGAAAAAAAAAAAAATTCTCAAGATATATTCATCTGTGGTTGACTTCATCCACACCGAGGGACCGTTCCTTGAACTTCACATTCTTTTGGTGAAACTGGATAGCGAATTAAAAGGAAGGTGTTTTTTTGTTCTCTTCTGCGCCTTTTGTTATAAAAGATGAACCATCCCATTCACTGTACTAGGTGATGGAGTGACGTATTTTTGGATAATACAGAAAAGCAACATAACACCGCTTCCCATGAAACGCACAGTGACATAGTCTGCCAAGGGGAAATTGGGGACATAAAACACACATGTCCCTCTTTCTTGCGCCCACCATTTCTTTGCTCAAAGCCCCAGACAATAGTGCTTTCTTACCCTGCAGTATTCCAGGAGGCGCCATCTGATACCTGGCAATCAGCTAATCTGGTGCCCTAGGCGACAGGGTCACCTTTGGGCAGGTAACAATAGATTCTTTACCCAATGTGCTTTTTTGTCTCTTCCTTTGTGCGAGGGAGCAAATCCTACCTGGGCGCCATTCAATTAGCGCTGACTCACACGGGCTGGCGTAGACAACTGCGCGTCAAGAGAAGGAAATGTTCCCACGGCAGAAAACGGACTTTCTGACGGACGTTCTGACTCCTACTTTCACACTTTCTTGTCTCATTGATTCAAATATCTGCTGTTGTATTCCACTAGGCAAGTACCAGAACAGAGAATGTCGTTGTAAAATCCTGTTTAATATTATTAAGAACAGAGTATATATCCCCTATCACCCTTTCATAATCTACCTAACGATGAGCCTGCATTTTTGCCCTAGAGTCCGGGCCAAAAGTCTATTCCTGCTGGATCATGTGAGGACGCTTCAGGAAATCTAATAAGGATATGTAACTTCTCCTCACATACTCTGGCTTTTTGGATGACCTTTACTTTGAGTAATGTCATGACAGGTACCATATGACACTTTAAGAGTGAGCGGGCTTATTCAGCTGCCAGGTTTTGGCTGGAGATCACAGAGGACGCCCCTGGTGAGAACACAAGCTTGATCTCCACCGTGGTGCATATGTGTACGTCCATGCATTAGTAATGTCTGAGATCACCGCCAGCCATCCAGGGGGTCCAAGTTGTAGCCTGATCTGGTTAAATGGATAGTCTTGGATGTCCTTTAGACCGCCATCATGCCTGCCATTGGTTAAAAACATATAGCTGGCTTACCTGGTGCTTCCAATAAGAGATGATTCATTGAAAGTGATGTCATTCCCTTATTGAATTATCAGGCTTAGGACTCTAATGTGAAACACCGGTGTCAGTGACATAGACAACCCTCGGATCATTCATTATATATGTACAAATATAAATATTTAATAGGATGGAAGGGTTTAGAAAAAATAGGTTTTCAAGCAGGATTGACGTTTTAGGTTCTTGAAGCATGTACAGAGCTCACGTTCGGTGTAAAGGTGCGGTCACATTAGTGAAATCTTAGCAAAATTTCCAATATTGTATTGTAAGTCCCTTTCAAACAAAGCAGCTTTCTGTCGGTCAATGTAGCGAATTTGCGTGACTTATTTGAACCTGTTGTGAAATCTGTGTGGGGAAACCTTGTACCCTCGTGCAAAATTCCCAATTGTGGTTATCTAACGAAATTAAATTCTTGCCCAATGAAAATTTGCTGAACTGCAATAAATGTGACCGCACCTTAAGAATATCTTCTTGTCCTGCAAGGGGCATTTTCTAAAGATAAAGTAAATGGCATATGCCCAAATCATTGTAAAACAGTCTGCACACAAAGCAAGAAAAACAAACACTCATACTTCAGTTATTTCTGAGCAATTCTACCAAACAAATGTCTTTTTGTCTAACCTAGCTTCCTAGTATATTGACAGTTTATGAGGAAGGCACATGTGACCAGTTAATGGTCAAGATTATACTTTAAAAAAAAACAAAGTCCACACTGGGATGCATAGAAAGAGGTGTATGTTTTAAATCAAAAATTCTGTAACATAAAACTCCTCAAGTCAAACGTAACAAAATAACGTTCATCACATTTGCATCGTCACACTCAAAGCATTTAAATACAAAAGACCATAAACAACAACAACAACAAATCTGTGCTTCGGTAAAACCTTGTAAAATGAAAACAATCACTATAAAGCTGCAGTTTTTTGGATTCAGAGCACATTCGCTTTGTGCTTTTTAATGGGTGCGAGTAAAGACACTGCAGCCAAATAATCTTCAAAAGGTCAGTGCATTGCCTGGTACATTCTGCAGCCCTCTTAGTGCAAGTTGGGATATCTGAGGACAGGAAGGCACTGTTCGCATTTTACATCCATCGCTAGGGTTCGTTTGTGCTTACAGAGTCCGTAAGAGCACAATGCGGTGCGACAAAACCCGGTCCAGCACTAGTGAAATGATGCTCGTAATTGCTAATGACATCATCAGAGGTCACTTCCATCATCGTCCATCTGTACAGTCTGCAGCTTGGCCAGCTCTTTCCCTTCCATGTCCAGATCCACACAAACAACCCTGAGTGGGCCTTCTCCTGCCCTAGAAGCAACCTGCAGGCTGTTGGGCAGCTGGACATCTTGAGACCTGTAGTCTGAAGACAGGGCTAGACTGTTCTCTTGGAGACCACGTCCAGCTTGACTCAGAGCGTGATGGACCTCGGTGCTGGACAGGGCAGAGGTGACTGTGGCTGTTACGGTAGGTTGGAGGGAACCACTATTCGAGGAAGACGAAAGGAAAAGGGAGGCTGTGTAGCCCAGATTGCTGCCTTGGTCCAGGGGCATTTCGGAAGGATAAGTGTAGCTTCCAGACACATCCAAAGGCTCCTGCTTCACAGTCTGGGTGTAGAGCAGGGTTTGGCTCGAGTGCTGGGAAGAGTCACTGACCACATTGCCCAAAGGAGCAGAGCCTGTATGGAGGATAAAAGAGAAAATGAAATCCAGTTCGGTAAATGTTTTCATGAATATAGGCTATGAGCCGGAAGTTGCAGTTGCTTGTGAAGAAATGCGTCATTTTAAATTTAAATACCGTTTTGGCGTTTTTTAATGTGTCGTAGAAAATCGCATAGCCGCATCGGTTAATCTGCATGGCAGAGCGCACGTGAAACCATAATTTCTTCCGCTTTACCAATCAGAGTTAGCCTGACAAGCCAGACCCACATCAAGATGTTGGGTCTGGGAACACACCATTGGCAGGGCTCAATCCGAGGGGCGGGATAAACGGCTGTCTTTCAAATTCCCTCTGCACGCAATAGGATAGCGCTACAACCAACCAGAGCAACGAACAAGGTGAAGCGGAGCTAGTTGATAGATTAAACTTTTGCCGTATCTGGTCGGCAAAATTCCAAACACATCTTCCTTTCTTAAGAATGACTTCAGTCCCGTTGCTTGTTCTTTTCTCAAAGAAAAGCTTAACTCCAAGTCTTCCAGAGTCGCGGCCAAAGCCGATTCAAAGGAACGCTGTTCGCCAGCTGTGCTTCAGAACCGCCGCAACTCCACCGACTCTATACACGATGTGATTGGCCTGACTAGAGTTTGGTTTTTCCAGCTCGCAAGCCAACGGAGAGTTGCTAGACGACCCTGGCTGCAAATTACATTTGCTGCCGCTAGGATGCGTCTAGATTTCTAGGCTAAGTTAGAGTATGAAATAAATCTGAATGAACATCCGTAGATATTTTAAAAGCTACGATACAACTTGCTCATATCTATCTCTCGTGTAATCGATCAAACAGTTTGAAAACGATGTCACTTTACGTCACATTTACCTCGGGCAAGAATACGGAATTTTAAAGAGAATATTGCGGATTCGTAAATATATTGTTAAATATATGTAACTAAATATAATTTAACTATATATGATTATAAATGCGTTGTATTTTTATGTATGTTTGAATAAATCTTATAATTATGTCAAAAATGTAATTTTCACCATTTTCTTAAAAGAGTGGACAGCTATGCTTTTAATTAGGCTATATTTTGTACTACGTAGAATCACGATATTTAGGCTATATCATTAGAAAACACAGACCTTCCTTTTTCCTTCCCTGCATAAAACTTTCAGGTTCAAAACGACTCAAAATGATGGAGCAGTTCCCATATTGTGCTGTGACTTCAAGGTAACCCCAAACACTTTGGCCGAATGGCCCGGACATCAACCCTCTCAGTTTAATACAATGTTCTTTTCTTTTAGCTGGCAATAGCTACAGCTCATAACAACTCAATTGAGAATGGATGAGAGAGAAAGGACAGAACATGAAGGTGTGATCTGTTTGTCCAGATGGGACTCCTTTGTTGCTATCTCAAGAGGTTCGCTTCTTTCTCTCTCTCTTTCTTTCTCAGCCATTCTTTCAGTCTATCTTTTCTTCAGAACTTTTCAAGTGAACTGTAAAATGAAACACCTTTTTCATTTTCTGTTTGCGGTTAGACTCGCTATGATTTCCTTGTAACTCTAGAATGTGGTTCTTGGCACATGTCTCTTACAGTGACAGCCTCTGGCATTGAGCCAGACACTTTTCTTCCATTAGGCTTGCACAAATGTCTGATAAATAATCACAGAGCCCAAACTCCTCCTCCCCCTCCCTTTGCTAGCTCACTTTCTGAAACTGGAACCAAAGTTTTCAAAAAGCTTTCTTTAGCTTCCCGCAGACATTGCATATAAAGGGGGTCAGGACAGGAACATATTTTCCTTCCATCTGACTTCTGTACATCTGAACCTTCTGTCTGTTCTGAAAACGTGTCTGCTAATTACCCGGTCCTCTTTTGACATATAAAGCCACTATGGGACAGAACATTCTGAAATCATATCTTTGACTTCAGACAAGAAATGGCACTGCGAGGAAACTGCTAATGTTTCTTTGTATTTGTGAGGCACTGGAGATCAAACTTTGTGTTTTTATGAAGACATATTTTATTGAAATGCCTTGAAAATTATGGGCACAGGGAAACAGGGTTTTGGCTAAACAATTTTAATATCGTCTTTTTCTTGCTGGATCGTTTGGTCTCAACTGTTTTCCTTCTAAATCAAAAGTTCAGCCAGGGGTGGGTTTGTTTTTATGTGGCTCGTAAACTGCATATTAAAGGATAAAACAGACAAGCGAGAGAGGAGCAGAACGCAGCTAGCCTTGCTGTTATTGATGTGGCCATAAAATATTCATGGAAAGAACCATTAGTGAGTGGTTAGGGCCATGAAGGGGAGGTGGGGACCGTGTTGAGAGGCCTGCGTTTGGTATGATCCTCTAGCCAATTGACCTGGACCCCCATATGCCTCTCACAATTTTACCCACAATACACTCCAACTGCCCGTGACCCACAAGGCTCTCTTGCAAAACCTCTGTTCTTTTGCATCTAGCTCTGTGGTCACTTTTGGCAAGCTTAACCGCATAAATGTTCAGTCTTAGTATTCTCCAAAGTGATGATGTAATTACTCTGGCTCTTATGAGGTCACTAGAAATGCTCCGTTGACTTTAGGTATTGTTGTTATTGTATTTTCAAAGACATATGCATGCGATGCCGATGCGCAAATCAGCCATTTCGAACTGGATGTGGCAGGAAAACTTTATGTATATACACCCAAAAAAATTAAACTCTGCCATCAATTACTTTCTCATGTTTTTCCAAAATAGTTTTTTGCGCATACAATAAAAGTTAATAGGATCGAAAACAACATTGTTGGCATTCATTGAATGCACAAAAAGACATTTCAAAATATGCTCTTTTGTGTTCTGCAGAAAAAAGTAATGACAGAATTTGTTATTTTGAATGGACATCCCTTTAAGCAATATATCTAATGAATAAGGTCCTCCTACCGTGAGTGGATGATGTTGAGGATGGTGGCAGCATTAGAGGAGGAAGACCCATGGTGGTTTCATTTCCTGGGAGATTGACCACACTGTAACTGTTGAGATGAAGGGCTCCTGAGGTAGTGGATGGCATGGAGGGGGCTGAAGCAAAGGAGACCACTGAAGAAATGACTCCATCTTCAGCATTGGAAACAAGAGTCTGCATGGCGTCTAGCTTTCCAGAGGCAGGTTCCATTGAGAACGGAGCATAAGACACAGAAGACCCACCTAACAGCCTCTCCTGACTGTGGTGGGAGACCCTCTGGGGATCAAAGGTCAAGAAATGGCCACTTGTGGTGCCGAGTCCATTCAGGAGAGCATTGCTACTATGTGATTGAATGTAGCCTCCACCGTTGATGTAGTGAGCGTTCACACTCGCTAGGTCACCATTAAAACTCATTCCTCCAGCTGCGTGTGAGGGCATTTTGACATCTCCAATTTGTTGGATGACGGTTGTTCCTCCATCCGAGTAAACTGTAGGGGGGGCTGTTCCATGTGCGACTGAGCTGGAAGAGCCACTGGAGAGGGGACGTGGTGACAAGTCCTCCTGGCCTTTACTGGACTCATCTTCTGTACTGTGATTGCCATCTGACTCGCTGAAAAAAAAAGAATCATTGTTTTAAGAAACAGACCCTTTGTATTGTGTGTGTGTGTGTGTGTGTGTGTGTGTGTGTGTGTGTGTGTGTGTGTGTGTGTGTGTGTGTGTGTGTGTGTGTGTGTGTGTGTGTGTGTGTGTGTGTGTGTGTGTGTGTGTGTGTGTGTGTGTGTGTGTGTGTGTTTGTGTTTGTGTGTTTGTTTGTGATTTATGAGGACACAAATGTGTATAATGACACAGGTATTACACTGGTATTACAATATAAACATGAAATATGAGGACATTTCCTATGTATAGCTTTAAAAGCATACTAAACAATGTTTTATTAAAAATGTAAAAATGCTGAATGTTTCCTGTGATGGGTAGGGGGATAGAATGTACAGTTTGTACAGTATAAAAACCATTACGCCTATGGAATGTCCTGTGTGTGTTTATGTTATGAAAATTTGTGTTTTGCATTATAATTTCTTTCTTTACATAGTCATCCACCATTTGCACTTTTCATTTTGAATTGTTGCAGTATAGTTCATATTTTCCAGAAAATGTAATAACAATAAATTTAAAAATGAAAAAATGTTTTTTTCTTCTTCTAATTGATCTCGTTTCTCTGTTAATCTGCAAACTACACTAAGTGGAATTTCAAAATGAAAAACAAAAAAATTGTAAGTAAAGCACTCACTGCTTTATCAGTAACAGTATAGGCCTATGCACTTGCGTAGATACACTTTAGACTTCATAAACCAATTTATTAACTTAGCACATTGAAATCAGAAATAGCAAAAGGTCAACCTCTTGTGAACTTCTAAAAGCAGAAATTATTTTCTGTAAATATCTCAGTCATCATTTCTAAAGTGGACTTTTTGCCCTCGGGGGTCAAAAATCAGATAAAAGGAGCTCTTGGAGGCATTTGGTGGGTCTCTTTACAGACTATGACAGCTGCGGGTGAATCGTTCAGTGGCTCGAGGAAGCCGCATATATACAAAGATCTTATTGACACGACAAGCCGTTGATCTTTTCTGATCCAAAAGTCTCACATAAAGAGTTCATGGGCATCTTCGTTCAAACAATGAACAATTATCTTTGTCAGGGTGACAGTGCAACAGCGCTCACTGCAGACTCGACTTATTTACGAGACTCAAGATTTATTATTTATGATAAAAGCACAATTTTGCGGCCGGAATGGTTCAGAGTTATTTCCACCGCATCTTGAAACTCGCTGTCATACAATCAAGGTGCAAGCAAAAGTTTACAAACACAGAGCCGCTTCTTATCTGCCTCAAGCTGTGAAGAGGATTTTGGCCACGTCAGGAGATTGAGTGCAGATCCCTCTGACTGATTATCAGGGTGGGACAATGGTTTTAAAATCCAGAAACAAACATAGACAATGGCTATGGTAATGTAATGGATGATCATATCTAAAGTAAACCGAGGGTCTGTTTTGGTTGTATTTGAAAGCATCTGCACGTCTGTTAAAATGTTAGTCAGCTCTTTGTTTTGCTCATCCAATTAATGTGACCCTTTTAATAAAACCCGACCATTTATAAAATGTCTACTGCATCGTTAAAAGAGGCTTAGTAATTGTTGAGCTGACTGTACTCGAAATGTTGGTGTTGCATGTCAAAGGAGAACTTTTAAACAATTCTTCAAATAACGTTTTATTCTCCAATTCGGAGATTGCACTTCAAAAATGCACTTTAAAAACGCTTTCAGATGTTTCAGAGGCGACTAGACTAATATGAACAACTTTTTACGCAGCGTGAACTTTTCATAGCCAACTCAAATACAGCCAAAATGGCTTTGAATAAGAAAATGATTCAGTGATACATCTACGCGACTCCAAAGGACCACTGAAGAATCCTTATTTTTAAGAGTGAAAGCGTCACGGTCTCCACGTTCTTCAAAACTACACCTCATAGAAGCTTCGTATTTCAAAACATTGGTGAAACGTGTCCTCCGTTCGGTCTCGCGCATTCCATCATACGTTTCCCACTCGATTTAAATACTTAACTATAACTGCGTCCTACCTTTTTGACTGCGCCTCGGAGGGGTTTCTGTCTCTCTGCCTCCTGTTTTTGAACCAGTTGCTGACCTGCGTCAGAGAAAGTCCTGTCATTTTAGCCAGATTTCGTTTCTCGGCTGGAGATGGGTACCGGTTCCGCTTGTACATATCCTTCAGCGCGTTCCTGGACCTTTCTTTGAAACAGTACACGGTCTCCTCTCCGTCCCAGATTGTCCGAGGCAGCGGGTATTTCCTGCGTAAGCGATACTTGTCCACGGCACCCAGCGGTCTGCCCCGCGCCTTCTCCGCCTCGGTGTAGCGTGCCTTGTACCACATATCCTGCAGAGACGAGTGGTTTGACGGACTGAAACTGTGGTTCTCCAAAATGCAGTAGAGCTCTTGGTAGCGGGCCTGGTGGAACGCGACTATCGCCTGAGCTTTCAGGATGCTCTCGTTCCCCTGCAGCAGGTCACTCTGCGGCAGTGACCAGAGGAACCTGGCCAGGCGCTCCACGTTCCCACCCTGCAGCAGCGCTTCGCAGACGCACGCGACCTGCTCCGGGGAAAAGGCCAGGGAGGCCGGCGAGCAGTCCAAAAGTTCGGCATTCTCCATCGGCAACTCCGCGGGGTCCAGCATTGACAGCTTGACACTCCCACGATTCTCCCTCTTGATCTCATCGGCACTAATGACCTCGCTTGAGGAAGAAGACATTTTGAACGCGTCCTGATAAGTCACTCCTCTGGGTTTCAGGCAGCACATCAGGCGATCGGGTTTCGCCCCTCCATCCAAGCACGATCAGGTATCTGGCCGCTGCGTGGTGTGGATAAGATCTGGCGTCCCCCGTTCCACTACAAGTTTAACTCCACAGCCCACGTTGGAAAGGAGTCCGAGTCGAGCGCATTTTGATTCGCCGCTCTGGCGCTGCGGGGTGGAGCAACTGGGATGTGAAGACAAATGTTTGCGCTGGGAACGTCCATCAAGCGTGCCATTTAGAACGCGGGTACCTGCGAAAGGTAATGCAGGCTGCACAACGCACACGCACACAACACAACACTAAGTAATACTACAAAATAGTTGCGTCCTGTTCAGATTGTGTCATCACCGAGTACTCTCAACAATTGCCAAAACATGCCTTTTCTGGAAGAATGAGTGGCATCATCTTAGAAATGAGCGTAATAGGCGATATCATTAAAGAAGTTATAAGACAAAAAGGCTTGAGATAAGTAAGTGTAATTTCATGTCAGGATCTGCTAATTAATATTATATAATCTGAATAAGCATGTCTTGCTTAATTTGATAAAGTAGCTTTTCATTGTTAATTTAACTAGTCTATAGGGAACTGTAAACTCAGTTAAGATAACTTCACTTCAAGTTGACTAAACTTAGATTAAAGTAGACTATAAAACAAACGAAATTTACATAATTTCATTTAAGAATTTCACATTTCAAGTTGACTGAATTGAAATTGTTCATTCCAGTTGTTTTGGAGATTCCAGTCAACTATAATCTCAGTTAAGACAAATTAACATTTCAAGTTCACTAAACTTCAAACTTATATATATATATATATATATATATATATACACACACACACACACACACACACACACACACACACAGCTCAGCAAATGGGGAGGGTTATAACTTTTTTCAATGACTTGTCTATATCTGTCACAATTTTAGTATGAAGCACACACAAAGTGTTTTTGAAGTTGTTAGCCTGCTTTATGTAAAAATATTTACTATTTTTAATACAATGTTTAAAGTGAAATGATGGTGAAATTACCACAATACATTTGTACACAAACGTTAAAACCTTGCTACTGGTTGTAACAACAGCACTCTTTTGTACATGACATTCATTTACACAGTTTCGAGTTAATTTATATATTTACAAACTTCTTTAATTTGTAGCAGATACATATAAGAATAGTATAAAGTTTGCAGAAATTGAAACAAAATGTGCTACAACACTATATTTGACTAAGCCAATTTGTTGCTTATTGTCATGCTCTGAGTATGTTTACATTTATTTTGTAGAGACAGTATACCATTATTGTCTGGAAAGCTTCATATTTAACAAAGAAATATGAACAAGAACTAAATGCAATGCTATTTAGGTTGTGTAAAAAATATTCTAAGTCTCAAATATTGCACTGCAACTTCCAACTGTTTATGTCTGTCCATTTGTCAGACAGGCACTGACAATCTGCCTGTTGATTGTACTTTTTTTTTCAGTTTGTCATGCTGTTTACTGGAAACCGAAGGTCTGTATGGGAGCCAACAACTGCAACAGCTGACAGGAGGCCCCAGAAGCCTCCCACAAAAGCAAAGGGAAGTTTGATATGATTGCATCCCTAAAATTAAATCCAGCACAAATAGAATACCTGGCAGCAGCTCTGTGCACAACCCTGCATTCACATGCTCTTTGGTATGTAGGTGGAATGAAGGTACGCAAGTACCAGCCTTTATACTGCCCAGTGCTTATAGAAGCTCATGCTGGGGAAAGGCACTAAACTATGTCTGGGATGTTCAGCCATCAGGAATGGACTACGTAATGAAGTGAGCTGTCATTAAGTTGTGTTATGGTGTATAACAAACATCAGGATAAGACCTCTGTACAACCTTGGGAGCATGCAGCTGTATAATGGCATGCACAGTGCTACCTTTATCCCTTAGATTTCCAGTTCAGATTAGGTGAAGTGTTGCCTGTTGCTGTGGGCATGGCTTTGTTAGCAGATAATTGGTTTAAATAGTCTGTTAGAAACGATTAAAGACAACAGAGGATGATTTACAGGTTTTTTGTGTTCTGCTGAATGTTATAAATCATCGTCATTTGCACTTTGTTAATCTCTACAAGGTTTGTTGATAGAAATATTAACTTTTATTTTCCTAAATTCTCTTTACAAGGACGTTGTCTCTAATCAGGGTATGATGAAATTTTGCGATGTGGAGCGTTTCTTTACAATCCATCATTGTCAATGGAGCTTATTGGCCTGCGCACATGCACGTCCATATGTGCGCACTCCTAAGTTGTATGTGATTTATGTCTCGCATGCTTTTTTTACAGGTTAAAATGCTCTGTTCCCATTGTTTCTGTTCACTAGCTCCGTGTGTGGCTTGTGAAGATTCCCCTGGTTGAATCAGTGTGTAAGAGTGGGATGATAAGTTTGTCATAGGGGGCTGGGTGTTGGAATTCAGAAGAGAATTTCCTGCCCGTTTAAATCCTCGATATACCTGGAGCGTCAGCAGATGATCCAAAACACATGCAACCAAATCCATCACAATGCTTCAGTCGACCGGCCAAAAGAGAGAGAGGGGGGGGGTGAGAATGAAGGACACCCGAGATCTTTTCTCTCGAAATGTTCATTCATTCATTCAAGATTCAAGATTCAAGATTCAAGAGTTTTATTTGTCACATACACAGTTATATACACAATATACAACTGGCAGTGAAATGTAAACAGGTCCGCTCCATGGACAGTGCAAATAACAGTGCTTATAACACTGCAAATAACACTGGATTCATTCATCCAGATTGAAGTCAAAATGTCAAAGCTTTGTATGGGGTTTAGATATGCTCATAATTCATTGACTTTTTATGCCTTGATATCAAGGTATAAAGAGTGGATCCTATTCCTCTAAAATATGGTCACCACCCGCTGTCTGTTTCATTGCTTGTGGCATCTCCACATGTCCGACGCTATGGCCATGAATGAATCCTTTGTGGCACTGCAATTGCACAGAAGCAACCCACCCCAACCCTTTTGCAACCTCCATCCTTCCCTCCATATGTTCCCAATACATCCAAACCTGTGGCCTGGGGCTGGGGGGCTACCACTAAGCACCTGCCCCTGCCCGGGCTACAATGGGGGCTATTCTTCATGATGGATGGACAAGCTAACACTGATGAAGACTTTGGAACATCAGCCAGATAGGAGGGAGTGGGATACATGTCCTTTCATAATGTTTCGGAAGGTGATGGACTATGATAGTGCTGATGTGTGCATTTGTATGAGCGTGTATTTGTCTATGTGCTTTGTGCATCTGTTTGTGCATGTCTTTCTTTGGTTTCCCCCATGTCTGGTTTTACCAGTCTTACAAAGGGGATTTTTTTTCCAGTTTGTTCGCACCGCGCACTGAGCTGTTATCTCTAAAATCAGCGCATGCTAAATGTAGGATAAAATGCCCTTGATTTGACTGTAATGCTGAGTTTCGGATGGAATGTAAGCAAAACGAGTCAGCGCAAGCATTTTTTTATTCCTTGTGACAGAGGTTTGGCACAGAGTCTTCAGACATGCTTGTCTTAAAAAATTATCAATTTAACTCGCTTCACAGTTTGAACCGAGTTCAGCCTCCTCATTTCCCCAGAAATGACCTCATCATCATGGCTGTAAGTTTACGGTTGAGCGTTACGAAAGTTTGGTGAAAGTGCCAGTTGATGTTTTGCGTTCATTAAAGGTCACACCTAGGAAGTTAATGATAATTATATCGAAATAATAATAGTTCTAATTTGACGAGAATAGGGAAGTCCACACCACAGCTATAACAATAATTACATGGAGAAACCATATCGCTGGAATCATTTTAAGAACGGTAAAAACATTACAGCGAATCAGAATCCACACAACTTTAAAGAGCATTTAAAGGTGCAGTGTGTAATATTTATGGGGATCTATTGACAGAAATGCAATATAATATACATAGCTATGTTTTCAGTGGTGTATAAAGACCTTATGTTTTTATTACCTTAGAATGAGCCGTTTCTATCTACACACACTGCGGGTCCCCTTACAGTGAAGTCGCCATTTTGCGCCGCCATGTTTCTACAGTAGCCCTAAATGGACAAACTGCTCTACAGAGCGCTAGCTACTCTCTGCTGTCTCAGACGACATCTTTGTCCTGTGTCAGCCACCGTAGCTTCTCTATCTGCTTCAAAAGGGAGGGGTGAACGGTTGAAGTTCGCAAACCTCACCCCTAGATGACACTAAAATTTACACAGTGCACCTTTAAAGTGGCAGGTGACATAACTGCAGTATAATAAACAGAACCAGCGTTGGGGAACGTTACTTTGAAAAGTAATGCATTACAGTATTGCGTTACTCCCTTAAAACTTAATCAATTGCGTTACTTAGTTGCTTTTTAATGGGGTCATGAATTGAGAAATCAACTTTCCCTTGAGCTTTTGAAATATAAAAGGTCATGGAAATATAAGAATATCCTGTAAGTTTCAGAGCTGAAAACTTCCTTGTTAGTCAAAGAAAAGCTTTTATTGACACCAGGCCCAGCAAACGATCGATCTCAGAATGAGCCCGGCTATGACGTCAGATTGTAGTGAAGCACCGCCTCAATAGAAGAAGACCAACGCCTGATTCTGTAGCTCCGCCCACAAACTCGTGCCACTAACATAACACAGGCCTACATGGAGCTAAACCGCATCGAATTTCTAAACATACCACATAAGCTTCATTCGGATTCCAGTATTATGACTGCATGGATGAACTTTATTTTTAATGAATATCCAGCTCACGTGGGTAAGACATTGAGCGTTTGTTCCTTCATTTCACCAACGATTTGTTTGTAAACAAGAGACTGGATTTGCAGACAGAATGAGATTACATGAATGAATGAAACAACACACTAATGTGAGTAAAACATGTTTTTTATATGTGATATTATTGCATTGTTACAGATGTTTGATATCTATTGATTATGTGTACGTGTCTAATTTAACATGCCTCAGCACGCTGTCACAGGCTGGAATATCCTTTATTTGTGGTTCTTGATGTGCGTTGTTCACTCTCTTGACTTGATATTTGAAGAAAAAAACAATCGCGGAAGTTTTGATCATGCAGTCTACAACGAACTCGCGTGTCTGTGTTTGTGTGATACATGGTTTGCGCTTATATCCACCGATCGGGTGGGCCAAGTAATAGAAAAATAACATTCAAATCAATCGTGGGTGGATGAGAGATGAATCGTTGTGTTTGTTTGATAAAGACGTTTTACGAAGTATTCCAGTTGCCGTTTTCCCACATGCTTCAAAACAATCCCTCACAGTGTACTCGCGGGGAGCCGAAGCTCATTAAATATGCAAATCTTATCCAATCCTAGCCGTTTACTTCCAAGTCTTAAGTGCGGCATGCCCATAAAATCCGAGCCTGCAGGAGAGAGCCTCAAAACCAGGGTAGAAAATAGCCTATTACTTATTCATTATGATGTTTTTGAATGTAAAAACCACGCGAACGTCATAAGTTGACCTCAGACAACAGTATAAATAAAATAAAAAAAGCCAGTTCATGACACCTTTAAGAAAAAGTAATGCGTTAAGTTACTTTTGTGTTACTTTTTCTCACCTGGGCTGGGCTTGTTATTTTTTTATATATAACAAAAAAGTTCTATTTTTGGGCAATTGTAAAGACCCTTTCACACCTAAATTAAAAGAATAAGCCTCAGGCTGAAGGAAATGCAAATTCACGAGTGTACAGTAGCAGCTCAAACAAACCTTTTAGCTGTGCTGCCATTCTGGACTGCAGAAGTATGCAAGAAGGAAGTTTAGCACTTTAACACCTAAAGTGGTTTAAAGAAGTTTAACACTTACTTCACCAAAATCTAAGTCATTTTTGCTTATGGTTTAACTGGATCATTGGTCAGAAGTAAGTAAATAAATTAGTCAATAATGTGAGATTAAATGCATAATGAAACTTGTGTACTGTTTCACTGATTTTATTTATTTTAAGGAATACTGATATTTTTTTTGTTTTTTTTTGTGCAAGTGAGAAGAGTAAATGCCAGCTCACATTTAGTCTAGAACTAGCAGCCATATCACCCTGTAGCCCAAGACTGGTTTCCCACTGAAGCTAAGCAGGGTAGAGGTGTTAGTGAGGCCAACAGGGTGCTCACCCTGTGGTCTGTGTGGGTCCTAACGCCCCAGTATAGTGATGGGGACACTATACTGTAACAAGCACCGTCCTTCGGATGAGACGTTAAACCGAGGTCCTGACTCTCTGTGGTCATTAAAAATCCCAGGATGTCCTTCGATAAAGAGTAAGGGTGTAACCCCGGAATCCTGGCCAAAAAAATGTGCCCATTGGCCCCTGTCCATCATGGCCTCCTAATCATCCCCATATATATATACGATTGGTATCATCCCTCAGTCTCCTCTCCACCAATCAGCTGGTGTGTGGTGGGCGTACTGGCGCAATATGGCTGCCGTCGCATCATCCAGGTGGATGCTGCACATTGGTGGTGGTTGAGGAGATTCCCCCCTTCTATGTAAAAGCGATTTGAGTGAGTGTAGAAAAGCGCTATATAAATGTAATTAATTATTATTTAGAACTACAATAACATCATGTTTACACACAACGCCTCGGCACTTACTCCCGATCTCTATCAACATGAGGACAGGAGAGCTGTCAGTCAATAAATTTGAAAACAAAGTAACTTGCGTTATTTTTTTTGAAAAAGTAATCTGATTATGTAACTTAAGTTACTTTTAATACGTTACCCCTAACGCTGAACAGTAAGTTATTGTGTGTTGGTGTGCACCAGTCGTCTGCCATTTTAAATGGGCGAGCTCTTAAATTTCTTTGTTTTTTTGACAATGACAATAAAGATCAAACAATCAATCAATCTCTTTAAATCAGGATAAATTCCAGCCAGATTGGCTGTCAATGTTTTTATCCTTATTCCAACGATATAGTTTCCCTGTGCCGTTATTGTTATAGTTGTGGTGTGGACTCTGCTATTCTTTTATATTTAGAAGGATCTTTATCATTATCATTATCTTTATAGTTATCGTTCTTGGTGTGAACGGGCCTTAATACAGTTATCGTTATAGTTATCTTTACAGTTATCGTCCTTATGTGAATGTGCCTTAAAGGGAAAGTTCATCCAAAAATGAAAATTCTGTTATCATATACTCACCTTCAAGTTATTCCCAGCATGTATGATTTTTTCGTCTTCTGCTGAGCACAAAAGAAGATATTTTGAAGAATATGGGTAACCAAACAGTTCACTGACTTCCATATAATGTAGAAGAAAAATGCTACGGAAGTCAAGAGCCCTATCAACTGTTTGATGACAGAATTTTCATTTTTGTGGTGAACTATCCCTTTAAGAGTGCGCATGGTATGTGCATTACCAGGATGTTTGCATTAGTGTGTGTTTCTGTATGCTTAGGACCTGCTCAATGGCCAATTCCGACAGACAGGGAAATAAACAGAAACTCGGAATGCCACAAGGGTAAACACACTCATTTAAGACGAGACACCCCACTGCAGACACTTTCTTCACCTTTGTCTTGTTGTCAAGGTGATGATGGCCACTGTTTTTGAAGACTGATAGCTCGGTATCAAATATATTGTGTAGGCCTTTGAGTAGGTGTTACTTTTTCCACCCCTTTAATTGAGTTCTAAAGAAAAATGTCTTGTCATTTGCTGAAGGCAAAGACAAAGGCAAAGACCCACCTCTGGGCCTGAGCGGCAGGCATACATGTGTTTAATAGTTGTCGCTTTGCTGGAGGGAAAACAATATTTTAGCCTTCTAAGGATGATTGACAGTGGGACAAACCATAGCCTTGAAGAATGTGCTTTTTGTTTCAGTCATATTACCTTTTTTAGGTTGTTGCAGTTTATCATCAACAGCTAATGTATAAGTTAAAAGCCTCGCTACTTTTTGGCAAGAGTCCTGCTTTCTGTCATCCCTAATCGACCCTTAATAAATATAATTAAATGTATTTTCGACTGTCTTATCTGTGTGTAGAAAGGTGTGAAGTTAGAGGTCAAACAAAAACCATTGTTGTAAGTTAGTGGAACGGGAAAATCACTTAAATCAGTCCTAGTGTTCAGCCGTATCAGATTCCACCAATGAATATGAACAGCCGCAGATGAGTTGTTAAGATTATGTCTTTAGACACAGTAATGACATACTTTACATTCACTGTCAAACTCAGTGATTTTTTTTTTCTCCCTGTGTCAACAAATGAAGCTAAAATATTAAAATGACAAATATGACACTTGTATTTTAGTGTCTTTGTCATCTGTGATGACTGTGCAGTATTTTGTATTGCCAACAAATCTTCCATTCTCAGGCTTCTCTGTCCAGGGTGTGCCTTAACCTTGTGTACTGTCAACAACGGAGGAGGGTCACTCACACACACACACACACACACACACACATTCTTGAATATGTGGTTTACGGGGACTCTCCATAGGCATAATGGTTTTTTATACTGTACAAACCGTATATTCTCTTTCTATCCTTCCACTAACCCTACCCCTAAATCTACCCATCACAGAAAACTTTTGACATTTTTTGAATTTCAAAAAACACTGTTTAGTATGTTTTTAAGCCATTTAGTTTACGATGACACAGGAAGTGTCCTCATAAACCATGTTTACGTTGTAATACCCATGTCGTTATACATATTTTTGTGTCCTTATAACCATATACACATACACTCACCTTAAGGATTATTAGGAACACCATACTAATACTGTGTTTGACCCCCCTTTCACCTTCAGAACTGCCTTAATTCTATGTGGCATTGATTCAACAAGGTGCTGAAAGCATTCTTTAGAAATGTTGGCCCATATTGATAGGATAGCATCTTGCAGTTGATGGAGATTTGTGGGATGCACATCCAGGGCACGAAGCTCCCGTTCCACCACATCCCAAAGATGCTCTATTGGGTTGAGATCTGGTGACTGTGGGGGCCATTTTAGTACAGTGAACTCATTGTCATATTCAAGAAATCAATTTGAAATTATTCAAGCTTTGTGACATGGTGCATTATCCTGCTGGAAGTAGCCATCAGAGGATGGGTACATGGTGGTCATAAAGGGATGGACATAGTCAGAAACAATGCTCAGGTAGGCCGTGGCATTTAAACGATGCCCAATTGGCACTAAGGGCCCTAAAGTGTGCCAAGAAAACATCCCCCACACCATTACACCACCACCACCAGCCTGCACAGTGGTAACAAGGCATGATGGATCCATGTTCTCATTCTGTTTACGCCAAATTCTGACTCTACCATCTGAATGTCTCAACAGAAATCGAGACTCATCAGACCAGGCAACATTTTCCCAGTCTTCAACTGTCCAATTTTGGTGAGCTTGTGCAAATTGTAGCCTCTTTTTCCTATTTGTAGTGGAGATGAGTGGTACCCGGTGGGGTCTTCTGCTGTTGTAGCCCATCCGCCTCAAGGTTGTGCGTGTTGTGGCTTCACAAATGCTTTGATGCATACCTCGGTTGTAACGAGTGGTTATTTCAGTCAAAGTTGCTCTTCTATCAGCTTGAATCAGTCGGCCCATTCTCCTCTGACCTCTAGTATCAACAAGACATTTTCGCCCACAGGACTACCACATACTGGATGTTTTTGCCTTTTCACACCATTCTTTGTAAACCCTAGAAATGGTTGTGCGTGAAAATCTCAGTAACTGAGCAGATTGTGAAATACTCAGACCGGCCCGTCTGGCACCAACAACCATGCCACGCTCAAAATTGCTTAAATCACCTTTCTTTCCCATTCTGACATTCAGTTTGGAGTTTAGGAGATTGTCTTGACCAGGACCACACCCCTAAATGCATTGAAGCAACTGCCATGTCATTGGTTGATTAGATAATTGCATTAATGAGAAATTGAACAGGTGTTCCTAATAATCCTTTAGGTGAGTGTATATTAATAATAATTTTGTATGATTATATTTAATTTATGTAATTATTATACCCTTAATCAATTACACATGTATCATTTTGGTTAATCAATCATTAATAGGCACTTAGTTAAAATTAATATAAATAGCCTATAAAGGTCATACAAATAAGCTTTAAAATCAATAAATAAAGCTATAAAAATGACTACAAGTGAGCTTAAAGGTGCACTATGTTACTTTACCGTCCACTAGAGGTCGCCTATTCAAAACAAAGGTGTAGTTTGATTACGCCACATTTGAGCGCAGAATCTTGGGACATGTGGTCTTCACCTCACAGCCGTTCGAAAAGAATCGGGATAGGACTAGAGATCATGTTCATGGATGCGATTATTAATGCTACTGTAGAATGAAGCAGAGCAGGGCCAAGTGTTGTGGAGCTGAGCAAAGCCGCTGGAGCGATTGTTTATAAGATGAAGGCAACACACACCTCGCGAGCAGGGGGACTTTTATTATGCCATAGTCACAGGCGCAATCTCTGCTTTTCCGGTCATGAGTATGAGGTAACGCAGCTCTGTTCATCATATTAGATACATTTGAGTGTGTTGAAAATTATGTTATGACGTTACTCTGTGCGTTCAGTCGGCGGCTGTGATTGGTTGATTAGAAAATTGCATTAATGAGAAATTGAACAGGTGTTCCTTATAATCCTTTAGGTGAGTGTATACCTGTACACTTACACACACACACATTGTATTTTCTACACTTAACCTACCAATCACAGAAAACCTTCTGCATTTTTACATTTTCAAAAATACATCATTTAGTATGATTTATAAGCTGTTTGGGGACCAAAAAATGTCCCCACAACGACAAGGATTTTGGATAATGCCATTTTTGTGGGGACATTTTGTCCCCATAATTTAGGGTTTACCTGTTTACCTTTACCACATACATGCGTGCAATTTTATAAGTTTACTGTTGAATAAATAAAGATGTAAATATAAACTATTTCACTAGACAATCAATCCTATTTTTGCTCTACAGTGCTTGTTTTTTTTTTTATATGATATTAAAGGTATAGTTCCCCCAAAACTGAAAATTAGCCCATAATTTACTCACCCTCAAGTCATCCTAGGTGTATATGACATTCTTCTTTCAGACGAAAACAATGTTAAAACAGTTAAAAAAAATGTCCTGGCTTTTTCAAGCTTTATAATGGCAGTGAATGGTTGTTTCTGTTTTGAAGTCCATAAAAATCATCTATCCATCCTATAACTGCTCCACACGGCTCTGGGGGGTTAATAAAATCCTTCTATAAAAAAATATCCATATTTAAAACTTTATAAAGTAAAATTTCGAACTTCCAGCGGACCGTCTTCTGTATTCAACTTGGAAAAAGTGTAAAATGAAAAAGGGCCTCTTGCAGTTCAAAATGCTTACGACAATTGCACACCAGTTACGGTCATCAGACATAAGATAAGCATTTTGAACTGCGCGAGGCTTTACACTTTTTCCGTAAGTTGAATACAGAAGACGGTCTGCCGGAAGTTAGAAATTTTACTTTATAAAGTTTTAAATATGGATATTTTCCTTACACTGTAAAAAAAAAAAAATTGCGCATTGGTTTTTTACAGGTGTTTTACCTGTATTTTGAATTGCACATTGCAATAGTTTGTGTTTTAAGGGTTAACGGAAATTTCCGTAAAATGACTGGATAATGTCCTGGCAGAAAATTACCAGTACATTTTCCGTTTTTACTTTTTACAGTGTACACAAATGCATCTCTTCGCTTCAGAAGGCCTTTATTAACCCCCAGAGCCGTGTAGTGCAGTTATATGATGGATAGATGCAATTTGTTGGCTTTCAAAAACGAAGCAACAATTCACTGCCATTATAAAGCTTGGAAGAGCCAAGACCACACAACTCTGGTTGTGTCTGTCTGAAAGAGAAATGCCATATACACCTAGGATGACTTGAGGGTGAGTAAATCATGGGCTAATTTTAATTTTTGGGTGAACAAACCCTTTAATGTTACATTATAATATATTATAATTATTTTGTTATTAAGAGTAATTAAATGGGTATGTTTTTCCTGAAACATTTTCTGAATAGAATAAATTAACCAATAATAATACATGAATAAAGTTACTACCCTAAATCTACATTTAATACTGCCCCTGCCACTCACATACACACAAAGTCTGTGTACACACACCTTCACAATGGATAACGGCCACTCTGAGGTTTTGTTGTTTTTTGTAATTACTTCTAAACAGTGTCCCTCAGTGAGGGAGCTTAAGCATGAGGAGTGGACCTTGTCTCAGTCTGTGTTTGAGAATCTAATGCTTTGCTGACATACAGGCTTTAAAAACACAGAACATTAAAGATGAACAATGAGGAGAGAAGAACCCAAAAAAGTGAATAGTCAAGAGAAGTGCTCTTTCGCCTTCAATATATTGATCAGGAAACACCTCTGAAAATTCATTAAAGCATCTAATAAGTAGTTTTCCTTCTAGCCCCATCATGGGGTGGGAAATGTCTTGTCTTATCTTATCAGCAGTTGACTATCTTTTTCTCCCTGAGCTTGCAGTGTTTGCATAGGGGTTGCTGTGGAGAGCTTGCAGGTGTGAAGTCTGCTCCGTCAGGGCTTTAGCTCCTGGCATAGTTGGCTCTATTCGCTGTATTGTTTATGTGTCCCGCCCTCTGGCATCTTTCCACCTTTCACAGGTATTTCTCTCCATCAAACATGTAATTAGCATTATTGCTAAAGCAATGCTTGAGAAAATGTGTTTTTCTTGGCCTTAGTCCTCTCCCCTGAGGAGAGGAACTCAAGTATAGAATAATCCATATCTCTCATTTTGCCACATTTTGACACTGAAATGGTTTAATGAAAGGCAAATTAGGACTTCTGTTGTCATGGTGTATAGGATTTGAAACTAATTAAACAGCCACATCAATCCAAGCAGCTAAATACAATAATGTCAGACTTGTATTTCAGGTTGATCTTTGAAGGGATGACAAACACATCTGTCTTGACTCCAGTCAGTCACATAGTGATCAAACCCACATTAAAAGCCCTTATGAATGAGTGCCTGCATGCTCCCCATGAGGATGATTACTCTTCACCAGTCTGCTACATGTTTACATAAGCAAAGCAGGCCTGCTGTTTGACAGAGCCTCCTATGGTGATAATATTGACTAAATGGGAGTTCTACTTCATTTGTTCCTCAGAGCACCTTTGGTTTGGTACCAGTGTTGCCAAGTCTGTGGTTTTCCTTCGGAATTGGGCTACTTTTACACTGTTGCCGCAAGTAGTTTTTTAGTCAGCGGGTTGAAGCGACCCCCCACCCCCAGAACTCGATTTTACCCCTCAGAACACAATGGGTTAATCTCAACCAGCTTCCTAGTTCAGTAGTCAGGACACTGATCAGGGAGTCGGCCATTTTAAGGGCTGTCCAATCGCAGAATCCTTCCAGTGCACTGAAACTTTCGCTCCCTAAAAAGTCCCACAATTCACAGTAAAACCCAGGGAGCATCGACATAGATGACATCGAACATCTATGTTCCCTTAACAGACATTCTGAAGCGCGAAACTTAAATCACGTGAGCGAAACCACTACACATAACGACCAATAATGACACACGATATATATGTTTACACTCTAAAAAATGCTGGGTTCAAAATAACCCAAGTTGGGTTGAAAATGGACTAACCCAGCAATTGGGTTGTTTTAAGCAAACATTTAACCCAACCGCTGGGTTAAAACCACCCAATTGCTGGGTTAAAACAACCCAATTGCTGGGTTAGTCCATTTTCAACCCAACTTGGGTTATTTTTAACCCAGCATTTTTTAGAGTGTAAAAAGAAAGCATTATTTTATTATTTTTGGGGATAAACATACATTGTTATACAGGTAGGCTACACTCTAAAAAATGCTGGGTTAAAAATAACCCAAGTTGGGTTGAAAATGGACTAACCCAGCAATTGGGTTGTTTTAACCCAGCGGTTGGGTTAAATGTTTGCTTAAAACAACCCAATTGCTGGGTTAGTCCATTTTCAACCCAACTTGGGTTATTTTTAACACAGCATTTATTAGAGTGTAATGAACACAATCTAGCTAACATTTATCATTTATCATTAAGCTGAATTGTTGCACATATATAACAAGCAATGTATTTATCCTAATGTAGGCTACTTTAAATAACATTACAAGTAATGTCAGAAAGATATCTCTGCTGTTGTTCATAAATACCAGTAATGATGTTGTACAATGAGGACATTGTCATGTTGCTGGAAATAGTCATCAGTGTCCCAATGTGTGAGCCAGCTTCCTTTACTGCCCTTACCAGTGCCCGAATTGGTGTAGGCTACATGATATAGGCCTAATGATTCACAAGCTTGGGAGCAGAGGTGGACAAAGTACACAACTCTATTACTTGAGTAAGAGTAAAAGTACTACTAGTCAAATATTACTCCGTTACAAGTGAAAGTTCTAAAAACAGATTTTTACTTAAGTAAAAGTACAGAAGTATTTGTTTTTAAAAATACTTAAGTATCAAAAGTAAATTTCCTTTTTTATGTCAATGCATTAATTTATTATTGTTGCATTGTTGTATAAATGCACATTATGCCACCAAGGTGGTTTAAGCCAGTCAGTGATGCTCCATCCGACATGCTAGCATACGACCACCTTAAACTAATTTCTTTACATTTGTATAGAGCATTGTAACTTTTATACAAGTATTGACATTTTCAATTTCTTGTGTAAAAGTTACAAAGCTCTTTACAAAGCTGCTGTCACTTTAAGGCTGAATGCATGGACCCTATACACTGATACGCATCTGATATTCTCCCAACTGTTTACTCTTCTCTTTCTCCCAGACATTTACATTTTTGAACATTTTATGAGACATGCATCAAAGTGTATGCCAACTAAACTAATCTTTAATCTTTTGAGAAAACTGAAACATACTTTTTAAGTATGGCCAAGGGTGCACACACTGTGCCAAGGAACCGCCTTCTTCCATTTTGCTGTAAACTGATCAGTGTTAAAACATTTTTGGGAAACTTCACATGACCCTATACAAGAGTGATTACGGATAGGCTGTCTGCAAAAAAACAACAATAAAAAAACTTTTAAAGAAGAAAAAAAATCATCCACTGACTTTTAAAGCTGCTACAGAAACGACTTTCGACTTTGAGGACCTTGATAGAAATGTAGTGGAGTAAAAAGTAAGATTTTTGTCTTTCAAATATAGTGAAGTTAAATTAAAAGTATCCCTAAAAAATAATTCTCCAGTAAAGTACAGATACTCAAAAAGTGTACTTAAGTACAGTACTCAAGTAAATGTACTTCGTTACTGTCCACCTCTGCTTGGGAGCTAGGGAACTGATTGAGACGCACCCAATTTCGTTTACCAGGCACCCCCAGAATGCAATGCACCCTTCGTCAGGAGTGTGACTGACAGGCGATCTGACCAATCATAAACCGCGATCCACCGAAATGCCATTTTGTCCGACAAAGCAGTCAGGAGAGTAGAGTAACGACTGTGGACTTGAACTTGAAAAACGGTGTGTACTGACGTCTTTCCGTGGTTGAAACAGCATTCATTCTGATGTACATTCACGTTTATTTGATGGTATAAATTAACTAGAAGGAAGAGATGATAGGTTCACAAGCAGCTTGAGATGCTACAGCGATCTGACACAACACATTAAACGGTATTTGTTATTTAGGCCTAATTTTCTTTAAAAAATGACAAAAAAATTGAGTCGAAACAAAATTGAGACTTGAAAAGTTGAGACTGTTTCATATCAAATGTAACATGCTCTGTCCTGTCTGTCGGTTCTTTGTCAGTGTCTTTGCTCCATGATGTATTTTTCACTGCGTGAGAACATGTGTGGCAAGGGATTGCCATGGTTTGTCGGACGTAGCAACAGTAACTAAAGGGGGCGGGTCTTTGCGAATGGTCTATTGGACTAGTTTTGTCCGTTATTGGCCATTATTTGATCTATTTGGTTATCTTATAAAATTGTATTTCTAATTAGTAATTTTAACATAGTTTTTACTTATATTATTGAATCTAGTGAGGAAGCTGCAAGTGAAATTTAAGTGGAAGGGTGCAAATAGAAATTTCATTTGATTGGGTTTTGTTACGCAAACCTGGCAAACCTGGTAACAAAATCTATGAAAGTAAAAAAAACATGCACAGACAAATCCAAATTAAACCTTGCGGCTCGTGACGACACATTGATGTCTTGAGACACAAAACTAAACAGTATTTATATAATTTTTTTACCTCTAATACACCACTATGTCCAAAAGCCTTGAGCGCGCAATCGTTTCCGGTGCGTGAGGTCTGTACACGATCTGGAGTAGTTTACGCAAGTGCCGGTGTATTAGAGGTAAAAAATTATATAAATACTGTTCGGTTTCTCGCACAAACCGATCGTTTCGTGTCTTAAGACATCAATGTAAAAAATGGTAAATGGACTGCATTTATATAGCGCTTTCAACAGACCCATGACCATCCAAAGCGTTTTACATATTGCCTCACATTCACCCATTCACTCACTCATTCATATACCGACGACGGTGTCAGCCATGCAAGGCGCCATCCAGCTCGTCGGGAGCAGCTGGGGTTAGGTGTCTTGCTCATGGACACCTCGACACTTGGTCGGGTGGAACCGGGGATTGAACCACCAACCTTCCGGTTTGTAGACAACCTACATGAACCACTGCCGCCCCATGTTTCGTCACGAGCCGCAGGGTTTAATTTGGATTTGTCTGTGCATGTTTTTTTGTTACCATTCACATGCATTTTACGACTGCATTAATCTTAATTTGTGTTCTACTGAAGAGACAAAGTCACCTATATCTTGGATGCCCTGTGGGTAAGCAGATAAACATACAATTTTCATTTTTGGGTGAACTATCCCTTTAACTAATTATTAAACTTCAATGCGTAACTCATCCTGCTATTACTTTTTTAAGTTGTTAGATGTACAGATTTTGCCTGAATGATTTATAAGCATTTAGAAACCACCTAGCAAACCCTGGTAACCACATAAAAACCCCAAGTGGTCACATAGCAACATATAGTAACCACACATATTAGCAAATATTTCAATAACAACCCAAGAGAAACACCCGGGTGACCACCCACAACACCCTGACATTGTAGAGACTTTAGCACCACTTGCATTTTCTTCAGAAGATGTCATTTGGTGTTGTTGGTGTAATGATGTGGAAATTAGGCACTGCACCTTTAAGCTTTGCTTGTGATTCTGGAAAGAGTGCATGGCATTGTTTTTGTAAAAATAGTTGCTGCAGCATTTAACGGATAATGCAGACAACCCCAAACATACGCTTGAACAGACTTACAAAACAACAACCTGGACTGTTAATATCCTCACAGAATTCCTCTTTCAAAGGCAACGTTATGTCCTCATGACAACCTTAATCTGGCCTGCTCATTTGTCTGTGATCAATATTATTCTCCAGAAGGATGAGCAATGGCCAGAGAACTGGGGAGTGAGTGCTCTCTTGCCATTACTATTGGCCATTATCTCTGCCTCCAGTACTTTAGCCTCTCTCCCTCTCCCTCTCTCTCTCTCTCTCTCACACACACACACACACCAATACACAGACTCACTCTTTTCTTTATAGGCATATTTTTTTCTGTCAGGTTTTTATAAGCCAGCTGCAGGGGACCTACACCGGCTCATCATAAATCATCCAGCGTATTACAGTGTGAATATGGAACTTGAACCGTAGATGTGGCCAGGGCAGCTGCCATATTTTGGCTCTATGTTTATTATACAGGGACAACACTTGTCCTTCGATAAGAGTCGAAAGGAAAAAAGTTTGTGGTTAGGTTTGTTTTGCGAAGATGTTCTGAATAGGTTTATACCTCAGACAATTAACAGTAATGTTTGGAAGAATTGAAAGTCTTATGCATGCAATGCTGTTCTATATGTGTGTATGTAGCCTACACTACCGTTCAAAATGTGTATATTTGTGAAATGTATATTTATGAATATGCAAATATGGGCAAAATACTTTGGAGTCAATGACTGGATCATTATTGCAGTGATTATTATGTTTCTAGCATGTTACAGTGCCCTCCACTAATATTGGCACCGTTGGTAAGTATGAGTAAAGGCGGCTGTGAAAATAAATCTGCATTGTTTATCCTTTTGATCTATTAAAAATTTGAACCTTTCATTGAAGTAAAACAATTGAAATTGGAGGGAAACTCACATTGTGAAATAAATGTTTTTCTCCAATGCATGCTGGCCATAATTATTAGCCCCCCCTAGAAATGAGTATATTCTGAAGTATTCACATTTACACTTTGTTTTAGCACACCACCAGGGTGACTAGGAGCATGAAATCGCCCAGCCATGACTTCCTGTTCCACAGGAGTATAAATATGAGGAAACACAAAGGCCAAATTCCCTTATTCATCACAGTGAGTAAAACCAAAGAATATAGTTCTGATGTGCAGCAAAAGATTGCTGAGCTTCACAAAATAGAAAGTGACTTTAAAAAAATAGCTAAAGCATTGAAAATCCCCATTTCCACCATCAGGGCAATAATTAAGAAGTTCCAATCAACTAAAGCCCGGAACACACCAAGCAGACAGTAGACCGTCGGGCAGTTTTCGTGCGTCGGCCGACTAAGTTTTCTCTGTGTGTTCCACACCGTCGGCTGACGTTGGTCCTCGTTGGCTATTTCTCAGCCGATTCGACATGTTGAATCGGTGTCGCCACTTGTCGGTCAGTCGGGCCATCTGATCATTCTGATTAGCTGTTCAGAAAAAAACAGAAGTGACCGTCTGTGGTGAGCGAGATTCTGAGCTGTTTTCCCTGTAGTGCTTCCGGTTTCCCGCTTTGAATAATGAAAACAGACTACTGCCACCAGCTGGTACGGAAAGCTATTTACTCTTACGCAGGCGCAGAACGGACGTGCTACTTGGCCATCGGATATCGAGCGTCGGCTTGGTGTGTCAGGGCAACTTTGGACCCAGACGTGAGCCAACTCCGCAGTCTGCTTTCGTCACCACTAGTTGGTCGGCATCGGTTTGGTGTGTTCCTTGCTTAAAGATGTTACAAATCTGCCTGGAAGAGGACGTGTGTTTATATCGTCCTAATGCAACGAGAGGAGGAGAGTTTGAGTGAACAAAGACTCTCCAAGGATCACAGCTGGAGAATTGCAGAGATATGTTGAGTCTTGGGGTCAGAAAGACAAAAGAAATGTATCAAACAACCCTACATCACCACAAGTTGTTAGGGAGGGATTCAACTCCAGCATATTATTCAGTTGTCCAACATGACATCATGACTTTGCGTAAACATACACGCCACTTTCTAAAGCCAAATGGCGTGTTATCTGTACACATTTTGAGCTATCCGCGTGTCTACGCCATGTGATTCCGCGTGTATGTGTACGCCAAAACGAACCATCATCACCGCGTGTATGTCTACGTCATGTGATTCCGCGTGTATGTCTACGCCGTGTGATTCCGCGTGTATGTCTACACGGTGTGATTATGCGTGTATGTCTACGGCGTGTGATTCCGCGTGTATGTCTACGCCGTGTGATTCCGCATGTATGTGTACGCCGTGTGATTCCGCGTGTGTGTACTCCGAAACGAACCATCATCTCCGCGTGTATGTCTACGCCGTGTGATTCCACGTGTATGTCTACGCCGTGATTCCGCTTGTATGTCTACGCCGTGTGATTCCGCGTGTATGTCTACGCCGTGTGATTCCGCGTGTATGTCTACGCCGTGTGATTCCGCGTGTATGTCTACGCCGTGTGATTCCGCTTGTATGTCTACACCGTGTGATTCCGTGTGTATGTCTACGCCGTGTGATTCCGCGTGTATGTCTAAGTCGTGTGATTCCGCGTGTATGTCTAAGCCGTGTGATTCCGCGTGTATGTCTACGCCGTGTGATTCCACGTGTATGTCTACGCCGTGTGATTCCGCGTGTATGTCTACGTTGTGTGATTCCGCGTGTATGTCTACGCCGTGTGATTCCGCGTGTATGTCTACAGCGTGTGATTCCGCGTTGTGTGATTCCGCGTGTATGTCTACGCCGTGTGATTCCACTTGTATGTCTACGCCGTGTGATTCCGTGTGTATGTCTACGCCGTGTGATTCCGCGTGTATGTCTAAGTCGTGTGATTCCGCGTGTATGTCTACGCCGTGTGATTCCACGTGTATGTCTACGCCGTGTGATTCCGCGTGTATGTCTATGCCGTGTGATTCCGCGTGTATGTCTACGGCGTGTGATTCCGCGTGTATGTCTACGTTGTGTGATTCCGCGTGTATGTCTACGTCGTGTGATTCCGCGTGTATGTCCACGTCGTGTGATTCCGCGTGTATGTCTATGCCGTGTGATTCCACGTGTATGTGTACGCCGAAACGAACCATAATCTCCGCGTGTATGTCTACGCCGTGTGATTCCGCGTGTATGTCTACACCGTGTGATTCCGCGTGAATGTAAATGGATTTATAAACATACTAAATTATGTTTTTTTGAAAATGTAAAAATTCAGAATGTTTCTTGTGATGGGTAGGTTTAGGGGCAGTGTGTGTGTGTGTGTGTGTGTGATGGGTAGGGGCAGTGTAGGGGATAGAATGAAACAGCGTTGATAAACACGCTAAAAAACGATTATGCGTCTTGATAGCATGCCAAAATGGCATACGAATTGGCGTGTCATACATACGCCATTTCATGAGATCAGTCTGAGTTGTCAGACACATTTCTGCATTTGGCAGATGCTTTTATCCAAAGCGACTTACAGTGCCCTTATTACAGGGACAACCCCCCTGGAGCAACATGGAGTAAAGTGCCTTGCTCAAGGACACACTGGTGGTGACCGCTGGGATCAAACCAGCCACCTTCTGCGTATCAGTTCCAGAGTTTAACCCACTGGACCACCATCTCACAGCTAACCGGAATTTCAAAAGGGACCTGGTTCTATGGTCAGATAAAACTAAAAAAAGCTTTTTGGCAGGGTTTGGTGCACACAGGGATAAAAAAGTAGGCTACACCATGCCCATGATGTTGTGAGCCTATTTCTTTTCTGGAGGTCCTGGACATCTTGTTCAGATTCATGGTATCATGGATTCTAGCAAATACCAACAGATAAAAAATAAAAATCTGACGCTTCTGCTAGAAATCTTATAATGGGCCGTGGTTGGATCTTCCATCAGGACAATGATCCAAAACAAACATCAAAATCAACAAAAAAAATGTGCCACTGAGCACAAAATTAAGCTTCTGCCATGGCCGTCCCAGTCCCCTAACCTGAACCCTATAGGAAATGAGTGGGCTGAACTGAAGAGAAGAGCTGAGAATCTGAAGGATCTGGAGAGATTCTGTATGAAGGAATGGGCTCTGATCTCTTGTCAGGTGTTCTCCAAACTCATCCAGCATTATAGAAGAAGACTCAAGAGCCGTTATCTTGGGAAAAGGAGGTTGCAATAACTGGGTGCCAATAATTGTGGCCAACGTGAACTAGAGAAAATCTCATTTATTTCATAATGAGATTTTCCCCCCACTTTCAATTGTTTTACTTCAATGAAAGGTTAGAAGTATTTGAATGAAAGATCAAAAGGATAAACAATGCAGATTTTCACAGCCGCCTTTACTCATATTTATCATATTTAAGTGTGCCAATATTAGTGGAGGGCACTGTATGTGTTTGGCAACAGCTCTTCTAACCCTAATTGATGGAGTGTGTGGCTTTTCATTTCTTAAACAAACCTGTAGGTAGACACATCATGGCCATATCTCCAGGAAGCTTTCTTCAAGCATTTTGGAGACGTTGCCACAGTTCTGCTGAATTTAGTTTGTCAAGATTCATCGGGCTCAAACTCTGAAGGAATGGTTGGGAAGGAGCATGAAGAATCATTTTCACACATGAATTGGCACCTCTCCAGACCTTAAATTCATTGAAAGTCTTTGGGATGTGCTGGAGGAGACTTGACAGAGTGCTTGACTCTTGCGTTGTCAATATAAGATCTGAACCAAAAATTGATAAACCTCTTGATGGAAAGAACATCACAACATTTATTTCCATCAAGAGGTGCAACTAATTTTGCTCAAGATCTTGTATGTGTGTGAAATGATTCTTCATGCTCCTTACAAACCATTCTTTCACAATTTGAGCCAGATGAATCTTGAAAGACTAAATCCAGAACAACTGTGGCAACGTCTCCAAGATGATTGAAGAAACCTACCTCCAAAGCTACCTGAAAAACTATGTGCAACCTTTAATAGCAAAGAGTGGTCACACCAAATATTGAATTGATTTAGTTAATTGATAAATAAAATCTATTGTGCGTGTGTGGGCAAATGTCAATCAGATGTCAATTCAAATAAGTTCATAGATGAGTCAATGGTGAAGATGAGGATCCAAATCAATGCTATAAGTTTTAAGCCTACATTATGAAGTAGAACGCCATTATGTTCATATAGTCATATGCAATTTATTCACATCAATAAGTGGTGCAAAATGTATCTTGAGTGCCCTGACTCATATATTCTGATTTGCTGAGATCAGATTTTCGCCATGCGAGTGAATGTTTTCCTTACATATATCTAGGCAGAAGGCACCATGTGGTGTATTAAGGGAGAAACAAAAAACTCATGAGGATTGTGAGAGTTTGCAGTGCAGTTCCTCAAACCTGAATTAAACCTCAAATGCTGACAGCAAGAGAGAAAGAAAAAAAGCAGCGAGCGATCTTGCTCTTGTTGCTGTTGGCACAGCGTAAGAAAATGACTTCATCTCGGAGAGACGCGGATTTCTCAGCACTAGCTGTCAATCAGGAAAACATTCCAAAGACATTTTCCCCTTTTCAGGTTAATTGGTGGGATACCCAGAAGATTTTATGTTCATTTGTTTTACCAAGGAGCAGTTGTCGGGAAATCATCTCTCATCATCAGAGGAAGAAGAGAAGGACAGCAGTGGTGAGTGTTTAGTGCTCTCCCGCCCTCTCTCCAAGCAACAGCAACATGACGACAAAGCAGGAAGTTCAGCCTCCACACACCCTCCTTATGGACCTTTGGGAATCTGAGTGGCTGGAAAAGGTCATGATTAATAATTTAATGTTTATTAGTTTAGCTAACGCCCTTGCTTCACTAACAGGGGGAGTCTCAAGTGGCTAAACTGTCTGTTTAGGACCCATATGATATACAAGTCACATGGTTAGACCATGTTTTTGTGAGATGTTTTTTTATTTTATATATATATATATATATATATATATATATATATATATATATATATATATATATATATATATATATATATATATATATATATATATATATATATATATACACTAACAATTTGTGATCTACTACTACTATTAGTCTACTGGGCTGTAGCTCACAGTATGTGTATGTGGAAGCTACCCAAGAAGGACGTTCTGGTAAGGTTTTCTCAAAGTTATGAACAAATAATTTTCTACTAACATTAACATTCAATCAGTTCTCTGGTCTTTAATAATATTCTCAAAACGTTAAAGGTGTACTATGTAACTTTTCCGTCCACTAGAGGTCACCTGTTCAAAACAAAGGCGTAGCTTGATGTGACGTTTGAGCGCAGAATCTTGGGACATCTGGTCTTCACCTCACAGCCGGTGGAAAAGAATCGGGATAGGACTCGGACAGAAATCATGTTTACGATTTGCGATTTTCAACGTTACTGTAGTATGAAGCGGAGCAGGACCGAGTGTTGTGGAGCTGAGCAAGGCCGCTGGAGTGATTGTTAATAAGAAGAGCGGAACACATTCCTCACGAGCAGCGGGACTTTTATTATGACACAGTTGCTGGCGCCACTTCCGCTTTTCCGGTCATGAGTATGAGGTATGCAGCTCTGTTTATCATATTAGATACATCTGAGAGTTTTGAAAATGAAGTTATGACGTTACTCGTTGCGTTCGCTCGGGGGCTGCTGTATGAGTAAATCGTTTCTGCAAAATAAAACCGGAAACCGAGGGTAACGCAGATATGACGCAATCGACAGCCGACTCCCTCACACGTCCCGGTTCCTTGGTTAAAATAACAATTTCTCACAATTTACAAATAGTTGGAAACATTTTGGATATTGTAAGTACAGATTTTACTGAACATTTTTTACATAGTGCACCTTTAACATGATAACATCATTTATACATTGTTCACGGAACTTTTTTTTCTGAAAAGTTTTAGTTGGCCGTTTATCTAAAACAATTTTTTTATATGTTTTCAGAACATTCAGAGAACTTTCAAATCTAACATTCCCACAATGTTTGAAGAATTATAAAATGGTTGCAGAACCAATTTTCTTTTCTTTTTTTTCAAAATTCAGTTAAAATAATATTCTAAAATAATGTTTTTATAACTTAATGGGAACATTCTTAAAAAATATTTTTGATAAATGTTGCAGCAGAAATCATAGAAATTAATTTGACCTTATTGGGTGTTCTGACTCTGATTTTCTTTTTCCCAAACGTTCAACCAGGTATCCTGAATGCTTTCATCAATTTTCCCTCCAGAATAAAGTCCCTTTCAGTGTTTTCTCTCCTAGTATATCGCACTCAACACAGCTGGGAACTCCTAGATCAAGTTTCACACCAAAGCATCATGAGCCCAACACTACTGATTCTTAAAAGGGAGGTGTTCGCCCTGACAGCAATTTTCATTGACAAAGCAACCGATGGGATCCGGTGAATACTGGTGACATGATGTGGGTGTGTCCAGCGATGCGACAAAGTCAAGAGAAGTTTACCTTTGTGTAAATGAGTAGAAACTTGATGCAGCGGCTACCAATGGGAGTGAAGTCAGTGATGCTCACATGATCTCCTTTCAGTCATTACCTCCTCTATGATTACTTTGTATCACATTCAGTGATATAATGAAAAAATCAGTAGACAACCCCGGCATAAAACTCCATATAAACAAAAAATACAATGGAAATAAACCGTTTGGTTACCAAAATTCTACAAAATCTTTTCACAGTCTCAGTCTTTACAGTCATACAGATTGGGAACGACATTAGGGTGAGTAAATAATGACAGAAGTTTCATTTTTGGGTGAAATGTCCCTTTCATCTATTCCTACAGGTTAACCAATCATCCATTAGACACTTGACTCCCTTACTTGAGCAACATTTATGTCTTAAAAGGCAAAGAAAATTATTTAATTTGTATTGACAAAGTACCAAGTTTAAAAGTGACAAATTTAAAGGTTGTTCTTGGATAGCTGCCGAGTCTTGTCTATTTATCTTGATGTAAAGACTTTTATTCTCTCCATCTGTCAGTTGTCAAGTCAGTGCCTATAGGCACAGCAAACTTGAGTAGTCATGCAGTCCAGTCAGATAATGGTTTAGTTCGACTCATATGTCTCTGCCAACCATGTCACATCACACTGTAATTTCAACCCTATACGGCCAATTTGAGAGAACAAATTTTTAATTAATTCATTATATATATATATATATATATATATATATATATATATATATATATATATATATATATATATATATATATATATATATATATATATATATATATATACATACATACATATATATATATATATATACATACACTCACCTAAAGGATTATTAGGGACACCTGTTCAATTTCGCATTAATGCAATTATCTAATCAACCAATCACATGGCAGTTGCTTCAATGCATTTAGGGGTGTGGTCCTGGTCAAGACAATCTCCTGAACTCCAAACTGAATGTCAGAATGGGAAAGAAACCTGATTTAAGCAATTTTGAGCGTGGCATGGTTGTTGGTGCCAGACGGGCCGGTCTGAGTATTTCACAATCTGCTCAGTTACTGGGATTTTCACGCACAACCATTTCTAGGGTTTACAAAGAATGGTGTGAAAAGGCAAAAACATCCAGTATGTGGCAGTCCTGTGGGCGAAAATGCCTTGTTGATGCTAGAGGTCAGAGATGAATGGGCCGACTGATTCAAGCTGATATTCACAAGTTCACACTTACATCAAATTAAATAGAGTAAAGATTAGGCATATTTGGTGTGCTGTCCGGAGGAGGGCTCCGGGCTCGGAATTTTGGTTTAATTAGGTTTAATTATCTGAACGTGCTTCTCCCGAAATTTGTTAATAAAACATCACGAAGAGCAACTTTGACTGAAATAACCACTCGTTACAACCGAGGTATGCAGCAAAGCATTTGTGAAGCCACAACACGCACAACCTTGAGGTGGATGGGCTACAACAGCAGAAGACCCCACCGGGTACCACTCATCTCCACTAAAAATTGGAAAAAGAGGCTACAATTTGCACGAGCTCACCAAAATTGGACAGTTGAAGACTGGAAATATGTTGCCTGGTCTGATGAGTCTCGATTTCTGTTGAGACATTCAGATGGTAGAGTCAGAATTTGGCGTAAACAGAATGAGAACATGGATCCATCATGCCTTGTTACCACTGTGCAGGCTGGTGGTGGTGGTGTAATGGTGTGGGGGATGTTTTCTTGGCACACTTTAGGCCCCTTAGTGCCAATTGGGCATCGTTTAAATGCTCAGGCCTACCTGAGCATTGTTTTTGACCATGTCCATCCCTTTATGACCACCATGTACCCATCCTCTGATGGCTACTTCCAGCAGGATAATGCACCATGTCACAAAGCTCGAATCATTTCAAATTGGTTTCTTGAACATGACAATGAGTTCACTGTACTAAAATGGCCCCCACAGTCACCAGATCTCAACCCAATAGAGCATCTTTGGGATGTGGTGGAACGGGAGCTTCGTGCCCTGGATGTGCATCTCACAAATCTCCATCAACTGCAAGATGCTATCCTATCAATACGGGCCAACATTTCTAAAGAATGCTTTCAGCACCTTTTTGAATCAATGCCACGTAGAATTAAGGCAGTTCTGAAGGTGAAACAAGGTCAAACACAGTATTAGTATTGTGTTCCTAATAATCCTTTAGGTGAGTGTATTTATATTTATATATATTATATATGTCTTTTGTTTTTGCCCCCATTTTTCATGAGCTCGATCTTTTCTTTTTCTATGTACAGGCTTATTTCTCTCAAATATTATTCACAAATCTGTCTAAATCGGTGTTAGTGAGCATTCTCCTGCCGAGATCAAGTTGCTGATTAGATAGCGTGTTAATGTTGCACATGTGTCTTAGGTTGGCCACAATAATAGGCCACTCTAAAATGTGCAATTTTACTGTATTGGGGGGGCGGGGGCAGTCAGTATCTGGTGTGACCACCATTTGCCTCAACACATCTCTTCAATGGCTGTGCGAAGCTGCTGGATATTGGCCGGAACTGGAACACGCTGTCGTATACGCCAATCCAGAGCATCCCAAACATGCTCAATGGGTGACATGTCCGGTGAGTATGCTGGCCATGCAAGAACTGGGATATTTTCAGCTTCCAGGAATTGTGTACAGATCCTTGCAACATGGGGCCGTGCATTATCATGCTGCAACATGAGGGTATGGCCATGGATGAATGGCAAAACAATGGGCCTCAGGATCTCGTCACGGTATCTCTGTGCATTCAAAATGCCATCAATACAATGCACCTGTGTTCGTTGTCCATAACATACGCCACCGCCACCATGGGCCACTCGATCCACAACGTTGACATCAGCTCAACCACATCAAGCCATACACGCTGTCTGCCATCTGCCCTGTACATTGAAAACCTGGATTCATTCGTTGAAAGAACACCTCTCCAAAGTAATTATTATTATTATTACCTTTATTTAACCAGAATAAAACTCATTGAGATTAAAAATCTCTTTTCCAAGAGCGTCCTGGCCAAGACAGGTAGCAGCACATTTAACAAGGTTACAGACATAAAAACATATAACATCAACATATAACAATTTGTACAAGTAATAAATAATTATAAAGTCATAAGAAATCAGAATTTCACATATTATCGCAAGCGATAAACAACAGCAAGGATCGTCCGTCATAACTGAGTCAGTCATAACATCTACAGTCAGTTTGTGTAGCTTCCATGTTTTTTAAAAGTAACTTAAAATCAACCAACGAAACTGGCTCTTAAGATTCAGCACATTTTGCAGCTGATTCCAAGTGTAGGGGGCCGCATACTTGAAAGCCCCTTTTCCCAGTTCTGTCCGGACTTGAGGGACAGTTAATAATAATAAGTCCTCAGAGCGAAGACAATATCTTCCTGTACTTTTCTTTTCGATGTAAGATTGAAGGTATGGGGGAAGCAGACCAAGAATTGCCTTGTAGATAAAAATGTACCAATGATTAAGTCTACGGGTGGACAATGCAGACCAACCAACCCGATCATACAAAGAACAGTGATGATTAAGTGCTCTAAAGTTTGTGATAAACCTAAGAGCTCCATGATAAACAGTATCCAACAGTTTCAAGCTTGTGATGGAAGCATTCATGTATATAACATCGCCATAGTCCAGCACTGACAAGAAAGTGGCAGCAACAAGCCTCCTTTTTGCCTCAAAGGAAAAACATGACTTGTTTCTAAAATAAAAACCCAATTTCAGCTTTAGATTTTTTTCCCAACTGTTGAATGTGAGGTTTAAAAGAGAGTGAATCATCAATTAGGATACCAAGATACTTGAATTTAGAGACAGACTCAATCTCGCAGCCCTGAGAAGTAGTGATGGGTAGAAGGTTCTGTGACTTTGATTTTGCATTTGAGAACAACATAAGTTTTGTTTTGTCGTCATTCAAAACAAGTTTGTTTTGTGCCAGACGCCATCGAATGTGAGCATTTGCCTACTCAAGTCAGTTATGATGACAAACCGCAGTCAGGTCGAGACCCCGATGAGGACGAGGAGCATGCAGATGAGCTTCCCTGAGACGGTTTCTGACAGTTTGTGCAGAAATTCTTTGGTTATGTAAACCGATTGTTGCAGAAGCTGTCCGGGTGGCTGGTCTCAGACGATCTTGATGCTGGATGTGGAGGTCCTGGGCTGGTGTGGTTACACATGGGCTGCGGTTTTGAGGCCGGTTGGATGTACTGCCAAATTCTCTGAAATGCCTTTGGAGCAGCTCTGGTGAACATTCCTGCAGTCAGTATGCCAATTGTCTTCCTCAAAACTTGCGACATCTATGGCATTGTGCTGTGTTTACACACACACACACACACACACACATATACACGTATACACATATATACATATATATATATACATATTATATATATATATATATATATATATATATATATGATCAGGATCAAATAACGCTGAAGACTAGAGTAATGCATGTTGAAAATTCATCTTTGCCATCACAGGGATAAAATATATATTTTTAAATATATTAAAATACAAAATATTTCTAATATTTCATAATATTGCTATTTTTACTGTATTTTCGATCAAGCAGCCTTGCTTGGCATAAGAGACTTTTACTTTTACTTCAAAGCATGGAAAAATATTATGTTTGTCTTGGTTTGTATTCTAATATCTGCATTGTTTTTATGTAATGTCAGCTCTCACATAAGTACCCAGTCTAAATTAAACAGCCACACAAACAACAGGACAGGACACTCTGTGTTGTGACACACACGTACACAGAGAGGTCTGAAAACAGAGCTGTGTGAGGAATGTTGGGGGTGTTTAGGGGTGGGCAGAGGAGAGGTTGATTGGTGTGGGCAGCTGAGATTTGTCCCCCAGCTGTAATGACAGATTACTCAGCAGGTGTGCCACTCATCCCTCACAGTAGAGCCAACACAAGTGCTGGACTATACACAACTTAGCTCTCAGACGCATCCGTGTGTATGTGTGTGTGTGTGTATCTACTTAACCATATTTTGGGAACAACATGTATGTGCGTACGTGCTTGTGTGTTTCTGTGTGTGAGCCCTGTGATGTACCGTCTGTGGGCCGACACTGGGATATAAACGCCAGCATCCCGACGACCCTGTAGAGGATAAGGCTGTTTGGAGAATGGATTGATAGATACAATATATATTTAATAAGTATTTTTGTAATATATATATACTTCAGATTTCAGACTCATTCTGCAGGTTACATTGTTACACCAGTAGGTAGCCACACGTAACTCTTTACGAGTGAGTCACTGAATAATTCACTCAACCGATTTGGTCAAAATCATAGATTCTTTCAAGAACAAAACAAGTCTGGCCCTATCCAAACTGGCACAAGACCTTGCAGTCTTACTCCGAGTCCACACTTTTGAGACATAATGCCACTTGGACTGTTAGGTAGAAGAGTTCCCCTCAGTGGATATGTTTACATGCAACCAAATAATCCATTAGTAATCGGATTGATGGCTCAAACGGACTGATAAGCCTTCATGTAAACACCTTAATCGATCCCATTGAGCTTGATCAGAATGAAATTTTGATTTGAAAGGGGTGGTTTATTCCTATTCTAATCTGATTGAGAGGACATGTAAACACTTGATCGGATTGAAAACTGAAACTGAAAGGACTGCGCATGTGCATTGACGTAGAAATAGCATAATGACGTATGACGTGCAGAACGAGCTGTTCTTCCTGTTGAATAAATTGTCATATAAATGAGTGTGATTCTAAAATTATCCTTTAACTCAGCGTCTATGAAGTGGAGCAGACAACGTCCCGCCAGGTTTCATATTCTCATTCACCATCCGCGGGGAGGGGCATTTTTACTGCCTGATAAATATAAGCAGCATGGCAAAATGGTTCATATGCTTAATTGTCTCCAAATGATGACCAGAGATGGATAAATATTAAGTCTGCTGTTTAAAAAAAATAAAGAACCAATGTAGGAGAATAGTTAGTATGAGCAAACACCGGGAAACATATTTGTGCTGTGTGCGCATGTCAAAAAATCAATTCCGATTTGAACCTTGTGACATATAAACGTGCACATCCACCCAATCACTTTGTTTAGCGTTCATGTAAACACTGCAATATTCATCAATACTGAGTGGTTGGAATTCATTAAATGAAATGAATTCAGTGCGATTGAAACAAAAGTTGCATGTAAATATAGCCAGTGTGGGCTCGGCAGAAATGTGCATCAAAGGCGCATAGCGGCTGCAAAAACCGTTTCCTTCTGAAACTTAAAATGTCAAATGGGATACCCTGTACATTCTTGTGGATTTAACGGAAACGCGGCATCCACTGTAAGACCAGAGTGCATCATGATCATTTTCGACAGGGTCTCTGTGTTTAACAGTGGGTCATTGAATTATTCACTTATTCATTTTTGTCATTCAGGATTCACAAGGTTTTTCTTCTGTTGCGTCGTTTGAAACTATATTCGTTTGTTTTCCACAAAAATAGACAAAGTAACTGGCAACAATTTTATCACATCTGATATTAACTTCTTGTTTATTGAACTGTTGTATGAAAGCATTATCATACTCGCAGATAGATAGATAGATAGATAGATAGATAGATAGATAGATAGATAGATAGATAGATAGATAGATAGATAGATAGATAGATAGATAGCTCTAGCCAACTCAAGTTAAACAAATAAGTTCAAACAAATTAACATTTATGAGCATTTCAAACTTTCCTTTTCTTTTGAGTTCTCAAAACTGACACATTGTAAGTAATCTGAATCTGAAGTCGATGTTTAGACTAATTTAACTGAAACTGGGCTGGGATTTCTATTTCCCAGCATGCTTTGCAATGACACTCAAAAGGGACAGTACATACCAAAAGTAAGTGTTATGTTTGTTTTTTTCTTTGGTGCAAGATAACGTTAAGTGGCAGATTTAGTAGTGTTTAATGTTTTGTTATTCTAGTTTAGAAGAGTTTCTGTTATGTTGGTTTTTTGGGGGGGGGCATGAGCTAGTTATATGTTAAATGTATTATATTGCTGTCCTCGTTCAGCAAGTGCTATGTTATGCTATTCTAATGCTATCAAAACATTGTGTAACCAATTAGCAAGGTGGCATTTATGGAAATAGCTAGTTAAAGGATTAGTTCACTTTCAAATAAACTTTTGCTTATAATTTACTCACCCCCTTGTCATCCAAGATATCCATGTCTTTCTGTCTTCAGTCGAAAAGAAATGAAGATTTTTGATGAAAAGATTTCAGGATATTTCTCCATAAAATGGAAGTCAATAGACTCCATATGGTTCAAGGTCCAAATGAGAGGTTCAGTACAGCTTCAAAAGGGCTTTAAACCACATCAAACGGTACCAGACGATCAATAAGGGTCTTATCTAGCGAAACGATCTGTCATTTTTTTTTAAATAAATAAAGTTTAAGTTTTATAAGCACAAATGCTCGCCTTGCTCTGTTCAGTGATGCGCGCTCGTGACGTCACGTAATACACAATTACGTTGATTGTAGTTAAACCATGGTAACCACAAATGAACCATGGTTTTGCTACTCTAACCATAGTTTAATCATGGTATTTGTGGTAAAACTGTGGTTATATAAATAGTAATCAATTAGCCAAAAAAACATGGTTACTACACTTTTACTATAATAAAACCATGGTTATTTTTCGTAAGGGTCAATCGCGATATATAACGTTACTAGTGTCTGTGAATATTACGCCGCAAAAAGACTTTTTAAATATGAATCCTGCATGTTTCTCTATCTCTGTGAATAAATGGAGGTTAACGTTACCTCTTTCTCTCACACACACACTGAAATTCGCGGTGTATTTCAGCCTCTGACACGAATGCATCTCCAGTCACTTCATGAGCATTTTACCGTTTTATTCGACAAAATCTATCGTCATATCAAACCACACATACAGGAACTCGAAGCACACGGCACAAATTGTGACAGGATTAATGTTGTACAGAAGAGCTATGTCTCAATGTAATAATAATGTATGCATTTAATTTATAGGCCTACAGTGAAAAATATGCAGTGTTATTTAACATTAAACCTACTTAAAAACCACTGTTTATTTCATATTTTCTGTTGTGTGTGTGTGTGTGTGTGTGTGTGTGTGTGTGTGTGTGTGTGTGTGTGTGTGTGTGTGTGTGTGTGTGTGTGTGTGTGTGTGTGTGTGTGTGTGTGTGTGTGTGTGTATATATATATATATATATATATATATATATATATATATATATATATATATATATATATATATATATATATATATATATATATATATAATGTTGGCCTACTGAATGTTAAAAGGATCCAGTGTATGTTCATTAGAAATAATTTGATAATGCAGCAATAAACTAGCTAGTAGGCTATAAGTTAATGTAATGTTTTGGTTTTTTTTTACTTGAAATACTTTTTTATTTTAAATGACAAAATTTCAAATAAGAGGGCAAGTGACAAATATCGGTATCGGCCAATTATTGTTTGTTAAAATCGGTATCGGCCCCAAAAATCATATCGGTGCATCCATAGTAAATACTTTTACCATTTATTTCAGTGACTGTATGCCTCTGGTCTCTAATATGTAACTGTATTTTGTCTGAAGGATTCAACATCTACCTCCCTCAGTGGGCAGAGGAAAGCTCCTAAATGAAGAACAGGAACTTGCTATTGTCAACATGGTGATTGCTGATTCGATAAAGATACTCTGAGATGGGTCATTCATTTTTTGTATTGAATTTCTGCAGCAAAAGAAACAAAATGCATGCATTTACTAAACCCAACAAAACAAAAATGTGGAGAGACTTCAAAAGACACAGAATCTATGATCAATAAAATGTAGGCCTACTGTCTATTGTATAACGGTAGACCTGACACTTAAAATAATGCAGTTTCTGTAATTCCATCTGATGTTAGTGTTTTGGTAGACATAGTGCATTGTGTTAGTGTATTATTTCATTTAGAAAATTTGTGTTAGAGTTTAGTTTACAATGTGTGATTTTTGAGCATGAAATTAACCGTTTTGCCAATTGTGTGTTATAGGTGTGTTGGTGCGTTAAGAGTTTAGGAAATTTGTGTTAAAAAAATGGTCATAGCGATTGTAAAAAACTGTCGTCAAGCACATTTACTGATTGTGGTTCTGATTGAGACACAAGTAGGGACTGCAATAGAGGGAAAATTCAAGTTTATGTCTTCATGCAGACCTGCATTTGTGTATGTGTCTGGACTCTCTCCAGCCCCTCATATACCCATTACAGCCCCTTCAGACTGTCACACTTTCGTTTGATGGCTCTTTACAGCAGGGCGGGCTTATGCCGCAGGGGGGAACTCGGCCTTTGATAGTCTTTATGCGGAACACATGTGGGACAGAACCTGAAGCAGCCCTGCTGAGAAGACCTGGCCCCCAAAAGTCACTCTCGTGTTCATCACTTCCCATCAGTCACTCACAGGCTCCCGTCTTTATTCTCAACACTTTCCTTTCGATCACAACCTAAATCTATTTGTTATAAGGCCATGCGGATTCTTTTTTTTTTTTTGGCATGATATTTTGTGAAATAAATTGTAAATTGATCATATTGGCGGTGCTTTAAGAGTGAGGCAAGTGGTACTCAGAGCTGCGAAAATGCTAATTATCTCAAGATATCTGTATTCCCTCAGCACGGCATTCCAGCAGGACTCAGCCTCACTGCAGTGGGATTATGTGGATGAGTGGGAGGGAATGTCTCCACAATAGGATTAGATTGATTTGTATCTTCATTATGTCTCTAATGGAGCTTGAGAGTGTGTCTGCTAATGTGGGGCCCAGCCTACGTACTCTCTTTGTTTGAGGAAGACGGCTTCCTATAGAGTTGCTCATTCAACCTTTTACAGTTTAGACTGAAAGGCAACGTAATACACTTTAAACTACACTTTCGATAAAGTATATCAATAACTACCTAAATGTTTTGCAGCAGAAAGATCCTAAAATGCTATAAAAATACTTTTCACTCTTCTCTATCCTTGAATCTTTTCTCCTCTAGTGCCCCCTGTAGAACAGACCGCTCATGGCAGGAGGCCCTGTATTTATCCAATAACAAGGCTCTGCTTGAGGGCCCAGATCAAGTTGCATCTAATGCTATAGCAAGGACCTGCTGCTGAGAGACATTGCTATTTGAAACGGCTAAGGTTTCAAGGTGCCTAACAAAGCCTGTGGAAAGGAAATTATATAGAGGGAGAGTTGGGAAATAAAAAGGGAGGGCAAAACGTAGGGAGGGGGAAAAGAATATGAAAGACACTCGAGCAGGAGGGAGTGGATCGGGAGACGAAATGATTGTGCATGAAATAGTCTGTAAAACTGAACAGAGGGAAGAAGAATTAAATATGAAGGATATAGGTGGAAACGAGGAAAAACAGAACACTATTCGTTTTACGGTGGGTATTATTCAACGTGAAATATATGTGTGCACAAATGTGGGTGCTGCATAGAATTAAATTAACATAATGTTGATGAATTTATGGAATAAAATTAATTTTTATCCATATATTTATGGATAAAGTTGTATCTAATACATATATAGTATATATTTAAATAATATATAAATAATCTATATATAAAAAAACTATTTCTGCTTGCTTTTAAAATATATATATAAAAAATATATGTGTGTTAAATGTTAAATGTTATAAAAAGTAATAAGAAAATGTATACCATATATTTATGATCACCGATAAATGCCAAACATAAGATAATCTATGTCATCTTCTGTTAAAGAAGCAAATTCTGACTTTCTTTTCCTTTTTCATCCATATTGTACATCTACCCACCCACCCACACACTCACACACACACACACACACACACTGGTTTTTCAGGGGCCCCTGTTGGTGTTTGGTTACACATTGCTCTCCATTTTCTGGAAGGAATGACCACATCGGTTGCCTAGGGGATCAAACCAGGAAGGACAGCCGCCCGTGTTGAGCTGGAAATAGCCTTGAAACTCTAACAGAGGAGAGGAAAAAAAAACTCCTGAGCAAATCAATACGCTGATGGCCTCTCAGAGATAATCTCCTTTTAAGTTTTGCTTTACCTTCATGGCAGCCTCTCCGTATATATGTTCGATCGTCGCACTGGTATATTCATCCGTATGTGTTTAGCCCCCTCTGGCATGTGTTTTGGAATTCCCTCACGTCTATCTGCGTTAGGAGATGTGCTGTGAGGAACACAGGAAGTATTAGTGTAATTTGAGGTCAAAGGTCAGCTGTTGTCTGGTTTGGATGAGGTGAACCCCCGGTTTGATGTGAAGCATGTGGGGTCCCTTAACAGCATTTGAGCATTATTCTTATTTGCACTAGTAAAATTCATTTTTATATACACTCACATTTAAGTTTATATATGAATTCGAGGGCACTTGTTGTTATAAATGTTCTATATGTTAACATTAGTAAATGCATTAGGTATCATGCTAATAATAATGAATAGTTATAAATAAATACTTTTACAGAATGTATTAATCTTGGTTTTTTAAAGTATTTCGATATTTGAATTAATATTCAAATAAAATTTTAAAGGCACAATATGTAAGAATTTTTGATTAAAATATCCAAAAACCACTAGAACAATGATATATATTTTGTTGACCTGTGTACTTACATTATCCCAAATGTTTTCAACCATGTTTAAATCCAGAGAAATCAGCTATTTTAACCAGGACACGGATCGCCTGTCAATGACGTCCTATCTGCACTAACCCTTGATCTGCCCTACCCTACACAGAGTAACGTTATAACAACTTTCAACACACTCAAATGTATTTAGTATGATTGTTTTAACCATGTAAAACCGAGCAGCGTTACCCCACATACACAACGAAAAAAGAGCGGAAGCGGCGACTGCAGCATAAGAAGAATAAGAGTCTTTCCATCGGCTGTGGAGGTGAAGGGTCAAGACTACAACTCCCATGATTCCACGCTCATTCTCGGCATCATCAAGCCTTTGTTTTGAATAAGCGACCTCTAGCGGCGAAACTTACATACTGTGCCTTTAATATTTATATATAATATATATTTATCTTATTTTTATTCTATTATATGAACTAAAATGAAAGATTGTATATTTTTTATTATTAAATTAACATTAGCTTTATTAAGGATTTAACTAATGTTAATATATGGAGCTTTATTGCAAAATGTTGCCATGTTTTTATAGTTCATGTCTGGGAACTCTTTATCCGCTAAAGCTCAAATGTTCAAAGACCCCATTTCCAAGAAAATACTAATTTGATTATTTAAACAATTTAACCCAGATTTCATATCCTGTTGAGCTATTTCTTCTGTACTTTGTTTGCTTGTTGAGTCTGGGGAATAATGGAAAGATTATTATTTCCCAAATTCCCAAGGGACATTGTCCTATTTTGCTTATCCAGTGTCTATTTTCTTTTTATGCACTCATTATTTAGTTCTTTCATCAGATTCTGTCACTAAAACACATTCTCAAGTGAAGCAACTGATGTGCAACAGTTAATATAATAAATATTAGTTCCCAAATTATGAATGAAATTTGTATGTATTTAACATTTATTTTAAAATAATTTATTAAAGGTACAATATGTAAGATTTTTGGATTAAAATATCCAAAAACCACTAACAAAGTTATATATTTTGTTGACTTGTGTACTTACATTATCTCAAATGTTTCCAAGAATGTTTAAATCCAGAGAAATAAGCTCTTTTAACCAGGACAACCAGTGTTCGTGCGTCGCCCATCAATGACATCATATTCGCGTTACCCTCGAATTCTGGTTTTATTTTGTAGAAACCATGGAAACACCAAAGACGCTTTAATATATTACATGTTTTATTAGACAGCTGAGCAACTGTTTGGATACATTCATCAACAGTACCATGTTTTACAATGCCTATCGATTTCTTACTGCAGTTTGCAACAAGTGTCTCATAGTAGCCGCCCAACACAGAGTAGCATTATAACATAACTTTCAACACACTCAAATATATCTAATATGATAAAACAGCGTTGCGTTACCACACATACGCATGAGCGGAAAAAGAGGAAGCGGTCGTCTGCACCATAATAAAAGCTCCACAAAATCAAGACATCATCAAGCTACGCCTTTGTTTTGAATTAGCGACCTCTAGTGGCGAAAAATTACATATTGTGGCTTTAAATTGATAATGTTTATTTTATTTTGATCAATTAACAAAAAATTTGGTTCTAAGATAGGATGTTTATTTGATAGTTTGAGCATGTATTTAAGCTGCTCTGGATGCACTACTCCATAACTATATTTTGCCGCAAAGCTGCATGGGCAAAAAGAGCCAGCTTAGTCAGTTACTGTGAATCTCTTTACTCTCTCTGTACGGTGCCAACTCCATTTACACTGTACCATGCTGTTCTCGTCTTACTGCATCACCCTGTCAGCATTTTCTTCTCCCCAATATTCTTCTCTCTCTCTCTCTCTCTCTCTCTCTTTCAGTTGTCCTTCAGAAGGGCAGCATATAGTAACCCCTCTATCCACACATGTCAATGATCGTAAGCTCCAAAGGGCAATCCTCGTGAATGCTCTAAACACATACTTCCTCAATCTTGGCAAGGGTAGAATCCCCAAAAAAGCCATTGCTAAGCCTCTTACTCCCTTGCGGATGGTAGCCATACAGAATATTTGTCTGTCAACGAGACTAATAACACACATCCTCCAAGGAGAGGTTGTGATAGAGGTTCTTTGATTGCACAACCGCATACCCAATTGCCAATGACGGGTAGTTGCCACACACTTCATATAGGATTAGAAGTCAAAGTCTTTCCTATCATTTTCACAACTTTTCATTGCAAGAAATAAAGTTTGCTGCACAAGAAAATTGAGAAGGTGAATGGGGGGGTATTGATTACTTTCTACTTTGTCGAGCCCAACAGAATCCTAAAGGCCACAAGCTTTACAGTTTATTCTGCTGACTCAACATAAAGAGGTCACCTATACCTAAAAAAAACATCAACAACAACAACTCAGAAAGCTATGCCTTATTATAGCACATAATGAGAAGTGGAGATGAACCAAGCTTAGTTAGGTCAAAAAAAAAGATGGAAAAGAAATCCAATGAAGAAAAGAACCTTTTCTTCAAAGTCAATTCCTTCGGGCCCGGGGAAAAAAGGGGAAGGGAAAAAGACACTGGTTAGTTATTCTGCAGTCATCAGAATTTATAATATGATTAATTTGCTGACTAACAGAAACAGAAAAACACTGAACGTTGCAAATCCAGGAGCACAGAGGGCATTTCAGCCTATTGTTCTCTCCGCTCCCAGAATCCCCTTGTTCTTCTTTTCCTGTGCTCCGTATAAGCTCTGCCTGAAGAATCCCTCATCTGTGCTTTCTATTTGAACAATGCAATAATGACACACAGATAAAGGTAATCAGACGTAATGTCTCGTCATCAACAAGATGCCGCAACTAGCCTATCCTGTGGAATTATTGCACAATAACCCCATACCAAGGTTGCCCCGCGTGTGGGTTGCCAGAAAGAGCAGGTGTTGTGCTGGTCCGGATCTGTCCAGTTAGAGGAGGATCACTGAGTCATTCCACCCCAGGCACACAAGACAGCTGCAGGGGAGCTCGGGCCCACTGTTGGCCCCACAGCTGTCACTGTTCCCTGGGTAGATGGAAAAGAGCAACCCTGCCAACCTACCAGTGATACTGAAATACATTGTTTAACATCAGTCTGTTTACAAAATGGTGCTATATAGCACTAAAAGTGGTTATTTGGCTAGTGAACATAGGGGAACCACTTTAAGTGCTGTATAGCACCAAATCTGGGTGCTTCAGTGGTTCTTCAGCCGTTCTTCAGTGGCTCTTTGGAATGACTGAGGTGCTATATAGTACCGCTACCATATACAGATGGTGCTATATGCGCTCTAAAAAATGTTGTTGGGTTGTTTTAACCCAGTGAATGGGTTGTTTTAACCCAGCAATTGGGTTGTTTTAACCCAGTGAATGGGTCATTTTAACCCAGCGATTGGGTTAAATGTTTGCTTAAAACAACCCAATTGCTGGGTTAGTCCATTTTCAACCCAACTTGGGTTGTTTTTAACCCAGCATTTTTTAGAATGTAGCACCAAAAGGGGTTCCCCTATGATTACGAGCCAAGAACCACTTTTAGTGCTATATAGCACCATTTTTATTTTTTGAGTTTATGATGCCCTTAGAGAGCTTTCTTTTGATTGCATTTTTGATAGCAATTTGTAATAGCAGAAAGTATTGTTTTTTATATATGTACGAATAAATGACATTGGCTACAATTTGTATAGGTAGATATGTTTGGGCTGTAATAAAGCGCACAAAGATGGAGAAAAACATAAAAACCACATTAACATCTACGATACCGGACAAATAACTGAACAAAACACAGGGCTTAAATACATGGGGAGTGTAATCAAGGATAAAACGGAACATTGGGAACTGATTAACAGCCAGGGAAACTAACTAGAGAACTAAGGCAGGCAAAACAGGAACAGAACACAGTGCAACGAAACCAAAGCTGAACATACACATTACACACACACACACGCATAGACAGAATGGTATTTTGGTGAACGTGATTTCACCAAGTACAACATGTTCCTAGATCAACATCTTTGTTGATTCTGGAACAACATTCCAAATCAACCAATCAGATTTGAGGGACAAGTTTACAGTTTATGTCAAGTTTAGGCTTACACCCAGGGGTAGGTGCTTTAACATCAATGTTATTCACTTATGATTTCCATCTGATTTTAGAAATAAGTTGAGTTGGGTTAGGTTTAGGGGGTCACAGTGGCCATACACACACACACACACACACACGTCTGGTTCGATATCTTTGTGTGGACTCTCCATAGACGTAATGGTTTTTATTCTGTACAAACATTCTCTCCCCTTACACTAAACCTACACTCTAAAAAAATTGGTGCTATTTGTCACTAAAAGTGGTTCTTGGTCATTATCATAGGGGAACCACTTTTGGTGCTATATAGCACCATATCTTAACATGTTCTGTATATGGTAGCGGTGCTATATAGCACCTTAGTCAAACAACCAGTGAAGAACCACTGAAGCACCAAAATTGGTGCTATACAGCACTTAGGTTCCCCTATGATTACGAGCCAAGAACCATTTTTGGTGCCATATAGCACCAATTTTTTTAGAGTGTATGATTTCGAGCCACGAACCACTTTTAGTGCCATGTAGCACCATTTATTTAAGAGTGTACCCCCTTTCCTCATGGGGACCTCAATTAAGGGCTGTGAGTCTGTGTGCATTCAGGTTGAAGTCCTCACCAGGATAGAAAAACACGTACACACATACACACACATTTTGAGACATTTGAAGTGAGTTCTCAGAGCTTGAAGCCCCCTGCTGATTACATAGGGTGGATTCAGAATTCTCAAACCTCACGTCCCCTCAGGGCCATCAGGACCGCCACCATCAGCCTGGGTAATCCCTAATAGCTTTACTGCAGACCTATCCCAAACTATCCAACAACAAACCCACCTCTGCACTTCCATCTACAAAGCTTACCATATGCCATACAATTAGCCCATGTTGAGTAAACATCACTTAACCCAGTTTAAAGCTGATGAGCTAATTGAGTTTAATTACAGTCCCACTGTTATGGCAAGGCAGCCTGGAGGGAAGGCATTTGTTCTAATTAAGAGGCTGCAGTTTGAGGTGCTGGTGTGTCATGAATTCCACTGCTGGGATGAGGACCTGTACAGCACTCTGAGAGCTATTGTTTTATTCATTTGATATCACATCAGGACGGAATCAGAAACAGCTAAGACGCCGTGCCAAACACATTTGTTTCCACATTACTTGCATTGTGCACATTATTTATTGTTCTTAAGAAAGAAAGTTATACAGGTTTGGAATGATATGAGATATATATATATACAACACGTTTTTGAATTACAACATTTATAAATAGGCCTCACACAAATAAGTCATGGACAATAATTGTATTTTTGTCATTTTAACACTGTCATGTTGTAATTTTAACTGAATTGTATTGCTTTCTGTATAATGGTTAGTCTCTGTTTAAATTGCAGTAATCTGTAAATTCTGCAAATAAATATGATTATTTTAACATATTCTTACTGTAAAATGAACAGTTTTTTTGGATCAGTATTTTACAACAGTGTTTTTAGTATTTTCAAAATATTACTGTAAATTTAATTTAAATGTAAATTTTCTGTTTACAATATTTTGATGTTATGATTTTACAGAATTTCACAGTTATTTTCACAGACTTTTTTACATTGTACTTAATGCTCACACACAAGTTAAACATGGGATGCAATATAGAAATATATAAACATTAATGTATATCTATAAATATATATATATTTTTTTAAATGGCACTTTTAAAAACCTTCTCCATTCATTTGCTCAAGGAACAAAGTGTGCATAATTTTTACTTTGTTGCATTTCAAAATTAAAATTCCATAGTTGAGTGTTAATACTTCAGCTCACAGCAACAGATTTCATTTAAAGGGGTCATATAACACACACAGTTTCTGTCAATCTCATGTTAATCTTGAGTAGAGTAGTATTGCATCCTTCATATCTCCGAAGAGTATTTAGTTGAATCATATTTTTAAAAAAGACAAATACGCTGTACCGATTCTTTCCGAAAACAGCCGCACTCGTGCAGGCATGCAGTGGGCGGAGCTAAAGAGACACGAGCACACACACATGAAATACGTCATGGCATTATCCCTGGATAACTTTCGATTCACTTTACGCTCGTGTTGTTTTCATCATATAAACGCGCCGATTGCCAACAAAACACAGACATTTGATGCAGTTTCACTTACCGCCTGCGGTTTCGACTCATGACCGGGAACAAACAAACACACTTGCAGAACCCCATTGCTGCTCCGGAAAACAAACTGCATCCACTCTTTCCTTAACGCTAGGGTTATTTGGGAAGCTGAACATGGTTATTTTTCCCTCCCAACCAGAAACACACTTCTTTAATGACATTGTTGATTTCATGGTCTAAAAACAAAGTTACAGCGCTACCGACAACGGCTACCCTGAAAGAAGCTCGTGGATGGACATGCTTTTGCTCTCGCTCTGGGGTGCATTTCCTGTACAACGATGTAACTCAATGCTTAACTACCATAGTACGATGCATTGTTGAAGAAATCAACTAGCTAGTCACGACTGTTTCCGGAAAACATATTGTCGCAAATCTGTTGTTCAACCACGTTGGTTAATGATGTCACGCAGGTGGTGGAGTATTAACTTATTGTATTTAATTAGTTTGAGATCAAATTAATGCTAGACTTTTTGCTATAAATTACAGACATGGCATCTGCGGATTAATTCTTATTTTTCTCAGTTATTTTGCTTTATTTTCAGATTCAATCACAAGCTCGATTTTACATAGTGCACGTCCGCACATGCGCACTCTTCAAAAACGGTGCTTTAAATCTCTTGACAAACTAAAAGACATAATTGACATTTATATGTATTCTAAATAAAAGATATAGGTTGTACTGAGTGTCAGCTTGCTTATTTTGCTCAAGGTAAGGATTTATTAAGTCCACATGTATTAACACCGACTGGTTGAACTATGTTGATAACGACGGAACTTGCGACCATAGTTGGCTAACGATGCTTTTGGGAAACACACCCCTGGTTGATGTGCGTAAGCGCTCATCCGGGAGAAGTGCCCATACAAGGAATTCCGCCCTTTATGATGTCATACAGAGCCATACTCTGGAAAAAAAAGTTCCAAAACTTATTTGAATCCTTAAAGGGATAGTTCACCCAAAAATGAAAATTCTGTCATCATTTACTTACCCTCAAGTTGTTCCAAACCTGTATGAGTTTCTTTGTTCTGCTGAACACAAAAGATGATATTTTGAAGAATGTTTGTAACAAAGCAGATAGAACAACCATTGACTACCATAGTATTTTTTCCCTACTGTGGTGGTCAATGGTTGCTCTGCTTGGATACAAACATTCTTCAAAATATCTTATTTTGTGTTCAGCAGAACAAAGAAACTCATACAGGTTTGGAACAACTTGAGGGTGAGTAAATGATGACAGAATTTTCATTTTTGGGTCAACTATCCCTTTAAGGAGTGTATTTGGCACAGAGATACTCTGTCATACGTCCAAACGTGTGGTCATGTTTAGCATGAGAATCCAACTCTTTAACAGTGTAAATAAGTCAGAATGCACTTAAATTCATTCACTGTTAAATCAACATCAGCCATGGAGACATCCTAAAAGCTGAAACAGTTTTTGAGGTCAAATAGATGATTTCTGAATGAAAATTATTTTATTTTCATGTTGAATTTCAATTAAAAGGATTGAAATGTTGAAAGAAAGTTGTCTGCATGTGGGTTGTGTTTATGTTGTTGTTGCTGGATGTTTGTGCTGAATCAATGCATATCTGCACTTTTAAGTTAAAACTAATCCAAGATGCATTATAAAGTTTAATTTACACTTTATGTCGATTGTCCACATTAGACATTCTACTAAATATAAGTAATTTTGGCATTACATGTCAACTAGCGGTCAACTAACAGTTTACTAATACTCTAAATGAGAGTTAGTTGACATGGAGTTGCAAAGTAGTTGGTAAAAGAGGACTATTGAAATAAAGTGTAACCGAATTGTATACCTAATCTCTCACTCTTGTTGTTGTGTGGCAAGCTGGAGCATTGTACATTTTCAACACAAAAGTTTTTTGGGCCAGTTTCCACCACAAGTGTATTATTGATGTCATTTAGGTCATTCTGCAATGGCCTTGAAACACAAACCAGGTCCAGATTGTCTGTGTTGCATGGTCCCGTGGCTGATAAGATCCCGGGGCGGCAGCTGGGCAGAGGCTGAGCTGTTTGCGAGGGTCCGCCCGGCTCAGTTTGCAGTGACAGCTGGCTTGCTGATGGGGGAAAAGGGAGAGGCCAGGGCGGGAGGGCTGTTTCTGAATGGGACAGTGTAAGAGGACTACTTGTTGTCTAAGGCCGGGGATTACCTTTGCCGAGACCTGGAGTAAAACATCCCTGAGGGATGCTGTGCTGTGTTGTGAAAGCTTAAGGCTCGTGGGTGTTGTGTAGCTTATGAGGATAGAATGAGAATTGCCATGTAAATATGTGGACAGTCTCAGAAACAGCAAACAAAGTCAAATAATAAATCTAAAACAATGCAAAAGAAATGTTTGGAGATTCATGCTTTATTTTAACTGGCTCTGTCTCTCATATTATTTTTCTTTCTTTCTTTTCCTTTTCCTCAACTCCAAGAGAGGGAAGAACGGGGAAGAAGCTTGAACCCTGAGCTTTGGGGCATCCGGTCGAGGCCTGGATACTAATACTCGAGGCTTTCCAAGAGATTTCCTGAACCTACTGGCCCACACTGAGAATAAGATACGGAAAATGAGTCTTGGCTCAAATTCAGATTGTTTATTTTGAATTTTTTTCTGATTATGTGCTCTCAGTAGAGTCTAAGAAGAGTATTTGTTTTGGAGCAAGCTCGTCAATTATTTTAGACGTGTCCCTGTCAGTCTTCCCAGAAATAGCCATTCACCCTCAGGCTTGCCCTCTTTGCCAAATTTACTGACCACAAATCAACAGGCACTTTGCTTACCTGTCTTGACGGTGAAGAATTTGTCACTGGAATTTGCCTTTCCATCTGGGGTTCATACACTGTTACTTTGATAGGGTTTGAGGCCTGTAGTATAAATTTGTTGCTAAAGTTTGCTATGCAACGTGACGTGTTTACTGTGATTGGATATGTTTGTTTTTACACAGAATTTGGTTTTGCTAGGGTCTAATCAAAGCCAAGCGGCTCAGGTTTAAAGCTGGTTGGTGCATGATGCTGTGTAAAAAAATCACAAAACTTTCAGTATACAAAAATGATTCAGTTATATTAAGTATTAAATAACATATGCCTACTTAGTTCTGCTCTTTTTCTGGTGATGGATTAATAGTGTGGACTTTTGTGTGAATCTTTCTGCAGGTTACACTGTTACGCCAGTAGGTGGCGACTGATTGAGTCATTTGATTATTCTGATATCTTCTTTTCTCTGATGACTGGCGTGACGGCGGGACAACCTGTCACTCACATGACACTTTTCACTGTTCACGTGAGCACAGGAGCTAGCCAATAGTAAGCCGCCGTTCTGCTGTAGAACTCTGAATCGCTGCACTGTATTTACTACAGGTCGTACGGGTTTGGAACGACACAAGGATGAGTAATTAATCACAGAATTTTCATTTCTGTCAGGATCACTATCGTCAAAGTGATAGACAATTAGCATGTAGTTTAGATTGGCGGTATGGTTCTGTTCTGGGCAAGAACTCCCTGCGCATCCATGCAGCCTAGCGTGGATAAGAGCAGGGAGAGCAGTTTCCCTTACCTTACCCTTAGGGTAAACAGAAAAGAAGCGACGACGTATTGAATTTAGCATTAATGTCAATATTAAAATGTACAACCCAATTCGTGAATTTAGTCTGATTCAGGGGGAATCAGAATGCCAAATCCTGACTGACGAGTGGAGGAGCTGGGGATGGAGAAGGGTAATTAGCTCCGGAGAACGTGATAGCAGCTGATGATACTGAAGGAGCTTATAAGCATGCTGTGATAGGCATCGTATTCCTATAGGTAGATGTGATCAGCTGACAGTCAGCTGATGCAAGCTTGACTAACGTGCCCTGCCAAAACTAACGCTATACACTGGATTTTTGGGTGAACTAACCCTTTAATATATGCTTTATAAGCACTAATAAACAGGCAATATCCTGGTAATATGGATGCTAATAAGCAACTAGTTAAAGGGTTAGTTCACCCAAAAATGAAAATAATGTAATTTATTACTCACCCTCATGCCGTTCCACACCTGTAAGACTTTCGTTCATCTTCAGAACACAAATTAAGATATTTTTGTTGAAATCTGATGGCTCAGTGAGGCCTGCACAGCCAGCAATTTGACATTTCCTCTCTCAAGATCCATTAATGTACTAAAAACATATTTAAATCAGTTCATGTGAGTACAGTGGTTCAATATTAATATTATAAAGCGACAGGAACTTTTTGGTGCACCAAAAAAATGAAATAATGACTTATATAGTGATGGCCGATTTCAAAACACTGCTTCATGAAGCTTCGAAGTGTTATGAATCAGCGTATCGAATCAGCGGTTTGGAGCGCCAAAGTCACGTGATTTCAGCAGTTTGGTAGCCTGACAAGACAGACCCAGCGTTTGACACGCGATCCGAATCATGATTCGATACACTGATTCATAATGCTCCGAAGCTTCATGAAGCAGTGTTTTGAAATCGGCCATCACTGTATAAGTCGTTATTTTGGGGGTTTTTGGCAAACCAAAAATATTCTTGTCGCTTTATAATATTAATATTGAACCACTGTACTCACATGAACTGATTTAAATATGTTTTTAGTACATTAATGGATCTTGAGAGAGGAAATGCAGGCCTCACTGAGCCCTCGGATTTCAACATAAATATCTTAATTTGTGTTCCGAAGATGAACGGAGGTCTTACGGGTGTGGAACGGCATGAGGGTAAGTAATAAATTACATTATTTTCATATTTGGCGAACCCTTTATAAGTGAGAATTGGATCCTAAACTAAAGGGTTATAAGCTTACACTCTAAAAAATGCTGGGTTAAAAATAACCAAAGTTGGGTTGAAAATGGACTAACCCAGCGAATGGGTTGTTTTAACCCAGGGGTTGGGTTAAATGTTTGCTTAAAATAACCCAATTGCTGGGTTAGTCAACTTTGGTTATTTTTAACCTAGCATTTTTTAGAGTGTATGTGATATTGCTTAATTAGCTATTGTGTTAACTACCTTATTGTAAAGTGTGTATTGTGTATTTATCAGATCATTGAATCAATCACAGTACTGTAATGAACTGCAGTTTGATTCATAACAAACCAAGGAATAGCACTAACCCAAGCACCATCTATCACTGCAAGGCCAGACCAGTATAGTGCAGCTTGTGGGATGGGGAAAGGCTGATTGATATCCAGGTTGAGAAAATTATGTTTCGCTCTCAGTTTCTCCCCTCTGGTGAGAATGAGTTCATGCAGTGGCTGAAGCCTCATCCTCAGAGTGGCGTGTCCATACAGCTGGGCTGAATTATACTTTAGTGGTCGAATGTTTCCCACGTGTTCCACGGTCACAGGCGTACGGCTTCATCTCACAAGCGTGGAAATCGGAGCCAACGGTAAAGAAACGAAACTTTGGTTTTTAAAAATATGACCTCGCGGATCCACAGCTTTACATTCCTGCTCTGGAGTGTCCACATCAGTTATTATGGTAAATCCAACGGAGGATTTGAGTTGTACAGTTTTACATTGTCTGGGCTGTTTGGTAAAACATAAGTCATATTAAATTTAATAGACTTAAGCTCTTGCTTTAGAAGTTAAAAACTGACTAAGATGGATAGTGATATAGAATTCACTACTGAAGTGCAGGTTTCAATTTCCAGTATGCTTACTGTATGTGCCTTTGTATGTGGTTGTGTGTGTGGGTCTATGTAAGTGCTAAAAGCAGAAGTCCATGAGACATAAACCTCTTTCTTGGCGTCTGCAAAATATGTATATTGATTGAGCACAAACTCTCATAATAATTTCTAATTGAATCATACCTTTCTCTTTCTGCCTCTCTCTCTCTCACACACACACACACACTAGTACACACACAATCTTATTTGCCCTTGAAGGAATAACTGAAGAAAATAGACGAAGCTTTTATTGGGCACTCTCAATCATCTGAAAGAGCAGCGGGGAGCTAGGGTTACGCGTGTCCGCATTATTTCCTAAATCGGATCCTTAACATGCTGTTTTTCTTCCTTCAGAGGTGAATTGTGGTGACCTGGTGGAGAGCTTATAAATGAGGTCGATAACTTTAAAATGGGACCACTTTGTATCAGAAGCTTCCTATTAATGTGATCTGCTGTGAATCATTGCTTGAAGGTCGGAGTGTGACAGAAATGACTGTCATGCTCCTTAAACAAATAGAAGGTGGTGAGTGTAAACATCATTGTCCACATAAGAATGACATGCATGGTTAATAACAGGCCTGTTGCGACACAATAGACAGAGAATTGACAATGCTACAAGTTTTTACATGTAGCATGAGTTATTTCAGCCCACTCTAGACACAACTAGTCAATCGTGTTATATGTATAATTGTAATGTGCAGACATTGTGGTGAAGAGAAGGAGCAGCAGCGTATACTCTGGCTATACGCTAAAACATTTTTTAAAAGCTTACAAGGTCAAACATTACAGATTTTTTATTTCAATGAATGAATGTATTATTTAATATTTTGTGTTTTTAGGGGATTATATGGAACTAAAGTATATTTATGCAGTAGTTATAATCCATTTATTCACTTTTTGAGTATACTATATACCTGAACATTTAAATTCCAACTCAAACTCTCATAAATCTTGAATGCGTTGGAGCAGATACACTCTAAAAAAAAAAGGTTCTATATGGCACTAAAAGTGGTTATTTGTCGTAATCATAGAGGAACCACTTTTGGTGCTATATAGCACCATATCTTAACATGTTCTGTATATGGTAGCAGTGCTATATAGCACCTTAGCAAAATAACTGCTGAAGAACCGCTGAAGGACCAAAATTGGTGCTACACAGCACTTAAAAGGTTCCCCTTCACTCAAAAAAAAAAGGTTCTATATGGCACCAAAAGTGGTTCTTGGCTTGTAATCATAGGGGAACCTTTTTTTGTGCTATATAGCACCAATTTTGGTGCTTCAGTGGTTCTTCAGCGGTTCTTCAGAGGTTCTTCAGAGGTTCTTCACCGGTTATTTGACTAAGGTGCTATATAGCACCCCTAAAGAACCGCTGAAGAACCAAAATTGGTGCTATATAGCACTAAAAAAGGTTCCCCTATGATTACGAGCCAAGAACCACTTTTAGTGCCATATAGAACCTTTTTTTTAAGTGTCCTTAAAGGGATAGTTCACCCAAAAAAGATAATTCTGTCATTATTTACTCACCCTCATGTTCCAAGCTTGTATGAATGTCAAAACAGTCATTCGCCTCGACATTCTTCAAAATATCTTCTTTTGTGTTCAGCAGAAGAAAGACATTCATACACGTTTGGAACATGAGGGTGAGTAAATGATGACAGAATTTTCTTTTTTGGGTGAACTATTCCTTAAAGTCTCTCTTTAAAAGTAAAAAGTTATTGAAGTTTAAATGTATTGTTATGGGAAAATGCATAGGCCTATTGTTATGCGTAAATTTGTATACGAAATATATGTATTTTCAAAATATGTTTTATAAATCTTGTTATTTACAAGGTACAATTTTCAAAATTTGAGGTTGATTAAAAAAACCAACAAAGAAAAAACTTTTGTTTGGGTGCAGTACCAAACGTTTCCAATAGATAACATTTGTTCCCATTAATTTCCAAGTTTCATACCATTCCAGTGTAACTTCTAAGTAAAGAATAAAACATAAACAAACATAAACATGTTTGGTCAAAAATTATCAAAGACCACCAGAGGGGTTGCATTAACTTTTATAGTCAAATATATTATTTAACCTATAGAATTCGTTTTTTAACCAACAAAACTAACTTTTATGGGTGATATCAGGTAGAAATAGTTCTTTAAGGCAACAACTGCAGGTTACCTTTTACAGTGTAGTTTTATGTAGGCAAACTGGGTAGCAGCTTGCAGGTGGATACATTTGAAAATTCCTCTCGTATAGAAGTGCCAGCAAAAGCCCGGGTTTGGTTTCAAACACCATATGGCACAATTAAGACAAAAGAACATGCATGAGCAGTCTGAGCAGTCTGCTCTTATGCACTTAAGAAACATAGTCGATTCCTCGAATCAATATGCACGGACATATACGAAGGTGTTTGAGAGAGGCTTTGTAAATCTGCAGTGTCTATTTTTATGCATGTGGTTATGGTGCACGTGTTCCCTGGGGTTCTTTATGGAGCATGATGAATGAGGTGCTATTCGCAGTTTGAGGCCTGACTCGTTCGGCTGCCAATATAGAAACTCAGTAGCCCACTTGCTGACATTCACATTGCAGGGCTGTGATGGCAAAGCAGGTGTTGTAAATTTATTTTAGTTTTTTTGTTTGTTTAATGTCACATCACCAGTGTTGGGGAAAGTTAATTTTCAAAGTAATGCATTTTAATAATGAGTTAATGTCATCCCTAGAATTAGGGATTACAAAAAATTTGCAGAATAGTTTTGTAAAGTGAGTGAAAATGGTTTCTACAACAATTTTTTTGTGGTGTAGGCTATTATAAAATTGACTTATTTTAATATTCTTCGTTTTTATTCCTATTCCTATGTAAAGAACTTCCACTGTGTAATGAATGTAATGAATTTCCATTGCATTGTGTAATTTCACAAGGTAGGCCATTAGACTGAGCCAGATGGTTAAGGGAAGGTGTTTGCCAGGCTGGGCCAAACTCCTGATCGTCCAGACCCACCCAGGCCCCCCTATGGAGCTGGACCTGTGAAGGTCATTTCATGGGTTAGCTGTATGATTGACCATAGTAATTATTATAATTTACCCTTGTCAATTATGTTAAATACATGTAGGCCTAATAATAGACTCAGTAATGACCAATTTGACATGTCTTATTGCACCTATAGGGCAGCCAGAACGCTTCTGCTTGGAAGAGCATTTTAGAAACTAAACCTAAATTGGTAAAGAGGACGTTTGGTGCCACAATGCAGCGTTATGCAACACTGCCCTCTTCTGGACAACTCTGCATAGCACTACTGCATAACTGTTTATTTGTTTGTTTGAATCATGTTACGAACTTACATAAAATATTCCATTTGCCTGCTATAGGCTACATCAAAGGGGTCAATTTATTTTCATTGTTAACTAAAACAATTCAAAATGTTAGTTAACTGAAATAAAGATGATATGAAATATAAATATCGGAGTCTGATCCTCTCTGATGAGCCCAGTTTTCAGCTTTGCCCAACACCTGGTCCTCTTAGACAGAGAACTGGTGAGGCCTACAACCCACAGTCTCTCGCACCCACGGTGTAATTTGGTGGAGAATTGGTGATGATCTGGTGGTTCTTCGGTACACTCTAAAAAAAAAAAAGGTTCTATACGGCACCAAAAATGGTCAAAGAACCGGTGAAGAACCTCTGAAGAGCCGCTGAAGAACCACTGAAGCACCAAAATTGGTGCTATATAGCACAAAAAAAGGTTCCCCTATGATTACGAGCCAAGAACCATTTTTGGTGCCATATAGAACCTTTTTTTTTACTAGTGTAAGGCTAGTATCTGGCAGATCCGTCTTTGTGAAGGACGTGCGACTCCAATACACACAAGGTTATCCTGAAAGAAAAATTGCTTCCTTTTTGTCTGGCAATGTTCCTCAACTCAAAGGATTGATTTTTCCCGAAGACGATGTTCCATGCCACGCAGTCAGGTCAATAAATGGAGGACCACCGGATCAAGACCTTGTCATGGCCAGGCCAAACTCCGGGCCTGAACCCTCACTGAAAACCTCTGGAATGTGATCAAGAGGAAGATAGAAGGTCACAGGCCATCAAACAAAGCCGAGCTGCTTGAATTTTTGCGCCAGGAGTGGCATGAAGTCAGCCAACAGTAAAATGACAGGCTGGTAGACAGCATGCCAAAGATACATGAAAGCCTTGATGAAAGTTAAAGCATTCATATTGTGTTGTTTAAAAATTAATATAAACTTGTTTTCTTTTCATTATTCAAGGTCGGAAAAACAAGGCTTTTTTTGTTGTTGTTATTTTCACCAGTTGTCGTTTTCTGCAAATAAATGCTCTAAATGACAATGTTTTACTTTACATTTAGAAGACATTTTGTCAGTAATTTATAGAATAAATAAAACAAAAATGCTAATATTACTCAAATATTAAATCCACATACAAAAATAGTAAATTCAAAGAAATGTATATATATATATATATATATATATATATATATATATATATATATATATATATATATATATATATATATATATATATATATATATATATATATATATATATATATATATATATACACTGATCAGGCATAACATTATGACCTTCCTAATATTGTGTTGGTCCCCATTTTGATGAGAGGCTACTCATTACTAGGGGAACCTCTTTATAGCATCAATCTTGGTGCTTCAGCGGTTCTTCAACGGTTCTTCGCTGGTTCTTTGGCTGAAGTGCTATATAGCACCGCTCCATATACAGAACATGTTAAGATATGGTGGTTCCCAAAAATGGTTCCCCTATGATTACGACAAAGAACCACTTTTAGTGCCATATAGCACCTTTTTTTAGAGTGCATAACCTTATCTCTCCACCCATTAAACAGGTTAAGCTCCACCCTTGAGCTCCATTATGCTCTGCAGCACTACTTGCCTGCTTTTGCTGCCAAAACAGCCCTGACCCATCGAGGCATGGACTCCAAGAGATGTAAAAGAAAACGTGATTTATCAGACCAGGCCACCTTCTTCCATTGCTCCGTGGTCCAGGTCTGATGCTCATGTGCCCACTTTTGGCACTTTCTTTGTTGGCGCTTTCCGCGGTGGATAGGGGTCAGCATGGGCACCCTGACTGGTCTGTGGCTATGCGGCCCCATACGCAACAAACTGTGATGTATTCTGACACCCTTCTATCAGAACCAGCATTAACTTCTTGAGCAATTTGAGCCATAGTAGCTTGTCTGTTTGATCGGACCACACAGGCCAGCCTTCACTCCCCACATGCATCAATGAGCCTTGGCCGCCCATGACCCTGTAGCCGGTTCACTACTGTTCCTTCCTTAGACCACTTTTGATAGATACTGACCACTGCAGACCGGGAACACCTCACAAGAGCTGCAGTTTTGGAGATGCTCTGACCCAGTCATCCATCACAATTTGGTCCTTGTAAAACTCACTCAAATCCTTACACTTGTCCATTTTTCCTGCTTCTAACACATCAACTTTGAGGACAAAGGGTTCGTCTCAATCAGCTCCCTATAGTTCAGTATTCAGGGCACTGATCAGGGAGTCAGCCCATTGACTGATTCCCCGATCAGTGCCCTGACTAATAGGGAGCTGATTGAGACGCACCCAAAATGTTCACTTGTTGCCTAATATATAATGAAGAGATAATCAGTGTTATTCACGTCACTGTCATAAATATCTCTATCTTTCACTTTCACTTTCCTCTAGTGCCAGCAGACAATAAGTGATTTTCTGTTTTATTGGGAAAGTTGGTGTTGGCAGTCACCCAGTCCTGTTAATGCACATGTCACATATCGAGAGAGATTTAATGTTTTGAAGCTTCATAGTTAATTAGTCTTTGATTGACAGCATTTATTTGTGCACTGCACAGTAGGCTAACTGAAACAACTGCTGGAGTTTAGCCCTATTATCTGTGATTAATTCTCAATGGATTTCAGTGTCGTCTGTTGGTAAGGGAATCACAGGTGTGTCTAATAGTCGGCTTTGTCTTTGTTATGCTCGCATTGTCTGCATAGTTTCTATACATGACGGCACAAACACGGAATGAGGCATGTATTCATGACGCTCTACTTCGCATAGCTGAAACTTACACACAGAGATAGCGAGAGCGTGAGAGGGAGAGAGAGAGAGAGAGAGAGAGAGAGAGAGAGAGAGAGAGAGAGAGAGAGAGAGAGAGAGAGAGATATTCTACTGACAAGTTTCTGAAGGACGAGAGCTCAGCACTCATCCTGTGGTTTCGCCGTTTGAGTTTTGATTGACTATGTGACAATGTTTCTGTTTATTCAGAACGTATTGTTCAGTAGTTTACAATGATTTCGTGATTATTGAAAGGTGAATTATTTCGATTTATTGGATATTCTCTTTATTGCATCGGATATTACAAATCCCATTGGAGCAACGACTATGAAATTCAACGGATATTTGAGGCTGCGTATCGGGGAGGCGGTGAATTTAAAACCAACAACTATTTCAACCCGTCACACCTTTCATAAGAAAATCCAGCTGGATCCTTACATCGTTGCTAAAGTAGATAATCTGAAAGTTGCACAAACCGCCACAAAATCGAAGACCAACAAGCCGACCTTCAATGATGAATTCTGCCCATACATCTCGAATGGCAAAGAGCTGGAACTGGCTGTTTTCCATAACACCGCTATAGGATACGATGCTTTTGTCGCCAATTACAGGATCCAGCTTGACGAACTGATAGTCCCATCAAACACAAGACAAACGTTTGAAGGATGGGTGAGTTTTCACTGTGTATACACTCAAAAAATTGTTCAAAAAAGCAGTGTCTGGGTTCCACCCAACTATATTGAGTATTTTGTTCAAGTAGCAATTTAGTTGTAGGCTATGAACAAAATACATTCAAGTAAAGCTGACCAAAAGTCTTTGAGTAAATGCAAAATCCATTTGAATTACTTAATATTTATATGTGCAGTTGACTTAATAATGTTACGTTAAATTTATAAAAAGTTTATTACTTAAAGGTGAAGACTTATTTAGCTATACCTTATAATTAACTATTTGCTCTGCAAAATAAACAACTCAGTTAAATTTAGTTCATGTAGTTACATGAGTATTTAAGTAATATGAACAAGGATGGTTTGAGTGAAACTAACAGTGCATAATTGTGTCATGCCTAGGCCTATTTGCAAACTACAAATAGAGTTTTACAAGTATGCTAATCTAAGGCAGAAAGGTTGACATGAGCATCACCATTTACTGTTTTATTATGAAATATGTGATATATTGATAGATCGAGCAGCTGATGCTATGGTTTCCTCCTGTAGCATATGCGATTTTCTAGTCACAAGTTTATAAATCATTGTGAACCTTGGATAGTTCACTCAAAAATGACAATTCTATCATAAATTACTCACTTTAAAGTTGTTCCAAACCTGTACGAATGGACCCCATTCACTTACATACTTGGAAAAGAAAATGGAAGTCAATGGGACCCATCAACAGTTTAGTTACCCATATTCTTCAAAATATCTTCTTGTGTTCAGCAGAAGAAAGAAATTCATACAGGTTTGGAACAACTTGAGGGTGAGTAAATGATGGCAGAATTTTCCTTTTTGGGTGAACTTTCCTTTTAAATGTTATATTCAGATTTGTACCCTGAACTACTTTGATATAAATTACAAAGTAAGAGAGATGTGGAAACCATCGCTCCATTTTCTTTGTAGTTTTAGTCTTTCCTCACTACAGGCCTGTCAGTGCTCTTGTCAGAGGGTCCTGTCGCTTTCATTTGTGCAATAACTAGGTCATGCTCAAAACCACATGTTGATTGCACCCCACCATGCATCACGGAAACTGTCAGTGTTACCTTCTCATACATCTATTGGGTAAACGGCGTTGTGCGGTTTGACACACTCGTGCTCTGCTTTTCCTTTAGTCCAAGTGATAAAATGTGGTCAAATGAGCCCTTGTAAGCAGACGTTTTTCTCGTTGTGAAATCTGATTATGAAGGTTTTTTTTGTGGGTGTTTAAGGTTATGTTTCCTATTAAAACATATGAAATTTACACATTGACATTTTTAAAGGTTACATAAATGGGGCACAGAACATGAAATCATTACTTAGTATTTACAGTATTTGATTTAGGCTTCATTTGGACAGTATAAGGTATGTTGGTGGTAACTTTGCAACTACAAGTCAACTAGAGTCTTAGTACACTGTCTGCTTAATATCTGCTAACACTTTATTTTGGTGATCCCCAACAGACATTCTACTGAGTACATGTCAAATTATTCTAGTTACCTGAACTGTAACACCCAACCCTATCCTAACAGTCTACTAATACTCTAATGTTAGTTAATTCACGTGTAGTTGCAAGGTTACATGACTGTCTAAAGTGGACCATCGTAAAAAGTGTAACCTAAAATGTTCCTCATGGTCACAGTTTCATGTTCCAACTTTTACTGATCATTTTAAAGTCACCATGCATCATAACAATGTAGGTTGCAGAAAATGTGCTGGTTATTTTGCAAATGTGGTTCTCTCACTCTGTGTTTGCGGGGGACGTGCTTGCAAACTCACGTACCACCATTGCAAACATGCTGCTCAACCAAACTAGCCAGATTCCTCTCTTTGCCCCATTTTACCCTCCCATATGTTGTAAATCTTAAGCTTTCCACATGTACAGTAGTGTTCAACACAACTCAAGTTGACATTTTGCAATGATTTCTATTTGGCTGTGTGGCGTGAAGTGTAATTTTAAAAACGAGTTACGTTAAACCTCTGCTTTGGCTTCACCGCTGAGGTTTGCTACGAAAATACTTGTTATCTTTGCATCTGTTATGTAGTTTGCAACCTATATATTGTGTAATTTATATGGAACGCTATGTGCCTTATGCGATGAGTTAAGTGTTTCTATGAGTTTCTGTGTCTCTTTACATTTTATACTTTTTAAATACCATTCAATTGTCTCGGGTCAATGATTAAATCTTCCAGTCCCTAAACACTTGTTGTGCTTTGTGGTGCGTGCTATGGACTTGACTCCCTGAACCAGCTTGTCCTGCTTTCCTCGTCTTGCCTCACATTACAGGAATTCCTCCCACATCGCAGGGCATGCCAGTAAAAAAATAGTAAGCGAGATCAAATGACCGTGATAGAAGGGCAGTGTGAAGAGAGAGAGAGAGAGAGAGAACTGTTATTATGCTGCAGTGAAATATAATTTTCTATTATATAGCAAATCAAACAACCTTCACTCATACAGGGGGCATTGAAGAGGAATAAGAGCTCACGGCATGTTTCTTTTATTTCCACATGGTCCATTGTGACCTGTCGTGGTCTTAACCACATCAAAGAGTACAGCCACATCCTTCACTCTAAAAAACATTTAAATTTAGCCAAATAGATCACCTTTAACATTAGTAGTCAGCTTAGTGGAAAGTCTGGTGCTTTTCGAAAGTGTTCATACTATGATGATATTTTACAGATAATATAATCACACTGGCTTTTCACACTTGAAATATTTAACCCTAAACCCCTGGTAAATGTATCTAAACGCCGGGTAAAAAAAATCCTAGGATATCTTTATTCACGTTTCACACTGCTTATACTACACCAGGGGTTAACAGTTAATCCTATAGGTATTCATAAACTGTAGTTTCACACTGCACATTCCTAAACCCCAGTCCTTATTTGCATATTTGCGGAGTCAGTATTACTGACTAGACAAACGCAGCACGTGACCTGTTTACATAAAGGCTCTAGCATAGACCCTTTTCACATTTCTGTGTTTTTCAGAGCGGGAGTCGTCATAGTTGGGTTTTTAACTATTATAGCTGTGAATGAGAGAATACATTAAATATTTGTTCTGTGCCCATTTGCTCGAATAGCACAAAAAAAATGCCACAAACAGTCTAATGGTTAGAGAGTCGGACTTGTAACCTGAAGATTGCAGGTTCGAGTCTCAGGTCCGGCAGGAATTGTCGGTGGGGGGAGTGAAAAACCAGCGCTCTCCTCCACCCTCAATCCCACAACTGAGTTGAGACCCTTGAGCAAGGCACCGAACTCTCAACTGCTCCCCGGGCGCCGCAGCAATATGGCTGCCCACTGCTCTAGGTGTGTGTTCACAGTGTGTGTTTGTTCACAACTGTGTGTGTGCACTTGGATGGGTTAAATGCAGAGCACAAATTCAAAGAATGGGTCGCCACACGTCACTTCACTTTCACTTCAAAATACAATAAATGTTGCAGGACTTACGATATTTATGACCGTTAAAACGCGTCCTCACAGTCTGTGAAAAGGTTCTATTGCGCTGTAATATCAAGTGAACTTTAAATGGTCTCTTCTTCACAATTGTCGCGTTTTCCATCGCCATTTGACATTGTTCCTATCATACTCAGAATTTTTAGTTTAGTTTAATTTATTGCGCAGTATTACCGCGACTTCCCAAAGAGCATGAATATAAGGCACGCGATTGGTTGTCGTTTGCTAAGCATCTAGCTGTAACATTCATACACTGTACAAGTCGGGCACATAGACTGTAAAAAAAAAAAGATGGACGACGTGCCTTCACTATCTTCTATTGTAGTAAGTAGTAAGTAAAGCTGCCAGTGTCCAAATATGGCACTGACATGTTGGGTCTCAGGCATAGACCGTAAAAAAATATGGACAACGCAACTTCATTGACTTCCGCTGACCAGAGTTGAAGCTTTTGTAGGCCCGCGAACAGCGCTGACATCTTGGGACCGAGTCTGTGCAGTAGCGATCTCGGGACCGGAGTTGTTCAGTAGAGAGCAGGGAGTAGAGGCGCGATTATCAAAAGCCCCTCCCACAAATAAACAGTTATGGAAATGTAGAAATTAAAGCTAAAGCTCCAATCTCCTCCCAAAAATCCAGAAAAAAGTCCGTTAGTGCCTTAGTGACAACTTCTCTCAGAGAATCCGTCAATCTCAGCTGTCAATCATGACGTCACACTCCCCGTTTTTATAGTATCAAATAACTAACTAAAACAAAACTTATTTAAAAAACGAACACTTGAAATGAAATCAACGTGATAAAAACTGCCTAAAATGACAGAAACCATCTTTAGGAAGTGTAAATGAATTGTTTAGTGTGTCTCGCGTCCATTCTAATACATGGAGGGGTGGGGTTTATGAGCTATACTGGGACCAACCACTAAGGGGGCGATCGAGGTGCGGAGGCTTCAGTTTCTGAGAGGAGTGCTGCAGGCTTGGTATCGGGTCTGCGCAGTAGCAACTTGGAGCCCGGGTCTGCGCAGTAGTGAGCGCGAAGTGGAGCCGCGATATCAAGGTCCCGCCCACACTTCTGCCTAATCAACAACTTTTTGTGAAATAAACAGTTATGGAAATGTAGAGATTAAAGTTAAAGCTCCAGTCTCCTCCCGAAGTTTCCGAAAATATCCGTTGGTGCCTACTTCGCTCAGAGAAGCTGTCAATCATAACGTCACACCCCCGTTTTTATAGCATCAAATAACTAAAACCAAACCTATTTAAAGAACAAACACTTGAACTAACACCAGCGTGATAAAAACAGCCAAAAATGACATCTTTGGAAAAAATTTATTTGAAGTGTAATTTGATTGTTTAGTTTGTCTATGTGCTCGAAACGTTACCACCTGTGTGGGAGTCTAGCATTAAATTTGTACATGTTTTGGAGCCGTGGTGTGCCGACTTTTTCCTGTCTTTTATTAGTTTGTCTATGTCCCATTACATTTCATGGAGAGGGCTGGGTTTATGACGCATCCATTCACCTGGGGACGATCAAGATGCTTTGGCTTCACTTTTCAGGACTCCTGAGAAGGGTTTCATAACCCCGGGTAAAAAGCAGTGCTAACACCTCATCAAAATTACATTAAAGTGTGAAACGCTCCTTTACCCGGGTTTAAAAGCAGTGTTTAGAATGATGATAACCCGGGGTTCTATTCTACAAGGGTATCTAAGTTCTATTTCGGGGAAAATGTAAACGCCTTTTCACACCAAAAATGAAATAATAAGGCTGAAGGAAATGCAAAATTCCCACGTGTACAGTAGAGGGCGCAGCTCAAACAAACCTTTCAGCTTTGCTGCCATTCTGAAAAGCAGAAGAAAATAATGTAGGAGAAGAAAAACTTTACCTTACTTAACCAATAAAAAGTCATTTTTGCTTATGGTTTAAATTAATCATTGAAGTTCAGCAGCAAGTACATTTATCAATAAAGTGAGATTAAACGCATAAAAATATATTTTTATTTAACATTTAATGCCGCGTTTCAGGCAACCCGTAACACATATTTTTCCAACCTTCTACCCGTGAAAGTGCACTGGATCAACTTACTCCCAGTTACGAGCTCTGACGCCACATAGCCCGCATAACAACAATGGCAGCCCCTACGGATGCAGTGTTTATGGAAATCGTACACGTTATTTTACAAAAAAAGTCAAATAAACGGTATAACAGCTTCTCTAACCTTATGTGTCGTTTTTCTCCTCCATTCTCTCAAATAAGCAAGGAGTAAGCACCTTTGGCGATATAAATTATTATAAATGAGCACAAGCCCCGTACGGTCCGCCATGCTTTGTTTACATCTAGCTACCACAATTCCTTGCGCTCAGGCAGTTTGGCGTGACTTTGCCTGGAACGCCACAAAGTCGTGAGTCGTGGTTTGAAGTCTTGACTTACGGGCTCAAAAACATGCCTGGAACGCATCATAATTATTGGAGGTTTGCGTAGTCTGATCTTTCATTTCACTTATTTTATTCATTTTGAGGAATACTGCTTATGAAAATTAGCCATGTTTTATTATAGTAAAAGTGTAGTAACCATGTTTATTTGGCTAAATGATTACCATTTATATAACCACAGTTTTACCACGGTTAAACTATAGTTAGAGTTGCAAAACCATGGTTAATTTGTGGTTACCATGGTTTAACTACAATAACCATGGTTTTTTGGTTTTATTTGTAGTAAAACCATGGTTAATTTTCGTAAGGGTGTATCTTTTTGTGCAAGTGAGATTAGTAAATGCATGCTCACATTGAGTCCATCATGTTCACACACAATACTCCTGATTTTTCATGGGGACAAGAAGTGTCAGTCAATAAATGGGAAAACAAAGTAACTCACGTAACTTATTTAAAAAAGTAACTCCGATATTTTTTTGTAAATTTAAAAGTAATGCGTTACTTTACTAGTTACTTGAAAAAAGTAATCTGATTACGTAACTCTACTTGTAATGTGTTACTCCCAACACTGGTTATGAAGCTCTACTACAGGATATTGTATTTCATATAAAAGTGATATTTTATCATAGTGTGGTTTTCTCCTCTTCTAGGTGAATCTGGAACCAGAGGGAAGTGTGTATATATCCATCTCTCTCACCGGCTCCTTTACAGATGGTTAGCTGTTTTCATTAACTATAGACGTGTTTAATGTTTTAAATATAAATGTTTATTATTATTATATAAAAATCATTTATTTATGTGTAATTATAATATAATGTGTTTGTTTATGTGTATATCTGCCATGAACATTTACAGTAGACAGATAAGCTATAAACATAACCTTGTGTACTGAACAAGTCAAAATTTGACTTGACTACTGTTTTGCTTTTAGACCCTGATGAAGAACATTTTATTTCACCATATTTTTTGTCTCTTAAATAAATGTTGTTGTATTTTTGTATTTCAACTTTTTTAAGTTATGTTCTAAAATGTTGTCAGGATCATAACCAGCATTTCATAATGCATGTCTACCTACCCACAACACTACACTTGATTTTGTTAGCATTTTAATTGTGCTGACTGAGTGTCGCCATCAATTTCAGATGAAGCTGTGAATGGATTGAAACCACATAAAAACTTTACGAGAAAAAAAGTTGTAAAAAAAAGAAAGGTCCACCAAGTCTACGGTCATAAGTTTATGGCAACCTTTCTTCCCCAGCCTACTTTTTGCTGCCATTGCAAAAACTTCATTTGGTGAGACCATAGAAAAAACATCTTCATGCACATAAAGACAGAATTAACAAGCCTCATTCAATGTATGGTATGCCATGTGGTTATAAATATATCATCTTTTCCCAGGGGTGTTATTGGAAAGCAAGGATATCAATGTCAAGGTGTGTATGGTAACAAATATCAGTGTAATAATAATTTTCCCATATGCACTCACAGCAGGAATAGCAACATTCACTTTTTGCCCTACTATTCTAGTGTGCACGTGTGTGGTCCATAAGAGGTGTCATAGCTTGGTTGTAAGCGAGTGTCCACGTATGAGGAAAGATGTAAATGAGGTAAGAGAGAGTGTGTGTGTGTGTGTGTGTGTGTGTGTGTGTGTGTGTGTGTGTGTGTGGACTGGTAATCATCACGTTATGGGGACAAAATGTCCCCACAAAGATAGCAATATCCGAAATCCTCATCCTTGTGGGGACATTTTTAGGTCCCCATGAGGAAAACATCTTATAAATCAGACTAAGTGATGTTTTTTGAAAATGTAAAATTGCAGAATGTCTCCTGTGATGGTTAGGTTTAGGGGTAGGGGCAGTGTAGGGGGATAGAATTTACGGTATGTACAGTATAAAAACCATTACGCCTATGGAAAGTCCCCATAAAACATGAAAACCCAACGTGTGTGTGTGTGTGTGTGTGTGTGTGTGTGTGTGTGTGTGTGTGTGTGTGTGTGTGTGTGTGTGTGTGTGTGTGTGTGTGTGTGTGTGTGTGTGTGTGTGTGTGTGTGTGTGTGTGTGTGTGTGTGTGTGTGTGTGTGTGTGTGTGTGTGTACATGTTTTTCTATCCCGGTGGGGACTTCAAACTGAATGCACACAGACTCATGGGGACCTAAATTGAGGTCCTCATGAGGAAACAAGCTTATAAATCATACAGAATGAGTTTTTTTGAAAATGTAAAAATGCAGAAAGTGTCTGTGATGGGTAGGTTTAGGGCTAGGGTTAGTGTAAGGGGAGAGAATATACCGTTTGTACAGTATAAAAACCATTACGTCTATGGAGAGTCCCCACAAAAATAGTGTTTGTAAATGCATTTGTGATGACAAAATGATGTCTTGTGGATCCATTTCTCATGCATATTATTCTGTGTACAGGACCAAAGGCAGGGCTTCAGCATCAACGTACCCCACCAGTTCAGAGAGCACAACTACAAAGTTCCCACATACTGTAACCACTGCGGTTCTCTCCTTTACGGCCTGCTGAAACAGGGTCTCCAATGCAAGAGTAAGCACATATTTACTCGACTTATTGGAATACGTGTGAACACGGCTGCTTTGTAGTCAAAGATTGTTGTTGTCAACTGTGTGGTGTGGATTTGTTCAGGTTGCAAGATGAACATCCACAAACGCTGTGAAAAGAATGTTGCACCCAACTGCGGGGTGAACAGTTCTGAACTGGCCAGCAAATTGTCAGAGATTGGATTGCTCAACACGATCTCCAAACGAAATACTCAGGTTTCTTTCGGGTCTCAAAAATCCTCTATCAATGAATAGTGGCTTTGGTTACATTCACATTTATTGTTTTTGTTCTCCATATTTTTTTCTCAGAGTTCTCGGCACATGACAGGAAAGGGTCAGAACTCTGATAAAAACATAGAGACAGCATTTGAGGAGCAAGAGGACGAGGCTGTTAAAGTTGGTCTGGAAGACTTTAGTTTCTTGCAAGTGCTGGGAAAAGGCAGCTTTGGAAAGGTAGTCACATTGGTATCACACATGCAACTATTACTAAGATTACATTCCCTTGCAGTTGTTCATTATAAAGTCTCAGTATATCTTAAAGGGATAGTTCACCCAAAAATGAAAATTAGCCCATGATTTACTCACCCTCAAGTCATCCTAGGTGTATATGACATTCTTCTTTCAGACAAATAAATTCAGAGTTATATTAAAAACGGGCTGGCTCTTCCAAGCTTTATAATGGCAGTGAATTGTTGCTCCGTTTTTGACATCCATAAAAGTGCATCGATCCATCATTTAACTGCTCCACACTGAGAAAAATATCCATAATTAAAATAAATATCCATATTTAAAATTGTATAAAGTAAATGATCTAGCTTCCAACAGATCGCCTTCCGTATTCAACTTACGGAAAAAGTGTAGTGCCTCTCGCAGTTCAAAATGCTTACGCTACGTCTGACGACATTGCACACCAGTTACGTTTTTTTTTTTCATATCTGGCGGAAGCTAGATATTTTATTTTATAAAGTTTTAAATATGGATATTTTTCTTACACAAGCGCATCGCTTCGCTTCAGAAGGCCTTTATTAACCCCCTGGAGCCGTGTGGAGCAGTTATATGATGGATAGATGCACTTTTATGGACTTCAAAAATGAAGCAACAATTCACTGCCATTATAAAGCTTGGAAGAGCCAGTGCGTTTTTAATATAACTCCGAAAAGAAGAAAAAAGAATGTCATATACACCTAGGATGGCTGGAGAGTGAGTAAATCACAGGCTAATTTTCATTTTTGGGTGAACTATCCCTTTAAGAACATGCATAGCAGTTGCTGGCACTTTTAGACCACAGATGTGTATATGTGTGTATCTGTAGGTGATGTTGGCTCGTCTAAAAAGCGACCACAGGGTCTTTGCTGTGAAAATGCTGAAGAAGGATGTCATACTGCAAGACGATGATGTCGAGGCAACCATGATTGAGAAGAGAGTGCTGACTCTGGCCCACCAACATCCATTCCTTACACAGCTCTACTACTGCTTTCAGACTACGGTAAGAGTCCACAAAGAGATTCAAGGTGCTAATAGCATTTCATATGATGAATAGAGGTAAAATAATGACAATAAATAACAGGTTTTGATAAATCCGATATTCCATATATAGGGCCTACCCTTGAATTAAACTGAATTATGCATTATGTTGCATTGTGTTTTAGAAAATGTCCGTAAACTTAAAGGAACACGCCGACTTTTTGGGACTTTGGCTTATTCACCGTATTTCCATACATACCATTCTCATCTCCGTGTGTGCCATAACTCTGTCTGACGCACCCACCGCTAGCCTAGCTTAGCACAAAGACTGGAGGTAAATGGCTCCAGCTAGCCTACTGCTCAATAAGTGACAAAATAACGCCAACATTTTCCTTTTTACATGTTGTGATGTGTATAGTCACAGCGTGTACTAAGACCGACAAAAAAAGAAAAGTTGCGATTTTCTAGGTTGATATGGTTAGGAACTATACTCTCATTCCTGCGTAGTAATCAAGGAACTTTGCTGTCAGCGGCGCAATGATATTACACAGTGCCTGAAAATAGGCTAATTTCCCTCAACATAACCAAAGTGACAACCTGCTTGCACAGAGAGCTATTTTTAGGTGCTGCGTAATATCATTGCTCTGCTGCACCCATGGTACGGCAGCAAAGTTCCTTGATTATTACGCAGGAATGAGAGAATAGTTCCTAGCCATATCGGTCTAGAAAATCACAACTTTTCATTTTCTGTCAGTCTTAGTACACAATGTAACTATAAACATCACAACATGTTAACGGTGGGTGCGTCAGACAGAGTTATGGCACGCGCAGAGATGAGAATGGTATGTATGGACTTATCTAACTCTGGGGGATACAGGGAATAAGATAAAGTCCCAAAAAGTCAGCGTGTTCCTTTAACAGATAATGTCCTCACAGAAAATTACCAGTACCTTTTCTTACAGTGTACATTGAACGTGATTCCTTGTTATATCATTGGTAGAAGGCACATTCTCATACAATAGAAGAATCTAGAAGTACTTCTCTAATAGCTCTCGGGAGTAAATGCCATAATCCGGTCAGAGGGGAATTCTGTTCAGCTTTTTTATTTTTTGGCATTTATGTTATCAGATAGATAATCTGTAATGTGAGCCTAGAAGAAATCACGCTAGACCAGGATTCCTCAGATCCACTGCCCTCTAGAGTTTAGTTCCAACCCTAATCAAACACACCTGAACAAGCTAGTCAAGGGCTGTGTCCGAAATCGCATACTCTCTTGAGTAGGTACTTGTTATGAACAAGTAATTACTTCTCAACCGCTATAAAAGTTTGATTAATTTAGTATGAGTGTGTGTAATCTGGGCGTATTACAATCACCATGTGACCTACCAGTTGTGTTCCCCAAACCAGTTTAGCGGAAATCCCGCCCTGCAGCTAATTTCATTAGTTAAGGCTACAGTGATGGGTAGATTTAGGGATCAGTGTTTGGTGTAGGCAATCATTACTGTGATTGACATGACCAATACAATCTTAAGAAACGGCTGCAGGGTGGAGCTTCCACTGAACTGGTTTGGGGAAAAATCATTGGTCACACTCGCGTCAGTTGTGTCGCATCACTTCCATTCATAAATCCTCTCCCATGGCCTAATAGTCAAGTGTCCATCGTCTGCACACTTCAGAATCTTGATGGAAGAAGTAGATCATCCGGGTACTTATTGCCTACTCTTTTATGAGTACTTTGAATTCGGATATACTTCTTTTGTCACATACTGTTTTTCGCCTACTATATAGTAGGGAAGTATGCGATTTCGGATGCAGCCAAGGTCTTCAGAGTTACTAGTAAATTGAATGTAAGTGAGTTTGATCATGGTTTGAGCTAAACTCTGCAGGACAGTGGCCCTCCAGAGCTGGATTTGAGGAACCCTGTGCTAGACGTTGGAGTAGTGGTTGACATGTCATCCCAGTTCGCTCATTGACAAGCATTGTTGAATGTAGACATTCCATTTCCCTCAAGGAAACACAATGCTTTTTGGCAAAACCCCTTGACATCATATTAACAAAGTGTGTCTACATTCCTGGAATGCCTTGGTATAATCTTTAATCTCCTGAAACATCTTCAATCTCCTTAAATATACAATATACACCTAATATACACTCCATAAGATCACTGCTCTTTCTGGAAGCATCATTTAAAATAAAAGCCACCCAAAAGCCCACCTTAGAAATAATCTAAATGAGTGATGACCATTGCAATACCAAATGTAAACAGTAGATGGAGCGTCTTGGTTAGTAATGTGAGGTACGGCATTCACTTCCTGCTCTACACACCGAAAGTGTGGGAGGAATGTTAACGGGAATTGAACGAGTTTTTAGTTGACTTACACATTTATCTCATTTGACATATATACAGTCAAACCAAAATTTATTCAGACACCTTCTACATTTTCCCACATTATCACAGTTTATTTGCTATAGCTTAGAAAATGCTAATAAAATATGACAAGAATTTAGAGTTGAACTGTGTCAGAACAGATTCATTTTGATAATGTAAGATAACTTTGATATTAAGGTATGTAATTGATTACAATCAACCAATCAGCTGTCAGCTGTTAAATTTAACCACACAATTAGATAATACCAATTTAGGTCAACCAATGACAAAGCAATGCTTCATTTTGTTCATTCTGTGGTGTAAAAGGTCGCGTTAGCAATTAAAGAAAAAAAAAACTTAAGTAAAACATGGTCAGATCAAGTGTCTGAATAATTTTGGTCCCACATTTGTATCAAGTTTACTGTTAGTCCACTGTATGAAGACTTTTTTGGGTATAGTATGAAAACAGTTTACTTTATTTTGCTATCCTCACTTCCATAAATGAACTATAGTGTCCTGCACCCACTAGTAAAAAATTATATCTAGTGTCTGAATAATTTTTGTATATATATATATATATATATATATATATATATATATATATATATATATATATATATATATATATATATATATATATATATGTGTGTGTGTGTGTGTGTGTGTGTGTGTGTGTGTGTGTTCAAATACTGATAATATTAATAATAATTATTAATGCTGTTAGAAATAATATAATTAAAGGGTTAGTTCACCCAAAAATGAAAATTAGACCATGATTTACTCACCCTCAAGCCATCCTAGGTGTATATGACATTCTTCTTTCAGACGAATAAAATTGGAGTTATATTAAAAACGTCCGTGCTCTGGCAGTTGTTGGGTAATTTTTGAAGCCCATAAAAGTGCATCTATCCATCATATAACTGCTCCGGGGAGTTAATAAAGGCCTTCTGAAGCAAAGTGGCGCATTTGTGTAGAAAAATATCCATATTTAAAACTTTATAGACTAAAATCGATAGCTTCCGGCAAAGAAGAATGTCATATGCACCTAGGATGACTTGAGGGTGAGTAAATCATGGGCTAATTTTCATTTTTGGGTGAACTAACCCTTTAATATATTGAATATATTCACTGTATTTGACTCTTTTATACTTTTATAACATGTTTTTCCACATCATTTTTGGTAACTCTTTAGATTACGGCCCGGAAAGTACTGCATAAGTAAAGAGAATTTACAGCATAGGCTAATTTTCGGTAATTATAGTGTAACTATAAAGTAAGTATGTGTAGGTATAAGGGAACAATATGTAATAGTGGGGGAATAAAGGGGTAACTATCAGGAAAATTAACACATTATTTATACTGTAAGTATTTTTTTATTAAGGGGTAAGTGTAGTTACAGGGTAAGTACAATAAACAACACATACAAAATCTGATATCACTCAGAAATATTTATTTGAAAAACAACTTAATCCAAAACAGATTTGACACTTCTTATTCATTTTTTTTTTTTTTTTTTTTTTTAAATAAACTTTCCATTTCAAATAATAACGTCCGGACAGAAAGAGGCACGTTTTGTCCCTTTTTTTATTTCTCTTGCTTGTCTTCATCTTCTTCTTTATCATTATTTCCACTGATGGATCTTAAGATGAATCCCATGTCTTTTTATATATTGTATTATTATTTATTAAAATAAAAAGTACACCAAGAAATGCTCTCATAATTTGCTAATCGTTTCGTTTCCGATCAGCTGTTACCAGCGCGTGCATGAGTAAAGAAGCTTCAAGCTTTCATGACGTTCCCGCGCGCGTTTAATCTGAAACACACGTGAGAACTGCTGGTCGGAAGCGATAGTCTACAGTTTAAAAAAAAATTAATATTGTTATTTTTCTTACAAACACTTATCGTTTCACTTCAGAAGACATTGATTCATCCATTGGGGTCGTATGGATTACTGTAGTTATTGCTGTATGTGCTGTTTGATGCTTGAACTTTTAGGAACCCAAATGAGTTTTCATTAGCAGAGAGAGATTATTTATTTTTCTGTGTTCATATGAAGAAATAAAGTTGTTTGTACATCTCGGATGGCATGAGGGTGAAAGACGAGTAAACGGTGAGGACATTTCTGCGTGAACTGTATTTTCAGTGTAGCTGATACATAATACAGAATAGCTAGAGACATCCTTCTTAAGATTCATCTGTGGCAAGGATGAAAAAGTAGAGGAACTAGACGAGGATAAAGCCAAGCAAGAGAAACAAATGAATGTTGTAAATCTGTTTTTAAAAACGTGTTTTTTTAAATAAAGCTTTCCGAGTGATATCAGATTGTGTACGTGTTTTTATTGTACTTACCCTGTAACTACATGAAACAAGAGGGGAACAAGAACCACTTTAATTTACAGCCCGCAGATTCATACTTACCCTGTAACTACATGGATAATTACCCCTTAATTAAAAAATACTTACAGTATAAATAATGTGTTAATTTTCCTGATAGTTACCCCTTTATTCCCCCACTATTACATATTGTTCCCTTATACCTACACATACTTACTTTATAGTTACACTATAATTACCGAAAATTATGCTGTAAATACAGAAAATTATGCTGTAAATTCTCTTTACTTAGGCAGTACTTTCCGGGCCGTAATCTAAAGCGTTACCTCATTTTTCAATGTAAATGCTAATCTGTGGTTTTCATTTGCCAGGAACGGTTATTCTTTGTCATGGAGTTTGTGAATGGTGGTGACCTCATGTTCCACATCCAGAAGTGCAGGCGTTTTGATGAGCCACGAGCACAGTTTTATGCCGCGGAGATAATTTCGGCCCTGATGTTCCTTCACTCCAAAGGCATTATTTACAGGTGAGGAATACTGTGGATCATGTTAATGTTGCATATTTCCTGCTATTTTGTAAGCATCTCTCTGGTTTAAAGTTTGCTACATTATGTCTGAGCTGGCTGTCCAAGTTAGCTTATCTTTCCTCACAGTTTTAATGTACAAAACATGTGATTCCTTTAACAAGGGAAGAATATTTGAAATTCATAACGTTCATCTGAAATTACTGCAGATTTTCACACCCCAATGCAACTGGCTTTCAGTTGTTTGCTTTGACATGCATGTGTTTAGCCTGCAAAATCTCATCTGCGCATGTCCTTGGCTTAGTCTTCCTTTTCCTTGCCTGGACATTGAGCTCTTCCTGGCTGTAATCACATGACCCTTGCCTACCTGAGTAAACTTTCCGAACACCCCTGTAATGAAGCCAAGTCCAAATGTAAACAGACCTGACAAACTGCTTTCCCATTCAAATGAGGCTCGCAGCATTTACGAGCTTCCCTGCGGGGCCTTTTCTGAAATCCCAGTGAACTTTGCTGACCCTCTGTCGTCTTTACAGTCATATGGGCCTCTTTATGGCCGCTCTCACCTTTCCTTTCGATTTTATTGGGCTTTAAGGCACATTGTTTTAGGGTAATTATACTGCTTCTGTAAAGTGAAGCTTATGGGGAGAAGGGTATAGACTAGAGTCCTGGGAAAGATGGCAGTGTTGTAGTGCAAGTGGACCGAGGGGACATTTTGAGTGCAGACTTGAGTTGACATCCCAGGCCTGCCCAGCATGCAATGGAGCTATTATTACATAAGCTGTTTACTCAGAAAGACAGTGAGAGCAAGGGAGGGGCAGAGAGAGAGATAGCCTGCACTGCTCTGATTTTATCACTTGACTCTTTTTCTGTTTCAAAGTGCAATATAGAATAACATGCACTTAGATTATTCTGAATAAATATTAAAAATCCCATCACAGTATTTCAGCATTGATTTTGTAGGGCCATCTGTAACCTACTTTTATAAAACCAGCAATACAACGATTCGTTGACCTCTGAGTCATCAAGCTGTTCCTCTGCACTTCACCTTGATCTTATATTAGATGCTGCTGTAATGCTGTGTAATCTGGCTCTGCTCTAATCCAAGGACTAGGCTATACTGGGTTTAGAAAGAACGGACAATGCATGACGGAAACGAAGAGTCCTGTAATGACTTTAGTGTTTTTGTCTCACATCAGCCTGTTATACCCGGAGGCTTATAAAGTGCAGATACAGAGTGTTTATTGACCTCCAAATTGTTCCACTGTTGCTAAATGATATCTGGTTTCCAAAAGGGCATCAGAAATGACATACTTTCCATTGTCGTTTTATTCTTTTTTTTTTTATTAAATTATAAACCTTTTTAATTTTTATCAGAATACTAAATGAAGACTTTTGTTGCAACATTGCAAGTGTCTTGGGTTATTTTACGTAGAGAAGGAAGCATTTGGTTACATCAATGATGATTGTGGGCAGAGGAGAGATTTGCCCATTTTGCAGGCTCTGCAATAGTTCTGCCAGTTCTCCAGCTGCAGATTCGGGCTGTGGCTGATGGCCAGGCTGGTGACTTTACCATGCTGTTATTTTTGCCAACGCCAGCCCTCTGAAACTGTGAGCGTGAGTCTCTGCATGTCTCTGTGCTTGTTCACTAGGCATGGAGTAAAGTAATGTCCTGTTTCCATAGACATAATGATGTTAAAACTGTACAAACTGTATATTATATCCCCCAACACTTAAAACTACCCATCACAGAAAACTTTCTGAATTTTTACATTTTCAAAAAAACATCACTTAATCTGATTTATAAGCTGTTTTCCTCATGTGGACCAAAAAAAAATTCTTCACACGGACATTGCCATCTTTGTAGGGACATTTTGTCCTGATAACGCATTTGTCCTTTGTGGGGACTCTCCATAGACATAATGGTTTTTATACTGTACAAACTGTATATTTTATCCCCTTACACTAACCCTAGCCCATCACAGAAACTTTCTGCATTTTTAAATTTTTTATGATTTATAAGCTTGTTTCCTGATGGGGACCTCAATTTAGATCCCCACAGTCACACCATGAGTCTGTGTGCATTCAGGTTGAAGTCCCCACCGGGATAGAAAAACACGAACACAGACACACTGTAATGTACTGCTCTGAGACAGAATGTTGAGAATCCAAATGCAGCTTTAATGAAGGGTAATCCACAATCGTAATCAAAACAGGCAAAAGGTCATACACAGGTAAGCAGTCCAAACGGGCAAACAAGTAGTGATGTTACGTCTGACACCGACGCTCCGAAGCTTGCTTCAAACTCAAACGCTCCTTGCAATGAATCACTGCTTCGGCGCTTGTATCATTACGTCACTAGTCACGTGAAAATGACTTCTGAAGCAAACACACTGGTTCACTCCTGTAGTGAACCACCTGACTGCTTTGACAGCCCAATCCAGTGTTGACAGGTTTGAAACCTGGCGGCTGAATTTCTTATAAAAGTGAAGCCAAACCATGGCAACACCGTGGGTTAGTAATCGGTTGGCGTTATTGTTGAGGAGAGTGGATTGAGTTTATTTTTGTATTATTAATTAGAGAACATATGAACATTGTTACATAAAAACATGCATCAAAGACAGAAACTTCAAAAACCCTCTGCTACATTATATAAGTACAACCAGTTACACAAGCACATCCTTTTCAACATACAAAATATCAGTCCCACCAGTTAACAAGTTATAGAGTTCTGCTTCCCACAGCTAAACAAGATAAAGCTTTCACACATGACACTGCCCTGCTAAAAAAACTATAGAAACCATTAGAATTTCTGTGATGGTTTCCAACTTTTTTTAAGCTGGTCTGATCTTCTGTCCTTGTCTAAAGAAATAATTACACACACACACACACATCATGCTTAATGTTTTAATATCAAGGTGAACACATGAAATTCACCTAAATGAGTTTCCCAGCACTAACACGGTTTCAGCTTTGATCGCCTCGGTAAACACGTAATAAACAAGGCGTTAACATATAAGCCTACTTGCATTTTATGGTTGTCAGCTTTGTTGCATTACATTTACTTCACCAGGAGATGGTGCTGCAATTTCTGTCTGAATGAAGCTTCGAGTAATGAACCATTTTCGACACAATTGTATCAGAAAGCAATAATGCTTCGAAACGCTTAATTTGGCCTTCACTACAAACAAGGCAGGAGAGATAGGCAAAAGGGTAATCCACGGAACAGGCAAGAAATCCAAAACCAGAGACATGAAACCAGGGGAAACGCTCAAAAATGGAGTTTACAACAAACAAGACTTCGCAATGAATTATTGAGATAACCAGGCTATTATAGGGTGAAGTGAACAGGGAAATGAGACACAGGTGTAAACAGTGAGTGCTAATGAGTCCGGGCAAAGGATTATGGGTAATGTAGTCTATGAAGGAGTGACAGTCCGGGGTGGAGTGCCCTCTGCTGGTAATTATGGGCACTCACACTGGTGAATTGTAACACACACACACACACACACACACACACAAATATACCATTCAATATTTCGGTAAGATTTTAAAAATATTTTTGAAAGAAGTTTCTTATTCTCATCAAGGCTGCATAAAAAAAGGCAGCAATAAAATATAGTAAAACAGTAATACTGTGAAATATCATTAGAATTTAAAATAAAATTATCAACAGCCATTGCTCCAGTCTTCAGTATAACATGATCCTTGATTTGGTGCTCAAGAAACATTTCTTATTATTATACATTTTGACAACATTTGCTGCTTAATAATTTTGCTGAAACCGTGATACAGTTTTTCAGGATTCTTTGATAAATAGAAAGCTCAAAACAACAACATATGAAATAGAAATCTTTTGTTACATTGAAAAGTCTTTACCCTGTGATTCTTTATGGCCGATGAGACTGAACGTATGACAGAAACATAACATATAATGATTCTTTTTTCTTCTTCATAGTAGTTGATGCTGTACTTAAAGATGCAAGGTGAATTATTCTATTATTTGACTGATTAGTTTGTTGAAGTATCCTCAAGAGAATTATTTAATGAATGATTCACACAGAAAGGCTCCTGTTTCATGAATGTGGCACCAGTGTTGCCCATACATTGATGTAATTTTACCCTGACTGAACCAAGTAATGAGAGATGGAACAACACGTGTTCATAGTGCTGTTGTAAAACACTCTGTTCTTTGTTGTTTACTTGGTAATGCGGCACAGTCACTTTTCAACAGTCAACAGCACAGTAAAGAGGTCCCTTCTCAATGTGTTCTCTGTTAATTGTGTTCTAATGAAATTAGACCAAATTTCCTTGGGAACCTTTGGCCACAAGAAGCTGTTAATCCAATTTACATTCCGTCATTCTCTTTTCCACTGGATCAATATTGTCTGATGACAGGAGACTGAATTATGCTCCCTGTGCTGATTACTCTACACCTTTGTGTCAAGCATGCAAGTATTGCCGTGCACGCTCATTTTGTCATTGTGCATCAATACCATTTGAACTCTGTGAACCCCATTTGTTATTCACTATTATATGCTTGCAATATTTAGTTTACATTGTATTTGTTCTACTGCAGGCTGTCTTTAGAAATAAAGAGCATTTTCCTACCCTGATTTAAGCCCTCGGATTTGAATGCTTTGTTTGAAGGTCTGCTGTGAGACTTCAGTGTAAACACCCACTGCTGTGATTGGCTAACGTCTTTGTATATGAAATATACAATAAAACTTTTAGCACATTTTTACTTATTACAGCTCTCAAGGTTAACTAATCGTGAAAAGTGTTGATTATAGCATTATATTTAGATCTATGGCCTTATATTTAGATTGTGGCATGAAATTATGTTTCATTAACAAAGTTCGGGAGGAGCACGTTCAAATGATCTATCCAATCATTATGTCATTCCAACCAGCTGTCAGCAGTCAGTAATCAACATGTCTACCCAATCAGCACAAGTGGAGGACTATATAAATACCCAGTCAACTCACCAATGTTCCTTGACAGGTTTTCAGCATCCCTCCACCACCCCGTCTTCCTCACACTCACCTGGTTACTTTCCTAACCAGAGATATGAGGGGAGTACTCTGGGTTTGGGCCAAATACCGAGCTCGGAGCCCTCTCCTCGGACAGCACGCCAAATTGGCATACCAATTATTCTATCTGACTTATTTGTAAGTGTGAACTCGTGAAATTGTAGCCGATCATGTAGCACATGTTGAATGCAGTGATCTTGTCATTGCAACTCAATTTCTGCACATTAACGAATGCTTTCATCATAACTAACAGTGCAAACAATGTAAATAAGAGATTTATTGATTATAACCAAAGACATTAAATAAAAGGGACTTTGTTTTAATGGGAGTTTTGGCGAGAGTCCAGGACTCTGTTTGATTGACAGCTCCAGCAATTGTACAAAGAGCGTTCTTTATATTATTTAATCTCAGTTTAAATAACATATTTTCATCCTGCTAAGAGGAACAATGTGAAATGGACTGTTTAGTCACTGGTTTGATTTACTGACACAGACAAAGAACTTCTGACTGTACATGAATCATTACATTTCAGAAATCACTGGTCACAGATCAGGCATTAGAATTAACACAAATTACTAACATGTTGTGGCATTACTGTCGTGTCCATATCGTAAAAGTCTGTTTGCAAAGCCTGTGCCGAAATTGCGACTTATTTACCAAAGAATCCACAGCGAAATGTACCAAATACAAATAAATAATGCTCAACTGAGACATTCACATTGTTGAAAATAAATAACCACATTCCTAGCATTAGGATCCTTTGGAAGGGAATGTTATTTGTAGTCTATACTGTATTGCTCTTCTCTCCTCATCATCTCACTAACACGCCAGTGGGCGGGGCCAAAGTTGCAATGACACAGTAGGCATTGATGTCCTTCTGCAGAAGCGGATCTTTCACCATAAATAGGCAGATCCCACAATGAGTCTTTCTCTGGGCTTGTTTACAATAAAAGCTGCTTTTGGACTAACAAGGAAGTTTTCAGTTATGAAACGTACAGCATATTCTTGTAGTATGATGATCTCTTATATGCCAAAAGCTCAAGGAAATTTAGATTTCTCAGTTCATGACCCCATTGAAATCCATTCAGCAGAATTGCACAGATTTTGCCTCAAATTAAGTGAAGAAAGTGTAGAAAATATCTGTAATTAACCAATGTAAAAAAAAGTAAATTATTAATTGATATATAATAATAATAATAACTTTTAACTTGTTGTAATTTACTTGATGGTTACACCCAGTTGTATTATACTATTATAGTATTTATTAACATTTTGAGTTCTGTCATTCTGTTTTGTTTTTTAAAGGGACCTGAAACTGGACAATATTCTCCTGGACAGACATGGCCACTGCAAACTGGCGGATTTTGGCATGTGCAAAGAGGAACTCTTTAATGGAAAACTCACTAGCACCTTCTGTGGGACCCCAGATTATATTGCACCTGAGGTGAGCATCATTAAAAGAGGATGTATAAGAAGATGATAGTTATTATGTGGGTGTGTGTTCTTTCCCATGTAGATGTTTTATGCTGTGTGTCTCTCAGATCATCCTGGAGGAGCCGTATGGCGTATCAGTGGACTGGTGGGCTCTGGGCGTGCTGCTTTACGAGATGATGTCGGGTCATGCTCCATTTGAAGCGGAGACTGAGGACGAGCTGTTTGAGTGCATCCTCAGAGAAGAGATCATTTATTCATCCTGGCTCAGCAACGAGGCAGAGGACATCCTTAGAGGGGTGAGTCAAGATCTGTAGTCAAAAAATTGGATTGATTACACATGATAATTAAAAATCATTCAGACTAAAACTATTTGTTTTTATAAAATGTCTCGTAAACACTAAAACTGCACCACTTTGGTTTTTGTGAAGCCGGGCTAACAGACCTGGGATCCGTTCTTCGTACGTGGATTTCTCAATTAGCTAGATTTCACTGTTGACGATTTGACATGATCCAGGATTGTTATTTTCTTCTAAGCTCATCCTGGGGTTGCTGTTATAGCAACAGGTCCTTAAGCTTAAACCTGCTCGGAAGCAGGCTTATTTCATGTAAACAGGATTAGATTGCATCTTTTTAAGCGGAGGTGATACTTAAAGGGGTCATGAACTGCATTTGTTTTATGTTTCCAGTGGTGCACTTATAATGTTAGTATGATTTTTAGATAAAAATCGTCATAATTTAGAAATAAAAGGCCTTTTCCTACCCTGATTTTAGTCCTCTGATTTGAACACTCTGTTTGAAGGGGCGTGTCTGCTGTGAGACTTCAGTGTAAACGCCCACTGCTGTGATTGGCTGTGATTGAACAGTGAAATTTGTTTGATTATTACAGGAGTTTTAGCGCATGTCCAAAACTCAGTCACTGATAAACTTGCACTGTGTGATTGACAGCTCCAGCGATTGCAAATGGAGTGTCCTTTGATTGCTCAGATTATTTTCATCCTACTAAGAGACACAATGTGAAGTTGACCGTTTAGTCACTGGTTTTATTTACTGCCACATAGACAAAGAATATCTGACTGTACATGAATCATTACATATCAGAAATCACTGGTCACAGATCAGGCATTAGAATTAACACGGTGACTTACATGTTGTGGCATTACTGTCGTGTCCATATCGTAAAAGTCTATTTGCAAAGCCTGCTCCGAAACTGCGACTGATTTACCAAAGAATCCACAGTGAAATGTACCGAATACAAATAAAAAATGCTCAACTGAGACATTCACATTGTTGAAAATAAATAGCCACATTCCTAGCATTAGGATCCTTTGGAAGGGAATGTTATTTGTAGTCCATCCTGTATTGCTTTTTTCTCCTCGTCATCTCACTAACACGCCAGTGGGCAGGGCCAAAGTTGCAAAGTAGGTGTTGATTTTCTTCAGAACCATAGATAGGCACATTCCAAAACGATTTGTTTGCTAGGCTTGGTTACAACAAAAGCTGTTTTTGGACTAGCAAGGAAGCTTTCAGTTCTGAAACTTACTGGATATTCTTATAGTATGATGATCTCTTATATGTCAAAATCTCAAGGAAAATTTGATTTCTCACTTCATGACCCCTTTAAAGTCTGTTCCAGCCACTGCTACTTTCTTACAAGAGTACCCTAATGAACCAGGGATTGATTTAAAATAGTAATATTGATTTAAAAATACATTTGCAAATCATATTATAATGTTGTGTAGTCTATCATAATATAGACACAGCCAGTATTACTCATTGAGAGATTTATACGTGAGGGAATAATTACCTAATAATTGTATTGGAGTCTTACACACACAGTTACAGTTAGTTAGTCTAAGCTGTGCATTCATTTGCAGCTATTATGGGAGTGGCTTGATGCAGCGCAGGAGATGCAGATCATTTTGCAAAAAAAATGCTGTCTGCTGTGCAATTGGAAAAATGTTCTTGACCTTTAAGAAACTAATTGAAGCGTGGTAGTACATACTCCGCAAGAACAAAGAAATGTGTCAGTTTTCTCAAAGTGGGAAGAACTAGAACAAAGTTCGTTATGGCCAGGGCATTCCATTCTTCACGAGAAAAGCAGGTGCCGAACTTCTAGGGAGTTCTCAGAGGCCCCACCCACTGCAGCACGTGTTTACATTTCTGACCAATCACACAATAGTTCTCGGACACCCACAAGAAAAAGAATGCGCAATAATCTCATGCAACTTAATCCAGATATTTTAATCAAATCGGCAAATGTGTTTGAAGAACCAAATTCGCCAGAGATCAGTTACGTATCACGATCAGAAGATCTGGCATCTGTTAAATCATCTCAGATGTTTTAAGGGAGGTACGAAGAACGGACCCCTGGATCGTGCGACTTTAGCTCGTCTTCATCCAATATGTCTACACGTCAATTGGAATACAATTGGCCTAAGCACATGCTCCAAACAGAGATGACATGCAACATGTATTTAATCCTTCAAATGTGACAATTATGAATCTTGTGCTGACGATTAATTTCGATATAATAAATGTATATATAGTTAAATGCATTTAAAACTGGAGCAATGAAGACTGTAGTCTCAATTAAAGCTTCAGTGTAAGCATACTCAAAAGACGCCACTTGAATGAAATCCATTGTTTTGTACAAGAAGTACATTTATCTTGCTTTTACTAGACACGTGTCTATTTTACTCTAAGGACACAACCCAGAGTCTTGACTTGCATCTCAGTTGGGAAATCTGTGACTTTACTGGCAGTGACGTCTGATAAAACCACTCTCTTCCTCTTCTATTGTGATCATTCATCACAAGAACATTTACATAAACAGAGTATCTACTCGAGGCCTTCATGCTGAAACATGATTCTGATCTAATCTTCATCAAGCTCTGATTCTTCAAACCTCAAATCTGGCTTCATTTAAGAGCTCAGAGTGAACATGTTTTTTGGCTGTTCTGAGGGTCTTGGCCAGCTGCTCCTATGTAAGCACCAGTTAACATGATGAGGCTAATAAGGAGCAGAGAGCACAGCCTGTGAGCAGACCCTCCATTACTGCTGTTTGACCCAAGATGACACTGGCTATCCCTGTACATCGTTGCATAAGCTCCATTGTGCCCCATGAAGGGTTAAAGAGCTGTGTAATGGTAGAAGGATTAACATCATGTGACTAAGTAGAGGTCTTCTCGCATTAGTGGAGTAATATCCCTAATATCTCTGTCTCCTTTCCAAGGGCTTAAGTCAGTGATCTGATCTGTGCAGTATTATGGACAGTAAACTTTGCAGACCAATATGACAGAGACCATTGTGGCAGTGTAAAAACACAAAGTTGTATTTTTCCAGTGATTCTTTAGTATTTGGACTTAAAACAAAATGTCAAACCAGGTGCAATGAAAAAAGTTGTAATCTCAAAATGGTAACATCTAAATGAACTGGTTTTATTCAACTAAAATATTATTTGACATAACTGAACTAACCTATATACGGAACATTCATTTGTAGCAAAAATCGCACTTTGAAGGCACAATATGTAATTTTTCGCTGCTAGAGGACACTTATTCAAAACAAAGGCGTAGCTTGATGGCACCTTGATTTTGCAGAGCTTTTATTATGCCACAGATGCCGCTTCCGCTTCTTTTGCTCCTCTGTCTAATAAAACGCATAATATATTAAAGCGTTATTTCGTAAATCAAGGTTAACGCCGGTATACGTTCCGTGTCCTGGGTAAAATAGCTGATTTCTCTGGATTTAGACATTCTTGGAAACATTTGCGATAATGTAAGTACACAAGTGAACAAAATATATAATATTGTTCTAGTGGTTTTTGAATATATTGAAATCCAAAAATCTTACATATTGTGCCTTTTAAGGTAACAATAGTGGCATTTATTTTGAAAAGATAAGAGTGCAAAAAAGTGCACTTTTCAAGCACTGTGTTCAAAAGCTTAGTAATGAAGATTTGTGTTTTCTATCTACCCAGTTACTCACCAGAGACCCAGCGTGTCGGTTAGGCTGCATGGATAGAGATGGAGGAGAAGAGGCCATCCCTGCACACCCGTTTTTCACAGGACTGGACTGGGAGAAGCTGAACAGACGAGAGATCACACCACCGTTCACACCTCGAATAGTAAGCCTACCTCTGCACTGCAACTGTTTAATTCTCTTCTGTGTATTTTATATAGATATTGACCAATATTTACTTTTTCAGTTATGGACTTTCTTTATATTGAATAATCAGAACCATATTAATTTTAATTAATTTAATTTGAATGCATTTTAATAAAAGGCTTGTAAGGTTTCATTTGTTGACATTAGTTAACAACATTATTTACCATGAGCTTCAATGAACAATACTTCTACAGCATTTATTTGGTCTTAGTTAATGTTAATCTCAACATTTACTAATACAATTTTCAGATCAAAAGTTGTATCTGTTAACATCAGTTAATTTACCGTAAAATAAAATGAACATGTACATTTTCTTTACTAACATTCACAAAGATTAATAAATGCTGTAAAATATATTGATAATATATAGTTAGCTCATGTTAACCAATGCAAAATCTGAAGTCTTTGATAGCTAGTTTCATTGCGATCAATTTTTACATCCGGCAACTTTCTGGCAGTGTCAGAAATGTTGAGGTGTCTGCAGTGTGACTTCTCCTATGACAACCATTAAATTAAAAACCAATTAGAGCGCAGAACCTGATAAGCAATAAGTTGAACAACAACAAACCACCACTTGCTCCACGCACATCTCCATACAGTGTGTACCCAGCTTAAAGTTATCAAATAAGACCTTATTGTAAAGCGTTACCAATATATCTATATTATCATTGAACTTCTACAATTAAACAGTATGAATTATGACTACTTTAATCATTATAATTATAGTAGCCCTAGTGTTAGGCACACAGTATTTTACTCTGTATCGTGTTTTCCTCTGTTGTGTTCCTGTTACTTTTGTTCCCTACTTTCCTGGGCTGAATCCGAAATCGTCCCCTAAACCCTCATTCACTATTCCCTACATTAGTCCACTAAAACAGTTCACTTGAAGGAGTGAATGTGAATGAGTGAGTGAATTCGGACAGCCATTGAGTGTATACTCGTTATTGCGGTGCATTGTGGGATTGAATGAGTGCGCTCGATAACATCCACTATGGTGTGTTTCGGACACCACTACAAATGGCTGTCCCCTCAAATAATGCCCTATTTGATGTTATAGGGGGCGATTTCGGATTCAGCCCTGCTCTTCATTTGTTACCATGGCTACTGATTTAGTTGCTCACCTGTTTCTGGTCTGCGTTGTTATCCTGTGTATTTAAATGAACACTCCACTATTTTTGAAAATAGGCTCATTTTCCAACTCCCCTCAAGTTAAACAGTTGAGTTTTACCGTTTTCGAATCCATTCAGCCGATCTCCGTGTCTGGCGGTTGCACTTTTAGCATAGCTTAGCATAGATCATTGAATCTGATTAGACCGTTAGCATCTCATCTACTTTGGTGCAGATCCTGAACCTTATCTATTTGAACCGGAATACCTGAAACTACACAAACTTAGTGCCGGTGACATTGGAAGTTACCTAGCTGGGGACTATTTTCCAATAGCGCTGTGTAATATCATTTCGCCACTGCACCCATGGTACGGCAGCAAAGTTCCTTGATTATTACGCAGAAATGGGAGTATAGTTCCTAGACGTATCAGCCTAGAAAAATTTCAGCCGGTCTTAGTACACGATGTAACTACAGAAGAGTCAAGTTTTAAATAGGAAAAATATCGAAACTCTTTGGTCATTTTTGAGCGAGATGCTAACGGTCTAATCAGATTCAATGATCTATGCTAAGCTATGCTAAAAGTGCAACTGCCAGACCCGGAGATCGGCTGAATGGATTCGAAAACAGTAAAACTCAAATGTTTAACTTTAGGGGAGTTGGAAAATTAGCCTATTTTCAAAAATAGTGGAGTGTTCCTTTAAGCCCCCAGTTTTCATTGGTTTCTTGTATTATCTTGGTCATGTATTATCTTTGTAAAGCTTTTGTGTTCTTTATTTCCTTGGATACCCAGCTTTGTTTATTTTGTTGTTAAATAAAACACGTTTTGCCGCATTTGGATCAACCTTTCTTTCTCCTTGCTTGCTCACATTGTTGCACACTGTTAGTATTATTTATTCCATTTTAATTACACAAAATTGTTTGATCGAATTGAAGACATTTTACAATACTTAATATATAATAAATAAAAGTAATCACTATAATTTCTTCACCTGTGAAATACTGTTGTTGAGTGCTATTCCTCATAGACACACCAAATTATGCCATTTATCAGCAGACGTGACATTAAAGAGACAATATCTGATTCATTTGAAAAGTGTGAATGTTGGTCAAAAATTATGTTTTTGTTTTGTAGGAATCTATTGAGGATGTGGCCAATTTTGACCCTGACTTCACCCAAGAGGAACCCTGTCTTACACCCATAGAGGACAGCCTTTTCCCTTACCACCAGGATCATTTTAAAGACTTCACCTACACAGCTCCAGAGCTGCGACTGAACTAACATTAGCCATGGCTTATATAGATTATGTTACTTTCCCTAATTAACTCCCTCTAGCCAACTTGTTGTAATACACTGTTGACAGACTTTTTGCCAAGACAAAAATATGGACACGTTTCGAAGTGTAGAAGAAGGCAATACAATATACTCCACAGCACCATAAAGACCAAAGGATTATTTGTAATGACAATGACAAGAAGAAAACAATGTTGTTGTTTTTTTGTGTGAAAGTGTTTATGCATAAATATAAGGATATATTGCATATTATTTTTACAAGTGTTTCTATTTTTTATTTGCTACTATGATAATATCTTGTAGCTTTATAATAAGCATGGGAACAAATTCTCAGAAAGTTACTTACATCGAGCACTTGTTAATTGAGTCATTGTAATAAGTTAAGTTATGTGTTGTAAAGTATTGCTAGCTAAAATCTGAGTAATAAACTTGAAAAATCCTTTTGTAACAGATTGTAAAGGACAATTTTGGTTTACCTAAACCACATGTGACACATATCACCTGTCCCGTATATTGAATAATGCATCAGGGGACCTGTGGCATGAGATAGAAACATGAAATTTTCATGAGAACAGCAAAAAAAACATATCCTTTACACCTTTAAGGACAAACAGAGCTGCGGTCACGTCACATTTCTCTGAAGACGTGCAAATCCACCATGAATTATTTATTACCCTCGATTTATTTGTTGTTCTCACAAGCTCACCCTGTATTTGAAGCAGTGTTAATGCACTGCGTACACTAGTGCTGCACACCATTAAAGGCACAATATGTACGATTCTTGGATTAAAATATCCAAAATCCACTAGAACAATGTTATATTATAATGTTTGTTGACTTGTGTCCTTGCAGCGTACGCATGAGCGTCTGTGGCATAGTTCTGCAAAATCAAATTACCCGTTTGTTTTGAATGAGCGATAATTACATATTGTGGCTTTAATGGGACTAATGAGAGTTAGATGCTATTATGACCATAAAATATTTAACTTTAGGTCAATTCGACACTGCCAACTAAATTTCATTATGTGACCATATAGCATATACAACTAGACTGTAATGGCCCCGTTTTTCTTCTTTTTCTCCTTTTGATTTTTTACTCTTACATGTTTGGTTGAAAGGATTGGTTTTATTTCTATTCAAGCATTCTGTTTGAAAAGTGAATTACCCAATATGGGGTTTTACACACTTGCCCTAAACCAGTTGTAACCGGAAACTCTGTGGCTCTGACACATTTCTTTGGCATTGTGTTCTGGCAAACAATATCAGTGATAGTGAGTTTAATAATGACAAACATGTTTCCACTTCTGAGATGGAAGAACATTTATTGGTCTGCTTGTTTATTGTCCAGCAATTAATGTTTGGAACAAGTTATAGGAGTGTAACAATATATCGTGTCACAATATATATAACAATACAAAAATGCAACAATATGTATCGTGGACACTAGTGACAATCTATATTATGAATAGTTCACCCAAAATGAAAATAAAAAGAAAAACAAGTTTACAGAGTTTTGGGGTTTGTACTACATTAATGTTAAATATGTATAATGTATAATATTGCAATTGGGGAATATTTGTGGGTCCTGATGCCAAACGTCTTATGTTACCAGTAAAAAAAAGTGGCCTACATTATTTTAAATATAATTTAAAAATAGTGCAAGCATATTCGTCTAAAGTGTGCTTTCAGCTTCAGAATTATGAATATTTTTGTTCTGGTATCACCATTGTCCTGTGCATTGTGTTAACAGCACTATAAGTCCACACCCAATGTAGTACCAAATTTAGCATTTTAATCGACTGTACATTTTTTGTTAACCTTTTAGCATATGTCTTGGTGTACTGTATCACAATAGGGTTATTGTAGCGTGAGTTCAGTATTGTTATATGTATGGAATCATGACATGAGGGTATCGTTACACCCCTAGTTGAAAAGATAAGATATATATACAGTGGGGAGAACAAGTATTTGATACACTGCCGATTTTATAGGTTTTCCTATACAAAGCATTGTCATGCAATAAAATGCAAATTACTTACTTAAAAATCATACAATGTGAATGTCTGGATTTTTGTTTTAGATTCCGTCACTCACAGTTGAAGTGTACCTATGATAAAAAATGACAGACCTCTATGCTTTGTAAGTGGGCAAACCTGCAAAATCGGCAGTGTATCAAATACTTGTTCTCCCTGTATACATATATATATATATATGCCAGATTCAAGGAATATTGCGTGTTCGGTACAGGTTAAGATCAGTCAACAGCATTTGTGGCATAATGCTAACTGCCAGAGAAAATTATTTTTACTCATTTTCTGTAAAAAAAAAAATTAAAAAGAAAGAAAAAAGTCAATGAAAGTCACTTATAATGAAAGTGAATGGGGATTTAAAAGAAAAAATGTAAAGCTCATAATTTTATAAAAGCACATGAATTCTTTTAAAATGTGTGTATTACTTGAGCTGTAAAGTTCTCATCAATTTTATTATCATTTTAGGGTTTTGCCTTGTCATGACAATAACGTTGTAAAATTGGATATATCTTTACACAGAATAGCTTCGAACATATTTCTTAGCACTAAAATCATGTAAACATATATAGCGTTTACTTCTTGTTGCTCTACTGTTGAAGCAATACGTATTTTAACATTTACGGATTGGCCCCATTGTGTTTTAGGTTTTACCAATCAAGTTATGTTAATATTGTTTCCAAGACCATTTCTCTGCAGGTCATATGATGAAATACTCACCATACTGAATCCTCAGTGATGGTGTGTGAAATGTTTTGACTTGTAGTCAGGTGCTCTGGTGATTTTCCCAGTTATGGTGTTTAAATGCCAAAAACCAGCCATGTCTGGCTGGGTGGATGCTTCATGACTCAGGCCATTCATTTAGTCACCATTGCTGAGAAGTTCACTGGGTTCCTCTAGAAAAAAAAAAGTGCCAAATGTATGGCATTTATTTTCAAGCTGTTCAAATTCAGAAGTAATGGTTTTGGCAAGCAGACTAAGCTCTTACTGGAACTGAAATGTTCCTCAGCTAATTCCGGGGCTTGGCTGTTTTCTGCGGTCTTCAGTAGAGTTTGGCTGTTCATTTCTCCACCTTCATAAATAATGTTCATATGCTTAACAATTAAAAACATGTAAGTTTGGAGTTGAAATCAGTAGAAGTCCTGCTGGTGCTCCATGGAAAGCACACTTCTGTTGATCACACTCTGCTGTCTCTCCCTGGTACCAAATGGATAAAAAATTATTGGTAACACTTTATAATAACTGCACGCATTACTTAGGCAGTAGTAAATAGTTAATTCATAATTTATACAGCATTGATAGACATTAATAAGCAGTTTATAAATACAGCTATTAATGCTTTATTCTTGATTTATAAGCAGCATATAATGTGTTTAATAATCAATCAATAATCAATTTATCCTTTCTTAATTAAGAATTATATTATTTACAAATCAGTTATTTAGGAGTTGTCAGTGGTTCATTAGATCATTTAGAAAGTGTAAGGATTGATAAACTATTTAAATGTACGTTTATACATCTTATTATTTAGACATATAGAAATAGTTACTAGGTGTGTTAATAAATGCTTTATTAACATGTATTTCCACTGTAATTCATGATTAATTCAGGTAGTTATAAAACATTTGTCAGTTAACTGTTTTATGAGAGCTCATCTAAAGTGAGGACTATTTATACCTCATAAAAACTTTTACAAAGGCATTATATTAAACACATTATATAGATATGTTTATAAATCAAGAATAAAAGCATTTATAGCTGTATTTATAAACTGCTTATTAATGTCTATTAATGCGTTATAAACGATGAATTAACTATTTACTAATACTTAACTAATGCTTAATAGTGTGCAGTTATTGTAAAGTGTTACCAAATTATTTTTGAAGGTTTGTTGGAGGGATGGAAATACTGTGCTGTTATTTTTAGAACTGGAGCAGCACTGTTCATATACGGCATTTTATCTTACAGCATTATTTCCTCAGTTTCTTCCCATGCCATATTTGACTCAGACTCTGATAGTCTATAATTTGGGTTTTGGGCTTCATGTTACAAGCGATGACGCTACTGGGAAAACAGTGTTTACAGTGTTATTTTGCAGTAAAAGATGAGTTGATTGTTTTGCTGAAACATTTCCCAACAGCAACCTGGTAATTCCTCTAATCTTTCCTGACTGGCAGAGAGAAAGCAGCTGCTTATTTTTAGAACCTTAAAGCCCTTCACAACCCACTTTGACAGGCGAAAGAGTTTAACCCCTGCTAAACAAACTCCTTTGTTTGAAGGTTTGATCAAAGCTGTCGGGTGCTGGTAGACTGAAATTTGGTTAAATCAGCAGATAACAATCGTCAACTTCAGCAAATTGACACAAAAGCTCGTCTCTTTCATATGGATTAAAAACATGTATCACTCTTGATACAGTCAGACTCCTGTATGACACAATTGAATTGTGCAAGCTTTTTTCATTAGAATTTTCATGTACTTACAACTAGATCATTTCAGTTTAACTGGTTTCAGCCTTGTTGTCCATCTGAGTTATGTCTCTCAGGGATCACATCAGTAGAAACCTTCCATGTGGCCTTGGTTGCATCGCACAGTTAACCCTTATGATCCACTGGCACACTGCTTACAACTAGAATGCTGGAGCAATTTATTTCTTTAAGAGAATTTGACATAATTTTGGCCTGAATATGTGCATTTAGTGGCAAAAAAAAAATATGTGAACCCCTTGCAGAATCTGTGAAAATGTGAATAATTTGAACAAAATAAGAGAGTTCATACAAAATGCATGTTATTTTTTATTTAGTACTGTCCTGAATAAGATATTTTACATAAAAATTGTTTACATACAGCCCACAAGACAAAAAAATAGCTGTATTTATAAAAATTACCCCATTCAAAAGTTTATGAACCCTTGATTCTTAAAGGTTCACCCAAAAATGAAAATTCTGTCATTAATTACTTACCCTCATGTCGTTCCAATTAATACTGTGTCGTATCTGGAAATCCCTTGTTTGTCCTGAGCAGTTAAACTGCCCAATGTTCTTCAGAAAAATCCTACAGGTCCTGAAACATTCTTCAGTTTTCCAGCATCTTTTGCATATTTGAACCCATTCCAGCAGTGACTGTATGATTTAGAGATCCATCTTTTCACACTGAGAACAATTGAGGGACTCAAACACAACTATTAAAAAAGGTCCAAACATTCACTGATGCTCCAAAAGGAAGCATGATGCATTAAGAGCCGAGGGTGAACACTTTTGAGCAGAATAAAAATATCCAAATTTAGCTTTTATATATATATATATATATATATATATATATATATATATATATATATATATATATATATATATATATATATATATATATATATATATATATATATATATATATATATATATATATATATATATATATATATATATATATATATATATATATATATATAGGTTAACAACCCACTTGAGGAAACTGCTGAAATTTCAACAAAACATTTCACCATCAACAACAGTACTTCCCTATACGAGCAGAAATGTGCCCAAAGTTAAGGCCTGCTCGAACCAAAAGCAATGATAAAGTTAACTATAACAATAAGTTGGCAATATTAGCGACCACGACAACGCACACCAACGTTCTGTTTAATATATGTTGTGTAGTCTTAAAAGCTGAGAATTCTGATTGTCAATGTTTTTATAGTTCATCAGCTGATAATTCTGAAAGTGATTTTTGTCAGTGTTCATTAATGAGTGAGGAAATGTAACCTGTCTTAACTGTTTTTTTTTAAAGACACTAAAAAAGTAAGGTTTGTCAACAAAGTTGTGATGTTGTTGGTTTGAAAAGTCTTATCTGAACATTTAAAATGGGCTACTTCTAAAAGTTGAAAGCTTTTACAGTGTTGTAGAGTCAGATAGATTACCACAACTATGTGGTTGCAAGAGTGTTCCGGTTGATGGTTACCAGTATGTTGTTAAACAGATGCTAGGGTTATTGGATGACTGGTGTTTTGGTCGGTCGTTAGGTTATTTTAATTGGTTGTTCGAGTTTTCTGGCTGGTTGTTTTTTCTAGGGTGTTCTGTGTGGTTTCAAGGGGGGAAAAAATCTAAAACCAGCCAAAGCTGGTTGGCTGGTCTTTGCTGGTTTAAGATGGAAGTAGTTTGTTTAAACTGGTCTTCCAGCCTGGCCAAGCTGGTCTTTCAGCTGGTATCCCAGCTTGACCAGCTGAGACCACCCTTTGGACAAAAAGTGTCCAAAACCCCTCTAAAACCAGCCTGGGAGACCCGCTAAAACTAGCCAACCAGTTTAGGCTGGTTTTAGCTGAGGGTTTTTTCCAACAGGGTTCAGTTAGGCTACCTAATCGACCTCATTATGTTAATCTCAAAAAATAATAATAAAAGGTTTGACTTTTTATGTTATAACACTAATAGGCTACTGATTATAAACATGCCATTCACTGAACCAGGAAGAAAAAAAACTTGTAGGACAGGCAAATAATTTTAATGTACTCGATCTGTGGTCAAATCAATAATGGTTGATTACATCACACCGTGGCGGTCGATTGAACTGCTAGCTGATGTTGATGTTCCATCGGTTCTGTGGAAGAGTTTCTGCGTACGACATCGCCGTATGTGCGCGCTCCCGCTAGCGCCTCGTGGACGCGCGGAGAGTAGTAGGAGCGCAGGCACGGTTAACTCTTTGTACCGACCAGAAGCTGCACCGAGTGGGTGCCAGACAAATGACTTGACCTTCAGCGAACCGAAGGGTTGATCTCTGCAGTTTTGACGCTTTCAACACACCACAGTCGAATCGGATCATTTTATCGCGTTTGCTCGTTTACAAACATTTTTATTTGTTAGCAAGAGGTGGCCACGTCCTTAATTTTCTGGCCTCGTTGTTTGGAAAAACCTAACACATACTGAGTGGCTTCACCCAGGAATGGATACTGGAGTTGTCACTGAAAAGAAAAGGTAGGGATTCCCTTTTCTGTTTTAAAGAAAGTGAGCGGATTTTGTTATGTCTATGTAGTAGACAGACCGAAAGATCTTCATCCCCGTCACACCGAACGTGTCGCCATTTTGTGTTGGATGGAAAACCAAACAATTAATAACAAGTTTAAAGCGCTCATGCCGACTATGTGTTTTTAAAACCCCTTAAATATCGATACAAACCATACAAATAGTGAAATATGTTGCTTTGTGACAAAATATTTCGCTTTATTCGAGTTAGCAGAGTGTCTAGTGCCTGTCTGTGGAAACCGGCTAAGAAACTAGCGGTATGCTAACTTAAACTTCCACTGATTTATTGTTTAAACAGTTTATACTAGTATAGACACATTTCAGTACCAATGGTAGTGTGTAAACAAACTGTTTATATAGGCACATAAATCTTTGAGCATAAATGTCAAATTAATAATTGTAATAAACACAAAATGCATGCTCCGCTTCTTTTCCCATAGTGCAGACAGACAGATATCCAGACAGCCGTCTATTATACTAGAGGAGTAAGTAAATGGCATATTCTTTGTTCTTAGTTAAGTGGTTTGTACTTGGTATTCTGGCATTGTGTAATTAAGCTCTGAATGTTTTGATGCAGTTTATTTGTGAGATAAATGAGCCATGTGCTGAAAATAAAATCAATCCCTTCTTCACCCCTCAGACCACTTGACCCCACGGGTCTCCCTAACTCGTTGCCCTTGTTCAGCCAGCTCGTCTGGCATATTTGTGGATATAGCACTGGATGCTGGAATTCATCCTTGGTTTTTGCTGACAGTGTCTAGTACTTTGTCAGGCCTGTCATCAGTGTGGGCTCAAATGAGATGAGATGGAAAGAAGTGTTGTTATCGCTAAGACTGGAAAATGTTGCTTGGTTTTTACTGTACTAGTGAATTTACAGGAAGAATAAGACTGGCATTGTAGTTATGCTAAGATCCAGGGTGCCACCATTTACTTTGTTACAGTGTCATTTTGACCCTTGATTTTGTAGAACATTGACGGTTGATGAAAACTGTTATAGTTACAGTGTTCTCACGTTAAGAAGAATGCAAAGTGGTATTAATGTTAAAGGTTTGCTGCTTTTGTTTTGTCATAATGTGATTTTTGGTTTATTGTATTCGATCCGATTAGTGGCAATTTGACCCTGACCATATAAAACATACCCTGATTTTTAACACATTCATCTCAATTTTTATTCTATGTGTGATAGGCCCAATATAAAGTAAAATAACACCCTGTTTTCAGTGGCAATATTTTCCTGACATATATTTGGTTGGCAGCCAAGTTCAAGCAAGTACATGCTCTTCTCTCGAATCTTAATCACTCAGCATTGACGTCAAAGCAACTTCCTGCCCAGTCTTGTTGCAAGACCTCTATCAGTTTGAATGTTTAAGTGTGTCCCTCTTATCATATTTTCCTGCCACACAGACGATTTATCCTCTCGCCTCAAAGTTACTAGGGCAGATGTGTTTCCTTGCTGAATGGTCTCGGTCATGCAACCATTACTAGCACTGTGAGATCCAGTGAGAAGTGCTTGAATTCAGAGAAGAACATAAATGTCTCTGTTTTTAACTAGTTTAAAACCTGATGAAATGGCTGACAAACGGGAGAAACCTTGTGCACAACAAATACAGTCAGAAGACTTTTCAGTCTAGAAATCACCATCATTTACTATGGATTTACTGTAGTAACACTAACTGCACCATGATATTGTGACAGAAACGTGGAGTATTCATATTGAATATTTTATTACTGTAGCCACGTATTAAAGGAGTAATGGAATTTAATTACAATTTTCTTTTGTAATTTAAGCTATAGCATTTGTTCATTTATACTGAATGTATTTAGGCTGCTGTTTTTCATACAAATTCCATAGAAACCGTGGTATTGCGGTGCTATATGCATGGTTTTAACTGTGGTTATCATGATCTAAATGTATGCTACTATGGAAGACCAATGGTTAATTTGAATAAAACCCAAACAGGCAGAATATCTAAATTTGACCTTATGAAAATGACGTTGTTACAATTTTTACAGATGCAACTGTTTTGTTAATGAACATACATTTACATCTGCATCCTAACTCAAGCTACCACTACTGTCAACTCAAGCTACTGTTCAAATGTGCATTTCTAAGAGACAAAGCATTATTTATAGGAAACAATATTATTTTTGCAGCCTGCACTGCAAACTGTGCCAAAGATACATGCAATCAAAGTCAAGCAGCACAAAACATGATTTCATGATTTGAAACACCCATTAAAACATGCAGAAACTAAGAAATAAAAATCAAAAAATCAAACTTTAAAGAAATAAAGATTTTAGATTTATTGTGGTAATTAAAATCCTTGGGTCAAAGGGATGTCTATTGATTCTGTCACTGTCTCAAGGTCTTATGTGATCTATATGAATCCAATTAGACTGTGAATCATGCCATACAACAGTCCATCTTTTAGACTGCCATCAATTTTGGTTTACTGATCAATAGTCAACAAGGTATTTTTAGGAGCTCAAAAGCTTTGTTCTTAGATGGTAGTATTAGGCTGCGTGAAGAAAATCTTATATCATGCAAGTCATTTTGTATCATTAATATAATAGTATATCATAATGTAGTTAACCGTAATGCTTCTGAAAATTAGCAGATTTTTTTTTTAACATTTAAAGTGTAAATACCAAGTGTGCTAGCCTGACAAGCCAGACCCACATCAAGATGTTGGGTCTGGAAACTCACCATTGACAGGGCTCAATCCGAGGGTCGGGATGAATGGTTGTCTTTCAAATTCCCTCTGCACGCAATTGGATGGCGCCATGAGTGCCACAACCAACCAGAGCAAAGAAGAAGGTGAAGCCGAGCTAACGTTAGTTGATAGACTTTCGCCGTATCCGGTCGGCAAAACTTAGAACACATCTTCTTTTCTTAAGAATGACTTCAGTGCCGTTCTTTGTTCTTTTCTCAAAGAAAAGCTCAACTCCAAGTCTTCCAGGAGGCGCGGCCAAAGCCGATTAAAAAGACCGCTGTTCGTCAGCTTCTTTGTTTACGAGTATAGCACGCAGAACCTCCGCAACTCTGCCGTGACGTGCCGTCATTATGTTAAGCTCGCCTACCGACTCTACACACGCTGTGATTGGCCTGACCAGAGTTTGGTTTTTCCAGCTCTCAGGTCTACCGAGAGTTGCTAGACTACACTCGCGGCAAAATACATTTTCTGCCACTAGGATGCGTCTAGGTTTCTAGGCTACAAGTGTGCCACACAAGTCCTGAAAAGTGAAGCCAAAGCATTTCAATCGCCCCCAGGTGACTGGATGCGGTATTGCGTTGTTAAGTCTGACGTCACGTGGCAGCGCTTCCGGGTCCAAACGCTCGATCTCATACCACAAGAAAAACAACAAACGGTGCTAATATACACACACAATGAAATTATAATCATAACCTTTATCTCCATACCAAAATTCCAGATGGCCAGACAGTGATTCATCTTTTATAAATCGTTAAAACATTAATGTCTGTGACGCTGTGAGCACGGATACTGTTGTGTAGACTGTAAGTATTTAAAATGTTTAACTTTTTAAAATGTTTGATGTTTAATATGAATAAATAGCGCTCATAAACGGCCGCTGAAGGCATTCTCAAGTGAAACGAGTTGAGGCTTGGACCCAGAAACGGCGTTCCTTACGTCACAACTTAACGAGCGGATAGGTCATAAACCCCGCCCTCTCCATGAAATGGAATGGGACATAGACAAACAACAATCAAATTACACTTCAAATAATTTTTTTCCAAAGATGGTTCCTGTCATTTTTGGCTGTTTTTATCACGCTGATGTTAGTTCAAGTGTTCGTTCTTTAAGTTTGGTTTTATTTGATGCTATAAAAATGGGGGTGTGACGTTATGATTGACAGCTGAGATTGAAAGCTTCTCTGAGCGATGTAGTCACTGAGGCACTAGCGGACATTTTTCGGGAAATTCGGGAGGAGATTGGAGCTTTAACTTTTAATATCTACAGTTCCATAACTGTTTATTTCACACTAAGTTGTTTATTAGGCGGGAGCTTAATATCGCGACTCAACTCCGCACTCACTACTGCACAGACTCATGCTCCAAGCTGCTACTGCAAAGACTCGACCCAACATGTCAGCGCCATATTTGTACACTGGCGGCTTCACTTACGTCAACAAAAGAAAGTAAAGGCACGTTGTCTATCTTTTTTTGTACAATTTATGGTAAATACTAGGGGTGTAACTGTACACGTAGTTGTACCGAACCGTTTCGGTACACTATGAAAGGTTGTTTCCGCCATGAAATAAAAAATAAAAAGCTAATTGTGTCACTTTCTCACAATTCTGACTTTTTTCCCCTCAGAATTGCATGATACAGTCGCTGTTGCATATTATAAAGTCCGAATTGCGAGATACTGGCAATTCTGAGGAAAAAAGTCTGAATTGTGAGAAGTCAGAATTGCAAGTTTATATCTTGCAATTATGTCTTTATTTCTCGTAATTGCAAGTTTATATCCCGCGATTCTGTCATAACTCGCGTGGGAAAAGTCCGAACTGTGACTATAATTTGGTGCTATCGCCTGGCTTATCTGCAAACACGAGGAGTGACTGTGTCTTCCCAATATTTTTTTCTATTATTCAGCAGAATTATTTGTTATTCATTTTGAAGCCCCTATCCGTTTCTTTCTGAATAAGGTATTCGGCTTCGGGCACATCCCTAATGTTTCTTTACAGTTGCTTTGGATTTATTATCAATACGGGCTTGCAATTCACATGGGCAGGGTACTTTGTACTGTGTGTGTACTGGGTTTATTATAACACAAAGTTAAATAATTTAAATCAAAAAGGCAATTAGGTTTTACCAGTCAAATTAAACATGAGAAGCTGGTGATTGCTTTGGAAAAGGGACCGAATACAGCAAATTAAATTTGCATCAACAGATGCGGTGTCAGTTTGCTTTATTAGCCATCTTATCTTGATAGAAACACCCGTGTCAAAGGAAGCTAATGTATTTTTTTTTTAATCATACAATGCAACCTCATACGAATGCATTTACAGTTAAGTTCCAGCTACTCTGAGAACAGTCAGAACTGTAGACATGTATTAAGCGGACCATATATGGAACTTGCATAAGATAATCATGTACTGCACAGACACAAACAGGCTGATGCAATGAAATGCGCATATGAACATCCCCTGTGCGCAAGGGTTTTCCTCTGTTTCTGGCCAAATGATTTCCGCTTTACTTAAGCGAGAGCTTTGATAGGGAGGATGGGAGCAGTTAGGACACCTTCTGTCTCAAGATGCTGTTTTTTCCTGCTAGGGCACTAGGCTGTTTTAACCGGTTTCCTTCCTTTGTCTAAGTGTGGCTTTGACGGGTGACACAATGCCTGCTCATTGTTTTTCATTGCAGCTTTGACCGTGGAGCTCTCTTATGTGGAATATATAGATTTGTTGCCAGTTGCACAGAGACCTCAGTGGTCCTTTAAATTAGAAAAAGCTAAATCATGGAATCTGCATCATTTCACACATTAATTGTGGGTATACATGCTAGTTGACAGCAGTACGGATTACGGATCAAATGCGACCCTGCACTCTTAGTTAACAGGATAACAAAGGTTTTCTGAATCCCAAGTCACCATAACAAGTAAAACACCTCAAAGTCTGAAAGATGTTCAAGAAAACGATTTTATTGACAGTTCAGATTTAACGGCGAGCGGGTGCATGTGTTGGGTAAAGACTGCGGCTTGTTTGTGGATGTTATCATTAATTTGCATGTGTAAACATCATTCACTTAAAGGGGAAGTTTACCCAAAAATGAAAATTATCCCATAATTTACCCTCAAGCCGTCCTAGGTGACATTCTTTTTTCAGACAAATACAATCGGAGTTATATTTAAAAATGCCCTGGCTCTTCCAAGCTTTAAAATGGCAGTGAATGGCAGCCCAAAACTTTTATAATGGACATCCATCCATTATAAAAGTAATCCACACGCCTCCGGGGGGTTAATAAAGGCCTTCTGAAACGAATCGATGGGTTTTTGTAAGAAAAATATCCATATTTAACACGTTATAAATGAAAATATCTAGTTTATGGTGGGCCTTATTCAACCCGGAGTCGTGTGGATTACTTTTATAAAAAAACACATATTTTTATAATATGGTTTTTTTTTTTTACAATAAATCCTTTTTAATGATTTTTAGTCATAGGCTGTCTGCATACTAACAGGTAACCCATAATTTTTTTGTAAAATATTTTTTTCTGTAAAATATAGTAATAATAAGTATTATTGTAATAATACTGTTATATTTATTTATTACTGTTATATACATTTTTAATAATGAAAATGTTATTGTAATAGTAATATTTCTTATTTTATTTAGCAATAATAATAATAATAATTATTATTAGCCATATTAATATACAAACACAAAATGTTATATACACACTTTTCTTTTATAAAATTAAATAAATAAAAAATAAAAAAATTACAATAATTGCATCTTAAATTGCAATTGCAATTTTAACCAGAATAATCACAATTTAGATATTTTCCCCAAATCGTGCAGCCCTATAATGGATGGATGCACTATGAGTAAATCATGGGGCAATTTTTATTTTTGAGTGAACTATCCCTTTAATATGTATGTTTAAATATTGTATACCATTATTCATTTGGTTTGTAGTAGGGATGCACAGATATGAAAATTTTGGCCGACGCTGAAAATTCTATTTAAAAAAGTGGATAACTGATATATTTAGATATCATTTTTAAGAGCCTGAAAACAAAAACAAAAATCTCACCATTAAAAGCCATGTCCCAAGCACTTCAACCTACATCAAACATATACAGTACAGTAGCCTAGTTTGAACCAGTGTAAGTTTTAAGATGAATTTTACACTACTATGGCTTTATTTATTTAAAAAAAAAAACAATCTATTGCCTTACAAATAATAAAATAATGCCTTAATGATGCTAACAAGTCATAGGAAAACATTACTTATGTATAAAGAATAAAAAATGATGCATGGACAGTAATGACTTTATTTTAATAAAATTTAATTAATTAAAAAAATACCATATTGTTAATGAAAATAATATGAGTATGCGTTCTTCTTGTTACAATACGCTAAAACACGGGCATTCAAAGAATTCATAACATTCTTTTACAGTATTGTTCTCATTATAATTTTATGTAGCCATATGAGAGACTTGTTCGGCACACATTGCACTTAACTGTATTTTTCTTTTAGAACGTGATTTCAATCATATTTTAAGCAATTCTAGACCGTCACGGCGAACAGTGCACACCTGAAAAGTCTTAGCTGAAGGAAATTATCCATAATTTATCGGCTTTAATATATCGGCCAAATGTTCTTATCTAGCCGGTAACGATAACATTAAATATGAACATATATCGGCTAATACATCATTTATTTTTTGACGATATGCCATTTCATAATTGAAAATTTTACATGGAATACAGTTGAAAATAATTATTATTCTGTTGATGATATTACATGCAGACAAACCTAACACTACAGGGACACTGACGGCTCTCAGCCCTCCTAACTGCTGTTGGAAATTGCATGTCGTAATATAACTGTCCAATGCAACATTATTTCTCAGATGCATCTGGTCGAATTAAACAGAAGAACACCATTGAGTCATGTCTGTTTTTCAGACATTGACGTCTTTCAGCTGTTATTGCCATTTCAAATGTTGGCCAAATCCAGTTCCTTAATGATGTTTCCATATCTAATCTCAAATTCGTTTGATGCTTTCTTTTGTCAGCAGACCTGGTATTTGTATTACATTGTGCTCTTTGTTGCCCAGAGTATTGCTTGTTTTTTTTAGAGCCCTCCATTCTTGCATTAAACTGAAACACTTGTTAATTGTGTGGGAGTTTGTCTTGTAGGTCCCAAGGGTAATAGATATGCTTCTTTAGAAATCACGAGAGAGACTCATTTTTGCCTCTTATGGCTTGTTTGTGTGTAAAACTTTGTTCCTTGTAGTGCACCAAAAAGTTTATCTGAAAACTGTCTGACACAACAGCATTTATCACCGTTGGCTGACCTCCAAGGCCTGTAACTGTGTCCACACCCCTTTCACCAGCCAGTCACATTGAGGCTATCTTCCTGTCCTTTGACATTGCCCGTTTTGACGCCATGCAAATGAGAGATTTATTTAAAAAAACAGTAGACCTTGCTGCTGTGCTGTCCTCAAGCAATAGCTCAAGATGTCTCTCTTGTCACAAACACAGAGCCAAACTAACACTGCAATCTCCTCCCTTATTTTTCCAGGGTGAGCTCGGAGCGCAGGAAGGAGAAGTCCAGGGATGCAGCGCGATCTCGCAGGGGAAAGGAGTCTGAGGTGTTCTACGAGTTAGCACACCAGCTTCCCCTGCCACACAATGTCACCTCCCACCTGGACAAAGCCTCCATCATGAGGCTGACCATCAGCTATCTGCGCATGAGGGAGCTGCTCGGCTCTGGTCAGTTTGCTGATATGAATATTTGTATCTAGAAGTGCATAAGTTGCACCTCATGCAAAACTGATTCAAAACCTTGTCGCCAGTAGTTGGAGATAATATTTACAATCTGCACTGTCACTGGGGCAGTCCTCTAGTAGGTGCATGTTAGTACTAATTTGTACATTTTAGATACTACTATGTTTTTGATGCTAGGCTGCATTAATCTAAATTAAACCAAAATCGTGATTATGGTTAAGCACGGTTATGCAACAGCAAAAGACTGCGATATAATTAAATATATACACTGCGTTTTTCAGAGTGAAGGGCGGCACTGTGTTCCTTTACACGCAAGCAGCTCATGATCTGCTGTTTTCAGCATCTTGAAAACGCTTTTCCCAAACATTTTCCCAAACTTATAATGAGAAGCACTTGAAACCAGCTGTTGCCAGCTGAAGAGAAGCTTTAGGTCTCCCTGTGGTTTTGAAGACCGCCATGAGTATTATTATTGTAATTTTTCTGTTGTACTGTAAAAATAAAGTTATTCTTACTATTATTATTATTCTTACTATTAATTTACTATTAACTTTAATAATATTATAGGGCTGTAGCTATCTAATATTTTAGTAATCGAGTATTCTACCAATTTTTCCATCGATTAATCAAGTAAACGGATAAGAAGTAAATTTTCTTTATTAAAGAGCAATACTAAATATACAAGAGAAAATAAGACGGGTATCTTAAAGTGAACAACTAATTTGTTTCCTTTTTAGAAAAATTGTAAGTTTTATTGCTGAAATTGCATACATTAATATCTGTGAAAACTAAACCAATTTTGTGCATTCAATTGCCATATTATATTCAAAATGCAAATATATAAATAAAAAATAAATTTAAAACTACTATTAACTATTTGATTTGCTATTAAACCTACAACCTATAAATCAAAATAATAGCAATATAAATGCCTAAACATCGCATTTATGTTGTGCAAATTAACTTTCAAGTTTCAGCTTCAGCTCCGGTATGACACAAGCCTTTACTGTCTTCTGAAGGCTTTGTGGCTTTTGTAAGAAACAAAAAAATATTGGACAGGAAGGAAACTTGGAACAAGAACAAGAGTAGAGATGGGCATACTAGAGATGCGCGGATCAGCTCTAACGTCACAGAATCCGCTATTCAAAATAAACCATCACCCGCACCTGATTCAGATATCCGCACCCGATCGTCACATTACAATTATTCACATTTTCAGTGTTACGCACAATGCTATCATATCATATATATAAGCTACACTGAAGTCGGTTGCTTTCAAAACCCTTCTTTGGCAAAGTTACATTTCTTAAATAACCTAAACCAGGGTCGACAACCTATGCAGCACACGGAGGAGTAACTGCTGGAGCGTGAGGAAACACGAGAGATGTGTTTGTGTTTAATATCAGATAAAGTTCGTTGCACAGATCTAGGCTACATTTTGAGCTAATCATTCATCATAGTAACACAGCTTGTTTTATTAAGTTAGGAGCTATAAATAGCCTGTGATTAAAGTGTGAGATTTAAATTACACAAATCAATGAAAGCACACAGCTCTGAAAGCACGAGCGCTGCGCATCACGGGCACATAACAGTTACAGCTCGTTCTGCTATATGTTTGGCTTAGCTTTGAGCTGAAACAGAAAGTTAAAGAATGACACATTCATTGCGTTTTACTATGAAATGAGAGTTCTGCGTCATTATTAAAATCAACACATTAATGATTTATATCTCATCCACCCGCAATTTTTAGAATGTTACTTTTTATTACTTTACCCACCTGACCCGCGGATATAACCGCCTGCGCGAGTCCTTACACAATTTATCTTTCTCCAACATGACCGTGTGTAGTTAAATGCACTACACAAAGCTTTTTTGAATTCGAGTTACTCGAGGAATCGTTTCAGCCCTATAATATTATTTAAATACTTATTTTAAATGTATAGTAAAATATTACAATAGTAGTAATTCTTATTTATTTGTCTTGTAACTGCCTACAAACAAGCACTTTTTTATTACAATTACATTTTTCCCCACAAACTGTGCAGCCCTATTATGTGCCTTATGTGCCCATAAAGGGTGCCTACAGGTGCTGGTCATATAATTAGAATATCATCAAAAAGTTTATTTATTTCACTAATTCCATTCAGAAATTGAAACTTGTATATTATATTCATTCATTACACACAGACTGATATATTTCAAATGTTTATTTTTTTTTTAATTTTGATGATTATAACCGATAACTAAGGAAAATCCCAAATTCAGTATCTCAGAAAATTAGAATATTGTGAAAAGGTTCAATATTGAAGACTCCTGGTGCCACACTCTAATCAGCCAATTAACTCAAAACACCTGCAAAGGCTTTTAAATGGTCTCTCAGTCTAGTTCTGTAGGCTACACAATCATGGGGAAGACTGCTGACTTGACAGTTGTTCAAAAGACGACCATTGACACCTTGCACAAGGAGGGCAAGACACAAAAGGTCATTGCAAAAGAGTCATCTGTTCACAGAGCTCTGTGTCCAAGCACATTAATAGAGAGGCGGAGGGAAGAAAAAGATGTGGTAGAAAAAAGTGTACAAGCAATAGGGATAACCGCACCCTGGAGAGGATTGTGAAACAAAACCCATTCAAAAATGTGGCGGAGATTCACAAAGAGTGGACTACATCTGGAGTCAGTCTTCAAGAACCACTACGCACAGACGTATGCAAGACATGGGTTTCAGCTGTCGCATTCCTTGTGTCAAGCCACTCTTAAAACAACAGACGGCGTCAGAAGCGTCTCGCCTGGGCTAAAGACAAAAAGGACTGGACTGCTCACTGCTGAGTGGTCCAAAGTTATGTTCTCTGATGAAAGTAAATTTTGCATTTCCTTTGGAAATCAGGGTATCAGAGTCTGGAGGAAGAGAGGAGAGGCACACAATCCACGTTGCTTGAGGTTCAGTGTAAAGTTTCCACAGTCAGTGATGGTTTGGGGTGCCATGTCATCTGCTGGTGTTGGTCCACTGTGTTTTCTGAGGTCCAAGGTCAACGCAGCCGTATACCAGAAAGTTTTAGAGCACTTCATGCTTCCTGCTGCTGACCAACTTTATGGAGATGCAGATTTAATATTCCAACAGGACTTGGCACCTGCACACTGTGCCAAAGCAACCAGTACCTGGTTTAAGGACCATGGTATCCCTGTTCTTATTTGGCCAGCAAACTCGCCTGACCTTAACCCCATAGAAAATCTATATGGTATTGTGAAGAGGAAGATGCGATATGCCAGACCCAACAATGCAGAAGAGCTGAAGGCCACTATCAGAGCACTCTGGGCTCTCATAACACCTGAGCAGTGCCATAGACTGATCGACTCCATGCCACGCCGCATTGCTGCAGTAAATCAGGCAAAAGGAGCCCCAACTAAGTATTGAGTGCTGTACATGCTCATACTTTTCATGGTCATACTTTTCAGTTGGCCAAGATTTCTAAAAATCCTTTCTTTCTATTGGTCTTAAGTAATATTCAAATTTTCTGAGAGACTGAATTTGGGATTTTCCTTAGTTGTCAGTTATAATCATCATAATTAAAAGAAATAAACATTTGAAATATATCAGTCTGTGTGTAATGAATGAATATAATATACAAGTTTCACTTTTTGAATGGAATTAGTGAAATAAATCAACTTTTTAATGATATTCTAATTATATGACCAGCACCTGTATTAGTACCACTATGCTTTAAGCCCCGTTTCCACCTAAATTACCCGGAACAATTTGTCCTAGTAACTTTTTCCCTCAGACCTGTTGCTGTCTGTATTTCTATCATGGTCTAAAGTATCGTGAATATTAGTCCGGTGACGTAGGACTGCACGCGACTTCCCAGAGCCCACTGGATTTCATCTTCCACAAATACACTTAATAAAGCCTGAACCTCGTCGTCGGTCCATCGGTTGTATTTTTTAAACTTCATTGTTGACTCGAATAGCAAACAACTCTTACTGCACACACCACAAATTACTTTTAGGTTGAAATAAAAAGCTGGGTGAGCTCAACCAATCAGCATGTTCAGTGCCCAAGTCCCACCCCAGAAAGTTCCTGAACTTTGAAAAAGTACCACCTCGCGAGCAGGGCCGTTTTGAGGGGGACATTTTTACCCAGAACTTCATTTAGACCCCGGTTCCTGCGGTGGAAACGCGGCTTTAGATTCTGTGTAACTTATCTACCTCTCAAGAGCACATATTAATGCTAGGTACTATAGTGCCCCCTTTAGGTATTAACACGTACTGTATCTTCACCTCAAGGGTGCATTACAGTACTGGTTTGTGCCTTTTATGTTCTAACATGCATACTGGCCTAGTGACAAGTTGTTGAAACTGTAAAGGTGCCATATATAAATTGTGGATATGGCGTAATGTATGACTATGACTATGCATATGTTAGATTGCTATTGTTTGACTGTGCAGATGACACGGAGAAAGAGAATGAGGTGGAGAGCCAGTTGAACGGCTTTTATCTGAAGGCCCTGGAGGGTTTCCTCATGGTCCTGTCTGAGGATGGAGACATGGTTTATCTCTCTGAGAATGTCAGCAAGAGCATGGGCCTTACACAGGTTGCCAGATGTTTAGATTTTATTCTCTGCTGTTTAGATTTAAAGCTTATGGTGTAGCTAACTATCTCTGCACTCTTTTCTCTCAGTTTGATCTGACTGGTCACAGCCTCTTTGAATTTTCACACCCATGTGACCATGAGGAGTTGAGAGAGATGCTGGTCCATAGGACGGGTGAGTCACGCATGGTCACTGCAAATTTTTCTGCAGAAATCCATTAATAACAAATGTATTAAGACAAGTTTTGTCCATGTTTAGGATCAAAAAAGACCAAGGAACAAAACACAGAGCGCGGCTTCTTCCTGCGTATGAAGTGCACACTCACTAGCAGAGGACGTACTGTCAATATCAAGTCTGCTACGTGGAAGGTGAGATGTCTGAATTGTGACGCAGTTTTCGCACTGTCACTAATCTGATGGTATCCACACCTTATATTTGGTTTTCCCCCTTAGCTTTACCTTTTCCTGGTAGAATTTATGTATTTGTTTTAGAAGATAAGATTGTAGATTCCCTGACTTTATTTTAAATGTTTCATTAATTTTGGTGACATTGCAAATATACACAAAGATACTCTAGGAAACTCTTGAGTCCTATTGTGCGTAGAGCATCCATTTAGTGATTTTTATGTATGTCTGACTTGCTCTTCTCTCTCCTGCTACAGGTTCTTCACTGTGTTGGTCACGTCCGTGTGCAGGAGCGCAGCGAGGCTTCAGAAGACTCTGGCTTTAAAGAGCCCCCTCTGACCTACCTTGTGGTCATCTGTGAGCCCATTCCTCATCCCTCAAACATCGAGGTGCCTCTGGACAGCAAGACCTTCCTTAGCCGTCACACTCTGGACATGAAGTTCTCATACTGTGATGAAAGGTTAGCAGAGAGATGTAATGCTGTCATATACACAAAACAACAATCACATTTCCCCCAGATTAGGTAATGGACAGATTTGCAGATGACCTCTTATCTTTTTTCCCTTTATTTTGTTTCAGTGTGAATGGTTTTGCCTTCCCCACTTAATTTCCCCATTCCACATTTTGTCTTTTCTTTTTGTTTTTACCTTGATGGTATCTGTACCTAGCAATGAATGATGTGCATGCGTACGAGTTGTTTACATCTCTTTAAATAAAAGTAATGCTGCAGAACTGGTTTAGCAACAAAAGCCTGTGTTCTGAACTTTTACGAATGTTATTATCGCCGCCTAGTGGCAGAAGCCAGGGGTGTTTTTTTAAGCCTCTGCTAACCGTGAAGCAGTTGCATGGACTCTGCTTTGGAGAAGCCAGAAATGCAGAACTGTTTTGTTAATATTTTGAACAGTGCTGTTGTTATTCTTAACTAAAACTATTAAATAACCATTAAATGAAATATATATTTCAGCATGTAGCTAATAAATGCGCACACAATCCTCTCAATTCTGATTCTTTCCCAAAGGATCACAGAGCTGATGGGATATGAGCCAGATGATCTGCTGAACAGGTCAGTGTACGAATACTATCACGCCCTGGATTCAGATCACCTCACCAAGACACATCAAAACTGTGAGTATCTGGATTTAGATAATCGTTGGGCATAGTTTACTAATTTAGTACAGGTGACAATGTCTACTGGCACGTTTCCACGGAGCAGTACGGTTCAGTATGGTACGCCATTTGTGAATGGTACCCTAATTCCGAACCATACACTTTTTTGGCACCCCTCCGTTGGGGTAACTAGCACAGTAGTCTGGTACTAAAGGGTGGTGCTAGACTCACTGCAGAACATTGATTGGTTGACAGAGAAACGTCATTTGCGTGTGCTTTTTCAGCTGTGTTTTTCCTTGCAGCCTGCAGCCTTGGCTCAAACAAAGCGTGTCGTCATCTTATTACAACACCCACATGCCAAGAAGCAAGAACAAGATCTGCTGCATGTCGTCCATTGTTGTTTACTGTGTCACTTTCTTCTACGTGCGAGAATGACATCAATCGCTACACCACGCCTATCATAAGGATGCTGTTGGCGGTGGAAACGCAAGCCGGATCAGGGTTTAGCATCCCGAATCGTACTGAACTCTACTGAACCATACCGCACTGCTCAGTGGAAACGAGCCATACCTAATCATGATAGAGGTTTTAATTCTACATACAAAACTGCTACAAAAGATGTCTTGTGAAAAACTTCTAATTGGAGAATGCAATTTTTCCCAGTGTTCGCAAAGGGCCAGGCTTCCACAGGCCAATACCGCATGATTGCTAAGAAAGGTGGTTTTGTTTGGGTGGAGACTCAGGCCACCGTTATCTACAACCCCAAGAATTCACAGCCACAGTGCATTGTGTGCGTCAACTACGTTTTAAGGTATTCATCTTATTGTGTTTTTTGTTGCATCTTTTCAATGGACCAGTGTTTTTATAGAAACAAAAGTTCTCTGGTGTATTGAGTGTGTGTATGTATGTAAATATAATCACAAATGCATCCGTGATCATATTTCTAACATAACTGTTCTATCCCGTCCAGTGGCATTGTGGAGGGGGATGTTGTCCTGTCCCTGCAGCAGACCATGAAAGAGCCCAAGGCTGTAGAGAAAGAGAGCCAGGAAGTGGAAGATGAGGAGTCTGAGTTGAACATGCTCAAACTCTTCAAACCAGAAAGCCCCGAGTGTAACATGAAGAACTCTGTCCTTTATGAGAAGCTTAAAGAGGAGCCCGAGGCCCTCACTGTGTTAGCGCCTGCAGCAGGAGACACCATCATCTCTTTGGACTTCAACAACTCAGGTGATTTCTGGTGGATGGTTACATTTTTAAATGGAACAAATGAAACTTTGCTCACTTTGACAGCAACTTGCAAGAAACAGAACCCATTCGCTTTCAATGAGAGCTGGCAATTTGAGTCAACATGAGCAAAGAGCGTGTGTTTATTATTATATTTATTCTCATTGTCATTGTTCTCATCTTGTTTAGCCATAGATGACAGTCCTGCAACTTGTATGAACACTTCCCCTCCGCAATGTTCTTTTTTTGAGTAAAAATAAAAGTTTACCGTGTGTGTGTTGTATATACTACTATTCAAAAGTTTGAGGTCATTAAGACATTTTTGTTGGTGTTTTTGAAAGAACTCTCTTATGCAGTCTCAAGGCTGCATGTATTTGTTCAAAAAATACAGTAAAAACAGTAATATAATGAAATATTTCAATTTAAAATAACTGTTTTCTATTTTAATATGTATTTAAAATGTAATTTATTCCTGTGATGGCAAAGCTGAATTTTCAGCAGCCATTACTCCAGTCTTCAGTGTCACATGATCCTTCAGAAATCATTCTATGTTGATGTTTGGTGCTCAAGAAACATTTATTATTATCAGTGATGAAAACATTGAACAGCATTTATTTGAAATCAAAATCTTTTGTAACAATGTAAAAAATTTAAAAGTCTTTACTGTCGGGTTTGATCAATTTAACGCATTCTTGCTGAATAAAATAATTAAATTATTTTTATCAAAAAAAAAATTCTTACTGACCCCAAAATGGTAGTGTATTGTACCATTACATTCAAATATGTTCCCTCTGCAGCTTTTTAATCTTATAAAGATAGAAACATGTACAAGACTATTCACTAATCCTCTAAGGCTGTTTGAGAAAAATGGAGTCATAATCTTAGTTTAGTAAGAAATGAAATCATACACACAATTCTTTGGTGTGCTGCCAATAATAATTATAAGTATTCAATTCCCTCCAGACTCTGACATGCAGCTGCTGAAGGAGGTGCCTCTCTACAATGATGTCATGCTGCCCTCCAGCAGTGAGAAGCTGCCCATCAGTCTGTCTGCGCTGACCCCCAGTGACTCCACCCCCGTTCTGTCCAAACTAGAGGCCGTAGCGGAGGACTTCCCTTTCAGCTCGGTTTCCGATCATGTTCCAGACTCCACAAACAAACTCTCCACATCTGGACTCGGCTCCTCAGGGGTAAACGACAAATTAAATGCTTGCTATTTGTAAGCCAGTATTGTTGCTCATTTCAAAATGATTGCTGCTTTTTAAGGGCTGACTAGATCCTGCGTGTCTCAAAGACTTACTTTAGTTGGTTTGTTTTGTTCCTTAGCCCAACAGCCCCATGGATTACTGTTTCCAAGAGGACATCAGTTCTGAATTCAAACTGGACCTGGTTGAAAAACTGTTTGCTATTGATACCGAAGCAAAGACCCCCTTTACCTCCCAGGTAAACCTTTTATCTGTCATATATCTCTCTGTAATGGTCATTTATGCATTTGCATAAACTTCAGAACACACATTTCTGTGACCGCTAGGCCATGGATGATCTCGACCTAGAAATGCTGGCTCCATACATCCCGATGGATGACGACTTCCAGCTGCGCATCCCCTCTCCACTGGATCCACTCCCCTCCAGCTCTCTCTCTGTTTCGTCCATGAGCTCCCTGTTCCAGCCCTTACCCTCCCCTGCATCTCCAGCCTCTTCCTCCAGCAGCGCAGTGAAGCTGGAGCCATCATCACGGGCCCCTTCGCCTCTGCATCTGCTGCAGGAGGTGTGCAGCGCTCCCGTCTCGCCCTTCAGCGGCAGCCGGGACACTTCCCCGGCAAGATCCACCACCCCACAGAGCAGCAATCAGCTCAATAACAGGTAAAGCTCTCATTGGCACAACTTCCTGCTGGCATCATCAACAATAGTCAATCTCAGTGAGATCAATTCGCACAGAGATCTGGACTTCCTTTTAGATGACATTACTTATAGATTATCTGATCTTCTGTTTGTTGCTCCAATTTCTCAGAGAGCTGTCTCCAAAGATGTTAGCCATCCAGAATTTCCAACGTAAGAGAAAGCTGGAGGAAGTGACATCACTTTCTGAGGCTGTTGGACTGGTCAGTATGTTAATAGATTTTATGTAAAGAGGCATACATATAAGTACACTTTAATTTGTTAAATGCTATTTTTAATATTAGTATTTCATTAATTAAATTGTTTTATGCCCTATACCATTTTATTTTTTGCATACAGGGAAACATGGCTGATAAATAAGTGATCTTTGTGAGATCTGTTTTCCATATAAACTAATGGCCACTCTACTATTTCCTGCAGGGTGCTTTGCTTCAGAGTATGGACGGTGCTATAGAGCCTGGAAAAAGGGCAAAGGTTTTAGAAGTCAAAGGATCGAGTGTGCTCGGGGGAAACAAAACCATTCTTATACTGCCCTCTGGTGAGTGACGAGACCATCATCACGGTATCATCTATTTTATGGAAGTCGGTATCAAACAGAAGTCGCCGTAGTCTTTTCTTCCCTATAGTGACATACATCCGAGTGAAACGGCTTCTGAAATGAGAATAAAAATGTTGTAGCGAGACTTAATTTCGTCCTTCGGGAAATGATTGGATCGTAGGAAGTTGCCAGTTTGTAGTCAGTTGTGGCGGATATTTTACCCCCACCCTTCTGACGTCATTAGGAAGGGAAGCCGAGGTTAACGTTTTTGATTTAAAGATTACGCATGCACCTAAATAAAAATTATATAAATTAAAAAATAATGATGCAACACTGTAACATTCTGTAAAAAAAATGTATATGTTTTGATTTCATGGTAGCTTTAAACGTACATGCAGTTGTAAGTAAACCAGTTTATGTAATTTACCGTCTTTTCTCACTAAATATCTTGTTTTGGTTAATTGCATAATCTAATAATTATTGCATTATCAGTAATACAATTGTGGATCATAATTTTTTTTCAATTGACCTGGCACTTAATAGATTAATAAATAAATAAATAGTCATTCAAGAGTACATTCAAATGTAATTTATACATGCAGTGACAATTTCTTTTTAAATGTGGGGCTTAAAGTAAAAATACATATATGACACTGGACCACAAAACTAGTCATAAGGGTAAATTTTTTTTTAAATTGAGATTTATACATAAACAAAATAAATAAGCTTTCCATTGATGTATGGTTTGTTAGGATGGGATGATAGACCTGTCACGATAACAACTTTTTGTTTCGCGATATATTGTTCCAGAAATAATTGCGATAAACAATTTTATTGTCATTTTAAGACTATTTTATGCCACTGAATATATAATCCTAATATAACAGCATAATAATGCAAGTAGACCTACACACTTTCAAATGACAACCTTTTAAATCTTGGGAATGAAGGGTAAAAATTATATTATCCAAAAAAAATTGAATAAATAGTAAATAAACATTTTCCCTTTTGAAATGGCTTTAACCCTCGTCATTCTGTGTTGACATTTATATGTGCACCGGAACAGGGGATTGCAGCTTTGAAATCGAGACCATTTGGGCTTATTCTTCCAAACTGTCAGTAGTTGTCAGGAAAACACTACAACGCCTCAAATGGCGCCTTTTTTACCTGTCGATAACCGCTCTGTGTATAAATTAACTGCCCGAGATCCACTTTCGCCTCCGTCACGGAAAACATACAAGCACAATCGAGTAAAATGTTGGTGACATTCATTATCATGTAAACATAATGGGCGATATATTGCATCACAAAAATGATTGAGGTCATGTACATATATTGATTATTGCGACAGGCCTATGGGACGATATTTGGCCGAGATACAAGTATTTGAGAATCTGGAATCTGAGGGTGCAAAAAAATCTTAATATTGAGAAAATCGCCTTTTACAGTTGTCCAAATGAAGTCCTTAGCAATGCATATTACTAATAATAATAATACATTTTTGATATATATATATATACGGAAGGAAATTTACAAAATGTCTTCATGGAACATGATCTTTACTTAATATCCTAATGATTTTTGGCATAAAAGATAAATTGATAATTTCGACCCATACAATGTATTGTTGGCTATTGCCACAAATATACCCATGCAACTTATGACTAGTTTTGTGGTCCAAGGTCACATATGTTGTTGTACTGGACATATGTCCAAGAGAGTAGACTTTGGAGAAAAGTAGTTTGGTGTAATTTTTAAATTAAAATTTCATACAAAAATTAGGCAGACAGCTTTGTTTAATTTTTTTTAAATATTCTCGAAAGCAGTAATGTGTACCCAAGATGCTGATAGCCATTATAAAAAACACAGGAAAACCATATTCATGATTTAAATTTACTTTTTTGTATTTTGTTTTACTTTTTACGACATTCATCTTAGCGTTTATATATTATACAGTTGTCAGTAAATCAGTTTGTATTCTTTCCCCTCTGACTCTGTAGATGTGGCCAGTCGTCTGTTGTGCAGTTCTTTAGAGAGCAGCGGCGGGCTGCCTCAGCTAACACGATACGACTGCGAAGTCAACGCTCCCGTACAGGACCGCCATCATCTGCTCCAGGGAGAGGAGCTCATGCGTGCTCTGGACCAAGTCAACTGAACTCCGCTGTGTTTAGCGATTCTGGACATTGCATCCCTCTCTCTCGCCCCTTGACCCCCATGATCCCTGAAATCTGCCTCCTTTTATTCCACACCCTAATATTCTCTATAAACCCCAGTGTTTTAATAATGTAACAGATGACGTGCACCTTCTATTGATCCCGTCAGTGATGCGAAGAGGAGCCCAGAGGGAGTCCATCCGTGTGTAGAGGGCCTGGAGACAGGAGCATAATGTAACTTCACAGTGGCATCACAAGAGATAATAGCCTTAATGTCAAATGCACAACTTAACCCGACACGCCGATGCGTACAATCTCCCACACTCCCTCTGGATTCCCTACTTTCACCTAAAAACCTCCCGTTGTGTTTTATCCCCCCCCAAAAGTGTGTGTATTGTAGCTACAGTCGCACAATAATCTATTTTCTTAAGACAGAATACCAGCAGTCCATGCAATATACGAAACCATTTTTACGAATATGTACTTTTAATGAAAGATTGAACAATTTATTTTTTTCTCTTCTCTGTTTTATTGTGTAACGGTTACGTAAAAGCTCTGTGTGTGCACTCACAGGCTCAATGGTTAAAAGCTGTTGGATGTTTGAGTGCTGCTTTTCGTTGCATTGATATTTGCTAGCATAACTTTCAGTTTTCTCTTGAACAGCACAGATGAATTGTAAAAGAGCCATTGAAAGTAATGGAGAATGTGCAAAAAAGGGAATTCACAATCACGTTATGATGTTCTCATCATGGTTTTTGTCTCAAAGAGGTTAACAGATTTATAGTTTAATTATGCAATAGATGTTTTATGTTTTTAGGGATTTCATTTTATTTCTGTTTCTCTTTGTGGTAGATGCTTAATGCTTGTAAGAAGTCATAGCTGGTAACCATTGTTCTTCTTCATGAGCAGTTTTAGATCATGCAAAGCTGACGTATCATTTGTCCCAGTTTTACAAGTATTTATAATGGCATTAGAACATGAATGCTTAGTTTTAAGGAAGACAATATTTGTTTTTGCTATGCTTTCAGATGAATGTCAGCCTGTTGACGATGTCTTGCAAATATTTTATGACCTTCTATCTTGTTTTTCAGTAGGAAAGACATTTTCTTTTTATGTTATTGTAATCCTCTGTTCACTTATCTCTGCAGTCTCCAGTCTTCTCCTTTATTCTCTTAACACTAAATGTATTGTTTATCGCATAAATCAGTAAAAGACAATTGTGGACCAGAATTTTGTGAAGCATGTTTCAATTGACTTGACACTTTATCATCATTGTTGTAATTATTTTTTTCTGGATCTATTAAGTTATTCATAAGTACACTAAAATGCAATTCATCCACAAATTGACTTGAATACATTGTAATGATGAACATTCTTTCATTTTGTTGTGTCACTGTCTGGACATAAAGAACAGCTGAAATTCTTGGTGGAAAACTTAGTGATAGTTCACACAAAAATGAAAATTGTCATCATTACTCACCCTCGAGTTGTTCCAAACCAGTATGAAGTTATTTATTCTGCTGAACACAAAATATAATTACATTAAGCAGTAAAGCAGCTTTGTTTTAAAATATGAAATGTATGAATTGCGTTTTTAAAATAAACTTTTTTTGTTCTATTAAAATCGTAAACATATGCTGAAAGCCATTGTAAGAAGCACTGGAAACCTTAAGAAAACTAAATTATAGTCACGATTGAAATATCATGATTACATTGGCTGATACAATTGCATTTAAGGCCGTTTTTATAATACGGTTTTTCACAATTGCTAAAACGCTAAACTCAATTCTCTGAACCAAATCTCAAAGGCCTTCACGTGCCGCTTGAACTGTGGCCTGTGGCTGTCACGTCACAATAAAGAGCGCCAAAGCGGTATTTATTGTTTTAATTTTGTAATAAAATCAACAGAATTTGAAATCTTACACTTTGTTTCATATCAAAAGTAACCTGCTCTGTCTTGTCTGTCGGTGTCGGCTATATTCGCAAGAATATAGCATCCCCTGCTCGGTTGTTAAATAAAAATCACACACAGGTGCAGCCCTCACCTAATCACCATTCAGTGTGATAGACTAGAGGACTGTAAACAGAGAAATTCGAGGACGTGAAGTGATGGCGCAGAGTAAGTTACTGTAAAGATGATTTGAGATATGGTTGCTTGATATCACTGTCGGGTTCTCATGTGAGTGTGTGGTTGGGTAGAGAAGCAGTGCGAGTTCTACTGGGCGCCTTTCAAAAGCGACTGCGAGGAGCTTCTGGGCCGCTTCCAGCAAACAGAGACGGTTCGGTATGTGGAGTTTTCTGCTATCTGGAGGGAGATGGACTTCTCTAGTGTGTTTTGGTAAGACACACATTCCCTCTGTGGTGAAAATGTTTATATGTGATGTGGTGTTTTTAATATGCTTTATGAAACCATGTGCATATTCATATGTCAACACCATAGCTGAGTATTTTCTCTTTAAAACCTCAGGGATTTATGCTGCCTTCACGTGCTATCGGAATTTGTTGCTGAGGTAAAAATTGCACATGAACGCCCCCACATTCTGAAACTTGAATGCAATGAGCTCGTAATCACGACTTCAGAAGTCGGAATTATCTAATTTCCGATAGCACGTGAAGGAAGCATTAAAGACGCTGAAATAGCTGGTGTTTCTGACGTCACAAACTATCTTGTATCACATCAATGTGTGTGTGGGCTTTAGCATCATTCATTAGCTATGCTGTGAATATAAGCCAGGTTATCTCGGTATATTTTTCTGTTCATATGCAAAATTGGGTACATTTCACAATAAAGTGGGTGTATGAAGTATATTTGGATTTATAATGAACTGTATGACTTTCTCCACTGACATTGAGTTGTTCACATATTTTATAAGGATATTGATTGTTAGAAGGCAGCTGACTGAAGAACGGGAACATTGTTTTCACTTTACATTAGCAACACATTAGCTGTTTGAAAACGAAGTAAAGCAAAAAGCTAATCATAAAAATTGTCATTGTAAAGAGTGATAGCAGCTTTTAGTTCAGTAATGCCGAGTTCACACTGCCCGATTTTAGCCTCGATTTTGACTCGCCGACAGTTTTGTGAAATCACAGACAAATGCCCGAAATCATTGGCATTCCGGTCATGAGTATGAGGTAACGCAGCTCTGTTTATCATATTAGATACATCTGAGTGTGCTGAAAATTATGTTATGGCGTTACTCTGTGCGTTCGCTCGGCGGCTGCTATGACATTGCATACTGCAGTGAAGGTAAAGCGTTTCTGCAAAATAAAACGGGAAACCGAGGATAACGCAGATATGACGCAATCGACAGGCGACTCCCTCACACGTCCCGGTTCCTTGGTTAAAATAGCAATTTCTCACGATTTACAAATAGTTGGAAACATTTGGGATATTGTAAGTACTCAACTGAACAAAATCTATAACACTGGCCTTGTGGTTTTTTGGATATTTTACTGAACATTTTTTGCATAGTGCACCTTTTAAAGAGAATTAAATGGACTTTATTGCTTCTAAATGTCAGTGTATCGGGTGTGCATTTGTATGGTTGTTAATTTATTAACAGCTGTGGAAAGGTCACCCGTGTTTTAAAATGTTTGCCACAAAATGAAAATAGCCATTCACTCATACTCGTGTTATTCCAAATGTTCTTGTTTTCTGTGGAAGAAAAAACAAAATGAGAATTTAATATATAATTACATTCCAGAGAACCCGATTGTGTTTGAGGAACAGTCTTCACTCAAAAAAAGGAAACTGTTCATATTTACTCAGCATAATATTGTTCTAAATGTGTATGACATATATACAGATACAGATATTTGAAATAATGTTTGCAGCCAAATTTTACTTCCATTTAATGGAAAAACAGTGATACATTTCTTAAGTATTATGTTCCCCAGAAAAAGGAAAGTCTTACAGGTTTGGAATTAAAGGTTGGCGGTTTTTTGACCTTTTAAGTCCGTGTGTTAAATTTGAAAATTTGGTTTGATTTGACGTCAGATGTCGTTGGTTCTTTTCTCATGACTGATCGTAATTGATGTCAGAACTGATGATCCATACTTTAATGTGTGCAAGCACACTTTGTGTGTGTGTTCATCACCTTTCAGAATTGGAAAACCTGTAATATTGTCGTGGACGATTTTTACTGGTCTTTTTTTTTTTTTTTTTTTTTGCAGCTTGAAAGTCGGTTTCCATTACTTTCACTGTATGCTACAACAACAACAACAACAACAACAACAAAAAACCAGCCAGGACATTCTGCACAATATAATTTATTTTTGAAGAAAAAAGATGATATAATAATTGATATAATTGTAATCAAGTATGTGTGAAACAAGTAATGTATTTGGGTAACTCTCCTGTCTTTTTCCATCAGTGGAACTCATTCCAACCTCGAGAGCAGATCCTTCACGCGGCTCACTTTCACCATTGCCTACAGATACGCTCTGCCCCCATACAGCTTTCAAATTCGTGTGGGAGGCCTGTATATGATCTATGGCCTTTACAATACACAACTTGTGTGGCCTAAGGAAAAGGTGACCCGTGTCTATATTCTTTCACTATTTTTAATCAAGACCGATGATTGAGCATTACATGTAAATTGTTTCTGAATATGAGAAATGTACAGTTGATTGTGTCTGTTTTACTCAGATCAGGATTGCTTTGAAAGACTGGAACGATTTGCAGAAGCTTATCACAGAGGCAAAAGGTTGCCAGCATCTGGATGTTGTTTACATCTTTAAAAGGCTTTTGTCAGCTAAGGCCTTTTATTTCACCGCCATGCCCAAGAAGGTCAGGTGGTTCTACCTCTGCTATTGTGTTTTGGGGTGTATCTTTAACAGTGTCTGAAAAATCTCTCAAATGTGACTGACTCACAGCTAACGTTTGAAGCGAGCGAACGAGTTCAGCATGATGTGAATGAGGAGTTTCGGGCCCGCAAGGACAGAGTGGCTGAACTTGCTTCTTTTGAAATGCTAGGAGTGAGTATTTAGTATAGTGGAATGTTTTTATTGTAATAGTTCTTGATTATTTAAAACAGTTTTGACTGCATAATCTCTCTGGTCATGTAGATAATTTGAAATTAATTGATTATTGGTAATAGATGATTTGAAACGAATGAAGTGTTTTTCTTGATATACAGGAAATTGCAAACATTCACGGTCATTATGAGAGATTGAAGAAATCGTCAATGCCCACATCATCTGGAGTGACGCTGCTTAACCTGACGGATTTGCTTCGGAAATCTACTTTTGAGTACCAACAATGGCAGGACAAAATGGCAGTGAGTTGCTGGATTTCTAATACTATGCATTGACTACTTCAGTTTATATAACGGTCTTACTAGTGTCAGGGATGGGCAGTATTTCAGATACATGTATTTAAAATGCGTATTTGAAATGCAAAATACTATTTTGTATTTTAAAGCCTTTGGAAAACATCGAATGTAATTTGTATTTAAATACATTTAAGATTTAGCCTGACAAGCCAGACCCATATCAAGATGTTGGGTCTAGAAACTCACCATTGACAGGGCTCAATCCGAGGGGCGGGATAAACGGTTGTCTTTCAAATTCCCTCTGCACGCAATTGGATGGCGCCATGAGCGCCACAACCAACCAGAGCGAAGAAAAAGGTGAAGCCGAGCCAACGTTAGTTGATAGACTTTCGCCGTATCCGGTAGGCAAAACTTCGAACATATCATCTTTTCTTAAGAATGACTTCAGTGCCGTTCTTTGTTCTTTTCTCAAAGAAAAGCTTAACTCCAAGTCTTCCAGAGTCGCGGCCAAAACCGATTCAAAAGACAACCCCAACATTTTTGCACAACTTTTCTGGAATAAGGATGTCATGGTCAATTCTAGCATGACAAACCAGACCCACATCCAAGGGGCGGGATAAACGGCTGTCTTTCAAATTCCCTCTGCACGCAATTGGATAGCGCTAAAACCAACCAGAGCAACGAAGAAGGTGAAGCGGAGCTAGTTGATAGATTAAACTTTTGCCGTATCTGGTCGGCAAAACTCAGAACACATCTTCCTTACTTAAGAATGACATCAGTGCCGTTCCTTGTTCTTTTCTCAAATAAAAGCTTAACTTCAAGCCTTCCAGAGTCGCGGCCAAAGCTGATTCAAAAGACGGCTGTTCGCCAGCTTCTTTGTTTTCAAGTAGCATGCGGAACCGCCGCAACTCTGCCGTCATTATGTTAAGCCCGCCCACCGACTCTATACACGATGTGATTGGCCTGACCAGAGTTTGTTTTTTCCAGTTCGCAAGCCAACGGAGAGTTGTTAGCAAATTGGATTTGCTGCCGCTAGGATGCGTCTGGATTTCTAGTCTAGGTCAAGTCTACTTGTTGATTAAAGTAGCTTGTCAAATGTGTTTGAAGCATTAACGTTCCTGCATGTTAGGGATGGGTGATATCATATGACAATACATATCGTAGATTCGTAGTGATTATATAAATTGTGAATCGATGGAACTTTTTCTCAATCGTTTACATAGGCCTATCGGGGTAAGAAAATATATCTGTGCAGCTTTTAGTGGGCAGGAATAATTGGAATGTTGGAGTGGAAAAAGAAGCAAGAGCGAATGAGTTATTGGGTGTGATGTGATTTGTGTTATTATAACTGCCACGAAAGGAAATTCAAATTCACACTTGCAGGTTGGCAGGCAGTTTTTTACAAATAGGCCTACACTTTTGACTTAAAGACCTTTTTAATGCGGCAAGTGGTGGAATCAGCACACAGTTGCCGCTTTCTCTTTAGCTTTGTGCAGTTGAAGCCTTTCGCATGGCTTTGTGCAGACTTTCGCAATTCGCATGGCTCTACGCTGCGAACCTGCTTACTGCACGCGCTCCTCAGTAATGCTCCTAAACCTACAGGGCTTTTATGCTTGACGTGCTGTGCTCTCTTTTGTATAATTCTGTGAAACGACAGAGGGTGACTCTAAGTAATTGTTCTCCAAATCATCAAAAAGCAGCGATGAGAGGAAGTAGTTTGCCGAATAATTTGTCAGACACTCATCTGGTGAGAAAATTGTGAATAAATTGATTTCTTCACATATAAACTGATTAGGTCGTTGGTCATTTTGAGGACTCATGTGAAATTTTTTTTTTTAGTACACTTCTTAAACCCAAACCAAATAATCAAGTTAATCCCAGTAAACTTGAAACTGTGACTTGTTGTGACATTAAAACAAAAAATATTAATGAATAGGCCCAGATAGATTTCAGCCTAATAGGGACACCTCGACTGAATTGCCAATTTCACATGTATTTTCAAAATACAAAATACTGTATTTATATTTAAATAAATTTTTCCACACAGTATTTTGTATTTTAAATACATTTCCATGTATTTATGCCCATCTCTGACTAATGTTGCATTATTACATTTTGTTCTCAGGCTGCAAAGGATGAATCTAAAAAGGAAACCACTCCGAAATCAGAGGCGAGTTAACCCCTGCTAAGAACGTTCCATAGTTAAGACCCCTTTCTTATGGATACAAAAAAAGTGTCTGAATTTCTAAAAGAGACCTTGTGGCATTGTTTCTGCAGTCCTCCAGTAGAGCTGACCTGCTTGCCGCCATCAAGTCCAAATCATATGGTCACGTGTCAAAGGTTTGAGATTTTCTTGTTACTAATATTGCTGCTTTGCTTGTTGCGGTTGAGGATAGTACTAAAAAAACATTGACATCATTAATGCCATTGTTCAGTTTAAAGGGGTCATGAGTTTGTTTTCCATGCGTTTGAAACGTTCCAAAACAGTCCCATTTGTAACCTCACAATTTTCCTTGACATGCCCCGAACGCGAGTTTGTAAATCAAGTTAGAGTGTTTTTAAAGGGATGGTTCCCCCACAAATGAAACTGGTCATTTACTTACCCTCATGTTGTTCCAAATCTGCATGAAAATAAGATATTTTAAAGCTACACTGTGTAACTTTTTTAGTCTATTCTTAGCTAAAAACACTTAGTTCTTTCAAAAATATATGTGCTCATTAATGTATATTTACTTCTTTCAAGTAATAAAGTATTCTCGTAAGTTTATAATATGCCATTGAAAATACATAAGGTAATGGGATCTAATGGTGGTCGCCATGTTGCCCCTCCATCTTGAAAGTACATTAGCCAAAGAGGGACATACCGTAAATTCAAGCTTCGCCTTTCGCGTTTTAACCGGTTTTAACACTGTGCGCGTCAACTTGTTCAGACTTGTCTGGTGCATGCGCAGAGAGTTTTCATCTCAGCAGCTCCAGTAACAGAGTTATACGGAGTTTTCCTGGCTTGTTTATTCCTCAAAAGTCTGTTTTTCCTTGTGTGGTATTTCTGTGCGTTAATAACTCCGTAAGTAATAATAGTTATTGTCATTGTGGATGTGTTTCAGAGTGTGTCATCATGTAATTCAGTTGATGTTACCTCAGAAGTATTTTTGTGTCAACATACAATAGCGTAATGCTCACCTATTTGAATAGTCATTCAGTTATTAACAATGTTTATTCGTTTATAGAAAATATTTGCTTGTAATGTATGTTGATGGAAATATGTATCAGGTCTGATCGGCATATTAACACTTGTTATACAGAGCTAAACCTGCGCACACACTTTTGTAACCGGACACCGCTTGTTAGCAGCGGCAGCTCCGCTCCTTTTAATGCAGCTGCATTTAGCGCCTATATGTGGTAAAATAAGCTCTGGTTTACGGTTACATTATACAAATGTAACTTATAAGTATAGTTATACAGTTCTTAACTGTGTATATTCTGTCATGTCATTATCATGTATATTTACCATCCTAATTTGTTCTCTCACAGAAACCACATTTATGTACATATCCATGCAAACCTGTTTATGCCTTGCAATTGGATGACTGAATAAACATTACTATCATCAAAGTTCACTCTGGATTAGCTGCAGTTCTTTCTAGCCGAATAATTAGGCCAGTTGAGTTCCAACCATCCCACTGCGCACAGAATATCCCACAGGCACCGTGTCGAATGTGGACGAGGTCGAACTGGAAGCCATATTAATCTTGGACTAAATCGGCCACCGTAGGAGTTAAAACGAAATCGGAATTGAACAGAACAGAAACTAAAATTCACTGGATGGTCATATACAAGTTCACCACTAGATGGGGGAAAATATCACACAGTGTAGCTTTAAAGAATTGACCGTTCGCAAAGACCTCCATAGTATTTTTTTCCTATTATGTCAATGGGGTCCATCAACTGTCTGGTTACCAACATTCTTTAACCCTTAAATGCATACCTCGGGTCTTTAGCGACCCGAGACGTCATTCATTTTTTAAAGTTAGACATCAACCTTCTTAGTATTCCTCAATCAATCTATTTTAAACAGTATAAAAATAAAAAAGATATCATTTGAATGCCTGTTTTTCCATTAGTTTTTGTAGTGGTGGGCATAGATTATTTTTTTAAATTTAGATTAATCTCACTGTAATTTTGGAATTAATCTAGATTAAAATGGCTCATTTGAATTCTGCCGAAGGCATTCAGAATATGTGTACTCGTAAGTGATCGTTTGTCTTTTTGTAGTTTGAATAATAAATACTTCTGTCCCTTTAAGACCTGACGCACGCATGGATCCCAAACACTGTTCCTGTGAGCTGGTTACGACTGTGTTTACGTTAAAACTCACCAAGATGGGTATTGAGACATTTTTGAGTGTATTTGACCATAAATAAGCTGGAAAAAGGAGCTCATTTTTGCACTTGTATGTCAGAGGCGGCTTTATTACGGTATGCGTGTGTGCGCTTCAGATGCGAGCGCGAAATCTGCTGGAATTAGTAGAATTAACGTTATGTGCAACCCCGCGCGAAATTCAGACCGGTCACATCAATACTAACAAGTAGTCATGAGAAAAAAATGTTCAGAGGATTAAACCGGACTGAATAAGAGGAGGCGGGCTAAAATATCAAGGTGAAAGTCATCATATTTTGTGTAGTATAGACCCAGCTCCCAACCCAACTTTGAGAATAGATTAACGGCAATATTTTTTTTATCGCCCGATAAGAGTGTCACATTAATGCAGCACATTAACGCTTATAACGGCCCACCACTATTTTTTTTGTCAAAATTGTGTAGGGTCGCGTGTGTAATGACCCGAGGTGTGTAAGATGGTAAGTTTTTTTTTTTTTTTTCTTTTTTTTTTTTCTGCACAATAATAAATGAATCTATAATTACAAAATAACTGCACCTTTTATTCCACAAGGTGGCAATGTCGGATACACAATGATGAAGTGAAGTTTCACTCATAGTGACCTCAGACAGAAAACTAAACAATAATAATTATAATCTGCAAAACTTGAAATGGCTCAGCGATTTACTGCAGAGCAAATACTGAACACATTCAAATATTTGTGTCACTGTCACTTGATGATGGATCTGGTGAAGGAAGCCGTCAGTGATCAAAATATTTATTTTCAAGATGTTGAAAATGAGTTTTGAGAATATGCGTGAGATCACGAATATGACCCAGATGCAGAATGTACTGGGAAATGAGTTCTGACGAGGACAGTGGTGATGGTATAAAACATCTGCTCAAACTGAACCCTTCCAAACTCAAAAAGGTAATGAAATATGTTTTATTTTTATTCTTCTGTAATTGTTGCTCTAATATCAGGAGTTTTATATATTATCACGACAGGTATAGATCTATCCATGTTAGATATAGATCCGGGTCGCTAAAGACCCGAATATGTAAGAATGTTTGGCAAAACAAGTCATGCATTTAAGGGTTTCGCCGCTAGAGGTCACTTATTCAAAACAAAGGCATAGCTTGATGACGCCTGGATTTCGTGGAGCTTTTGTTATGCCACAGTCGTCACTTCCGCTTCTTCCACTCCTGCGTATTTGAGGTAACGCAGCGCTGTTTTATCATATTGGATATATTTGAGTGCATTGAAAGTTATGTTATAATGCTACTTCTTGGAAACATTTGAGATCATGTAAGTACACAAGTCAACAAAATTAATTATTATTAGTTATTTGTTTTTTTTATTTTTTAAATAACATCTTTTGAATTTTTCATCTTTTGTGTTCATCGGAAGAAAGAAACTCATACAGGTTTGGAACAACTTGAGTAAATGATTTTTGTTTTTTTGGGTGAACTATCCTTTTAACAACTCTTGTCTGTCCGTCGATCACGAGAGCTTGCTGTAAAAATGTGGACGGGAAATTATTTCTACAATTATTTTTATGTCTATGGAAACTCTTTGGAAAAACTCATGCTGTAGATGGTTTGTTTTTCTGCTCACATGGCTTTGGCACATGGTGTAAAGGGAAGAAAATCTAGGCGCCACAGAAAGGTTGAGCTGGTAACGTCAGGCTCTGGAACTGATCAAGCCCTGTTTAGTCGTAATAAAGGGAGACCCCCATCCCTCAGGACCAGAACCTATCGAAACTTTGGCAAACCAGGTCAGAATTGGCTACGGCCCTCTTTTAGACACTTAACCTCTTGATAACAATGGTAGTTCAAATTTTGGGTCAGAAAATTGATGCTGATATGTTCACTTTTCTCTGAAAAAGGGGAGCCAGAACAGATACAGGACTGGCTTCTGAGTGTGATGGAGGAAGACAAAACTGCATGTAAGTGTGGTTTCAATAAACAGAATTTTACTTTGGTACATTCAACTTGTATATTATATTTTACCTGATTATCTCTTTCAGTGAGACGCAAAGACCGGAGAAGATTCAAGTGGTGAAATGACTATATCGCACTGGACAAAGTCATTCATTATTTGAAAACATAAATTGCACAAAACGGCACATTTTCATCCTAGCATCTGTTAAAATTGATAGGTTGTCAAACATTGCATTATGTAATTCAGTGTTTTATTTTATAAAATGGATACTTGAAGGCTAAAGAATTTCATTATTTCTTATGTTTTGGTTTGCACAAAATATTAAATGTTTATAATAGAGATGTTGCTGTCCTCCTTTCATTTCTGGTATGAAATACAAATCTCCTGCTTAGCTGGATGCATTGTTCATATTGGGAAAGCACAGGTTGTTTAACAATAAATTCATCAAATTTAGATGAGCGTTTATTTTTAGAAAGCCTTGATGTTCTTCATGATGTTACACCGCTTCAGCCAAATAATTTCAAATGTTATGTGGCAGTAAATGAATAGCTGTGTAAAGTCTCCCTCTAGTGGACAAATGTTCAAACGTCACTACACCAGGTTCTCTTTTTCCATGTTATTTTTTTGAAGCATCATTGACACCACTCTTTTACACAGTGGCCACAAGTATGACGTAGCATGATAGTCCCACAGGGTAAATGAAATCCGATTCAGTTAGGGGAAACCCTTTCATCTGACCACAAAGACCCCTCTGTGTCTGGTATGCTCCACATTGTCATACCACTGTTGTAATCACCATGAGAAAGGCAGTGTTAAAGGTCTAAATCCAGTCTTGGTGTAGTGCTGCTCTGTCAAGTCTATTTAAACCCATGAGATGCCGTGGTACCAGTGTCATCAGAACTTCTCATTACACATATCCTTGACATGTGTTCACAAGAAACCTTATTTGCTAAATGAGGAACGTGATTAATTTTCCCCTTTTCTATTAAAGGGTTAGTTCAACCAAAAATGAAAATAATGTAATTTATTACTCACCCTCATGCTGTTCCACACCCATAAGACCTCCGTTCATCTTCGGAACACAAACTAAGATATTTTAGTTGAAATCCGATGGCTCAGTGAGGGCTGCATAGCCAGCAATTTGACATTTCCTCCCTCAAGATCCATTAATGTACTAAAATAATGTACATATTTAAAAAAATCCATGTGAGTACAGTGGTTCCATATTAATATTATAAAGCGACGATAATATTTTTGGTGCGCCCAAAAAAATTAAATAACATTTTATATAGTGATAACCATGGTGACACTGATTCATGAAACTTCGGAGCATGTCAAACCGCCAAACTGCTGAAATCACGTGACTTTTTGCGCTCCGAACCACTGAATCGACTCACTGATTCAATACGCTCCGAAGCTTCATGCTTTCATTATCACTATATAAGTCGTTATTTAGTTTTTTTGGCGCACCAAAAATATTATCGTCGCTTTATAATATTAATATTGAACCACTGTACTCACATGGACTGATTTAAATATGTTTTTAGTACATTAATGGATCCTGAGAGCGTAAATTTCATTGCTGCTTATTTCAGACCTTACTGAGCCATTGGATTGCAACAAAAATATCTTAATTTGTGTTCCGAAGATGAACAAAGGTCTTGCGGGTGTGGAACGGCATGAGGGTGAGTAATAAAAAAAATATTTTTGGGTGAATGAACCCTTTAAGATGATAATTGATCAAAAAATTCTAAATTAGAAGGCATTTCAAATTACCCTTTTAATTATTTACTCATTTAACTATTTTTAAAAAAAAAATACTATTTTGTTTTTTGCATTACTTTGGTTCCCTACATTATTACAGAAAACCGGCACGGTAATCACATGACATTTTCAAGAAGCTTTCTTTGTGTGCGCAAACATCCAAAGCGGCCGGAAAGCTGCCTTCAGACAGAGCGTGAACAGAATTGAGTTCTGTCGTCTTGCACTTGAACGGACAAATTCACACAGAATTATGTAAAATGCCTGTATCGGCAAGTATAGTCTAAGTGCACATAGACAGATGAGAAAGACGAGTGTGTAACAGTATGTTGGATACGTGCAGCTCTTAAAGTGACAGCAACCTAATGCTGTCTTTGTCCTTAATATTCATCTAAAAAGAAAAGAAAATCACCTACTGCTCTTAACTGAACTTTTGAAACATTGATAAGGATAATCGGTATTTAATTTATACAGTGAAGAATGCAGTGTTATTTTATATTCAATTTCTGTAGGCTACCTGAAATTGTGATGTTTCACTGGTATCTAAAAATTTGAACCACTGTAGAATGAAAATCCTTCTCCGGAGCAGCTCAAAATATTCACTGCGCTAATGAAAGATGAGCGACAGAATTAACACTGAAAGTATAACAGAAGCTCCTACAATAGCCTACATTTTAACAGGCATTATTAGCGTGAAAATGACCTGAAAGAAGTATTTATTTGCTAAATGAATTAAGCCAACTTATTTTATTCATATTCCTTTAGTTTCTCAAGCCAAAATGTTTAAAAATTACAAATGCATTGAATATACAGGTACTCTGTATCAGCAAGTAGCCCTACCAAAAATGAAAGTATCAGTATAATAGTTTGGCAATTATAAAAATGATAAAAAATGTGTAGTCCTATCAGAAAATAATAATTTGATTCTAAATTATGAGGTATTTATTTCATGAGCCATTGAAATAGTTTTTTTTTATGCTTCCTGTTCTGCATCAGTGTATTTTTTTTAAGTTACTTGTGATTTTTACATTTATACTGTTGCACAGGTTAAATATTTAAAATATGTTTTGTCCTTCGGGTGGCGCTTGACTACAAAGCCGACAACTCAAAGGCCACAATTAAATCTTATTTCGACGTTTTTGTCTTTGAGACATTTGTAACGAATGATTTAAGGGAGTTATTTCTTAGTATTTGTTCCGCCATTCGTACAAATATAGAAATCCTCAGCAATGCCTATTGCCTACAAAATGCTAAGGCTACTTACAACCGAGTGTGATTGGTGGAGCCTGACCAGCGAAGAGAAAAGTAACAGGTACCACGCTGTGAAAGCGCCATTAAAACCAGCTGGTTCAGAATTGTCCTCCTGTTCGATAATTTACATTTGAAAATGACACAAAAGTTAATATCCAATGAATATTTTATGTGCAGTGGATAACTGAGGACGATTTTTTATTCGGACTCATCGTGGTAATTGCTGAGCACCGCTCATTTTGATATCTATCAGTTTCATACTAGTTATTATGATTTATTAGTGAATAATAGTGTCTGCTGACCGTACTTGAGAATGACCGGGACTTACCGTGCGTCATTACTAGCGCGCGTCCCCGCCTTCGTCTACGTAAGCCTCCTCATCTGTCGCCCTCCCTGCCTCCCCGCTTAATAACGGACGGGTACTTCCTAGCTCTAGTCAAATAGCCAGACACTCTATTTTACCAATGCCTCTTGTGGTTTGAAGACTCGGGGATTGTATAGCTATGCGCCGAACAATATCATCTGCCATTGTTTAGCGCAGCTCCGCACGCGCTTGTGTTTACATCATCTCACGGGCAGCGCGTGTGATATTGATTCAGGGTAAAGAGCCGTTTCGGTTTCACGATGGCAAGCGAGGCGCTCCACAGATTCGTTTGCCTTTGTCGATACCTACAGGACCCCTGCCATGTCGCCAGATTCCAGCAGTTTTGCGGCGTCCGCGGGACGTTTCCTAAAAAAACAACCGAGGTTGGCGAGAGTGCCGCGAAGCTCGCGGTCAATGGTGCTTGCGCGGGGCAGTGTCAGGAAGAGCGCGCGGCTAGTGGGGATTCAGCACAAGGACTCCCGGGCCAAAGGCTGAGAAAAAGTTTAAATACCGCTGGAAATGTTGAACAGGACGAGTATCCCTATGCTTCTCACAACGACCCCTCGGAGCGAGAGACAGAGAGGGACCCAAAAGACAGAGTGAAGCCTTTACGCAGGAACTCTTTGACTGGTGATGTTGGCCAGGAGTTCATTATCGAGAACAAGTTTCTCTTCTATCTCTTCACCATTGGTACCGAGCTGGGCAATGAGATGTTTTTCATCGTGTTCTTCCCCTTCTTGATGTGGAACGTCGATCCCTATGTGAGCCGGCAGATCATAGTGGTGTGGGCCTGGGTGCTGTTCTTCGGGCAGTCCACGAAAGACCTGATTCGGTGGACCCGTCCTGCCTCTCCTCCTGTGGTTAAAGTGGAGGTGTTCTACAATACTGAGTACAGCATGCCCTCCACACATGCCATGACCGGCACCGCGATGCCCTTCACTCTGTTCATGCTCACCTGCAGCCGGTGGGAGGTAACGTTACAGTAGCCTATAGTATACACCAATCTATAAGCTTACCCACGTGAAGCAAGTAGAAAGCTGACATTTTTATTTTTGCATAATATGCATTAGCACTTATTCCTAGTGATTAGTATAATTTCAATTAGTCACTTGTACCTTCATTCATTAAAGAAACATTAAAGTTAAAGAAACAATCGGAGATATTAAATAATATCTTGGCTCTTCCCAGCTTTGTAATGGCATTGAAAAGTGCCTTAGTTTTTGAAGCTCCAAAATGTGCATCCTTCCATCATAAAAGTAATCCATACGGCTCCAGGGGGTTAATATATGCCTTCTGAAGCGAAGCGATGGATTTTTGTAAGATAATATCCATATTTAAAACTTAATAAACTATAATCACTGGATTCCGGCAGCAGTCGTACACGCTTTCACGAGAGAGTCGAGTTCCGGTGGAAGGGTGACCTCTGACCCGACGTATGACAGCTCCTCTTCTCTTATATCGAAATCCTCTGGCTTTTTTTCTTCTTCAAAACTTCTCGTTATAGACTTCTAATTTGTGACTGGCGTTTGTTTTGCTCTATCCTCTGCGCTTCCACTAAGCTTACGCGTCATACGTTAGACCCTTCCGCCAGATCTCGAGACTCTCATGAACCCGTGTATGGCCACTGTCGGAAGATGATGATTTGATGTCGGGTCCATTAAAGGGTTAATTCACCAAAAAATTAAAATTCTGTCATTAATTACTCACCCTTATGTCCTTCCAAACCTGTAAGACCTTCGTTCATCTTCAGGAACATAAATGTAGATCTTTTTGATGAAATCCGAGAGCTCTCTGACCCCCAAATAGACAGCAACGTTATAACAACTTTCAAGGCCCAGAAATTTAGTTAAGACATCGTTAAAATAGTCCATGTGAATAAAGTGTTTCAACCTTAATGTTATGAAGCGATGAGAATACTTTTTGTGCGCAAAAAATAAAAACAACAATAACTCATCAGGGTTTTTTCCTGGGTCAAAAATGGTCTTCGGTGGTGACTGACAGACATGGTCATCCATACACACACACACACACGCACGCACAGTAAAAAAGTACTCTACCCACGTAATCTGCAAGCGCAATACTGACAATACATTTGAGATAAATTCAAAGAAAGTTTGTAATTTTTGCTTATCTTATTTTGATACCTTATTTTTACACTATTTACAGATAATAGTTTTGGTTTATAATCATATCAATATTAAAAAGTAGTATTAAAAAAAGGATCAAATAGCCTAATTTTCTGCCATATACAATTTCATAAAATTATCAGCTAGCTAATAACAAATTTGTTCGGGGTTCACCTCACTCCAGTCTAAACTAAATGATTTATAGGCTATTTATTTTACTACACATTGTGAACATAAATAAGCTGAAAGACTGTGGATAATTAAAACTAACTCTTACCCCTACTCTTGCTAAATTGGGTAAGCACACTTGTGTTCTCATTTCAGAGATGTTCTGAGTAAATGATTAAACTGATTGGTGAGTTCAGTGTTGGACAGATCAGTTGTTCTAACCAGTCGTTAAAATGATTCGGTTCAAAGGAGTCATTAGGTTGCGAATCGGACATTAGCAGACGCTTTGTGTGCGAATCCCGTCTGTTAGAACATCGCGAAAGATTTGTCAACACACAGAAAACACTTCATAACTGGATAGGATTTTGTTTCCCGTTTATTGAAAGTATGGTTTATGTCAGCTGGTCAGAGAAGAGTCAACGTTTTTTATAGCGCAATTCACACCCAGCGGTAATGAAAGGAAAACATCGTCTGATACTAGTGCCACGTGCAACATGGATTCGGTCTTCCGACCTTTTGATTTTGATTAACGTTATATGTGAAATATTAGAAAGCGAATGCTTATTTTGAAGACAGAGAGCGTGTGAGCGGGGGAGGAGCTCTGATCGTTCTCTCTGTCACTCAGTTAATGCAAGCCAGCAGTCATCTATTCTACATCACTCATAAATCACAATAACTGATCAAATAAGGCTTTGGCGGGACAAAAATTGTTTTGGCGGCCGGCAAAAAATTTTCAATGTAGGAAAAACCCTGCTCATTCAACAATTTCTTCTCTTCCATGTCAGCCTCCAACGCTGTTGACGTAGTAAACACAGTGCAGCGCTTCCGGGTTCTACATCAGAACGCCGGCTCAATATTGGCCAGCTCCTGCGTCAGCATCACAGGCATGTGTCCGTTGTGCTCACGTGAACGGAGTCAGCCAATGGTGAGCTGGTGTTCTGACGTAAATTGTAGAATAAAGTTTTTTTTTTTTTTTTTGCTTTTCATATATAATGACAAGCCATTCTGACTTGTCATTACATATGACAAGTAAAAAATAATTATATTTAAAGGATTAGTTCACTTTTAAATAAACTTTTGCTGATAATTTACTCACCCCCATGTCATTCAAGATGTCCTTGTCTTTCTTTCTGCAGTCGAAAAGAAATTAAGGTTTTTGATGAATACATTCCAGGATTTTTCTCCATGGACTTCAATGGGGTCCAAACGGTTCAAGGTCCAAATGACCGTTTCAGTACAGCTTCAAAGGGCTTTAAACGATACCAGACGATGAATAAGGGCCTTATCTAACGAAACGATCAGTTTCTGCGAGAAACCGAGCAGGATTTATGCTGTTATTTTACCTCTTATCAGACGAACGTGATCGTCTCTGAGCTCCGCCATAACTTCCGCTAAGTGAGGTCAAAATACGAATGTGGTCATAGATATATCGATCGTAGATGCCTCATTCTACTGATCCGTGCAGGCACTAATGAGGCATCTACGTATACATCTATGACCATGCTCGTATTTTTCCTGGAATGTTTTTATCAAAAACCTTAATTTCTTTTTGACTGCAGAAAGAAAGACATGGACATCTTGGATGACATGTGGGTGAGTAAATTATCAGCAAAAGTTTATTTAAAAGTGAACTAATCCTTTAATGACATAAGAAATATATTTAGTGTAGCGGTGTCATGCCTTGTTCCTAGAACACGTCCTGGTGTACCAGTGTTTTGTAAATGAGTACTATTAGAGTACTATTGGAAAAGATGTCTTTAGATGTTTTTTGAAAATGGCTACAGACTCGGCTGCTCGAATAGAGATAGGCAGGTCATTCCACCAGGTGGGAACGGTCCAGGAAAAGGTCTGTGAGAGTGATTTCATGCTTCTTTGGGATGGCACCACGAGGCGTCGTTCACTTGCGGAACGCAAGCTTCTGGAGGGTGTCTGAACGAGCGAGTTTAGGTATATTGGTGCAGAGCCAGTAGTTGCTTTGAAGGCGAGCATCAGTGTTCCTGAATTTGATTTGAGCGGCTATTAGCAGCCAGTGCAGGCTGATGAAGAGAGGGGTGACCCTCGTCGCTGCATTCTGGATCAGTTGCAGGGGTTTGATAGTGCATGCCGGAAGGCCTGCTAGAAGAGCATTACAGTAGTCCAGTCTGGAGAGAACAAGAGCTTGGACCAGGAGTTGTGTGGCCTGCTCTGATAGGAAGGGACTAATCTTCCTAATGTTGTATAAGATAACGCAAACTCCTGGACGGAGTTATGGTCGATGAACCTAATAAGCTGAAGCAAAACTAAAATAGTAGGAGAGCCACAGTTAGCGATTCTTGTGCCCGGTAAAAAAAACCTTCATCACAGGCTCTCTGGCACACAACTCTGTTGAAATTGTGACCGATTTCTGGGCCTGGAACAAAAGGTTCAGTTGATCCACCCTTTTTCGGTGGCCCTGATTATTAGTACTTAATGAATAGAGCTAGTAAAGCTGGTATATGTAACAGCAAAAATTGGAATGCATACATGCATGATACCTGAACCAGAATTACAATAGCAAACATGTTCAATTCGTTACTAACAATTGAATAGTTACTAGTAACAAAATAAGCAGTACCAGTGATAAACTGAATGGAAAGTGCTAGTATTTAATGAATAGGCCTTATTTGTGAATTTGAAAAAAAGATACTTTAGTAATAAAATATATGCTAGTAAATGAAAATAAATACAAGTTAGGTCTATGGAGTACATGTTAGGGTGACTTGCCGTACTGTGTTAGGTGTGCTGTATTCTTTCTGAACATCTGTCCTCATTATCAAAACAACCTGGTCGGTTATCATGCAAACACCAGATAATAATATCCAGATGCCAGCCTTTTCAGATTTCTTGAGACCTTTTAATGTATCATTTATCTGAAGCGAATTCCTTTAGAAAATGTTATTGAAGAATGAATGGAATGCTCTAAAATGCATTTTGCCTGAGCCAAAAGTTCTAATTTATTGCACCCATAACCCTTTAAAGGGCAGAAACATAAACGTTTTGCAGTCTCTATATACATACTACAAACATTCAATCCCAGCCTCTCATCATCCAACAATATCTTTGGAATCACTTTCACAGTGATTTCTTTTCTTTTTTTTAGCTGATGAATGATAAAAACAATGACAGCCAATCAGAATCCATCCTGCATTCTTGATGTGACTGGTCCTTTATTTTAATGCTTTGTTCTCAAAACTTGCCACAACTTGCAGCATCAAAAACAGTGAAATAAGCCGTTTCTCTTAAGGGGAAGTGATATGTTTTTACTTTCTATATTCAATTAATTTAGTCCATGCTTTGGAAGTTCATTCAGTTGAATGTTGACATGCTAGAATGATTGTTAATGTTTTTTTTAAACATTGATTTACAGATCACAAAAGTTGTCTGTCCTTACTAAGTCTATTGCATTGTGGAAAATTGTTTTACTTTTTCATATTATTGTAGAACTGACTCGTCTGGCAAATCGAGGTTCCCAGTGAATGCATTTCTAGACAGGTCATTAATCACTATCTTTTTACAAAATATGCAGGCTTTGTTACTTAACCACTAAAGGTCTGTGCAGTTCACTCTATGATTCATAAATATGGATTTCTCTGCTGGGTTGTCTTAATCATATGCTTGTTGGTCAAATAAATCATTACATTCAACAATAATTAGCATATAGTCAGAAGAGGTTGTGCTATTGCTTATGATAGCTCTTTTTGATACGTCTATTATATACGCCAGAGATTTGATCTTGTTCTGTAGAAAGCTTTTCTCGGTCTCTTGCTTTTGATGGATTTTCATAGATGATCATTGTTTTTCCCCAGCACTTCCTCTGCAGTCAGCAGAAACTGACTGATAATGTGCCGTGTACCCACTGAAGCCTGACTTCTTATCCATCTGTTTGAGCACAAAACGGAACAATCTCTATAGTTTATGTTCTTGCTTTCATATCCTCTTAAATTAAGCAGGAACCCAGAAACAATAGGCTCAAACATGTTTCCTCTTCTTTCACCGTTGCGCTATCTTGTTGATTTTCTGCAGATGATTGATCCAAGTATTTTGCCAATGCCAAACTAGCGGTTTTGTATTCATGTTTGTACTTTAACAACCATTGTAATTTATTCATTTTTCAAGGAAACTGAAGATTTGTATTAAACTTTATTTTGGAAGTTGCAGATGAGAACCAGTGAGGTCCAGTCAGCTCTTTTTACATTGTCAATGTTGATGGGTTTGTGGGAGGTACTGGTGTATTGCCCAGACTGCTGGAGTGAATAAATGCATGAGCACAGAAAAAAAAGTTCAGCCGAATGCCAAAAATGAATAGATCTGTTGTCTGAGTGATGAGAAATCTGCAGATCAGCAACCCTAGTGCCTTCTTAAGGAACTTTGGCCTACTCTGTCTGATACTGTTGCTTAAAGGGATAGTTCACCCAAAAATGAAAATTACCCCATGATTTACCTCAAGCCACCCTAGGTGTATATGATGACATTCTTCTTTCAGACATATATAATCAGAGTTATATTAAAAAATGTCCTGGCTAATCCAAGCTTTATAATGGCAGTGAATGGGAGCCCAAAATTTGATGTCCAAAAAGTGCATCCATCCATTATAAACGTAATCCCCACGGCTCCTGGGGGTTAATAAAGGCCTTCTGAAGTGATTCGATAGGTTTGTGAAAGAAAAATATCCATATTTAAAACTTTATAAAGTAAAATATCTAGCTTCCACCAGATCGTCTTCTGTATTCAACGCCTCTCGCAGTTCAAAACACTTACACTACGTCCTACGTCATGCCAGTTATGCCTTTTTCTTAAATTGAATACAGAAGACAGTCTGGCAGAAGCTAGATATTTTACTTTATAACGTGTCAAATATTTAAAAAAAAAATCTTACACATTGCTTCACTTCAGAAGGCCTTTATTAACCCGGAGCCGTGTGGATTACTTAATAATGGATGGATGCACTTTTTTGGGCTTCAAATTTTGGGCTCCCATTCACTGCCATTATAAAGCTTGGAAGAGTCAGGGCATTTTTAAATATAACTCCAATTGTGTTCGTCTGAAAAAAGAATGTCATATACACATAGGATGGATTGAGGAGGGTGAGTAAATCATGGGCTAATTTTCATTTTTGGGTGAACTATCCCTTTATTTAGAGGTTGATCATCATAGGTAGGCCTACCGTAAGTTATAAGCTTTTAGTCCTTTACTAAGGCCTGTCTCCCACCGCACATGTAAGCAGAGCACAAACAGCATGTATATTTTTCGGCACCCATTTTAACAGATTAGAGCATGCAACACATTTTACCATAAAATCGTATAAGTGATGTATTCTTGATTCACAGTCACCATATAGCACTGTGAAAAAACTACACGAAAACACATTATCTGCAGGACTTTTTGCACAAACGTCAAAGGCCTGTTTAAATGATTAAAACTAGAAGTATATCTTAACTTTAAGATTACTTATCATGTAAACTACATATGCATGGCTGGCTTTATGCATGGGCATTCTATGCTCACACGTCCGGAAGAGCCAAAATGTCTTTTGCCTATATCACAATATGAGGTCAATCTGGCCCTGTACATATATACAGCATGTTATATGCATATGTGTGGGACAGTAGGAGGAGAACACGCGTTCATAAGATTTTTTTTTTTAATTGCTTAAAAACAGTAATATTGGGAAATAATATTATTACAATTTAAAATAACCCTTTCTCTTTTGAGTATGTTTTAAAATGTATTTTATTCCTGTGATGTCCTTTTTATAAACTTTTACTGACACCAACCCTTTGAACAGAAGTGTATATTATGCACTATGTTGGAAATTTACATTGGAAGTTGGAACTTTTATTATTTATTGCTAAAATATAGAATTTTAATGCCCTGTAAAAATAATTTAGATCATGTTTTTTAATTGTGATGAAATGACTTTACTGCCTATTGAACTGCAGTTCCCTCTTAAGTCTCTCCTCTCTGTGTTCAACAGTACCCGTTCATGATTGGACTGAGCATAGCTCTATTCTGGTGTGTCCTTGTGTGCATCAGCAGGATCTATATGGGCATGCACTCTGTCCTGGTGAGTAATGTTTTCATTACATTTAAAGTGCCCCTATTATTCTATTTTAAAGGTTCCTAATTTTGTTTTGGAGGTCTCCTACAACAGGTGTACATGCATCAAAGGTCAAAAAACACTTTCATTTTCTCATACTATACATTGCACATCACCACAATGTTCAATAAATCTTAAAAACGACTCGTCTGTCTCTCTAAATCCCTCCTTTCCGAGAGCTACTCTGCTCTGATTTGCCAGATAGCCCAGTCTATTGATTGGTCTACCGCTTACTGGGCATGTCGGAAGCTAAACAACCATTACCATAACTGAATTTCAGCTCAGGAGGCTTCCTCTGTCCTCAGCAATTGTACTCACTGTATAGAGAGTAATGATGACGTTAATTTTACCATATCAATCCGAGCGGAAGTCCGATGATGAAACATTGGAAGAACTAGTTATTCAACCCAAACCTCCATCGTAAGGACGACTTGAACAGGACGTTTCTCAGTGATACGCTACTCATTTTGAGGTACATTATGAGATGTTGCAACTGTAATTCCTCACCATCATCATTAACAAGTGTATGTCCATCAACAAACCCATGTGTGTATTTTTAATTTATTGCGCTGCACATGCAGGAACTGTATCAATAACAGCGCATATGTTAGCCCAGCACTAACGTGAATGACTGATCTAACATTAAAGTTTGCAAAACAAATCCTTCATCTTTACTCAAAGTAGTAAGAACAACAGACAATCTGCATTAATAGACACAGTTTTAGGTAATAGTGGGCCACAGCTGATTTGCAGAAGTATAGAAATAACATGAGTTAGCAGGAAACATACACATAAGACACAAAACTACGTATTTTGAACACCCAGTAGAAAATATATACATCAATAATTAATCATACTTGCAGGTTGTGATTCTGAGGAGCAAGCTGGTCCAAATAATTTGGGTACTGACCCCTTTTTCAAGAGCAAGTGTTTTGTGACTCCTGTGTTGAACTCTGAGATTTGAGAAGCAGCCGTCAGTAAAATGACGTGTTTGTGGGCAGACAACGTACAACCTATTCGTACATCATAGACGGGCATTATGCAAATTAATTTTCTAGTGACGTAGAACCATAAGGCATTGGGATTCAAATTACGAAGCTATATTATACACTGCATGAAAGGGAATATAAAAAAAAAAACATTATTGCCTAGAAGGAACAGTCATGGGTTATGGAACAACATGGGTCAGTAAATGATTTGACAGAAAGACAGAATTTAAATTTTTGGATGAACTATCCCTTTAAAAGCTATGACCATGTCAGACAGTTGCACTGGTAAGAGCGCGATGGTTATTCAGAGCGTCTTAATATGTTTTATGTAGTTCAGGCACCTTCAGCTGTCCACTATATAATTTGCTCTCTCCACAGCTTTTGAGGTTGAGCAACTTTCCAGCAGCTTCGTGACTAAGGCTTCAAGAAGCGTAATATATGCTGCTTCAGTCTTTGCAACCCTCTCCTGTCAGTAGAGCCCCTGAAATGAAGCAAATCAGTGAGTCCTCACGGCTGACTCAGTATCCTCTGATCTTCGAATGCCTGTCTGTTTTCCACGCTGTTCCTCACAGAAGATCTCTGATTGGATAATTGCTTCCCTTGAGAAGCTCGAAACACAAGCTTTGCTTTAGTCGTCAAGATCGACATGCTGCGTATTAGTCATCATTTCTGCAGGTTTCACATGCAGCGTTACAACTTCACACACCTGTTATTTTTTAATAAAGCCTGTGTGTCTTTATCTGCTTAAACGCTGTTGGTGAGAGCGGACCGATTTAGAAGCAGATGCTGGTTGCCTAGGTGATGGAACCTTGTTATTTTAATGCTGTGCTCTTGAGGAAGGTGGCTGAATCATCTCTGTGGAAATCTGCACACCCAATGATTTAGGAAGTCTAGATCGTGTACTGTGTGAATATTTTGGGAACAGTTCAGTCCACTGAAGTCTGTGGAACAGAGCATAAAGGGTACAAAACGCACACCATTTCTGCCAATATCATGTTAATCGTGAGTACCTATAGAGTAGTATTGCATCCTTCATATCTCTGAAGAGTCTTTAGTTTTATTTATAAAAGACAGATGCACTGTACCAATTCTTTCCAAAAACAGTCAAACTTGTGGTGCGTGCAGTGGGCGGAGCTAAAGAGTCACAAGCACACACACACACAATACATCATGGCATTATCCCTGGATAACTTTCGATTCACTATATGTTCATGTTATTTTCATTATATGCACTTACACGCCAATTGCCAACAAAACAGACATTTGATGCAGTTTCACTCACCGCCAGCGGTACTCTTTCAAACATAGCTCGGTATCTCACATATGGGAACGCCCCCAGGCGTGATAGACTATGGAAGCACCAATTACACCACGTCTGTCCGAAGGATGGACCAATCACAGCTCATACAAGGAGCCCACCCTCTCCCTATATATATTGCTGTGATCCCCGAAAACGGCATTCTTGTTCTCTTCCCCGTGAAGACTTTCCTTTAGCACCTGTCCTGCTTCAGTTCACAAACGTACCGTCAAGGTAGACGTTGCCGAACGCAGTGCAGACTAAATCTGTTGTGGATTTCTACTCGTTACTGAGTCATTTTCTTATTGTAGCTAACGCGTTAAGGCGAGCTAAACTTCATTTACTCACCATGTCGAAGGTGTCCAAGACCGCAGCGGAGAAAGAGGCCTCTTCGCGCTCGTGTCCGGCAGCATGCGGTTTCATGATCTCAGGCAGGGATTCGCATCTGATGTGCATCGCATGCATGGGTGTCAAGCACGCTCAGGCTGCACTGGCGGATGCGGAGAGTTGCGCGCACTGTCGTGTAATGCCGGCCAGGGTCTTAGAGAGAAGGCTTCGTGTGGCCGCTTCTTCTAAAGAGGATCCGGTTCTCTCTTCCGTCCCTCCTTCTACAAAGGTGATCCCGTCCTCTTCCACACAGAATCCTTCCTCTTGGGGGGAGATTATGGACGTAGATTCACCTATGCCGCTTTTCGATCAGCTACTCACGGAAGGCGATGAGGGGGAGGGAGACGAGGAGGAGGATGAGGAGATGTTAGCTCGCCTCCTCCGTGATGAGCCGGATGATGAGGAAGATGATGCAATCCTGTCTGCGGCGCAAGCGTCCAGGCCAGTGAGCGCGCTAAGCGGCGACATGGCGTCAACGGTCGTAGACTGCGACCTAGTGGAAGTTTGCAAACGTGCAGCGACCAAGCTTGGCATCGATTGGCCCGTAACTCCTGGGGATCCAGGAGTTAAACGGGATATCTATGACGGGAAAAGGCTCCCTGCTCGCCTTCCACCGGCGAAACAACTTCTTCCCACGTTGCCAGCGTGTGTAGCGGAGATGAAGCGATCGTGGGACATGCCCTTTTCTCACCGGGTGCCCGTCAAGGGTTACTCGTCACTCAATGTGAGTGAAATGGAAGGGCTAGGGCTTTCTAACCCCCCCACGGTCGAGCAGTCAGTGGCCCACCACCTGCATCCAAACAGGCGGACCACTCTCTCATCTGCCAGTCCCTCCCTCCCGGGAAAAATGGAACGCTTCACCGCTTCCATGTACCAAAAAATATATAAATCCTCTGGACTGGCAGTGCGGGCACTTAATGTCACTTCATTGTTGACAGCCTATCAAGCCGAGTTGTTGGAGGAGCTGGGCACTCAGCTGGACGCCGGAAATCCAAACCCGGCTGTCTGGGAGGAGATCTGCAACATAACGGATCTCAATTTGCGCACCTCACGTGGCGCGGTGCAAAGCTGCGGCCGTACTATGGCTCTTGCCGTCGCAGGCGAGAGATCGCTATGGCTAAATCTCTCGAGCATCGGAGACAAAGAGAAGTTAGATTTTCTCGATGCTCCAATGGATGCTAGTGGGCTGTTTGGCACGGCCGTTGCAGCGATGAGACAGCGATGCGACCTTCAGAAGAAGGAGGGTGAGGCATTCGACATATGCCTGCCACGCAAGAGAGCACCGCGTCCTCCTGTTCCCCCGCGTCCTGTTCCTCTGGCACGGAACAGGAGGTTTTTGAATGCATCCAGGCCCGCGAAACCCCAGAGCACGGAGCAGGCGGCTCGTCCCCCCGCTGCTTCAAACGCTAAACCGTGGGCAAAGCAGTCATTCGCGGCGACAGCCGCAAAGTCAGCTATCCCGTCCTACAAAAAGAGGAGGGATACCTAGGACGCAATTTCTGCATGGGAGGGACGACAGCACCTAGGGTTCTCTGTGATGTCCCCTCCCGAGTCCGCCATATCTGTTCCCCCACCCGCGAAGAAGCGGAGGATGTGGAGTTTGGACGAGAAAATGGTTCCAAGTTGTGGTCAGGCCAGTTCAGCTTCCCCTCGACACACAAGGTTCCGTCGAGTGCAAAACACTCAACCACCAGTAGGTGGTCTGTTGGGTACAAGCACAAGTTCTCAAGTGCATTGTCACAAAGCACTTCAGCCCCTGGGTTTAAAAATAATTAAAAATTCTCTGTCGCATCCAGGCTCACTGCCGAGGGCGCAGAACAACAAAAACAAAATAACAGCAATGAACCCAGAAATAAAGCGGTCTCTGAGCTTCACAGAGCCTGGCCGTTTTTCTCTCGGTCCACTAGATGGCGCCTTAACCCCATCTATGGATTTGGTTCAGCTGAACCCGTTGGCTCTTTGCCAAGAGGCTTGGAGACAGTGTTCTGCGCACCCGTGGGTCCTCACGACGGTAACCAAAGGTTACAGGCTTCAGTTTGCTGTAAAACCACCCCCGTTCAACGGGGTCATAGCATCTGTAGCAAATGGGGATTCAGCGCGTGTGTTGGAAGAGGAAATATCCTCCCTCTTAGAGAAAAGAGCTATAAGACGGGTTCCAGAGGGGGAAACTCAAAAAGGCTTTTACTCCCGTTATTTTCTAATTCCAAAGAAAGACGGGGGTTTGCGCCCGATAATGGACCTACGTGTTCTAAACAAACACTTGAGGAAGTACAAATTCAGGATGCTCACTGTCACAACTCTCATGCGCGCTATCCGCAGGGACGATTGGTTCACCGCGGTAGATCTCAAGGATGCTTACTTTCATATAAGCATCTATCCTGCGCACAGGAAATATCTCAGGTTTTCCTTTCGGAGCGAAGCGTACGAATTTGTTACCCTTCCATTTGGGTTAAGTCTTGCCCCCCGAGTGTTCAGCTGGTGCATAGAGACAGCGTTATCACCGTTGAGACACAAGGGGCTCAGAATATCGGCTTATCTGGACGATTATCTGATATGCGCTCACTCGCGGGAGCGCGCGGAGCGGGACACAGAGATGCTCACATCTCATCTATCGAATCTGGGATTCAGAATCAACGAGGCCAAAAGCCAGCTGATTCCATCCCAGGAGATAGAATACTTGGGCTTCCGAATAGACTTATGGCTTACCGCGCCATGCTCTCGGAAAGGAGGATCATGACGTTTTATCAGTGCCTTGCCCAGTTTTGCAAGGGAAACCTGGTATCGTTCAGGACCTGTCTCAGCCTTTTGGGCATGATGGCTTCGTCGCTATCCGTGGTCCCGCTAGGCTTGTTAAAAATGAGAGACTTCCAGCGATGGGTGGCAGCGAAGCGTTTGTGTCCTCATCGGCACCTTGCATGCCGAGTGGGAATACACTTGGATTGCGTGATGGCTCTTCATCAGTGGAGAGATCCCTGTTTATTCCAGACAGGGGTTTCCTTGGGGAGCGTGTTGCTGAGAAAAGTAGTGACAACGGATGCATCCCTGTTGGGCTGGGGAGCTGTTTTCCAGGGCAGGTCGGTAAACGGCCGCTGGACGCCCCAGCTTCGCAAGCTTCACATAAATATGTTGGAGTTGATGGTACACTCTAAAAAAAAAAAGGTTCTATATTGCACCAAAAATGGTTCTTGGCTCGTAATCATAGGGGAACCTTTTTTAGTGCTATATAGCACCAATTTTGGTGCTTCAGTGGTTCTTCAGCGGTTCTTCAGAGGTTCTTCAGCGGTTCTTCAGAGGTTCTTCACCGGTTCTTTGACTAAGGTGCTAAATAGCACCTCTGAAGAACCGCTGAAGAACCACTGAAGCACCAAAATTGGTGCTATATAGCACTAAAAAAGGTTCCCCTATGATTACGAGCCTTTTTTTTTTAGAGTGTAGTCTTTCTGGCCCTGAAACATTTTCTCCCATTCTTGGAAGGGTTTCATGTTCTGGTCAGGACAGACAACATGACGGTGGTGGCTTATATCAATCGCCAAGGGGGAACGCGTTCGTTGCAATTGCACAATCTAGCGCGCAAATTGATTGTCTGGGGCGCAGCGCACTTAAGCTCGCTGCGCGCCACGCACGTACCAGGAGTCCTGAATGTGGGGGCGGATCTGCTTTCAAGGGGAAACCCGTTGTACGGAGAATGGGTGCTTCACCCGCAGGTGATGGATCAGATCTGGGAGATGTACGGCAAGGCCGCCGTAGATCTCTTCGCCTCGCAGGCAAACACAAAGTGTCCGCTGTATTTCTCTCTCAGGGACGAAAATGCGCCTTTGGGTGTGGATGCGCTGGCACACCCATGGCCGAACGTGTTGCTATACGCCTTCCCACCGCTGAGTCTGATTTCTCCCACCCTAGAAAGAGTAAGAGAAAACGGATTATCTCTCCTTTTGATAGCGCCCCGTTGGTCGGGGAGGCTGTGGCTGGCAGAGATTGTCCAGCTCCTCCAGGGCGAGCCCTGGCCGCTCCCGCTGCGCCAGGACCTGCTGTCACAGGCGGGGGGGCAGATATTTCACCCTTACCCAGAACGAGTCAATCTTTGGGTCTGGCCCGTGAAGGGTTAAATTTAAACTTAGTCCGGATGACAACAAGGTTACGCTGCTGCCTAACCCGGCCTTCGTTCCCAAAGTCAGCGATTCAGCTTATAACTGCTCTGCTTTGGAGTTACGTGCCTTTTACCCCCCTCCTTTTTCTTCGGAGAACGAGCGGAAATTGCACACCTTGTGTCCTGTACGAGCATTACGCTATTATGTTGACAGGACACGATCGTTCAGGAAGAATGATCAGTTATTCGTTTCATGGGTCACTCAATGTAAGGGTAAACCGATCTCCTCACAGCGCCTTTCGGTTGGAGATATTTGTGCAGCGGCAAGCTGGGCTTCCCCTCATACATTTATCAGATTTTACCGTCTGGATGTCACTGCGCCTTCAATGGCTCATGCAGTTCTTAATGTGGCTCATTGAAGAATTGAAAGGTTATCTTTCGTTCTTGCCGGGTCTGTTCGGCGGCTTCGGAAAGCATGCGTTTCGGGAGTTGGCTATATCATTCCCATATGTGAGATAACGAGGTATGTTTGAAAGAGAACGTTAGGTTACTTACGTAACCCCGGTTCTCTGAGAACAGAGCGAGGTATCTCACCAAGCTTCCCTACTCGCATTACACGGGGGAAGAGCATGTTTAGAATGCCGTTTTCGGGGATCACAGCAATATATATAGGGAGAGGGTGGGCTCCTTGTATGAGCTGTGATTGGTCCATCCTTCGGACAGACGTGGTGTAATTGGTGCTTCCATAGTCTATAACGCCTGGGGGCGTTCCCATATGTGAGATACCTCGCTCTGTTTTCAGAGAACCGGGGTTACGTAAGTAACCTAACGTTTTGACTCATGACCGGGAACAAACAAACACACTTGCAGAACTCTGTAAAAACAAACTGCATCCACTGTTTCCTTAACGCTGGGTTATTTGGGAAGCTGAACATGGTTATCTTTACATCACAACCAAAAACACACTTCTTTTGTGACATTGTTGATTTCGACAGCTACCGTAACCCGAACAAAGCTTGTTGATGGGCGTGCTCTTGCTCTCGCTCTGGTTGATGTGCCGGGAAAAGTGCCCATACAAGGAACTCCACCCTTTATGACGTCATACAGGGCCATACTCTGAAAAGAACCTTTCCGAAACTTGTTCGAATCCTGAAGGAGTGTATTTGCCACAGAAAAACTCTGTCATACGTCCAACTTGTTTTTTGAAATTTTGCCATTTTAACATTAATGTGGCCAGTGTGAGTGGACGTTAAACAGAACTGTCAATTGCCCTATTGGGCCGGTTCTCCGTCACCACTATATCTTATGTTGATTGATCACACAATTTTAAAAAAATGTTGTGTGAACACTGAACATTGTTGCAAATTGTGCTGATTTATGTATGCCAGGTCAAAGTTATCCAGCATCAACATCAATGAGAATTTTTTAAATTGCGAGAATATCTTGGAAACAAAAGTTACAAGTTATATTATCAATCAGTCATATTTTTCACCTTGGCTTTCTAAAGGAATAAAAAGTATGTCTATGGATCACTGTCTTATTCAATTAATTTAATGGCAATTAATTGCATATATCAACTTTTTTTTTTTGTTGGTTGTACACATGCAGATTGACCTCTGTAGCATCTTGCTTTCGTGACATCTTGCCTTCATGTCCTTCCAAACCCATAAAACTTTTAAAAAACACTCCTGAAAACATTTTTAATGAAACCTGATGGATCTCTGTTCCTCCACTGAAAGTCCATGCAACCAGAACTTTGACATTTTAAAAAGTTCATAATGACAAGTAATCCGTATGAATCGATCGGTTTAATCCAAGTCTTCTGAAGAGACATTACCTCTTTATATGATAAACAGATTTAACAGGCTTTTACATAAAACATTGATAAACGCACATAGAGCTCATCAAATAGGGTAAACAGAAGCTCAACTGTACAGTGTTTCCTGTGGAAGCTTGAATGTACTTTCTTGACACGAGAGAACTGATGCCTATCTTTCAACAGAATTCCTTTAAGTATAGATGTCTATAAAAGTGAAAGTGAAATACATTATATATATATATATATATATATATATATATATATATATATATATATACATATATATATATATATATATATATATATATATATATATATATATATATATATATATATATATATATATATATATATATATATATATATATATATATATATATATATATATGGAGAGAGAGAGAGATATCCATCCATCCATCTTCTTCCGCTTTATCCAGGGCCGGGTCGCGGGGGCAGCAGTCTAAGCAGAGATGCCCAGACTTCCCTCTCCCTAGACACTTCCTCTAGCTCTTCCGGGGGTACACCGAGGCGTTCCCAGGCCAGCCGGAAGACATAGTCCCTCCAGCGTGTCCTAGGTCTTCCCCGGGGCCTCCTCCCGGTTGGACCCGGGAAGGCGTTCAGGAGGCATCCGGAACAGATGCCCGAGCCACCTCAGCTGACCCCTCTCGATGTGGAGGAGCAGCGGCTCTACTCCGAGTTCCTCCCGAGTGACTGAGCTTCTCACCCTATCTCTAAGGGAGCGCCCAGCCACCCTGCGGAGAAAACTCATTTCGGCCGCCTGTATCCGGGATCTTGTCCTTTCGGTCATGACCCAAAGCTCATGACCATAGGTGAGAGTAGGAACGTAGATTGACCGGTAAATCGAGAGCTTCGCCTTACGGCTTAGCTCTTTCTTCACCACGACAGACCGGTACATCGACCGCATTACTGCAGAAGCTGCACCGATCCGTCTGTCAATCTCCCGTTCCATCCTCCCCTCACTCGTGAACAAGACCCCTAGATACTTGAACTCCTCCACTTGAGGCAGGAACTCTCCACCAACCTGAAGAGGGCAAACCACCCTTTTCCGACTGAGGACCATGGCCTCGGATTTGGAGGTGCTGATCCTCATCCCAGCCGCTTCACACTCGGCTGCAAACCGTCCCAGTGCATGCTGAAGGTCCCGGTTAGAAGGGGCCAACACGACAACGTCATCCGCAAAGAGCAGAGACAAAACCGCGTGGTCCCCAAACCTGACACCCTCCGGCCCCTGGCTGTGCCTAGAAATTCTGTCCATAAAAATTATGAACAGAACCGGCGACAAAGGGCAGCCCTGCCGGAGTCCAACATGCACCGGGAACAAGTCTGACTTACTGCCGGCAATGCGGACCAAACTCCTGCTTTGGTCGTACAGGGACCGGACAGCCCTTAGCAAAGGACCCCGGACCCCATACTACCCGAGCACCCTCCACAGGATGCCGCGAGGGACACAGTCGAATGCCTTCTCCAAATCCACAAAACACATGTGGACTGGTTGGGCAAACTCCCATGAACCCTCCAGCACTCTGTAGAGGGTATAGAGCTGGTCCAGTGTTCCACGACCGGGACGAAAACCAGACTGTTCCTCCTGAATCCGAGGTTCTACTATCGGCCGTATTCTCCTCTCCAGAACCCTGGCATAGACTTTCCCGGGGAGGCTGAGAAGTGTGATCCCCCTGTAGTTGGAACACACCCTCCGGTCCCCCTTCTTAAAAAGAGGGACCACCACCCCGGTCTGCCATCCCAGAGGCACTGTCCCCGACCGCCACGCGATGCTGCAGAGGCGTGTCAGCCAAGACAGCCCCACAACATCCAGAGACTTGAGGTACTCAGGGACTCCTCTGTGTATTTCTCTCTCAGGGACGAAAATGCGCCTTTGGGTGTGGATGCGCTGGCACACCCATGGCCGAACGTGTTGCTATACGCCTTCCCACCGCTGAGTCTGATTTCTCCCACCCTAGAAAGAGTAAGAGAAAACGGATTATCTCTCCTTTTGATAGCGCCCCGTTGGTCGGGGAGGCTGTGGCTGGCAGAGATTGTCCAGAGTTTCTTGACCACCTCGGTGACTTCAGCTTGGGTGATGGACGAGTCCTCCTCTGAGCCCCCAGCCTCTGCTTCCTCAATGGAAGGCATGATGGCGGGATTGAGGAGATCCTCGAAGTATTCCTTCCACCGTCCAACGACATCCCCAGTTGAGGTCAACAGCCGCCCATCGCCACTGTAAACAGCGTTGGTAGGGCACTGCTTCCCCCTCCTGAGGCGCCGGACGGTTTGCCAAAATCTCTTCGAGGCCAGCCGATAGTCCTTTTCCATGGCCTCACGAACTCCTCCCAGGCCCAAGTTTTTGCCTCCACAACCACCCGGGCTGCAGTCCGCTTAGCCTGCCGGTACATGTCAGCTGCCTCAGGAGTCCCGCAAGCCAACCAGGCCCGATAGGACTCCTTCTTCAGCTTGACGGCATCCCTTAATTCCGGTGTCCACCACCGGGTTCGGGGATTGCCGCCTCGACATGCACCGGAGACCTTACGGCCACAGCTCCGAGCGGCCGCTTTGACAATGGAGGTGGAGAACATGGTCCATTCGGACTCAATATCTCCAGCCTCCCTCGGGATCCGGTCGAAGTTCTGCCGGAGGTAGGAGTTGAAGATCTCTCTGACAGGAGACTCGGCCAAACGTTCCCAGCAGACCCTCACAGTACGTTTGGGTCTGCCGGGTCTGTCCAGCTTCCTCCCCCGCCATCGGATCCAACTCGCCACCAGGTGGTGATCAGTTGACAGCTCCGCCCCTCTCTTCACCCGAGTGTCCAAGACATACGGCCGCAGGTCAGATGAAACGACCACAAAGTCGATCATTGACCTACGACCTAGAGTGTCCTGGTGTCATGTGCACTGATGGACACTCTTATGCCTGAACATGGTATTCGTTATGGACAAACCGTAACTAGCACAGAAGTCCAATAACTGAACACCACTCGGGTTCAGATCAGGGGGGCCGTTCCTCCCAATCACGCCCCTCCAGGTGTCACTGTCAGGAGTCCCCAGTTGGAGCACTTTCCAGCACCCCTCCCAGGGACACCAAGAAGGCCGGGTACTCTGCACGGCCGTTCGGCCCGTAGGCACAAACGACAGTGAGAGACCTATCCCTGAGCCGAAGCCGCAGGGAAACGACCCTCTCGTTCACCGGGGTGAACTCCAACACATGGTGGCAGAGCTGGGGGGCTATAAGCAAACCCACACCAGCCCGCCGCCTCTCACCATGGGCAACTCCGGAGTGGTGAAGAGTCCATCCTCTCTCGAGGAGTGTGGTTCCAGAGCCCAAGCCGTGCGTAGAGGTGATTTCGACTATCTCTAGTCGGAACCTCTCAACCTCACGCACGATCTCTGGCTCCTTCCCCGCCAGTGAGGTGACATTCCATGTCCCAAGAGCCAGTTTCCGTGTCCAGGGATCGGGTTGTCTAGGCTCCTGCCTTCGACTGCTGCCCGATCTTCTTTGCACCGGCCCCTTACGGTCCCTCCTGTGGGTGGTGGGCCCACGGGAAGGTGTCCCCACGTCGCTCCTTTGGGCTGAGCCCGGCCGGACCCCGTGGGGGAAGGCCCGGCCACCAGGCGCTCTCATACGAGCCCCAACCCCAGGCCTGGCTCCAGGGTGGGGCCCCGGCTGCGCCGTACCGGGCGACGTCACGGTCCTCTTTTTTTTGGTCATCATAAGGGTTTTTTGAACTGCTCTTAGTCTGACCCTTCACCTAGGACCTGTTTGCCTTGGGAGACCCTACCAGGGGCATATAGCCCCGGACAACATAGCTCCTAGGTTCATTCGGGTACTCAAACCCCTCCACCACGTTAAGGTGGCAGTTCAAGGAGGAGGAGAGAGAGATAGTTAATTGTTAATATAATATAGTTAATGAAATATCAAATACATGTTCAAATATTTTATTTTTAATACACTAAACAATTAGTGTATTAACAGTTTACACTAAATTGAAACATGAACTTGATCGTCCTTAAATATTTTCCTGAACATATTCATCTTATTTGTGTGAACTTGTTGGCAAGGCACATACAAATCTGAACTGGAGGACCAACCAAGCCAGGATTGATAAATCCTTATTGCTGAGCCCCTGACGGGCTGTTTGACAGCTTAGGACTGAAAAGCCTGTGATCAGAGAGCTTTGGTAGAAAGGATTACGAAAGAAAGTCTCAAGGAGAGCTTAGATCTCTCCAGCACCCATTCAGCCCTCTAACTTAAAAAGAACGATTGAGGGAAGGACTAGCGCAAGAGTACAGTGGGAACATGTAAAATGAGAGACTGTGCTGGAAAGAATTTGTCTTTTGGCATGCAGTATATGAAGAAGCGTGTGTGTACAAGGACTGGTCGAACAGGCTACACGTCTGTTCATTCTCCAGATTATGCAGGTTCCTGTGACCTTTTACCAAGTTCATATCAGTATTCGTGTATCACAAAGACGTTCAGATCGTAGAGTTATCATGAGGTGTCCAAAGTCAGTCTCTAATCTTCTGTTAACCTTGAAACATGCACCACATCAAATCAGGCGACTAGGGGGAAATAGATAATTTACTGAACTACCTCATGCCTTTCCAAACCCTTTTGATTTACTTTCTTGTGTGGAAGACAAAAAATCGATCTTTTTTTTCTTGTTTTGTGACGTGACATTACAAGGTAATAAAATAAATAAAAATTAAAATAAATGTGTCAAAGTAAGACGGGCAAGGCTGAGACAAAACAAAGGAAGCGGGTCCTTGAAATTCTGGTGGCTAAACGTCAGAAGAAATGGGGTTTAACTTACGAGTTGGTGTAGCCAGTGGGATCTTCAGTTTTCAGTTTTGAGTGTTATTTGAGTGTTACATTTTATCTGGTTGTTGTCTTCTTTTTTTGTTTTGTTTAAAAGTGTTTGCTAAATGCATAAATGTAAATGTTTATGTATTCAGCTCCCACATCTATTGAATCCTTTTTTTGTGTTTTATAAAGGGTTGTTTTGCCCTACATAAACCACAAACACTTGTTTACCTCTTACCTGTTAGAATTAGTTTTCAGGCAGATACTTAATAGTGTCTGGAAATGAGCATGAAAAGTAAATATAACCCCCCCTTTTACCCCTCACCCGTTTGCATCCCTGGTAATGAGAACAAATAAATAAATAATGCATAATGAAGATCAGAATTGACTTAAAATGTCAAAAATCATAAAGTCTGAAGGAATAATGTTGTGAGATTCATATCTCAATTTTCATAAAGGCTGTAGTGTGAAACATTGAGCTGGAAGACTCAAGGGAAGACTTTGGATGTTTTTGGGACTCCTACAAAGTGGAGAAGTGCCCTGAACATGGGCTTTAACTTTTGGGCCACCCACAAAATAAAGCAGAAGTTTGTGTAAAACCTAAATAAATGGTACCTCTTTATCAGATCAACAGTATATGCTATATTCTTTCATTTGGTCTCAGGTCTGTTTTGGCTCTCTGTAGAATTAATAAATTCACAGTAGTTTTTTAATTTTGGGATTAATGTTTTTGTAAACTATGAATGTTTTAGTTAATTCCTGGGGTCTGTTCTTCGACCTCCCTTAATACATCTGAGATGATTTGACAGATGGCAGATCTTCTGATCGTGATAACTGATCTCCGGCTAATGTGGTTCTTCAAACGAATTTGCGGATTGGATTTAAAATATTTGGATTAAGTTGTCTGAGATTACTGCGTGTTCTCGTGTTCCCTGAAGAGGGCAGACGCATCGATACTCAAAACCACGATCAGCAATGCAGCGATTGGCTGGCAACGTAATGACATCATATAATTAAAGACACCTGACGAAAAACCTGACGAATTTCTGGACCTTTATAAGGAAACAGCCAAAGCAACCACAATGACATAAAAGTTATAATAGATAAATGAAATGGGTGCTGTTTTTTGTTTTTGTTTTGTTTTTACTGTGATTCCTAATTATATTCGAGATTTCTTGTATTTGTACAGCCTTTACATTTTTATTTCAATATTGTTATAAGTTATTAATTTAATTTTATCTTTGAAGCATATTTGTTACGTGACAGCATTAATTAAAGTTTCTTAAGGGTCAAGATCAGTGTTGCCACAGTTACTTTGAATCTGTGGAATCTGATTACTGATTGCTGATTACGCCTTTAAAAAGTAACTTAGTTACTTTACAGATTGCTTGATTTTAAAAGTAACTAAATTAGATTACAAGTTTCTTTATTGGTTACATTCTGTAGCTGCCGACAACACCCCTGCCACCTCTAGCCTACATAAAAATGACAACCGTTTTTGCCAACACTCACTTTATTGGAAGTGCGTTTTTAACAGTAACGTCAACAATGTATCTCCTGACATTAAGTTGAAATTAAAAAATATTTCCTGAAAAAAAAAAACATGTTTAAAGAGCACCTATCATGGCATTTAAAATGTTCCAAATATTGTTTTAGAAGTCCCCAACAACAGTTTTGCATGCATGCAATGACAAAAAAGACTTTAGTTTTCTTATAATATGCATTTATTTTGACCTGTTTTGTCAGCGATTCTCAAATGATTCCTTTAGTGATTCACTTTTCAAAACCCCGCCTTTACGTGACGCTAATCTGCGGTGATTGGTCCGATGACCCAGTCAGCTGTGATTGGTATAGTCTGTGCAGATATTTTCGGAAACGGAACGCCCATCAAAGTCTTATAGTGACAGTAATTTGTTAATATGTGTCAGGAGTTATGAATATGAAAACCGCGTCTGTACCGTTTGATTGTAATATGAGCCTCAGCTGATCTCATTCATAAAAAAACTCCTCTATTCTCCTGACGAAGACTCGCGACAAATCAACATCCCTCAGGGCTTTTAGTTCAAAAGTGTGCAGATGAGGAGAAATATTGATAGATTTTCATATGTCTGTGTCAAATTTCTAAACAGAGGAGTATTTTTTATTCAATACTTCCTCAAAATGCGCAGATATAGCCTAATCATGAGCGATTGAGTCTCTTATGTGTTGTTTTCAAGTCATACTGGCAGCCGGAGGGCGCTCTGTGCACATGTAGTCCATGTACAGACAGACGAAGAAGATATCATGTGCCATAATAGAAGTCCATAATAAAAGCTTCCTGAGATCGCGAAACATACATTTGACGACTAATAAACACTCAATCGCGACGATGTATGGTTTGTCTTCAAGCCACTTAGTCTTCAAATGCTCATCCTTGGGCAGATGAAAAAAGTTTGCTTTTGAGTCGCACTTGAGAACACAGCGTCTCGTCTCCATGATGTTTTCTAGTTTTCACTGGCGTCTCGTGGCCATGATGTTTTCTAGTTTTCACTGGCGTCCCGTCGCCATGATGTTTTCTAGTTTTCACTGGCGTCTTGGAGCGCAATAAGTGGGCGTATCGTATTCAAATAACTTGACAAGTTGACGTCATCTAGTCAGAAAAAAAGCTTCGGTCTTCTAACGATTCTTAAAAATGACTCAGAGTCGACTCTTACTTTTGAAAGAAAATAACTATAAATACGGTGCACTGTCATATTTCAAGCTATCACAGGATGTTTTTGTTCACTTAGATCTATGTTACACACTACATGAAAGGTAAATTTTCTAAATTCTATGATAGGTGCTCTTTAAATAAAAAATGTAATAAAGACAATCTTTCTTGACTACACTTAACATAAATACTCTCCCCGAGGCAAGAAGAAAGCAAAAATATATATTTTTACTAAGGAAAATGACAAAAATAGTAACGAACAGTGACTTGGATAAATTACTTTAATCTGATTTCTGGTTTGGAAATAGTAACGCGTTAGATTACGCGTTACTGGAAAAAGTAGTCAGATAAGCGTAACGTGTTACTAGCATCACTGGTCAAGATCAAGTTATCTTCATCTCCTGCGCTGTAGTATTATAGACTACACAAAATTTGAATATTATTTTCAAATACATTTTTATATTATTATTATTTTTAATTATTATTGCCCCTGGTTTGGTAAGGAACTCTTGTAATAGAGTAGCAGTGACTGGGACAGATTTTAAGTATCAATGCTGCTTAAAAATATGCAATCTAATCCTGTTTACATGAAATAAGCTGCTCCTGAGCAGGTTTAATCTTACAGAACTGTTGCTATGACAGCAAGTCCAGGATGAGCTTAGAAGAACCAAACAATCCAAGATCATGCCAAATCGTCAACAATTTAATCCAGCTAACTGAGTAAGCGACATACAAAGAATGGACCCCTGTTCCAGTAATTTACAGTATCAAGCAATGCCACACCTGTTTTCACTATCCTATTAAAATTAAAATTTGACCGGAGAAAACCAGAGAATATACCGCAATCCGAGACGGAGTACTGAAGGAAAATGAAAATTGAGCAGAAGTATGTAGGAGGGCGGAGCCAGGCTAGTGTTTGCCTGGCCAGTAGTAATAAAATAATTGAGAAATGCCCGTTTATCTAATAATTGCACTGTGTCAACAAAATCAGAGTAACGTTTGACTTAATTAATAATTAATAATTTTTCTGTCTAATAAGTTTGTGCCTTCATCTTTGCAGGAGGTGATCACAGGCTTCCTCTACAGTGTGCTCATCCTGGTGGTTCTTCACCCCCTACTGGATGACATTGACACGTTCTACCTGTCCCACAGCTACGCCCCTCTGGTCGTCCTGCTTGTGCACGTTGGCTTCAGCTTGGTGGCCTTCTCGCTGGACTCATGGAGCACCTCCCGTGGCGACACGGCCCAGGCGTTGGCCACAGCTGCCGGAGCCGCGTTGGCATCCCGTCTCAACCACCAACTCGGCCTGCTGCCAGATCCTCCTGAAGAAGCTCTACCGCTCGCCCTGCCCCTGATCGACGGGGCCCTGTTGGGCCGCTCAATCATGCGGCTCCTGGTGGGAGTGGCGGTGCTTCTGGCCGTCAGGGCTGCCATGAAGGTGGTGGCGATCCCAATGGCGTGCAAGATCTTCGGCGTGCCTTCGGATGACGTGCGGAAGGCCAGACAACACGCGCAAGTGGAACTTGCGTATCGGTTTATAGTCTATGGCACAGTGGCCTACTGCTGCGTTTTCCTGGTTCCACTTCTCTTGAGCTTCCTTGGCTTATCCTGAAGAAAATCCCCCACCTTCATCCTTGTGCTTATCCATTTTTTTTATCCTTGTTAAAACCTATACATGACCTGGACTAGTCAGGGTCCACAGTTGTAGTCAAAACCGACAAACTTGGAAAAGCCTTTTGGATGCAAACACGTATGATGTTGATAATTTCACCAGCTCCATTTCCATGCTAATTTATTTTCAATTGTTTTGTTTATTGATTTTATTAATCTGATCAATTTAAGCAGGGTTTTTAGGCACATTTGTTGCCATCGGTGGAAGTGCATGTGATGTTGTAATACTCAGAGGACCTGTTCAAAGCTCCTGAGCCTTTAACAGTGATGTTTATAGCCATTCTCAGAAAGGTCTCAAATGTTTCCTGCATTTGTCTACAGTGGTTTCTCCTCAGCAGACTGACGCCCACCCATCCTGAACCGAATACGCAGGAATGTTTCTCGCTATGTACAGACTTTGTCTCAGTCTGCAGTCCTTCCGATCAGTTTTCATCTTTTGGGGATGAACTAACCTGAGTGACCATCCTTGTCAGACTTTTGAATCCTTGTCATGGTTTTCCCTCAAGGGCTCGCTCTCATAACAATTTGAATTTTTTGTTTAACCTAGGGCGTGTTTCTTCTCCTGTGGATCCATTCCCGAACAATGCTGTGGACCCAATGGTTCATTCAAAGGTTCAGGAAAGACACTCCAAATTCGGAGAGGTGTAAAAAGTTCTGTTCTTATCTAAAAACGGGTTGAACTCAGGCCTCACAATACGCGGTAATGCATTGAGAGAATGAGGGGAGGGAACTTCCTGTCAGTATGAATGCTGTATACACGAACTTCCTGTGGATGTGTTGCTCTGAAACCCAAACTAGGAAAAGACCGATCTGAATATGAAAGCCACATATCTTTCTTAACACTCTGTCAATATATTATTTATACATGTCAGATATGCTTTTAAGTATTACTACAGAGAGTAAGATTATTTATGCAGGGAGTGTATAGCTCAGTACTCTCAAGCAATTGTTCCATTTTAATTTAAACAAATAATTACAATTAGACTTTTGTAACATTGGTGTTTTTCATTTTTCCTTAAAGAATAACTTCAGTGATTTAACATTGAGCTTTGTATCAGTAGAAACCCGGTAGTATATTCGAATTATGGTACTTTTCCCCCTCATATCCGCCTGAGATGAGATAATTATGCATTTTATTTCTGGAAAAAAATCCTCAGATGATGCAAATATCGTCATTTTGCGTCATCAGAGGATTTTTGGCCAGAGGCTAGAGACTACAGGAGCTAGTTCAGCCCATAGGGAAGGGATCTCACTCACAGAATGTAAATGCGCTCGGCTCGACCTCGGGCATTCATAACGGAGCGGTGCAGAGAAAAGTGAGTGTTTCAACTTTTCAATGAATTCCTATGAAAGTTTAGCTTCCATATGCGATCTGATAACGCGCCAGACTGGACACACGCCATGAATGACAGCCGCGCTTACCTCAGCTCAGCTCAGCTCTTCTCTCGTGATGAATGAAATCTGACTCCTGCTGCGTATGTGACGTGACTTTCGTTCGGCTCACTCACACTTTATTGAAAAAACGCATGCAGTTTTTAATTGTTGTGTCTATTCTCTAACTGAACTAAATTATTTTATAACTATGAATATCAAAACGACGTTGCCGCGGTGGGCAAGTGATAACCAGTAGCCGTGGCTTTGGGAGTGGCCTCGTAGGGCAGGGAAGCAAGTGCATTCTGGGAGCTGTTGTCTTTCATCCACATGAGACAAAAATACATTTTCTGTCTTTTCTCAGTCTAGAAGGAACCAAATTCAAAAATAATTTCACATTTCTACTACATAAATGACACCGTTTAAAAAGACATTCATCTTCCCAGCGCTGAAGTGCCCCTTTAAGTAGTTCACCCAAAAATGTAAATTCATGCAATGATTTATTAATTGTCACATTCTGTCTTCTGTGGAACATAGTCCAGTTTTGGACCCCATTGACTGTAATTATATGCAGAAAAAAGACAAACAAAATGTGCAACAAAAAAAACAAAATTTGGACCCCATTCACTTTCATTTTATCATTAAGAAATATATACGTGTTTATATAATTTGACTGAACTATCCCTTTTAGAAAATTCAGACCTGTCGAGTGTTTTTTTTAAGACATCCGTGTTGTCCCATACTGTCAGCAGTTTGGAGAAAATACATTGAAATCCTTGTTCCTCCACAAATGCACTGTGTGGCTTTATTTAATGGATCGACTGAACTTCCCTGCTTTCTTCACGTCCGCAGTTTTAACCGTTTCAATATGATTATGGGCATGGTATGTATTTTCAGATTCCAAGTTGTCAGTATTAACCTAGGTAGTTGATATGTTGTCTGTTGAACTAGTACTCTGTACTTGCAGTTAATTTATAAGTGTGTTCAGTTTCACAAGTAAATGTTGCAAAGCCATGGAGGACAGATCTCTGATGTACATTCATTGCTCACTGCTCAGAAACCCCAGTGCCTTGCGTCCTTGTTTTCAGGGAAACTTTAGGCACAAGACACCACAGCTGTCTTTTTTGATGTTTTGATGGTGCAAATGACATAAATATCATTACACACCCTTAATGTTTATTTGCAAAAAGACATTGTTGGTTATGTAATGGAAGGCTTTTCCTTTCAAATTTTTGTGTGATACGTATACAAAAAAAGAAAAAAAAGGTGCATTTATTGAATTTATTATCAGGTTTCTGGCAATGTATTTTGATGGTGACAAATTAGTTTTAACCAATTTCCCTGTGCACCAGTATAAATAAAGGAAACAGTTGTGCAATTGTGATCAGTTATGCATGTAGTAAATGTGCCATAACTGAATAAGCTGTTTTACAGTCATTTTACAGTGCGCTGAGCTGAAGTGGTGTCTGGCTAGATGAGACAAGGAAATACATTATGAATGAAGCTTGTACACCCTACCTGTACTGATCTTTGAGCCCATCTAAACTCACAAATGTACTGTCTCTGTAATCTATTCCTCGTCTGCAATGCTCTTACCATTTTCTGTATTGACAGTGAATAGAAACTAGTATAAATGACCACTGTATTTGTGTTCTTGTCATCTGAAACAAGTATTTTTATTCAATAATTCCATTACAAAGCAATCACTCACTGAGCATTCTGTGTGGTTCATTACGGCATGATGTTTGTGATAAATGGCTTTTTGATTAGGACCAACTAAATGCACTTACAACACTTGTTTTCAGCACTTGTTTTCCCCTTATCAGTGTAAGTGTGTGTGTGTGCTTGAGTACTCTTGATCAGCACAGTTCAGAGGCGCACATACTCGTTCTCGATTTGTCATTGGACAAAGGTCTACTTTCTACACTATGTATTGATTTTTAACACATTGGGAAAGCACTAGAGGACCTTGCTTACTTTCTACTGTACATATACAGTCATGGCCAGAATTATTGGCACCCCTGGTAAATATGATCAAAGATGGCTGTAAAAATAAATCTGCATTGTTTATCCTTTTGATCTTTTATTAAAAAAATGGCAAAAATCTAACCTTTAATCGAAGTAAAATAATTGAGGGGAATCACCTTATGAAATAAATGTTTTTCTCCAATGCATGTTGACTACAATCATTGGCACCCCTAGAATTTTGTATGAGTAAAATATGTCTGAAGTCCCTATTCATATTTACATTTTTAGCACAATGGGGTGACTTGGAGCATGAAATCGTCCAGCCATGCTTTCCTGTTCCACAGGAGTATAAACATGAGGAAACACAAAGGCCAAATTCCCTTATCCATTCATCACAAAACCAAAGAATATAGTTCTGATGTGCAGCAAAAGATTGTTGAGCTTCACAAAATAGAAAGTGACTAAGAAAATAGCTAAAGCATTGAAAATTCCCCTTTTCCACCATCAGGGCAATAATTAAGAAGTTCCAATCAACTAAAGATGATACAAATCTGCCTGGAAGAGGACGTGTGTATATCGTCCTAATGCACGGTGAGGAGGAGAGTTTGAGTGGACAAAGACTCTAAGGATCACAGCTGGAGAATTGCAGAGATTAGTTGAGTTTTGGGGTCAGAAGTCTAAAAAGAAATATCATACAGCATCTACATTACCACATGTTATTTGGGAGGGATTCAAGAAACATTTTCCTCGTGTATCCAAAAACAAACTCCAGCACATTCAGTTGTCAGACAAGACTGGAACTTCAAACGGGACCTGGTTCTGTGGTCAGATGAAAGAAAAAAAAATAGTTTTTTGGAAGCGAACCCACCAGGGTTTGGTGCACATTGTGATAAAAAAGTGCCCCATGTCCACAGTTAAATATACCGCTGGATCTTTAAAGGGTTAGTTCACCCAAAAAAGAAAATTCTGTCATTAATTACTTACCCTCATGTCGTTCGACACCCGTAAGACCTCCGTTCATCTTCGGAACAGAAATGAAGATATTTTAGTTGAAATCTGATGGCTCTGAAAGGCCTCCATTGACACAATGGTACGGTTCACTCTCAAGACCCTTAAAAGGTACTAAAGACGTCGTTACAAAGTCCATCTCACTACAGTGGTTCTAAAATAACTTTATGAATCGGCGATAATAGTTTTTGTGCGCAAAAAAACCCCTAAATAACGACTTACATAGTGATGACGATTTCAAAACACGGCATCATGAAGCTTCGAAGCGTTATGAATCAGTGAGTCGAATCAGCGGTTTGAATCGCCAAATTTCAGCAGTTTGGCGGTTTGACACGCGGTCCGAATCATCATTCGGCTCACTGATTCATAACGCTTCGAAGCTTCATGATGCCGTGTTTTGAAATCGTCATCACTCTTGTCAGGTGATCTCCAAACTCATCAGGCATTATAGAACAAGACTCAGAGCTGTTATCGAAATGGAGGTTGCAAAAAGGGTGCCAATAATCATGGCCAATGTGTTTTGGAGAAAAACGTTTATTTCATAATGTGATTTTCCCCCTATTTTACTTCACTGAAAGGTTAGATTTTTGCAAGTTTTCTTAATGAAAGATCAAAAGGATAAACAATGCAGATTTATTTTTACAGCCGCCTTTGCACATATTTACCAAGGGTGCCAATAATCTGTCCACGACTGTATTTTCACACTATAGTCAGAGTCCTCCTACAATACACATATCTGTGTACTTACTCGGGTTGTATTTTCCCACAATTACTGAAGAATAAAAATAATAAAATCCCATTTATTGGGAGGGTAGTTGGCCTGGAATTTCAAGCATTGATATATTGTAGGCTACTATTTTGAATTATATTTTTCCAAATCTAAAAAAACAAAACTACCAGGAAGGAATTTTGAACAGTTTTCATATTTTATCAAACAGTGTTCACTGAGTTCATACTGAAACTTCACAGAGAATGGCAGGCACAATTAATGTACTTTATCGCCATCCTGTGGTTGTAAGTACAAAGTGCATCGTTGGGAACAGTGGAATGGACTCTTTTGTTGAAGGTTTCCACGTTCTAAAAATGTAAAAGTTAATGCTAATTATTGTGTAATTCTGTAGTTAACCGCTAAAACACACGGAATGCACATTTCAAGGTAGAATAACGATTATGAGAACTCGGCATGTTTCCTAAATATCTACAAACATATTATGGTATTTTTTTTTATGTTTTAGTACTATCAAAAACTTACATTCAGCACCTTTAAATCCGTACACCAAAATATTTGTTTGCTGATTCGTGCACTGTATCATCATTAGGCTACACCAGAAGGCAGCGACTAGTGAGAATCTGTTGTGTGGTCGTGAGTGAATCTTTCACTCAACAGATTCCTAGTCATTCATGACCAAAATAGGTCGTATTATTCATAAAAAATCACCCTTCAACGAATCTACTTTTAAAAAAGTCAGAAAAAAAAGTAAATCAGTTTCAAAAAGGAGGGAATTAAGCGAACGAAAAATGGAAATGAACGAGAACATTCTCTTAAAATGTTCATTTTAAAGCACTTATTCGTACGAAACATAGGCCACTAAACAACAAAACAGCTCTTAAAACAGTCGTAGCACATCTTAACCGATATTGAAGATACAGCTCAATTCAAAATGTTCATTGGTCGATAAACTATTTCATAATTCTCTTAATGATATTTTATATATATATATATATATATATATATATATATATATATATATATATATATATATATATATATATATATATATATATATATATATATATATATATATATATATATATATATATATAAAGGAGTAGCCTAATTGGAATAGCTGTATTTGACAACGTGGACACGAAATTTGCTCAGCTGAGAAGAAACGAGAACGAATAGATGGGACATGATTAAATGAACGAGGAGAAACATCACTGGTCAGTGTCATTCATGTTATGTAACATCGTGTTCAAAGTGAGGACTCAGTAATTGAAGAGGGGAAGAATCCCTAATATCCATTTCTAATAATAGGAAACGTTAGGAATCGTTTGTCTAGTTGTCTACTGCTTTATACGCGTAATTAATTAGTTGTAATGTAACTCATTTGAGATCAACGGACCACAGCTCGGGTGACATTTCTTGCCATACGGGCATTTCTGGTCCTCGTCTTCATCCAATCTCCATCTCAGACATTTACGCCGCTACCTACCGCCATAGCTCCTCGACATCAATGACGTTTGACTTTCGAGGCGTACCCAAAACAGTTTTTGATTGACAGCCGCTGCAACCAATCCACGCGTCCTTTGTGCAGAAACTGGCCAATCATTGGCTAAATAGCATAAACCAGCGTTCCATCATACTAGGTTTAGCGGTCTGTTTTGAGCCAGGAAAAAATTGGCACAGAGCACTAGCACAGCCTGCTAACCTTTACTTGTGATAACAGGTTAGCAATTAGTCGCTATTTGAGTGAGTTTAGCAGTAAGGAGTAGGACAATCTGACTTTAGTGACCAACATCTGGGCATGTAGTCGGTCAGCGAATGTGTATGAATGTGGCTTTTGGTGCGGGCTGGGACGGCAGCTACAGGGATTAGCTGTACGGGGAGCTCCTGCTAGCAGTGCAATGCTGACATACCTTCAGGCGGCTTGATAATTATCTCATAAACGGGGATTTTGGTGCGTCTTCAGTCGGAAAAATCCTCACCATTCATCCGCGGATTGTATTCCAAAGCCTAGACCGGTTTAAATAGTCCGCGAGTGAAGCGTTTGAGTTAGCTGGTTAGCTGGGTCGCCTGCAAGTACAAGGTTAGCTGCTTAAAACGAGCCACCTGGACCCGAGAACCATCGAGAGAGGTAAGAAGCCCAATTGCACACTGCACTACTACATTAATAGTGATTTTAGAGTGATGTTTAACAAGTGTCCGAGCATTTAAAGAAGTCTGACATGCTAATTATTTATAACCAGAGGACTGTACACTCTAAAAAATCTAAACCGCTGAGGTCGATTCGTGTTTAAATATCTAAACCCATTGAGGTCGATTAGAGTTTATCTGCCTATAAACACGAATCGACCCCAGAGTTTTAGATTAAAGGCACGATCGTGCTTCGATTATAATGTTGTCATTCAGCTTTTTACATATCTGCTCACTTGAGGTATTCAGCAACGCCTTCTTCATTCCGGTATGGGATAGTGCTGTGAAATGAGCTAATGTATTTTCTTCACAAATGTTGAGGCACTTGTGAGGGTCTGATCAGCCTTTGATGGGATGAGCACATCATCTCACTTTCCAAATCTGCCACAATCTTGTTTTGATTTCCCCTTTTTTTTTAGCAGCTTGTATAAGACATTTTTGAAGTGTCCATTTGATATGTTGTCCAGAATGTGTTCACTGAGTTGCTCTTTGAACACGACTCTAAATAACTGATGTTGGGTTTGTCTCCTTCAGGTTTTCTTGTGCTTTTGCTGGCTTTAACAAGTCAACAGTCTTGTTTATTGGCCTTGTCTTTCAGGCTCTTGGGAATGCAATATACTCCACACCTGTTTTTGTTCCACAGCTGAAGTCATGCGTTTCACGGTCTGACAATTGAGACTTTTCAGGCCCACTGATTCAAAACTCTCCTGACCTCTTGGTTTTCTGTCTGTTAGTGCTTCTATTGAGGCAGAACTCATTTTTTATCTCTCAAGGGCATGCGTTTCATCAGAAAGTGCAGTGCAAGATCAATCCCATCGCTTTTGCTGATATGCAGAAAATGCACTTTGTGTATGAGAATAAAAATAGTTAAATCTTGACTTGTCAGAACTGTCTGTAGTCTCTTGATTAAGATTGTATTGGACTACCAAAACATATAGAAGGAAATTTTGCTTTATAAAATTAGTCCAGTGTGTGCTTTGTTAAAAATAGTGTCTTGATCTAAAGGAAAACCGTCAATATAATGCTTGTAATTTGAGTCAGACGTTCCAATCAATGAGATGAGTCAATTGTATGTTACACAGCCCTTCCTTATAAAACAAACACAGACTCTAACTGTTGTCTGGCTGTATGCGCTTTAAATTTGAGCCTTGCAGAGTTTGAAATGTATTAGTGAAAGTGTTTCTTTGGGACCAAAAAAAAATGTTGCTATTCCTGAAGATGGAAAGGGTTATTACCACAAGTGTCAGGTCGCTTTAGATTTTTAAACAAAATAGTGTCTTGTATAATTTAAGTGCATAATTATTAAAGGTCTAAGAACTATACCATCACGTTTTAAGCCACTTTTCCAATCTCCAATATTTGTATATGATTGTCGCATTTTGCCTAAAGATGCACCGATCGACCAGCCAGTGATTGAAATCGGCCAGTTTTCTGCATTATCGGCCCGGATCGGTGACCAGCAGCATAGGCAATAACGTCAGCTGCGCGTTCTCGCTCTCTTCTCTCCGACGGTGAAGTGATACACACACACCTCCTCTCACTCATCTCCTTTGCTCCGGTTAAATAGGGCTTGTATTGTGCATAATTTTACTAATGCCCAGGTTAATCAGGTTTCTAGCTCACACCAAAAGCATGCGCACCACTGATCTGTATAAGTGGAGTGCACATAAGCCAGGCCTCCATGATTTTCACAATGCAGAAAACACGGATGGAATCCAGTCATAAAAACAGATTTTACCGTATAACGCGTCACGGATAGGGTTGAGTACCGAAACCCGGTGCCATGTAACTGGACCGATACAGAACACAGATCTCGGTGCCTCATTTCGGTGCCACTTAAATTCAAACGTGTTTTCGCGCTTTTTTTCTTCTTCTTTTTTTCTAGTATTTATCACAATTAATACTAGGGGTGCACCGAAATTTCGGCCGCCGAAAATGTTCGACCGAAAATGGCATTATCGGTTTCGGGCCGAAATAAAAAAAAACAGACGAAAACGGTCTCACTCACGGTCGAGCTGTTATCACGCGTCTGCATATCAAAGATTAAGCATATCAGCGGTATGGAAGTATTTTAAAGTTTCAGATGAGGACTCCAAAGTTGCGACATGTTGTTTTGCACAGCAATTTAAAATGTATAGAGTCCCACAGAGAATAGAGGCCCACTGCACTCTTTTTGCACAACTGTTAAAAAACTATTTTATTTGATGGAACATAACTGAAGAATTATATTATTTATATTTATTGTTAAAACCTAAAATATTTGTTATGTAACTATTGATTTGTGAATTTTCATTTCAGCTATTTTCGGCCTCAGTTTCGTTTTTTTTTGACCAAGTGCATCCTAAAGTTTCGGTTTCGGCCCAGAATTTTAATTTCGGTGCATCACTAATTAATACTATTAAAGTCCCTGTAAAGGCAATTCTAAGATTTGTTTCTAAACACATTATAAATGTTAGAAATGTATTGCTGAAACACATTACAAAGACTGTATGTAGTACTGAATTCAGAAGTTAGACCGTTAAGCAATTTTTCACCGTTGCTGTGTTCAGGATCTTCTGGGCGGGGCTAAAACGGTGGCTCGATGACGCAATGGAGCCACCGAGCCTGGCTCCTCCCCTAACACGATCATAACTAGAGCACATTCGCATCAGTTTGCCCGCTCGATCGCGAGTAGGGCTGAAACGATTCATCGAGTTACTCGATTAACTCGATTACAAAAATTCCTCGAGGCAAAAATTCGGCCTCGAAGCCTCGTTAAATTCCTATGACGCGCACTATACGCGCAGGATCTGATTCACACGGACCGCTGTTCAATGTTCAGGAAGCACACCATAGCGCGTGATACATTTTGAATTTAGTTAAGATTCTAGATGCCCAGAATCACTATAGTAACTGCATGTTTTACACAGTTTATGTAAGTTGATTACCGTTCTTATAGCTGCCACACACACACACACACACGCGCGCGCGGCGCGTGCAACCCCCGAAGCCAGATCGCTTTCACTTTCATCCTCATAAAGTTTGTCAAGTAAATGCTTTTAAAGCCTTGCCAGTTTGAACATTGAAGCAGTTGTGCACTATTCAAAAACAACAATACGGAAAACTTATCCGTTCAGTGCTCAGCTTTTTTCTGTGACACTGAGAGTTGAGCCGTGTCGCGTCTTTGACAATGAGCGCCCGCCCTGAAGGCAGACCTCTTTTCGGGTGAAGATCGCGCACGGAGAGCAGCGCAGAACTGATAGTGGAAAATCAGTAACACACACACACGCATGCACCCTCCTCTCTCTCTCGCGCCAGTCAGACCAATCGTGGCAATGCATCACATATGCTTAAACTTGTATGTAGCCACGCAACAATAATTTCAGCATGCGTTCACTGTATACACCGGGACATGATGTTGTGACGCGATTTTTCGAACGGATGCTTCACCTAAAATGCAAGTGATGCAAGCCAAATGCAGCGTTCTATTAAAAATGAATGTATGTATTTCTGCTGTACCAAACTGCAATGAAGACACACACACATACACACACACACACACACACACACACACACACAGGTTGCTAGGTTACCATAGCAAATAGGCTCACCACATATGATATATTATTTGTTAGTAGCCTAATGGTAAATGCTGCAGGTGTAGAAATCTACATAAAAGATATTTACTTTGATGTCAGCGCTAGATTACAGCATGAAACCTGTTGTGCATATTAATAAATTGAATTGCTTTTCCTCTTAATTTTCGTTATGCATTATTTGTTTTGGTTGTTTAAAAACACGGGAAAAAATTTATCCGATTAATCGATCGATTAAGTGATAGATTAATCGATTACAAAAAGAATCGATAGCTGCAGCCCTAATCGCGAGTTACTGTCATTACTGTTAGTTACTATAACCTACAACTTACAAAACAGCTTTCAAAACAAAAACGATAAAGAAGAGGTGGATTAATTTTGTGAACAGCTACCTTGAAGGAGAGCTGAGGATCACCACCGACACCTGCCTCTGCAGTGCCTTTACACCGGATAGTTTTACAAACTTTCACCGGAGACAACTGGGATTCACTGATAATCCGCTGCAGAACCGACTATCCCCCGCCCCGGCCTTATTCCTCCAGTCCCGCCGACATCTGGTGCGTCTTGATCATATATGGTCGTGATCAGTACGTGAGTGTTTTGTCTTGTGTGCTACTGCAGCTTTCCCGCGAGTGGGCGTGGTTTCGGCGCCGACAGCGGACACACCCCCAGCGTTTGAGAGCAGAGAATGCTGCTCATTTTTTCAAGTATTTGATAAGCTATTTTATGTACTTGCCGGATTTCTTCTGATTCAAATTTGGCTGGGTGGTTAATAACACATTTATCTGTGGTGTGAGGAACTGAACACATGTTTAGTTTTGACTTTACAGGGCCTTTAATACACATGTCACGTCACAACTATTCACTGTTTTCAACCACATAATGTTTATTTTAGGTTTCAGACATTTAAATGCACATAAGTACTAGCAAAAAATGTCTATGGAAGCGGCAATAACAATCCTTTCAGACAGTTATAATTTGACTGTGTTTTATTCATATCAGATACACACATTATTAGGGCTGTAATCTCCCAGTCGATTAGTCGATTATTAGTCGATACGTTCTAGCTCGACCAAAATTCTGATTGGTCGATTTTTTTTTGCCACGTTCATTTAATTAGTTTTGCCGAGTTCATTTCATCAGTTTTGCCGCGCCGCGTTCATTTCATCAGGTGGAAAGTACTAATTGCTAATGGGGGTGTTTTGAGAGCACCCCTGTTTCACAGGTAACAGTCTGCCTTCAGAACACCCCCATTGTTTTCACTTCTTTTGGATTAGCCCAACCCACTGGCAAAGAGAAGTCTCTCGCGGGTCCTTTGTTTTTCATTCCCGCTGGCTCAAACGCACACCCATAGCGGTAAACTTGAGGAACGCCCATCAACACATGAGGGGAAGCGTCACAACACCGCGCTAAGTGGATCTGTACTGTCAGTTTTGCCGCGTTCATTTCATCAGTTTTGCCGCGCCGCGTTCTTTTCATCAGGTGGAAAGCACTAATTGCTAATGGGGGTGTTTTCAGAGCACCCCTGTTTCACAGGTAACAGACTGTCTTCAGAACACCCCCATTGTTTCCACTTCTTTTGGATTAGCCCAACCCACTGAAGAAGAGAGACCGTTTGAAGAAGGCTAGTTTTCTTAAATATTATTTATTTAATTGTGAGCGTTTTTTCTGCTCTTGATCTGGCTTGTTTAATAAATATAATTTTTTTATTAAGTGGACGTGCCTTTTGTGTTTAAGAGTAAAAGCTTTAAGTTAATAGTCTATTCGTGTCTCAGCCGCAAAACTGAGCTCCTGTTCGAGCTGCACAGAGCGGCTGAAATGATAGTGTCTGTCAGTTATTATAATACATATGACAAAAACAATTGTCTAAATTATGTTGCATATTCCTCAAAAGTTCTTGTGATGATATCTAGTTGACAACATATAGTACTATATTTTCGGAAATCATAGGCTATAATATTGTGCAGGTGGACGCGATGCAACGCTTGTCAGAGCCGACAGACTCGTGTCTCAGACTCATTTCAGTGCAAAATAATCAGCTCAAAAACTATTTAATATACTGCAAATAGCCTACTAGTTTTTTATGTTTATTTATAATTCATTTAGGCAGACAACAAGGCTACCAAGTACTGCGCACAGTGCGCAGCTAATTAATTTAACGTTTTTTTTCCTAACGTCATTTTAGTCGATTTTTAGTCGAAAATTTCAGGACTTCAGTCGACCAAGATTTTCTTTGGTTGATTACAGCCCTACACATTATATAGTTAGTTTACTCTATTCTTCTCCCAGTTCACCGGTCACTTTCGGGAGACATGGAGGAATTTACATGATGTAAATCCGACGGATCCGATTCTCTGAAGCGCAAACTAACATGGGGGTGCCCATCGTGCAATATAGATCAGCTAACATGATCATTATAAAGGGTTTTAAATGACAAAATTCATTCAAAATTAATTCACACACATTTGAAAATCAGAATATCAGATAGTTCGTGACATAGTTAACAAGTTTGTGAATATTTTGATTTAAAAAAAGAAAAAAACAATAAAACCGATACAGCTGAGCAGTCATACAGCACTATTGTTGTAATAATAATAATAATAATAATAATAATAATAACAACAATAATAATAACCACAACAACAATACAATGATTATAACTTTATTTTTCAAGGAATAATACATTTTTCTTCCATGATTTAATTAGAGTAAATTTAAACATGATTTAATTTAAAGAGTAAACCTCTGGTGTGCACCAAAAAAATGGAAGGGATTTTTAAAAATTTAATTTGATTAAAAATAAATTCATGTTTTATGCCTTCATTTGATTACCAGGAAAAACAAAAATACACGACACAGAATTTGTGTAAAAAAAAAAATTCACAGGGCCCTATTAGGGCTGTACGATTAATTGAAAAATAACCGAAACCGGTTATTTCGGTTTTCACGTGACTCCGCCCCGTCAGTCACATCAAGTGCAGTTTGCAGGCACACAGAGATGCAGGAGCAGTTATCTGTGTTTATAGATGCTCAGAATCACTATAGTAGCTGCATGTTTTACACAGTTTATACAGGTCAGTTTTATTGCCGTTCTTATAGCTTATACGCGCTGACACACACACACACACACAGACGGCGCACGCAAGCCCCGAAGCCGCTTTCACTTTCGTGCTCATAAAGTTTGTGAAGTAAATGCGTTTAAAGGCTTGCCAGTTTCAACATGTAAAGCGATTGTGAACTATTCAAAAACAACAATACGGAAAACTTCTCCGTTCAGTGCTCAGCTTTTTCTGTGACATAGAGCCGAGCCGTGTCGCGTCTCTGAGAACGTGCGCGCCCTGAAAGCAGACCTCTTTCACCTGCGTCCTCACAAAGCTTTGTCATTTTGTCGGTGGTTTAAGCCCTGCCAGTTTGAACATTAAAGCGAGTTTCGACCATCAGATGTGTATTATGTTGAACTAATGCCTGATATATTTTGACAAACGAACACTCAGACAGAGAGCAGAGCAGAAAAGCAGTGTAAACGCTGTTCTGTGACTAAAGTAAAGTCACTAAAGTAGCTAAGAAACTCAACCGTTATAGGCATACATTTTAATACCTTTGATGTAAGTACAAACCACAGCTTCATAATGAATAGAGACGGTATGAGTAATTCACACACACAATCACTCTCTCATTAATGCATTCAAATAAATGTAATGTAGGCCTACAGTGTTAATGTATCTGTATCTGATGTACAACAAACAGAAATCTGCTCCATAGACAATAACTGCTGAAAGTGAACCGTTTCCTTCAAGTATTTTAAAATCACAATGCACTTTTTCATTAGAAAAAAAGTTCCACCTTTAATAGTAGAAGATATTTACAGTACAAACCTTATCAGTGAACTTACTCAACCTAATGAGGGCAAAAAAAAAAAAGCAAAATAATCGTTGATTAATCGTAATCGAGGTCAAATGTTCAATTAATCGAGGTTTTTATTTTTGGTCAAATCGTTACAGCCCTAGGCCCTATTATTGTAAACAAATAATTAATTTGTATTTGTTTCATATCTCTCTATTTTATTGCATTTATTTGTGCTGTTGTTTCAAATTTATTTGTTATGTTATAACTATCTTTTTTACTTGTTTGTTTTCTGAAAATACAATTTTGCATTGCAGAAAGTACATTTTTGTTTGTATATGCTGTCAATTATAGTTCTTTGAAAGAAAATCGGTATCGGCAGGTCACACTTGCCAAAAAATCGGAAATCTGAGTTGGCCAAGAAAATTGCAATCTGTGCATCTCTAATTTCGCCCACAGTTGAATGGAACCTACAAATCGCTCCTGAAGCAGCCGTTTATTCACCAGGGTAAAATGAGTGAATAATCAATGTATGACTATCTACACCAATACGCATACTAGGTTTTTAGGGCTAATCGATGCAGATTTAAATATCAGTAAATATTTTTTTTTTTTGTTAATTCTCACTCAATATTGGTGTTCTTTACTAATTTCATAGTTTTGATTAGATTATATCATTCGACCTGGCGGACACAACGGTCTAGCCACAAAAGTTAGACTTTCAGTCTGTCGTTTTTCTGAGAGTTACACTTATGCAACAAACTGTTAAGTTGTTGCTGTTGTTTTTTCTACTTCCTTTTTTTGTCTTACATCATGTCTATCACTACCATCAGTTTGTGTAGCGAATCAACCACATTGAAAACACGGAATGCTCTTAATTGGACAACATTCAGAAAGACATTGGTGGCCGTGTCCTGTTCGTGATGTAAGGGAGTGTAATGTTTTGGGGCTGATTTACCGGACAGCTTTACACTTGCCTCAGCGAAACGACAAATTCTGTATTTTGCCAGGATGTTTTTACAGGAGATTTTAAGAGAGTCAAGGTGTCCGTTTGTGAGCCGAAGCTTAACCGAATGTGGGTCATGCTGTGCAACAATGATCCTACGCTCTTAAGTAAATGTATAACCAAGCCGTTTCAGTCGAAGACATTTTATGCTTTACAACAGCCAAGTCAAAGTCCTGACACTCCAGTTTCTTGCTTGACATGATGTGAGAAGTTCAATAGTTCAGTCCGTGAACTCTGAAAAAGGTGAGCTTACATTTTAAGTTAAATTAATTCATTTAAATGTTATCACAGTCCTTCTCTTACCGATGTATGCAAAGGCTTTGTGTATGAAACCTTGAACATCCAATAAACAACTTGCTATCTTGAGCATTGATTTATAATACTGTTAGATGAATGGGGCATAAATCCTGGACCGTCGTTAAATGTGCGGTACTTTGTTTCTCTGCTTTAAATCCCAGGCTCGTACTGGCAGGCCGTTTAGGGCCATATTACAGCCACCATAATGTAAACAAATCTGCAGAATGGAAAAGTAGTCGGCTGTTCTTCAGTTCACTTTTACATAAGTGTCTCGTGGTCTTAAGTTCATCTCTGTTTTGGTAAGGCATCCATGGGTGACATGCAGTTCATCATATGAAAAACAGATCACTGAAACCATGTCAGTATCTAAGCTTGTGTAGTGTTTAGTTGCTTCTTGCTGAAGAGTTGGTCAGAAATATTATGGCTTCATTGTTTATTATACTTTTAGATTGGTGACCTTTTGCAGTTTGGGTTGACGGCAGGGATAACTGTTTAACATAGATTACTTTTCCATGTGGCTCAATGTTATCACACAGTTTCTGTCAATCTCATGTCAATCTTGAGTACCTACAGAGTAGTATTGCATCCTTAATATCTCCGAAGAGTATTTTGCTTGATCGTATTTATTAGGGATGCACGATATATCGGCAACATATCGTTATCGGCCGATAAATGATTATTTTTGATGTTATCGTTATCGGTCCAATAAGAAAATTTGACCGATATAGTCAAGCCGATAGATAATGTATTATTTCCTTCAGCTGAGACGGACGCGCTGTCCACCATGATGGGTTTGAATTGCTCTAAATATGTTTGGAATCACTTCGAAAAGGAAAATACAGTTATGTGCAACATGTGCAGCGCAAGTCTTCTATAATCTACATAAAATGATAATGAGAATAGAATAGGCTGTAAAAGAGCGTTGTGTTTCAGCGCGTTTGTTGAGGGAAGAGCGCGCCCACGGAGTTACACCTTCATGACAAGCACAGTCAAGTTCGCTTGTGCATTCACAGCCTTTTGTGCCATTGTAAGTTGTAATATTATATTTATTATTATTCTGTGTATGTAATATCATATAGGATGCGTTTGGTTGAGTTAATAAACGATGCAGTAAAGCACTTCATTGTACCGGTCTTTAGCTTCAGCGCGCGCCCACGGAGTTACACCTTCATGACGAGCACAGTCAAGTTTGCTTGTGCATTCACAGCCTTTTGTGCCATTGTAAGTTGTAATATTGTATTTATTATTTTGTGTATATAATCCCATATAGGATGCGTTTGGTTGAGTTAATTAACGATGCAGTAAAGCACTTCATTGTACCGGCGCGCGCATTTCAAACAGAAATGCACCGCATTAATAACTACTGGGACTGTCCTATACATAACACTGCAATGAGAATATTTCTGTTATAAAACGTAGTGAATTCTCTGGGTTTAGTTGTTTTTCAGCGCGCTGTTGTGGGAAGCGTCAACAACGCATTCTGACCAGCACAGTCAAGTTCGCTTGTGCATTCGCGTCATTTTAAGCATATGTAAGTCGTAATATTACGTTTTTGTAGTATAAACATCTGATTAAAGTCATATAGGATGTGTTTGGTTAAGTCAATAACCCGCAGTGCTTCACTGTACCGGTGATCATCTTCAGTTTCAGCACGCTCTCAAACAGGGGAAGAGCATCCATAGGAGTTATAACCCTTCACCTATGCGTGATTTTGTGCTAATATAAGTTGTAATATTATATTTATTTTGTATAAATATCTGATTGTTCTCATATATGATGCGTTTAGTTGTTAATTAAACTTCTAAGCGCTTCAGTTTATGGTTGTTCGTTCATTCTCTCCAGCTTCAGCGCGCTCTCAAAAAGCAACATTATTCCTAATAGACTAGACTAATATTACAGATGTTTACTATTACTGTAATATTAAACATATTTTTTTTTCAAAACACAGAAGCATTATTTTTTATAATTAGCACTTTTATTGTTCTCGTATCATTTCCATCAACAATATGGTTTGATTAAAACCATTTCTTTATCGTCTGTGCGGAGGTTATTTCATGCACTTGCATTCTGATTCTTTATTATGCAGCCTAAGTAATGCTGTTCAATTACTTGTTTGCATTATTTAGGTATATTATTTTTATTTTTTAGACAATACAATTTTTGGTAACATTTTACAAATAAGGTCTCATTTTATTAATGCATTAACTATCATGAACAAACAGAGAGCAATAACCTTTGTTTCTTTTAGTAATAAAATGTTTGTGTTTTGTAACAGTCCATTCACAGTTCATAACTAATGTTAAAAGACACAACTTTGGGTCTGAATATGTTGAGATTAACATGAACTCAAATTAATAAATCCTGTTGAAGTATTGTTCATTCATTGTTGGTTAACTAATACTAACAAAAATGAAACCTTATTGTAAAGTGTTAAAAAAAATAAAAATTTGGCCATAGGAGTGTAAAATTAATTTGAAAAGGTAAGGAATCTCACACTGGTTCAAATAGGCTACTGTAGTGTATAGGTTTGATTTATGTTGAAGTGTTTGGGACATGGCTTTTAAAGGTGAGCCTTTTGTTTTTGTAATCAGGCTCTCAGAGTTTATTAAAATTTGTATTTAGATTTATCGGCCAATATATCGGTTATCGGCTTTCAAATATTAAGAATTATCGGTATCGGCCAAAATGTTCATATCGGTGCATCCCTAGTATTTATAAAAGAAAAATACGCTGTACAGTCTTTCCAAATAAAACTGAGCGACTGGAGGCATATCATGTGGGCAGAGCTAAAGCGTCAACATTCATGTTGTTTACTTGATGTGCACTTTTGGGCAATTAGGTTTGGGTTTTTTCAGATACCGGTACCAAACCGATACTTTTAAAATGGTACCAGTGCCTGAACTGATACTTAAAAAGAAAAAAGAGCCAAAAAACGAGGTGGATGAGATTAAAGAATGGCTTTTTATTGATTTTTTTAAATTTTATTATTATTTAAATTGAAAAATGTATTAAGTTTAAAGTATACTTAAATATATAAATACAAAACACAATTTACTTAACAAATTCACAGTAAAACTAAAGCCACCTAACCCAACTACAGCAGGCCTAATTTATCTCTAAATAACAGTTACTGTAAAAACAGCAGTAGTCTGTAATATTCTTGGTATGCTACAAACCAGCTTCAAGCTTTATTTTGCAGAAATATGACCATATTCTCTGGCTAAATATTTTAGAACGCATCGCCTTATTGTTTCCATGGCGACGCGTCATGCTTCTCACATGACACACAGCTGCCACAATAGCGCTGTATGACAGCTCAGCTGTATTGGGTTTGAGTTTTTTCTTTTTTATTCCAAATATTCACAAACTTGCTAACTATGTCATGAACTATCTGATATTCTGATTTTCAAATATGTGTGAGTGAATGTGTGTTAGTTGATCTATACTTTGCGATGGGCGGCGCCATGTTTGCGCCTCCAGAGAATCGGATCTGTTGGATTTACATCACGTATATTCATTCACGTCTCACGAAATCCATGAAATTAAGTGACCGGTGAACTGGGAGAAGAATACAGTAAACTATATAGTTAATATATAATGTGTATCTGATATGAATAAAATGCGTAGTCAAGTTATAACTGTCTGAAAGAATTGTTTTCGCCGCTTCCATAGACATCAGTGTGTGTGTTTTGCTAGTAACGTTACTTATGAACATTTAAATGTCTGTAACCTAAAAATAAACATTGTGGTTGAAAACACTGAATAGTTGTGATATGTGATGATCGTGTCTGTCTCTGGCTCGGCGCCAGCCAAAGTGCGAAAGCACGTTTGAAATTAAGCGGCCCGGTACATGCCGGTTATGGCACCGGGTTTCGGTACCCAGCCCTAGCGGCGATAGCCAACAACAGACATTTGAAGCAGTTTTACTCACCGCCTGCGGTTCCAACGCACGACCGTGAACCTTTTATCATTTGGACCACTCCATATTTCAGCATTAGACGAGCTGCAAATCCAGAGTTGAACTGGGCCTTGTTTATAAAACAATATAAACGAAATGCAGGGAACAAACAAAAACACTTGCGCAACTCTGTTGCTGATCCAGAAAATAAACTCCATCCAATGTCCCCTTAACGCTGGGCTCTTTGGGAAGCTGAACAGGGTTGTCTTGCCCTGACAACCAAAAACACTTCTTTGCTGACATTGTTGATTTTGTGAAGTCCTGTGACCTGTGCAGCACAGCCGACGACTTCCCTAAAGCCGAGCAAAGCGTGTTGATGTCCGTGCTTTTGCTCTCTCGCTCTGGTCGACGTGTGCACGCGCCGAGTTGAGCCAGTGGTTAATTTTTACTTGCCCTGCCAAAATTATCACTGGACCCACCCATTTTTATATATAAAATTAAATATAGATCCTTGTTAAAGCTATAAAAGTTATTCAATCAAGTCTTTTGTTGTTAGATCAACATTAAAAACAGATGGCAACGGGAATATTAGGCTGCTGTCACGTTAAGACCGAATTAGGGATGCGCAGTATACCGGTACTGGGAAAATACCCGGTATATATTTCATTTCAAACGGTACGATATCATGATTTTGCTCATTTCGGTATATGCTGCTGTTCCGAAGTTCACCGCTAGGTGGCAGCGCGTTACCCAAAATTACGTGAAACCGGCAAATGTGGCAACAGAGCAAAATTAATACAGCAGTTGAATCTCACTCAACACGCACAAAACTCATTAATAAAGAGAGTAGATGTGAAATTTGGAATTACTTTGCTTATAAAACTGCTGAAGAACCATCGAACCATGTCAAGCATCAGTCACTTAATTCCTGACTTGTAAGACCTTAAGAGATCGACAGGTGAGCGCATCATTTAAATGATCTAATTTAGACATTTATTTTCTAGTTTCAACACTGATCAACACACATACGATCGTATCGTTTAAATATAATGAAATCTCCAGCGTTCGTTTCAACCAGTGATGTTTAGATTTCATAATATTTGCACGCGTACTGTTGCACTATTTACATCCGTGAAAGACATAACCAACTGTGTTTATGTGACTACTCACTAAAGATTGACATTTTTGACACAATTTTGTGTGCATGTGACTAAGGAAAAACAACTTAATGAATGCACGAGCTCTTTAGGCTTGTGTGTTTGTTGTTGGTATGAGCGCAAAGAAAACTCTCTCAAAGAGCTCCCATCCCATATGTATTACGAAATGCTATAAAATCGCTTGCATGTTCAAATTGGCAAGGTTTAAAAAGACTTGGGCAGTGATTTCCGTCAGCTGTCCCGCAATGGAAGCGAAAGTGTTGAATCTGAGCGCGCAGATTGCTTTTATAGTGCATGTCTTTTGAAGTCAGAAGCAATTTGCTCATTTTGAGAGAATGGAGACGCGCAGTAATGCTGAAATTACTTAAAAGAAAGTTTCCAAATAACTGATTGATGTGATAATCTTTGTTAATTAATTTAATAATAAACATTTGTGGTAATTTCCCGCTTCATAAACCCAAAACTTGCGAGAGTGAGTAAAATTATGCGCAATACCTGCATCAAAATTCAGACCCTGAATGGTATCAATTTAATATCGGTACTTCGGTATTAGATTGTGGTACCGTACCGAAGTCAAAATTGTGGTATCGAGCCATCCCTAGACCGAATGCACGGATCTAATATACTGTTACACATGCATTTTCTTTCTCATCAGTTTACGTTCAAGAAGGACATAACCAGCAGTGTTTACGTGGCGGCCATCAGACAGTCCTTTTATATGACACAATACAATTTTTCAATACACAAGCAGCTTCAGGGATGGCAGAAACACTTCCCTACATGGCATGGCTTTGCCTACAAAGTCCTTTTAGTTTATGACTAGTGTTATGACAGCCTCACATTTATAAGCCTGATAACTGACAGTTACACACTCTGTTAGTTGTGAAATTTATAAGCAAAGAGTGTTTAAGCATGAGAGCTTGCTTAAATTGATGTAATTGCCTTTCATTTGAGGCTTTTCCCTTTTGCTTTGTGGATTACACGGTCATATTTAATGCCAAGGGCATTTATCTTTCTGACAAGGACTTGTGTTTTACATTGGATTTCTTTTGTTTTTGACTTAATAAAAAGTATGATTTAATTTGTTACTTTAAATTTAACACTTGTTAGGTGTTTTTAAATTGAACATATTTCACCCTGCTGCAATGGTCATTATAGCAAATAGCTATGTAAAACGTATAAACTTTTTTGTTGTTTCATTATTACCTTTTATTTTGACAAGTTCAAGTATGGAGATTCAACACAAGTAGGGTAAGATGCATGCGATATCAGGCCAAGGCAGATCAGTTGTGATGGTGCGAACTTTCAACCTTCCAGATAAGTAGACTTAAGCGAATGTTTTCTATACACTAACTTTCAGATGAGTCTTGTTCCTTCCCTGTCAGCAGATAAGATGTTTTTAATTGGTAGATGTTTGCTGGTCATTGTTGGAGGACTCTGTTGATAATGATGATCTGAGTTGTCATAATGAGAGCACTTTGATTTGCACAGGAACCATAACCGTATTAGCCAACACCCCGTACAGGAATCCAGAAGAAAGGGAAAGGCCCAAGACCATAAACTTTGAACACATGAAGGTTCAAGTCAGTAATACAGTAATATTCTCTTCTAGGGCTGCTCGATTATGGTAAAAATCATAACCATGATTATTTTGCTTAGTATTGAAATCATGATTATTTAACACAATTATTGGTGGGTGATATGATATTATCGATACTTCAGCAAAAACTAATACTTCGGTAATTAATGTATGTAAAAGTCCTCAAAACAGTTACAAAAGGCATGTAGGCCTACACAGTCAGCAATACAATAAGAACAAAGAAACGAATTAAAAACACAGCCGACAAAAATATAATCATAAAAATATACAAATTAAATAAGTGGTTAGGTTTTTCAGGAAGAAAAACTAACAGTGGTATTCAGATAGTATAAAAAGTAATAGCCTACAACAGTAATTGAATAATCAAATGTAAAATAACACTGCTGTATACATGCTATAAATATATACTATTCCTTATTAAAACTACAGTTTATTCATTCAAGAGCAGTGAGTGATTTTATCTATCTTTTGTTGTTTGATTAACAATGAATGCACGGATCCAATATACTGTTACACACGCGCTCATTCTCAGTGTGTACATTCACTTAAAGGGTTAGTTCAACGGACCGCGAGACCACACACCTGTCGATTGTAGTAACATTTTCACAGTGAGACGAGATCTCACGGAGACTCGCAAGATCAAACAAGACTTGAGGAGAGAAACAGATGGAGGACGATCAAAGTCGTCAGCTGGTTCTCCTGGCATGAGTTTTGTTTTACAGGAAGAACAACAAAGGAGAAAAAAAAAGAATATGGGTGATTTTTCTTTCTCAATACTCCACTTTCATGGCATTGGTGTGGCTGACAAGTTTCAGCTATTGAGGCACGCAACATCCGGTTGGTGAAGCTTGCTCGCTCTTATTGGCTATCACGTATCATGTCAGAAGCAGCTCGATCAAGAGTCGTCAATATCAAGCATGTTTGAGAATTACGATTTGGGACACGATCGGAAGCAGTAAAATATTTGTAATGACACAACACAATTGAGGATTTTTTGATGAAAAGTCCTTTGTGACAAGCATCAAATCGGGCCACGCCCCCCGATCGCTTGAGGGTGCAAATCAGGCTCAAAATCGGGCTTTAAATCTTAAAGTGTGGCCGACTAACACCGACTGTTTATGAGGATACTTACCAAAACGGCATTTCAACATATTTATGGGTAGGCTCTTTGACTGTTTAGGCGCGTATCTGAACTGAAGCCCATAGTATTATTTGCTTATGCGAGTTTCGCCCCGCCTTGGATTGCGTGCACAGGAGGCCGCCTGGGGGACAGCGTGTCTTTCGCAGCTTACTGCACTTTTAAAAACACTGTTTAATATCATTCATGACCCACGGTTTAGCAACTGTAGACTGCATTTTACAACACTCACTTATTTGGCTGATTTAGATGTCAAGTTTGGGCTTTAAGGGAGGAACGTAAGTACACCGCTGTGAAGGAAAGGATGGTGCACTGGACGGAATGTGGCAGCTCGTTGGTTTCTATGAATACATTTTATTTTTTACACTGGTTAGTAATGGTAATGTGTGTTTTAATATCTATGGAATGTTCAATCATGAGTGTTTTACGCTTCTAGCCAATTTGTTTTCTCCGGACTTCAGTTAGGTTTCTTTGGTAAGCTGGACCTGAAATTCACATGACCCAAATGTAGGGCATGGGGCAGAACAGAAGGTCACATCCATAGACCCCCTGCAAATTCTCTCTGGAGAACAAAGTATCTGTGCCTGCTGTGAAATTAATCAGCTGTCTGTTATTCTCATCCAGCTCCTACCATAGCAGCGTGTCAGGATGTTAACATTTTAGCTGAAAAGACAGGTGGGGTTAGGAACCAAGAACGGGTTCTTAGTCGGGATTAATGATTTTCCTTATTCTACATTATGGTCTTTTTAATGACTCAAAACAAACTTGAATTCTTGAGTTATCGGTTTGAATGAGTCTGTCTCAATGGTTCTTGACTTAAGGCCGGTTCACACCAAGGACGATAAAGATAAAGTTTTAAAAAGAGTCCACATTACACCCAACTATAATGATAAGTACAGAGAAACTATTGTTCTTATTGTTCATCAGCTGGAATACATTGACAACTCGCGCTTATAATAAGCAGAACAATGTTGTACGTTGGTGTGGAGGCTAATATAGTAATATAGTATAATTATCGTTCTTGGTGTGAACGGTCCTTTTAATCATTGAACCTCAAGTCATTACCTTCAGTCATGTCCATGGTGGGTTTATTTTTTTCTTTTCGGTTTCATTTGTTTTGGGTGTTTTTTTTTTTTGTCCTTCATCATTTTGTCCAACACGCCACTCCTCCACTTTCTAGTGAAGATATGGCCTAGATTGCTAAACACGTGTACAGTGTGAAGTCCCCACCTCCTCCTGCCACTCCTCTACTTCCTGCTTGGCCTGGGAGGAGTGCTAAAGCCTGATCACTTACTGTCCCATCCAGCCCACGGTAATCCCAGTGAACAGCAGCCCTGTGGGTGTGTTTGGAGCCCTTACGTAAGGCTGAGAAGCCTCAGGGACACCAGCCCTTCCATTAAATCTAAATACAATTTAACCCTGTGATGGCTTGCCACCTTTACTAACTTTGAATTTGAAATGCTGAAAAAGGTACAGGTCAAAGGCTCGAGTACACATGTCTGAGCCAAGGAATCAGAGGAAAAAAGATTTTTGTTTCTGGCCCTTAGGGTTCAAAAATTATTAGCATAAACATGAGTGCAACTTTGGACAGGTGGTGGCGCTAGAGGGATTGAGTTAAAGACTCCAAATTTGCTATGGCGGCAGCTCAGACTGTCCTCTGAGTGTGCCAAATTTCACAACTTTTTACCATTCAGTTCTATGGGCTCCCATAGACTTGAGCAGAAGAATAATAGGAACGGCAACGATTTCAATAGGTGCCTATGCACCTTCGGTGCTTGGCCCCTAAGGCCCCGATCACACAGAACGCGTTTTTCAGGTTCGAAAACGTGAGGCGCACTGCACTGCCTTTTATTGGTTGACGTTTTTTCATTGAGAAAAGAGCAGTGCGCTGCTGTTTTTTTTGTACATTGCTAGGAGACCCCCGAATCAACTGTGCTGTCAGTCTCATCAAGGTAACGGTCGCCACAACGGAAAGCCCGCCTCTCCATTCATTCGATTGGACAATAGAAAAAAAACGCGATGGCGTCGAGCGCTTTTCCGCTCCGAGTTGACTTTTTTTCAACTTCATGCGCTCAGAGCCACTCCTTCTAAAACGCAAGGCGCAGCAGGCGGTTAAAACACAAGGCGCCCGGGGCGCATAAGTAGCGCGAATAACGCTCTCTGCCAACAGAAATCTATTCAAAAGAGGCGCCTCTCGCTGCAAAAAAGTGTTCTGTGAGATCGGGGCCTAATAAGCTATTTTTTCAGGTACAGACTATTTAAGAGTAGCATTCAAATAAGAAAAACTACAGGAAGTGAATAATGAAGTGTGAAAATAAAACACTACATAGCCTTTACTGTATGAATTGAATAACTTTGTAGCCTTAAGGATCCATGTTCAATCAAGAGCAGTGAACGATTATCTCGTTTTTTGTTTGATTAATATTAATGGTGTTAGACCACATCGGACAGGCATGTGATGGTATCAAATTTTTCATATAATGATATTTACTGAAGCTTGTTGTCCTCTTAACAGATTTAATAACTTTTCATATAACAAAAAGAACATTTCAAATACAATAAAACAATACACAAAAATGTATGAAGTAAATAAATTCAAAAGTGCAATAGAGGACAATGGCTAGCACTTTGAGGCCCCATTAGCTAACAACGAGCAATGCATAGATTTGTTACAGTGTTATTATTCTTTGTTAATGTTAGAAATTAAAATTGTTCAAGATGCAGCGGTGCTGTGCAGACCGATCGCCGTATGACAACGAATCCAACGAGAGCATACGACTCCTTATGCTTTTGATTCACTCGTGCAGTGTTTTGATATCATACGCGGATCGGTTTGCGCCGCGGCGATGCATTTTGAACAAGCCTGGTGTGTTTGTGTTTCCTGCTGTCTCGCTAGCGTTGCTGACACAGTTTGCTGAGAAAGATGAGACGTATACAGTGATGTAAGACCTGGCTCTGTTGTGGCTCTCTAGCATGTGGAAAGGCAAACCGGTTCTTAGAAGGCTCGTCGCTGGAACCAACTATGAACTGGCACTAGCACTGGCTCTGAATTAGCACCCGGTTCATTCTGGTGGAAAAGGGGTAATTGTAAAGTGTTACTGTCTTATAGCCTGACAAGCCAGACCCATATCAAGATGTTGGGTCTGGGAACACACCATTGGCAGGGGTCAGTCCAAGGGGCGGGATAAATGGTTGTCTTTCAAATTCCCTCTGCACGCAATAGGATAGCGCTACAACCAACCAGAGCAACGAAGGTGGTGAAGCGGAGCTAGTTGATGGATTGAACTTTTGCCGTATCCGGTAGGCAAAACTCCGAACACATCTTCCTTTTTTAAGAATGACTTCGGTCCCGTTCCTTGTTCTTTTCTCAAAGAAAAGCTTAACTCTGGGCCTTCCAGAGCCGTGGCCAAAGCCGTTTCGAAAGACCTCTGTTCGCCAGCTTCTTTGTTTTCAAGTAGCACGTGTAACAGCCGCATCTCTGCCTTCATTATGTTAAGCACGCCCACCGACTCTATACACGATGTGATTGGCCTGACTAGAGTTTGGTTTTTCCAGCTCGCAAGCCAACGGAGAGTTGCTAGAAGACCTGGCTGCAAATTAGAAATCTAGACGCAGCATAGCGGCAGCAAATCTAAGTTTAACTGTCTTACAGAACAATAAAGAATCCTAACATTTTCAATCAATATCGAAGGCATGTTTTAGACCGCATGACAAACACATTTACTTACAAGTGTCTTGAGTGTCCCTTTCGAACAGCATGTAGTGTCTAGAATACTGTCTGTGTGAACCAAGCCTGTAATGCTTCAGTCAGAAATTGAAGCTTTCGCGCCTCGATCGCCCCCCGGTGGCCGGTCCCAGTATAGCTCCTAAACCCCGCCTCTCCATGTATTAGAATGGGCGCGAGACACACTAAACAATTTAATTACACTTCAAATAATTGTTTCCTAAAGATGGTTTCTGTCATTTTAGGCAGTTTTTATTACAATAATTTCATTTCAAGTGTTCGTTTTTTAAATAAGCTTAGTTTTAGTGAGTTATTTGATGCTATAAAAACGAGGGGTGTGACGTCATGATTGACAGCTGAGATTGACGGCTTCTCTGAATGAACTTGTCACTGAGGCACTAACGGACTTTTTTCTGGATTTTTGGGAGGAGATTGGAGCTTTAGCTTTAATTTCTACACTTCCATAACTGTTTATTTCACACCAACATAATGAATTGTTCTGCATCTGCGAGAGTGTGGGCGGGCTTTTGATAATCGCGCCTCTACTTCCTGTTCTCTACTGCGCAACTCCGGTCCCGAGATCGCTACTGCGCAGACTCGGTCCCAAGATGTCAGCGCCGTGAGCGGGCCTATGAAAGCTTCAACTTTGGTCAGCGGAAGTCAATGAAGTCGCGTCGTCCATATTTTTTTACGGTCTATGGTGTGAACGTGCAACAGCAGTTAAGGTTGTATTCAAATCTCGCACTGTATGATGTGACAGACAACTAGTTGTCTAGGCAGTCCGGTTCCAGTGACATATCGGTAGGATTTCAGTAATAAACATTTTTATTTCTCCATATCTTTTTAGATAACTGGTATCAATCTCAGACAAGTTTGTTTAATAGTTTGCCAGGTCTACTTGGGTAAGTGGAAACCCTAGTTATAAATATTTCTGCCTTGTACAGTGATCAGAATCCACATTGGATCACAAACAGAAGTTATTTCAAACACACGCTGGTGACTGAAAGTGAGTTTTGAGCTGAAATGATTTTAAAATTCTCTAATTCTGATGGTAGCTGGTATATGAAATCATCCGCGGGGCCGTCTCCAGACCCAGATAAAGTTAGTTCGTGACCACTTCTCAAGCCTCAGTTGGCCTGCTTTGGACCAAGGTATTCGGTGGGCCAAAAAACCCTGGCCGTTCAAGCCCAGGAAGTCTCGCTTTTGGTCCGTCAGTGGAAACGTGGTTCTTGTCAATTGCGTCCATGGCCTTATGGGATAGTTAAGTGTCCATTTGATGTGTACTTCAGACTCTTGTGGGAAATATATTGTGAATTAGGACATATTTCCCTACTATAGTAAATACCATGTGACAACATATTCAGACGCAGCCATTGAGTGCTAAGTCTTTCATCATAGTTGGTGCCATATTTTATCTAACAAAAATGAAAATGTGTGAGGTCATGGTTCAGTTGGTTGCATTAAAAAATGGGTCTTATCTTTTTTTTCACGTCTTATTTTGTTGGGTGGTTTTATTTTTTATTAAATATGAAGTACATGGTCACCATGATTTTTCTCTCACTTTAATCAAATTTTCTGCAAGATTCTCATTAATTTTGCATGTAGTAACTTTTTGTTTTCATCTGTCTCTCCGGCACAGGGCTATGTCTTCAGCAGCCACCACAGCCCCGTCGGTGGACAAGGTGGACGGCTTCTCCAGGAAGTCTGTCAGAAAAGCCAGGCAAAAGCGAGCACAAAGCTCATCCCAGTTCAGATCTCAGGACAAGCCCATAGAGCTCGTGCAGCTGCCTCTGCTGAAAGGTAAGCTCTGTTTATGTGGTCATATCAAGATAATGGTTGGTGACGTCACAGTGCTTTGAGCTAGTTTAATTGCTGTGATAGAGCTGATAAAGATGGTTGTACTATAACAACAAAAGGAAAGCGACATGGAATGCAGTCAATGTTAGACTAAAGTTTGACAACCACAAAGTATCTAAATACATTAACTTCATTTTTTATGTTTCATGTTTTGTTTTATGATTTTAAAGCCTAGAAATCTTGCAATGTTTCACATGAAAAGTGTGTGCTATCTTTGTTTGTCAAATACTTTCAATAAACCTATGTACTACATAGGGCTGGGCACCGAACGGCGATACTTTTTTGGTATCGAACGAAAAACTCTGATACTATGAGTATCAAAAAAGGATTTATATTTCGGTTCCAAAAGCCAAGCGGCTTTTATACACTTATAAAAGTGGATGCCGAGTCAGCAAAGTGCAACATATGCGATAAAGTATTGCAACCAAAGGCGCAAAAGGAAAACTTTCTGTGAGACGTAAGTTCACAAACCGCGCTAGTGAATCACCGCGCGCGCGCTCTCTCTCTCCCTTTCAAAATGCTCAAATGGCTTCACATCAGCGCATCGCATCTGCACTAAAATCGAGCTGCACAGTTGACACAGGATTTGCCACTTGCACAATCGAGGCAGTGTCGCATCGTCACTAAAGTTTATCATTTGCATTTATTTTTAAGTCTTGCCATTGTTCTAACCGCTCAGCACACACACACAGACACACCGGCCATCTCACAAAAAGCTTGCGAGTACAAATTTCGCTGAAATGGTCAAATACACACAAATGTATGTACTAAATTACCGTCTTAACGAGTATGCACGTAAACCCCGTCGTGACTCGCGAGTGAACGTTTGTGCAACTGCATGTAACCGTATCCGTGTTCGCTCTTAAAGTGACAGCAGTCGAATAAACTGCTGCTGTCTCTGAGTTTCTCTTTGTCTTGTGTTGTTTGATTAACCTTTATGACACTCACTGCTCTTGAATGACTAACTTTTGCAACCTTAAGTGTAAGGATTAATCTAATTTAATTTATTCAGGGAAGACCAATATTAATTTACATTTGATTTCTTATTAAATGTCTTCAGTTTTTCTTACCTCAATACTAATGTTAGAACTACCTGAAAATTTGACTTTAAAAACAAAAATACACGGCATGATCAAATATTTAGGTGAGATAATTATATACATTTAAGTCACCTAAGGGAGGAATTTTCCCCATTATCAGAAATAAAATTCAGGCCCTGAATGAATGTCTGTAAAATTCCCTATAAATAATTCTACATGATAAAAAGAAGGCTTCAAATAGATCGGTATCTGTGATCGTATCGGCAGATACTGCTTCCTGTGATCGACGATCGGTGATCAGCTCCAAAAATCCTGATCGGAGCACCCTTACAAAAAGCACAACCAGTTTTATTAATGAGTGAGACGTGTTACCAGAATTTGTTTTAATTAAGGTGAAACATGTTTTTTGTTTAATGTATTTTTGTTGATGTTGAAATGGATTTTAAAACATATTGTATCGAAAAAAGTATCGTTAGGAACCGGTATTGAAATTGGCACCGGATCGAAAGATTTTGAACAATACCCAGCCCTAGTACTACATGAACATTGTCGCTGTAATGGTTGGTTATGGCACATATATTACTGTGCCTTGAATGGCTTTTCAGCCTCAAATCCCTATCACTTGCCAGATGGACCTCCAAGCTTAATATGTGAAGTATTTTAGGCCTCCCATCAACAGTCCTGAATTCTGAGACAGATTACAGTAGGAAAGTCAAGGAGGTTGTTCTAAACCATTTGTGGAATTTTAGTACTACTGGACTGTTTTGCATTAAACCTCTCTTTCTCTCGGTCTAGATGTTTCGGCGCAGGAGCAGCCAGAACTGTTCCTTAAGAAGCTGCAGCAGTGCTGTACTCTGTTTGACTTCATGGAAACACTTTCGGACCTCAAAATGAAAGAGTATAAGCGGTCCACCCTTAATGAGCTGGTGGACTACGTCACCCTCAGCCGGGGCTACTTGACTGAGCAGACCTACCCCGAGGTGGTCAAAATGGTGAGATTTAAAAGATTAGAAGCATGCTGTGAGATTAGAAAAATGTATTTTATCATCCGATTTATATGCCTATATTAATATTTCAGATATACCTCAAGCGTTTCCTTCTCTTCATTTGTCACAGGTATCCTACAATATATTTCGGACCCTTCCGCCTAGTGACAGCAATGAGTTTGACCCAGAGGAAGATGAGCCCACGCTGGAGGCCTCATGGCCACACTTACAGGTACAGAGCCCCCCGGCTGCCATTAAATGCAATAGGGTTTCTACATGCATTGTGTTTTATATATATTAGTGCTGTCAAAATTAGCGTGCATGCGACTAATTTTTTAAGTTTAACACGTTAAAAATATTTAACAAAATTAACACACACCATCCGTTTTTTCTGTCATCCTGGGCTAGCGTTACATTATATGATCACACTCTTATTCGTGCAAATGCTTTTAAACCATTCAAGTGCGACAAGACAAACGAGAACACGCTGTCTGTGAATGTTTTGGGTGAGTCTCGATAAGCTCCTTAGCATCCTAGGTCATGAATCAGTATACATGAATGTGGACGACTCCCTGATCAGTGCCCTGACTATTGAAATAGGGAGCTGATTGAGACGCACCCCTTGTCTATTTGAGACACACACAATGCACAGGAAGACGCCTGCCAGAATAGAGTTCACTTTTGCGCTTGAAAGAACAATAACACAGAATTATGCCAAAATGCATATTTTGTCAAGTATTCTCATAATTGTGAGAAAATGAGATGCGCGTGACAGCACGTCAGATCCGCGTCATGTTCGGCAGCGGCAGAACTTAAAGTGTCTGTCTGTCATTTAAGTTGATCAAAGAACAAAGCTAACAGAAAATTGTAGCTTTTTAATAAGGAGTTATTCCATATTTAATATAATATTTATGCAGTGCAGACTGTTTGATAACTTAATTCAATTTCTGTATATTTCCTACCTGTTAGACAGAAGATCACAGGTAAATATGACTTATTATAAAGGCTTTGTGTAGATTTTTCGATTGACAGCACTAATATAAATATAAATATATATATATATACATTTACGAATATTTATTTATTTATTTATTTATTTATTTATTTATATATATATATATATGCACACACACACGCGCACACACACATGTAAAAATAAAAATCAAACAACATAGGCTTTATAAAAGTCTTGTGTAATTGAGATACTTGTACGGTCTCCTCTTTCACAAGTTTTCTGATCTCTTTTCCTTTTCTGCTTAAGCTTGTTTATGAGTTCTTCATTCGCTTCTTGGAAAGTCAGGAATTTCAGCCCAGCGTTGCCAAAAAATACATCGACCAGAAATTTGTATTACAGGTGAGTAATTGCCTGTGAAATGTTTTATGACTTCTCATCCTTGTATAAATCAAGTGAAGTTAGTAAAACAGCAGCAATATAGTTCTCTGGAATACAGTTGTGGCAATTTGCTGTCAAATAGTTTAGAATAATTTCCACTAAACTGTACATTTGACTGTTTTCCCTGAAAACCAGTTACTTAAAGTGCCAGTAATTTCATCTCAAAACAATATTTGGTTGTTTTTTTTGTTTCATTTTTTTATGTTATTTTGTTTTAGTAGCTGTGTAGTTATAAAGGTAATGCATGGACAGTCTTTTTTCTAAGAGCGATACACATTGCTTACGATGAAGATCATGTAGTAATAAAACACTTCCTAATTTCTAGCTCTTGGAGCTGTTTGATAGCGAGGATCCACGGGAGAGGGACTGCCTGAAGACAGTCCTGCACAGAATCTATGGCAAGTTCCTCGGCCTCAGGGCCTTCATCCGCAAACAGATCAACAACATTTTTCTTTGGTAAGTAACTGTCAAGCTTTTTAGTTGTGTACATACGAGATTAAATATTGCTGGCATCCTGACATAACTCTTTTTCCTCCTGTCCTGCTCTGGTAGTTTTGTATATGAGACTGAGCGCTTCAATGGTGTAGCTGAACTGCTGGAGATTTTGGGAAGGTATGTCATATCTTTAGAACCTATTAATTGGTTGGAAGAGTTGTGGAGAAATTTAACCCACAGAGGTCACATTCCTGTTTTATCTTACTCCACCCTGTCCTTAAGGCCCCGATATGCTCACGGCGGAGTTCTTATTTCGGTCTTCGCTTAGGGGTAAAAAGAAATACACAAGCAGTGATTTGTTCTGTTAGCGAACATCCCGATGCTGCTGATAGCGAGCAGGGTTTAGATGAAAATGTAAATGCCTGCTGCGCGCTTTTCCTCTCATTAACAAAATAATCACACAACAAACTGAGAAAACGGCAAGCCTTTTTTTTTAATAAAGCATAAGAATCTGATCATGTTTGCACAAGCTCTGCAATTCCGCACTCTCGTAAAGTCACGTCGTGTTTATTTATACAGCACTTTATACAATAGGTTGCTTAAAAGCAAGCAGCTTTACAGTATCAAACGTGAAAGCCAGTGTCTCATTTCATCAGAATTACAACCTCATTTTCTACTATAAAGCAGTTTTCCAGTGTGTTCACTCGTGGACGTCTGACCTCGATGGACTGAACGGGGGAAAAGAACCAGAGAAAATGTCCACGTCAAAGAAGGCGGAGCCTCTGTGCACACCTATCTAGTATGTAATCACCAAAGAACCAATGGTAGTTTGAAGGTGTTTACCAGCCGGAGCGAACTTTTCCGGACTTTACTGGCAAGCTGTTTCGAACTAAACTTCATTTTTGGCTGTATTTTGTTCGAAATGACGTCAGACCAGTTCGTTCTTCGATTTCGCTTGAAGTATATCGGGGCCTATAGGTGTCTTTTAGATGTGACCGTCTCCTGCATATGATCAGTTTTTGTCATGGTTATCAATGTCAGATCAGCGGTGAAGCCTCATACGTCTCTGGTTTACAGCATCATCAATGGTTTTGCGCTTCCTCTCAAAGCTGAGCACAAACAGTTCCTGGTGAAAGTGCTGCTGCCTCTGCACACAGTGAGGAGCTTGTCTCTCTTCCATGCCCAGGTACACACACTCAACTGTATGTTATATCTACACGTCTGTACTTGCCGGCATGCATTTGAAGGACAGAAGAAACCTTATTGTCATGCTTGTTTATGGCACAGTTTATCACAGTGAATCTAAACATTTGAGTTGCATTTATATTAATCTGAAGTCACCTTTTTTTTTGTAGCTGGCCTATTGTATTGTACAGTTCCTAGAGAAAGATCCCACGTTAACAGAACCTGTAAGTGTTCCTTGTCATCATTATCTTCCTCATTCTTCATCAAGTCCCCTCTTGTTTCAACTTGTTTCTAAAGGACTTTTTTTCCCCAGGTGATCGGAGGCTTGTTGAAATTTTGGCCAAAAACCTGCAGTCAAAAAGAGGTAATTCTTCATTTTATGGAATCATACCTGCAAGTCATTAATCCAGTGGATCTCAAAAGGAAATTGTTAATTGTTGAATCTTCTACCAAACCATAATTTAAAAAGTAATAGAAAGTGAAGGTCTAATTACTTCCACTACTGTTTTCATGCATTATTCAAGAGAAATGCTTAACATGCTTTCCCTAAACATTTCCTTTTTTTTTGTAGGTTATGTTTCTTGGAGAGTTGGAGGAGATTCTAGATGTGATCGAGCCTACTCAGTTTGTTAAGATCCAGGAGCCACTCTTCAAACAGATTGCTAGATGTGTGTCCAGCCCCCATTTTCAGGTGAACACACCCCACCATAAATTCTCCTCACAAACCTTGATATCTTGTAATGGCTAGAAAACAAAAACATAAAGATATTCAAAAGCTATTTTCCTAGAGAAAGCCTGATCCATATTTGCTCACGTTACCAGTCAACTGTAAAGTTCTGTTAGCATGTTTGATCATTAATATCACAATTCTGGGCATAAGATCTATTAAATAAAAAGTGGAGCTGATTTTGCAGGAGCAAATGTTCTCTTTATTTTTAAGTCTTTACTAAAGTGTTTAGTTAACACATGTTTTTGGCATGAAAATGGCACATTTGAGTGCAAGTGAATGCCTCAGGTTCTGCTGTCTAAAATCCCTGTGTAAAATTGTATTGTTTTAGGTGGCAGAGCGAGCCTTGTACTACTGGAACAATGAGTACATCATGAGTCTGATCGAGGAGAACTCTAGCGTCATCCTGCCTATCATGTTTGCCAGTCTCTACAGGATCTCCAAAGAGCATTGGAACCCGTGAGTTTCAAATAATGTCATATACACACACACACTATATGGATAAATGTATTGGGACACAGCTCTTAATTATTGAAATCAAGCATTTTAATCAGACCTATTGCCACAGGTGTATGAAATATGCACCTTGCCATGCAGTCAACATTTACAAATATTGGTGACAAAATAGGGGTCGTTCTGAAGAGCTCAGTTTGTGGAATATCTAGCAGGGATGAAATTTCACAATCATCTTTAAGTGCTATTATTAGAAAGTGGAAGTGTTTAGTAATGGCAGCAACTCAGCGGAAGTCCACGTAAAGTGGAGGCGTATGGTGCGTAAAAGTTGCCAATGCTCTGCTGAAGAGTTCCAAACTTCCACTGGCATTAATATCCGCACAAAAACTATGAGGTGGGAGATTCATGGAATGGGTTTCCATGCCCGAGCAGCTGCATGCAAGCCTCACATCACCAAGAGCAATGCAAAGCGTCGGATAGTGTGTAAAGCATGCCGCCACTGGACTCTGGAATAGTGGAAATGTGTTCTTTGGAGTGATGAATCGCACTTCTCTGGCAGTCTGACGGGTAAATCTGGGTTTGGCGGATGCCAGGAGAACATTTATCTCCCTGACTGCATTGCGCCAACTGTAAAGTTTGGTGGAGGAGGGAAATGGTATGGGGCTGTTTTTCAGTGAAGAGAGAAATCGTATTGCTTCAGAATACCACAACATTTTGGACAACGCTATGCTTCCAACTTTGTGGTAACAGTTTGGTGAAGGCCTTTTCTATTCCAGTATGACTTTGGCCCAGTGCACAGATTAAGGTCAATAAAGACATGGTTGGATAAGTTTGGCGGGGAAGAACTTGACTGGCCCACACACAGAGCCCTAACCTCAACCCTGTTGAACACCTTTGGTATGAACTGGAACGGAGAATTTGAGCCAGGCCTTTTCATCCAACATCCTCACAAATGCTGTACTGCAGAGGTCTTCAACCCTGGTCCTGGTTTCACAACATGCGTTCTTGTCTGTACTTACACTGACCTAAAGGATTATTAGGAACACCTGTTCAATTTCTCATTAATGCAATTATCTAATCAACCAATCACATGGCAGTTGCTTCAATGCATTTAGGGGTGTGGTCCTGGTCAAGACAATCTCCTTAACTCCATTAATGTCAGAATGGGAAAGAAAGGTGATTTTAAGCAATTTTGAGCGTGGCATGGTTTTTGGTGCCAGACGGGCCGGTCTGAGTATTTCACAATCTGCTCCATTACTGGGATTTTCACACACAACCATTTCTAGGGTTTACAAAGAATGGTGTGAAAAGGGAAAAACATCCAGTATGCGGCAGTCCTGTGGGCGAAAATGCCTTGTTGATGCTAGAGGTCAGAGGAGAATGGGCCGACTGATTCAAACTGATAGAAGAGCAACTTTGACTGAAATAACCACTCGTTACAACCGAGGTATGCAGCAAAGCATTTGTGAAGCCACAACACGCACAACCTTGAGGCGGATGGGCTACAACAGCAGAAGACCCCACCGGGTACCACTCATCTCCACAACAAATGGGAAAAAGAGGCTACAATTTGCACAAGCTCACCAAAATTGGACTGTTGAAGACTGGAAAAATGTTGCCTGGTCTGATGAGTCTCGATTTCTGTTGAGACATTCAGATGGTAGAGCCATGAGAACATGGATCCATCATGCCTTGTTACCACTGTGCAGGCTGGTGGTGGTGTAATGGTGTGGGGGATGTTTTCTTGGCACACTTTAGGCCCCTTAGGGCCAACTGGGCATCGTTTAAATGCCACGGCCTACCTCAGCATTGTTTCTGATCATGTCCATCCCTTTATGACCACCATGTACCCATCCTCTGATGGCTACTTCCAGCAGGATAATGCACCATGTCACAAAGCTCGAATCATTTCAAATTGGTTTCTTGAACATGACAATGAGTTCACTGTACTAAAATGTATGGCTGTAATACAACCAAAGAAAATCTTGGTAGACTGAAGTCCTGAAATTTTCGACTAAAAATCGACTAATCTGACGTTAGGAAAAAAAAAAGCTAAATGAATAAGCTGCGCACTGTTCGCAGTACTTGGTAGCCTTGTTGTCTGCCTAAATTAATTATAAATAAACATAAAAAACTAGTAGGCTATTTGCAGAATATTAAATCGTTTTTGAGCTGATTATTTTGCACTGAAATGAGTCTGACACACGAGTCTGTCGGCTCTGACAGCGGTGCATCACGTGCACCTGCGCAATATCATAGCCTATGACTTCCGAGAATATAGTACTATGTGTTGTCAACTAGATATCATCACAAGAACTTTTGAGGAATATGCAACATAATTTAGACAATTGTTTTTGTCATATGTATTATAATAACTGACAGCAGTATCATTTCAGCCGCTCTGTGCAGCTCGAACAGGAGCTCAGCTTCGCGGCTGAGACACAAATAGACTATTAACTTAAAGCTTTTACTCTTAAATACAAAAGGCACGTCCACTTTAATAAAAAATGAATATTTATTAAACAAGCCAGATCAAGAGCAGAAAAAACACTCACAATTAAATAAATAATATACAAGAAAACTAGCCTTCTTCAATCTGTCTCTCTTCTCCAGTGGGTTGGGCTAATCCAAAAGAAGTGAAAACAAGGGGGTGTTCTGAAGACAGTCTGTTACCTGTGAAACAGGGGTGCTCTGAAAACACCCCCATTAGCAATTAGTGCTTTCCACCTGATGAAATGAACGCGGCGCGGCAAAACTGATGAAATGAACGCAGCAAAACGAATGAAATGAACGTGGCTCGGCAAAACTGATGAAATGAACGTGGCTCGGCAAAACTGATGAAATGAACGCGGCAAAACTGACAGTACAGATCCACTTAGCGCGGTGTTGTGAAGCTTCCCCTCATGTGTATGTTGATGGGTGTTCCTAAAGTTTACCGCTATGGGTGTGCGTTTGAGCCAGCGGGAATGAACAAAGGACCCGCGAGAGACTTCTCTTCGCCAGTGGGTTGGGCTAATCCAAAAGAAGTGAAAACAAGGGGGTGTTCTGAAGGCAGACTGTTACCTGTGAAACAGGGGTGCTCTCAAAACACCCCCATTAGCAATTAGTGCTTTCCACCTGATGAAATGAACGCGGCGCGGCAAAACTGATTAAATGAACGCAGCAAAACTAATGAAATGAACGCGGCAAAAAATCGACCAATCAGAATTTTGGTCGAGCTAGAACGTATCGACTAATAATCGACTGGGAGATTACAGCCCTAATAAAATGCCCCCCATAGTCACCAGATCTCAACCCAATAGAGCATCTTTGGGATGTGGTGGAACGGGAGCTTCGTGCCCTGGATGTGCATCCCACAAATCTCCATCAACTGCAAGATGCTATCCTATCAATATGGGCCAACATTTCTAAAGAATGCTTTCAGCACCTTGATGAATCAATGCCACATAGAATTAAGGCAGTTCTGAAGGCGAAAGGGGGTGAAACACAGGATTAGTATGGTGTTCCTAATAATCCTTATTCCAATTCAAAGTTCACATCTAGCCAAGTTCAGTTCAAATCCCCGGATGTGTCCTTGATCCGCCCCTTTTATCAAGGATGCATCCCGAGGTAACTTGTGTGGACTTCAGAAGACCGGTATCCCAGAATGCATCTCGCAGATCCAGTCGATCAGCGGGCGCTCATCGCTCGTTAACCCCGCCGAGAGCAGCCTTTCCTCGGCTAGTCCTTCTGATGTCTGCCGCTGGCTCTGTCTCTGTAGTGGTTAAAGGGTTACTTCAGTGATTTAGCATTAAGCTTGTATCAGTAGAAACCCGGTAGTATATTCAAATTATGGTACTTTTCCCTCTCATATCCCCCTGAGACGAGATAATTATGCATTTTATTTCTGGAAAAAATCCTCCAATGACGCAAATATCGTCATCGGAGGATTTTTGGCCAGAGGCTAGAGACTACAGGATCTAGTTCCGCGGGTATTCATAACGGAGCGGTGCAGAGCAAAGTGAGTATTTCAACTTTTCAATAAATTCCTATGAAAGTTTAGCTTTCATATGCAATCCGATAACGCGCCAGACTGGACACACGCCGAGAATGACAGCCGCGCTTACCTCAGCTCTGCTCAGCTCTTCTCTCGTGATGAATGAAATCTGACTCCTGCGCATCTGAGACGTGACTTTCGTTCGGCTTACTCACACTTTATTGAAAAGACACGTTCAGTTTTTAATTGTAGTGTCTATTCTCTAACTGAACGAAATTATTTTATTACTATGAAGATCAAAACGATTTCTGGGGCGGTGCCGCGGTGGGCAAGTGATAACCAGTAGCCGTGGCTTTGGGAGTGGCCTCATAGGGCAGGGAAGCAAGTGCATTCTGGGAGTTGTTGTCTTTCATCCACATGAGACAAATACATTTTCTGTCTTTTCTCAGTCTAGAAGGCACCAAATTCAAAAATAAATTCACATTTCTACTACATAAATGACAGTTTAAATACACATTCATCTTCCCAGCGCTGAAGTGCCCCTTTAAACATGAGATATAATTTGTCTTGTGTAGATCTAACAGGCGATCTTTGGTCTCATGAATCTATAATTTGTTCCCTGGCAAATTGTTTTGGCTGAGGGCAAAGTGAAGTTTCATAACTTTATTTTTTTAGGCTGTTTAACTTTACCGTTGTAGCCTACTAGCGCAGACTTTGACGGAATAATTTGCTTTATTGTATAGCTTCTTATACTTTTTACTTATACTTTTAAAATGGCTATTGATCACACATAAACTGACATTTAACAAAAAGAGACTGGTTTGTGTTTTGTCATATTTATTACAGTGATAGTCATATATATGCACTTATTGTGTGAGCCACTTTTTCATGTAAACGAAAAGAGGCAGGGTTGTTTTATATTTCGTTTTGTTATAAATATACATGCAATGAAGATAATCAAAGTATGCGTTGCCTGAACCACATTTGTGTGGCTATAATGTTTATTCTTTTATTTTTATAATGAAAATGAAAATAGTCAGAGTGGTGTTTTATGACATTTTGTTTTATTGTAGTCTAAAATATACATACAGGAGTGAGAGCGAGCTGAGTGATGTTATCAAGAACGCTGCTGTTCCACTAGCAGAATCATCGGACTTGTCCTCCCGTCCTCAGGAGTTTGTTCTCCCGAGTCGAACTTGGCAAGTCTGAACTACCAAGGATGCAAGTCATAAGTTTGCGTTCTTGGTATTGAGAAACGGCCCCACTGTCCTGCAGAGTTTAGCTCCAAACCTAATCAAACACACCTGAAGCTAATCAAGCTCTTCAGGATTGTTTGGAAATGCACATGCATGTTGGGCTGAAGCATGTTGGAAATTAACTTTGCAGGACAGTTTCTCTAGGAGCAGGTTTGAGGACGACTACTGGATGAATGGGCAAAAATTCCCACAGAAACACTCCAAATCTTGTGGAAAACCTTCCCAAAAGAATGGAAGCTACATAATACAGAGTCTGTATTTAGAATGCGATTGTCAATGTCCCTGTTGGTGTAATGGTCTGGTGTCCCAGTACTTTTGTCCATATAGTGTGTACTTTTGGATGGTGTATATTATTAACAGCTGTTTAGACAGTGTTTTGATGTTCATGTTTGCTTTTCTCCTCCATCAGGGCAATATCAGCTTTGATCTACAATGTCCTCAAAGCATTCATGGAGATGAACAGCGCTTTGTTTGATGAACTCGCCGCCAATTACAAATCAGACAGGCAAAGGCAAGAAACAGACAGCATATGGTATTTTTTTTTAAACCCCTGCACTTTACAAAGCAGTTCAGCTAATATTTTCTCACTTTCCTGTAGGGAAAGGAAGAAGGACAAGGAACGGGAGGATCTATGGAGGAAGCTGGAGGACCTGGAGCTCAGACGGGGCATCCAGAACAGCGACGGCGTCATTCCCACCTAACACGGACCTCGTCTCCAACTTTCTGTTTGGCCCCAACCAATCCCTATCTACTCTTCCACAGGGACCCCTCTTTGCTTCTCATGCTGCGTACTTTACCGCACACTCCCTCATTCATTTCCTCTCTTTCAACAGCACTGTAAATAATCCTCTCCCTCTTTCCTGTATCATACTACTACACTGAAAGGAAGAAGAAAAAAAAACACAACAGAATTTGAAGAGAGACTTAATGTGCACTCCTCGTTGTAAAAAAAAAAAAAAAATATGGTAAAATGATAATCAGCTATGGGCAAAGGATATATTTTAAAAAAAACCTTTCAGTTCAGAAGTTGTTCAGTGTCTCCATGTCGATATTGTTCTCCAAGGAAGTGCCCTGGGACTTTAGGGTCTGTGCTCACCCTGCGATTAAAGATGTCTTATATGAGGATCCCGCTGCCACCACACTTTTTTTATTTATTCTTTTTTTTTTTTACGAAGAGAGACTTTTCCATCTAGACATAATTTGACTCCCCTAACTCAGGGGACACCAACCAGAAACCCATGACGTGAATATAAGGAAAACAGAAGTGGGGAGGAAAAAAAAAAAACATTAAACATCCTCTCTGTGGTGTGCATTTTTTTTCTTTTCTTTAACAGGATGATCAGCCTGGTCCTTTACTGTACATTATGGACAGGTGCTTTTCGCTGACCAGGAATCTTAACGTCCAAGACGGGCTGCGGTGGTTACCTGTGCTCAATAAAGAGGACAAACCTCTCCGAGGACCTTTATTTTTTTAACTTGTGATCCAGGTAATGATCTGGTCATAGTTTCATGCTGTCTGCTGTGGAGACTCTTGGGAATTCCCATGTGGAAATTCAGTAGTTACCAAGAGTATGTTTCTCCGACTCTAGTAAGGACTTGTGGAATTTCGGTGGCACAGTGTTCAGAGCTCATCCAGTGTTTTTAAAACCGTTAAGTGACATATATATTTTTCGTAAAGAATATTCTGGACATTCTTCTCACGTTCCACCCAGATTTCCACTGCTCGGCTCTCTTCAGGGTGGATTCTACATGAGCGAGCTGAGCGAGACAAGGTTTTTCTTTCTGTTCATGGAGTGTTTGAAATGAAATCCTGCTTATGTTGGGGTTTTTAGGGCCTATGTAGGTAAACGCTGATCCGGTAGGTCAGAATCTCTCTTCTGAAATGCCAGCCACCAGGGCAGGCTAGAACTAAAAAGCACTTCAAGTTAGATCATTAGCTGTTCTCATGGGACTTCAGACCCTTTTCTTTTATTTGAAGTTGCAACAATCGGGGTTGTGGATTTTACATGTGAGGAGGATGTATTTTATTATATATTTTATTTTGGCTTAATCACGTGTCTCTCTTTCTCTCTTCCTCGTTTTAACTCTCCCAAGCTCATTATGTGTTTTATGATGGCCCAAGTTTGATATGTATAAAAAAAAATTCAAAAGAAAGGGTTTGATGAATAGAATAAATCTAATTATTTTAAAAAAGAAAGAGATATTAAATAAACCTGTTTTTTTGTGATAACATGTTTGGTTGGGTTTTTTTTTTTTTCTTTCATGTCTGCTTAAGTTTCTAAGATAATTTTCTGAATTTTAAGTTCTATATTTGCCGATTGAAAAGCATCTGGTCAATCCCATTAGGCATAGTCTCTTCATTACATTAATTATTATATTTTTTAGTGTAGATCATTTTAAATGGGAAGGGCGTAAAGTGAATCTAGTAAGCATAAATGTGCAGTTTTGATCCAGTAGGTGGCAGGAGGCTCATTCCAACCGCTTAAGGAAAACTGTTCATTTGAACAGAGAACTTGAATATGTTAAGCAATGAGAGGGACTGTGTTGTGTTTTTATTAAGGTAATGGTAGGCCTGATGAGATTCAATAAGATTGACATGTTCAAATTTAATTGATTAGATTTCATCACAACATAATAGTGAATAAATTATGATTTTGTGCCGTGGATTTGTGGTGGGTCGATCAACTTGCCTTAAAACACACTGCACTCCAGGGAATTAATGATTTGGTGTTTGTGCCATTAGTTATATCAGATTGGTCGACCCCAGGGGTTTTCAAACTTTATGATGCTAAGGACCCCCAAATATGATGAACCTTTATGGGGGACCCCCTTCCTAAAATCCATCTATATATTTTTATGTATGAGAAAATCTTTTAAACTGTTAGATAAATAGTAAGTGTGACATCATAAATACAACACATTGTTTCCAAACTTAAATACTTAATGTTTGCTGTATAAACCTGAAGAACATTTTCAATTAAAAATGATTTGTAAAAGCAACTTTCACAATAAATGTATGTAAGCAGGACTATAGTGAGAAAAACTCACTAGAAATATATAAAGCAAACAATTCTGGAAAGTATGTATACGGCAAGAAACGAGAGAAACCGTTAGAATGTTCGGTAGACTTTATCCATTTGTGCTTTGTCTTTTTATTCTCTGACATTTTCTGGGGAGCCCTTAGAACCTTCTGGAGGACCCCAGTTTGAAAACCCCTGGTCTACCCTACCCTGATAAAGTGCTGGTTACCAGGCATTCGCGTAGGGATTAATTTCACCAACAGAGGGGGCTGAAAAGCTACATTAATTGGTCTTGCGCCGCTATCAGCCATGAAGGAAATTACCTTGAAGAGAGAAGAGTAGCCATCACTTGTCAAGTGAAACACCGTTTTTGCTTTCAAGGTAGTGACATATTAACTATTTATAGATTGAAGTAATACTGCTTGTGTACTTTATAAAAAAGGGTGCGGGTTGTTTTAAACGTTCTCGAAAGTTCCGCCGTCACAACTTTCCCAGACACACCTTAACTACTACCATGTCGGTGAAAGTGTCACACCGATATGAGACGTCAACTAAATTGTTACACTTGTAACAATTACATTGGGGAAAAGCATTTGCTTTGTGCTCAAATGAGTCTAAGGCTGCGTCCCAATTCGCCTACTTACCCAGATAGCAATTACATTTGGCCCGGATCCGTTTTAAGCCCCTTGCCTCCGTTTCTATCTTAGAGACGTTTTCTGATTGTGAACCAGATCCGTGCCAGATAGAGGTTTCAGCTTAAACATTCTAACTGCCATCAGTTCAGTATTTATGTCATTTTACAGATCTGGCCCAGATCACTTTTCCCATAGGTAACCGGAAGACATTAGCTGTGTCTGACACTGATTTGGTCCAGATCTGCAATATGAATCTGAGCCGATACTGTTTTCACATAGGCTACACTGGTGTGGCCCGAATCTGTGATACATATCTGAGCCGACTGCATTTAAAAAGGGCTAAAAACTGCTCTGGCCCATATCTGCAAAACGGATTTGAGCCAACACTGTTTTGACAGAGACTACCTGATGTGGACCACATCCGAAATACTTTCTCAAACTGTGAAGAACTCCGTGGAATAAACATTTTCAAAACAACATGGTTACCTGTCTGCATTTTTTCTTCTTCTATCTAGAGCATGAGATAAATGTATTGTCATTAAGCTGAGCAATATTATCAGTGTTTAAAAACTATACAGCAACATTTTGTGATGCTACGTCCGTTACAGCACGGGTCCGTTTGAGCTCCGTTTTAGGTCCGTTTTTCGACAGCGCCAAGTGAACGTTGGGTCTCGCTTGACTGTCGTCTTGCAGATACGGTCCACATCCGTACTACGGACTTCAATCAGAAGCGCCAAAAAAATATATAGGCAAACCAAGCTGTCGACGCAGATTTGTCTGACGAGATAGGCTACCACACGTAAGTTTTTATGTGTTTATTCTATGTGTTTATTATGTACATCTATTTGTATGTGTTTATTCTAATTTACTGTCTATTACTTAAACGTGCAAGTTAAATGCTGTTTGCTTTGTAGATAGCAGTTACAGGCTGTTATTTGCGCACCACAGAGTCTGTGTTATGTTAAAGCCGCATCTGCTATAGCGCTACTGCGCTATACAATGAGTGTAGCACAGAATAGGCCCAATTATAGAAAAACCGAATCAACTTTTTAATATCATGGCATATATTTGCGCTAATGTGCTGAATATTAAAAGGTATCTTAGCTTAGGATGTCCAGACAGTCCCCGTTTTTGGTTGCCTCCGAGAAAATACAGAAAAAACTATGTCCCTGTTTTTTGAAGAAAAAAGTTGTATGTATTTCAATCAGATTGACAGTCAAACTAAAAATGTCCCCGTTTTTTCCAAAATTTTGGGATTATGTCCCCGGTTTTGGTCTTGGACATCTGGTCACCTTATCTTAGCTTTAGCTGGTATGCCGTTAAAGCGCTGAATTGCAGGCACACATTCATGAAAATGACATGCGATGCAACATCGTGAGCTTAAAGGGTTAGTTCACCCAAAAATGAAAATGCTGTCATTAATTACTCATGGGTGTACATTACGCGGGGGACGGGGGGACATGTCCCCCGCACTTTTAATAAAACGTACATTTGTCCCCCGCACTTTTACCGGGTTGCACCGGTCCTAGTCAACCCGCTCCGTGCGGGATTCGAAACGACGTCTAGTCGCACCGCTCTTACTGGCCTACGTCTGTTACACAAGCAAGTTCGTTTACGTAAGCCAATAAATCTAGATTTAAATTCAAAGACACAAAATAATCTATACATGACCTGTTATTTTATTCGTATCCAAAAACGATGCGATCTGAATGGAGTGCTAACACTCTCGTGCAACACTCCAATTCTCGAAGCCAGGGCGCGCTCTCAAAGAAAAAACAAAACTGTTTCGTAGAAGTAAAACCCTGTCACGTCCCAAAGGCATTCAGCGCTGTAGCAGCAGCTGAATAAAAATAATCGCTATGACTGATGAAACGTGACAACAAACACGATTGCGACAATAGTCTATATGGTTTGTGGTTTTCCAGCCATCTCAAGGTATTTATTGACAATAAAAAATATGAATAATGCAGTGCTAACTGACAGCTTTTTTAATGTTTAGTAGGCTATCTTCTGCTTGCCAAGGCTGCATTTATTTAATAAAAAATACAGTTAAAACATTAATATTGCGAAATATATTCACATACTCACAGATGTTTTAATTTGTAATGATAATAGTATGGTGTAATTTATTCCTGTGATCAAAGTTGAATTTTCAGCATCATTACTCCAGTCTTCAGTATCACATGATCCTTCTGAAATCATTCTAATATGAACATTTGATGAAAAGGAAACATTTAGGATTATAATCATTGTTGAAAACAGCTGTGGAAACCATGATGCATTTTATTTTTCAGGATTTTTTAATGAATAGAAAGTTAAATGAACAGCATTTATTTGCATTTAATAAAGCATGGATAAATCTTTTGTTATATTATAAATGCCACTTGATCAATTTAAAGCATGTTTGATGAATAAAAGTATTAATATCTCTCTTTTTTATCTTACCACAAATGTTTGAATAGTTTCATGATTTCCACAAAAATTAAGCAGCACAACTGTTTTCAACATTTATAATAATCATAAATATGTCTTGAGCATCAAATGAACATATTAGAATGATTTCTGAAAGACCATGTGACACTGAAGACTGGAGTAATGATGATAAATTCAGCTTTGATCACAGGAATAAATCACAAAGATTTTTTTATTTTTTTTACTATATATTCACATAGATAACAGCTGCTTTACAAATTGGGATAATATTTCACTGTATTACTTTTTTACTGCATTTTTTATTTAATAAATGGAGCCTTGGTGAGCAGAAGACTTTTTTTCAAAAACATTTAACAATTGTAATGTTTCCAAACTTTTGATAGGAACTGTATATATTCTGCCTTATTCAGTTATATTTTTTTACAAAGCATAAAATCCATGGGGACTTAATGCACAAGTGTTTGTAGTACATAAACCAATCATAAAATTGGCATAACATATAGGGAAAACATTATAGATATTAGTGGTTATTGTTCAGCAGTGTTTTTGATATCTTACTGAATTAAAAGCAAGAGATGAGATCAATTAAATCTGTCAATTAGACAAAAAAGGTCTGAAAAAAACTGGTATTACACCTGACATTTCTGTCCCCCTCACTTCTGAAAAGATGGCTACGCCCCTGGATATAGTTAATTTGTCTTATTCAGTTTTACATGACCAGTTTTTTTATTATTAGGCTATTATTTTATTACAGCTCCATCAACTAATGCACAAACCGTTATAGAAGTAGGCCGAATTAGAAGGATGGGCCTATCTTCATTTTGAGCAAATGCAATATAGGGCCTACGTCTGCCTGTTTTGTCGTCATGTAGGCCTAGCACTGATCCAAATTTCTCATTCAACCTAATCAGTAATGCTGTTTTCCAGGTGCAGTGCGCATGACAGCAACTGCAACAGAAGCTGAAATATGGAGGCATGCTATAAGGTGGTTTGCCCTTTTGGCGGACAGGAGTGGAGGGCGCCAGGAGAGACTGGCGCGTCAGCAGCAGGAGCAGCAACAGCAACAGCTGCCACAGCTAGCACCTAGTGATTTTGTTTAAGTGCATGTTTTTTTCACGTTGTGTTGTGCCTGTGCATTTTTGTATCCATTTTTTCTGTGTTTGTTGTTGACTGTGTTCTGTGTTAATTGTTGAAAATGTTCATGACTTTGTTGTTCGTTTTTTATAATTAAATCTATGAATTTGTGGTCATTAATTCTGTGTTTGTTAACTTTGTTCACGTTGTTTTAGTATGCATTTTAATCATTAAAACGATTTATTTCAGCTATAGTCTATAGGCCTACGCATTGCTTCAACTGAAACTAGCCTTTATCAAGTCAAGTCAAGCTTTTTATTTATAGCCAAGGCTAAAAATGTTTTTCTGGACATTCCACTGTGAAAAATGTAGGCCTATGTCTTGGTAGTATAGATTACTATGATACCCTAACTGACAAAAATGCCGAAAATAAGGCAAACGAACAATCCAGTGGTGATTTAAGCGGAATCGTAACACATCCGGCACAGCTCAGGCAGGAGGAATCGTTTCACGCACTCGTTACGCATCTGTAACGGGATGATCAGGCGGTGCTGGATCGGCGCTGGCACATATTCGCAACAACCCCTAAAAACAGACCAGAAACGGCTTCGGCCCGATGTGCGTTTGGACTCAGGAACGAGTCCGTGAGGCGGATGCGGGCCAGACCCAGCTCTATCGTTTTGCGGTTGTGGACCTGCTCCGTTACAGCGTCCAGTTGCTATCTGGGTATACTACGTCCTAAAAGTATGTACTCTTTTTGTGAAGAAAAAGTACATACTTTTGAGTGTGTAGCAGAAGAGTATGCAAGCTTTGGGACATACTACTTCGTCATCTTTAACGGACTCTGTTACGTGCGTCCCGTCACCCTTTAAACTGTCAATCATCGTCACAGTTAAAATCCCCCACTTTAAATTTAATTTCCTACCGTATCGGAGAGAAATGTAGTCGCTCGTTGATCTGCCTTTCGTGGGTCTTTAATGCAGAGACTCCTCTCATGTGTTTGCAAAGTTAATGGCCAAACGTATCATTACAAAAGTTCTCAATGCTGCTGCAGGTGAAATATAATGTGGATAATATTGAATAAATATCTTTTCGTCAGGTTAATTACTGATAATTGCTCACTCAAACCACTTTATCTAATCCTCTCCACTTAACCGTCAGACTCGCGTAACCGTCATGTTTGTAGTTTTTTAACACTTTTTATCTGCGTTTGTAGTTCTAATCGAATCCTCGTCCATCTCGCAATGGGTTGTGGGCAATATCAGCACTGCACATTCTGACCGGAAATAGTAAACCATCCGGGAATCTTTGGAATACTCTTTTCAACATACTACGATTTGGGACATACTAATTCTTTTTTCGAATACTATTTAGTACGGATAGTATGCGAATTGGGACGCAGCATAAATGTCCACAAAATCCCTGACCAGACACACCTGTCTGTCATTTTAAATTAAGGCTTGAAACGGAAGTTGAGTCTTTTCGTCCATTGTGAGGAGTGAAAAAATGCTTTTCGGACAAGAAAAAATGGGGAGATACGGGATGCGTCCAATTTTTTATGCCCTTCCCTTCCGAACTTTCCTCCCTCTCATTCACTTGGATGTAACGTTACACCATTGCTTACGTTGAGTGCCCATTACTGACCGTTTTTTGTATGCACCATTCTTTGGGCCTGTATGCTTTTATTTAAAAATAAATAAATAAACAAATATTTATATTACTTTTGAAATAATTAAAAATACACAAATGACAATGATAACCGTACAATAAACTCAGCTTAAGGTAGTTAAGTATTAAATACGGTTAAATGTCAAAATAATGCCAACTTCGTATTAGAGATGTGGGGGTAAATTAAGCAAGATCTGCTGTGATGTCACAATCATGGTGAATTGTGGTCTGTCTGCCTGAAGTGTACATGTTGGTTGCGTCCGAAATCGAATACTTCTCTACTATATAGTATGCAAAAAACAGTATGCCAACAGAGTAGTATGTCCGAATTCATAGTATTCGAAAAACAGTTGGCGGAAAGTACCCGGATGACCTACTACTTCCGGCGAGATTCTGAAGTGTGCATACGATGGACACTTTACTATCCCATGAGGCCACAGGAGACGATTTATGAATGGAGGTGATGGGACGCTGGTAGGTCACATGATCATGACAACATGGCGGATGTAGTACGTCCGGATTACTACATTCATTCATACTAAATAGAACATACTTTTTTAACGGTTGCGAAGTTCGTTCAAATTCAAATGTAGTACCTAGTCACATAGTACGCGATTTCGGACGCAGCCGTTGAGTAGACTCGTGCTGTGTTCCACTCCACTTTTAGACACGCACTTGCGAACTTCCCTAAGGACTTCTCCTCGGGGGAATCCCTGCCACAACTTACAATTTACCCCACCACAAAACAACTCGATATTTTAATTATTTAAAAAAAAAAAACATTTAAAACAACCCAAACACACCTATATACATATAGAATGCTGCGTTAAACAATTTCGTAAGGGGGAAAAAAATCAACTCCATAGTGGATTCCAAGTGATCAAGGGCTTAGGATGTTCCAGTTCAGCCCATTGCAAAGTTTCCGCCAGTAGTGGGCACATAGCCAAGTGAACGAGACAGACGGAAGTTAGCAAGTGAAGGGCATAATACAAACGAACTGGAAGGCAGCACAGCTCCCTCTGTCAAAATCGAGGGGTCGAGGGTGTGTCCAAATGAACTTCCCTCGTCCACTTGACGAAGGTAAACGCACTTTATAATGGTGTTGGGGATTCTCCAAGGGGAAGTGCTTAGGGATGTTTGAGAGTGTATGTCTAAAAGTGGAGTTAAACGCAGCCCCGGTGTTCTGCCGAATTTCAGCTTCCTGCCAAATCATGACCCCCCTCGTTGAACCCGCTACCTGATTGCCTAATCCTAAACCTGTACATGAGGTTTAGGATAAAGAATCTTCCACGTATTTCTGGTTTTGGTTGCCATTTTAAAGCATTTGATATTTTAGCTGAGCAGCCTATCATTTTCGGCACTTCTTTATGTTTTCCCCTCTCAAATCAACTTTTTAATCAAAGTACGCTGTTCTTCTGAACAATGTCTGGAACGACCCATTTTACCCAGATTTTCAGAGAGAAAATGCACAGTACAACATTTGTTGTCTTCGTCAGGGCCACTTGTTTGACACCAGGGCTGAATCCGAAATCGCCCCCTAAACCCTCAATCATGATTCCCTACTTTAGTCCACTGATACAGTTCATTTGAAGGAGTGAATGAAAATGAGTGAGTGAATTCGGACAGCCGTTGTGTGTACTCAATAACGTCCACTATGGTTTCAGACACCACTACAAATGGCTGTCCCTTCAAATAATGCTCTATTTAAGGGTAAATGGGGCGATTTTGGATTCAGCCCAGTTTTTTCACAGAATGAATAACCTCTAGCTAATTGATCACTAATTGAACTCAACACTGCTATTATTTTGAACACACCCTTTTCGATTAATGATTTAATTTCATGGAATCAGCAGCATGCATGTCATGACTGTTGGGTCTGTTGATTTTTTTATTTACGCCCACAACATTTGAGGTCAGGTAGTTCGGTCTGGACTTGATCCGTTGTGGAGCAACTATGCTCGAACCAGAGCTGTTCGGACTAATCAAATTGTCAGGCCGGGCTTTATACGATAATGGACAGACGAACGTAATCATCCACGTCACCAAAGAGCGCTTGGGTTGAATTCGTTCTAATCCTAAACGGAGAACTTGTTCGTATATGGATTCGCCTTTACTATTTCTCTCTGAAATGATGATCGTGTTGGTAAGTACTCCGTGTATCCTTAAATTCTTAAAACACCAGCAAAGATCGTTTACACTCACCTTCTTCTTCTACTTCTTTCAGCGTACGTGCAGTTGAGGTCTGCTGACAACTATGCGTCGCTTAGATAGTTAACTAGTTAACTTCCCTGGTTGTAGGTCTATCCAATTGAGTACAGAGGCATTTTTGCCCCATAATCACAGCTCAATGGAGCAGTATCAAGGCCTGTACACACCGGGACGAATATCGCGCGCGCTTATCGCCAGCGTTTTTCGTGATGTTTTTTGGTGCATCTTGAATGTTCACACCCAAACGATTTTCACTGGCGATGCGCCGAGTGAACGTGCACATTCAGTAAATAGCGCTCCCGGTACACAAGGTGGTGCTGCGGCACTTTACGCTTCTGACACTCGCTTGTCACACAGAAGAAGAAGAGAGACAGTATTTACGTGCTTGCCAAAACCAGATATATTATGTCTATGGCCAAAACCATTCACACACATTTTGCTAACTGGCAAACAGGATTAGCAGTTCATTTTCTTCTTTTTCTACTTACTGCTTCTTCGTCGTATCAATGTGTGCTCGGCAAGAGCGTTTTGTGCTTGAGCGCCACCAAGTCGTGTTTTACTGTCACTTCAGCAGCTCCAGGCACATGAACAAAAGCGCTGATCTCATTGGTCAGACAGTTTTTAACGCGCCGCGTCAAAATAACAAAAACCAACCAGAGGCGTTTTTTTATTTTAAATGACGCTTTTACACCTGCCGTTTTGCTCGTTAGTGTGCACACTCACATTGGCGCCCTTTGTTTAGTCACCAGGCGTTAAACGTCGGCGATAAACGTGCGCGAAAATCGTCCCGCCTTCAGACTCATATTCTGACTACAATCTGAGTATGACAATGTAAGGCTAGTACCTCCCTCTAGCAGTTGAAATTTTGAATGTAATTGTATTGTTTGTTTTGATTTTGATGCAGGGCGGGACTTAATTTTGTCTCTAAGGAATTGATTGGATGGTTGTGGTTTGCTATTGCTGTGATGTCATGTGAGTGACAGGTTGTCCCGCCCTTGCGCCAGTAAACATGTCAGAGAAGAGATGTCACTGCAAGAGGGAGAAAGTTATTTCGATCAAAGATTACGAGGGCAATTTTAATAAAATAATGATGTGCACGGATAAATCATTTATAATAAATGATAGTCAACTTTGATTTCAAGGTGACTTTAAAGCAGCTCTGACAGGAGGACAGTGCAGAATTGTGACCAAAATTGGATCAAAATGCGAGTCAAAGACAGTTTCAAAAGTTTTATCACAAGCTTTAATCACTCTGTGTATATTTACAACACATTTTTAGTTTTGGCAAAGAAAGCGGTCACGTTTCTTAAGCATATAAACCAATACATGTCATGAAATTCAAAGAAAAAAATAAACCTTATTAAAAATATTAAATACAAGTTTACAGTTGAGTTCAAGACTGAGTTCAAGTTATAGCTCTTTCAACCAGCGACTGAAAACTGGTCTTCTCATTAGCATTACAGTATATAAACGATTGCATAGGACAATGCAAGGCACAGTGTCATAAGTGCACTTAAAATGAGTGAAGACACAAACTCTATGCTACATTAAAGGCAAGTGAATGAAGGCTCATTCTTCCTCCTCTCTGTGGAGCAGGCTTGATTCATCAGCCCGAGGAAGGTCGCTAGCACCTAGCGGGCTCTGGAAAGAAGTCCCTGAGGTCAAACTAAGGAACAACTGATGTGAAGAGCAATCACAAGAAATCGGTACCAGTTCTGGTGTCCAAACACATGGTCGTCTACAGGCTTTTGGTAAGTGGAGTGACTTGAACTGCAAGTTTTCAATCAGTTAAATGCTTTGGCGGATGGTTAATATACCTAAAAATTATGTCACATGTCCAAAACAAAAAGGTAAGGGCAACACATAATACTGTTCATATTATTTGACACTTGTACCAAAATACAGTAGGGAACGTCCTCATTTTAAAAAGGTCAAATAAGGGAAGGACTGCACTTTACAGCATGACCACACTACACGCATGAGGAAAAAAACAAGTCTGAAGAACAAAGCCATTTGTGTTTGAGCTGATCTTTAAAGGGGAAAATATGGGGGTGGCTTTACCCAGAGGAAAAACACAACAGTTGGACAGTGTACAAGCCTGGTTCTTCGTAAACACACCAGTATTTCAGCTGAAATAGGGAGTGATAGGGTGTGTTTTTTTCACAATTATAGGATCATATGGAGTACTAAGACTGCCACTTAAAAATAAAATAATAAATATAAAAAAAATAATATGACTAAAAAGGAAAAATCCCCATTAAAATGTAAAAATAAGTCAACCGTTGACATTTAAAGGGATAGTGCACCCAAAAATAAAAATTGTGTCATCATTTACTCACTGTCAAGTTGTTCCAAACCTGTATGAATTTCTTTCTTCAGCTGAACACAAGGGAAGATATTTGGACTACGCTGATTCATGATTAAAATGTAATTTAACTAAAATAATTTGGATAAAAAAGCTATTTGTACATGATTTATAAAAAAATCTCATTTAAAATGATTGACCATTTAACTAAATTGTTCATTTAATTTGGAAAGTGATTTATGATATCTATATTTTAATTTTGGGATTAGTACACTGGTGATTAGTCAATTTGATTTTTAAGTGGCACTTTACAGTCCTCCATCGGCTCGTTTTTAATAGAGGACAATGAGAGTAGTTTATGAAGATAAAATACAGAAAAATCTCTATTTGACCTGTCATTTATACTTCAAAAATCAAATAAATGCATATGAAAAATATAATAATTACAGCACCATTATATGGCATCGTTGTTCAACATCTACATTGTATAAAGATCAAGGTCTGATGTAGACTTCCGGGCATCTCGGTTTTAAAAACCCAAGGAAATACAAATAATTCATGGGCTAATGCTGTCACAATATACAGTTTCCCTTTACCCCGTCACTGACAGACTTCAGTCTCCACATAGTAACCTTGATTGTCACTCTTTTTTTTTAGAGTATTATTGTTTGTGTCTTTGGATGTGCAGGTATGTAACGGTTAGAAGTAATTGTTAGTCGCTAATTTTGATTTGTGGTAAAGATGCACTTCTTACACTCGCTCTCTCTCTTCTTCCTTCTGCTCTACCTCTATTGATGAGTTGGCCATCCTCCAGAGAATTTCCCTTATTAACTAGCTCGAACTGCTGAAGCATTGACTCCAGAAAGAGCGCAATATTGATTTGAGGTGACTGAGAAAAAAACAGCTTGCGTGGAGGAATGGATTTTCATTTTTTTCATAAGCCTCGAGAAACCATATAATATAGTCGGTTTCCAAAAAAAAAAAAAAAATACAATGGCCCAGAGCTGAATCTAAAAAGTTAGTTTGATTGAAAAATTGGCAACGTCGCGCCACAATGGTTCAAGTCACCGCACTCTAGTCTGAAAGTTCTTTGGCTTGAGAAGTGAATTCTGTAAGGCAACGTGGGGAGAAATTAAGGCACTTGTTTTGGAAGCTCTCCACGAGACACCGAGGGCAAGACCGCTCATTGTCCTGAGGGACAACAGGCGGATGGAGAAAGGAAGGATGTACAGCAGACTGGAGGTGGTTTAGGGTCTGTTACACTGCCTGAAGCTTTGGAGGAGTGTGGGTTTTCACAGTTGGAGATGTTTTATCCTCACACGATAGCACAACAGCTCCTGCAGGCCGCGCAGCCCCGCTTTTGTTTCTTTGGGCTGAAGATAGTCAGGATGGCCTCATCAAACACTGTCTTTAGTCCCTTCTGAGTCAGTGCCGAACACTCCAGATAGCACTGGGCTCCAATCTGTGGACAACAATATTTGAAGACAAAACACTCCGCTTTAGCTTTACTCAAGTACTCTGTCATTATTTACTCAACATCATGTTGTTCCAAACCTGTATGACTTTTTTCTTCCATAGAACACAAAAGGAAAAAGTGGCAATCAAGCTCCTAAAATGATCATCAAAGCAGTTGAAGCATGTTGAATATGTGGTCACCATTCACTCTCACTGAATGTAAAAAAGCAGCTCAAACAAAACATGTTTTTTTGTGTTCCGCATGAAAAAGAAAGTCATACAGGCTTGGAATGACATGAGGGTGAGAGAATTTACATTGTTGGGTGAACTAATCCTTTAAGTGCTTTGCTACACATGCTTTCTGTTTTTTGAAACCTGGACTGATCAAGAATAAACAACTGATAACTAAAGCCGCGTTTCCACCGCAGGAACTTTCCCCAGGAACTAGGGACTTTGGGGTGGTACTCGTGTGTTTCGACTGCAGGGACCTGGGTCTAAATGAAGTTTCGGGTAAAAATGTCCCCCTCAAAAAGTCTCTGCCCGCGAGTTAGTACTTTTTCAAAGTTCAGGAACTTTCGGAGGTGGGAATTGGGCTCTCACGCAGCATTTTGATTGGTTGACTCCAGGCATTTTATTTCAACCACCATTTTTAAAAGTCTGTTCCTGTGCTGCACAGAGTTGTATGCTTTTCAAATCAGCAATGGAGTTTAAAAAAAGGGGCAGATAGACTGACGACGAGGTTCAGGCTTTATTAAAGGATTAGTTCACTTCAAAATTAAAATTTCCTGATATTTTATTCACCCCCATTTCATCCAAGATGTTCATGTCTTTCTTTCTTAAGTCGAAAAGCAATTACGTTTTTTGAGGAAAACATTCCAGGATTTTTCTCCCCATCATAGACTTCCATGGCAACCAAAATGTTGAAGGTCCAAATCAATGCGCTTCGAAGAGCTTCAGAGGCTCTGCACGATTCCAGGTTAGGAATAGTGTCTTTTCTAGCAAAACGATTGGTCATTTTCGAATTAAAAAAAAAAGAATATACTTTTTAACCTAAATTGCTCATCTTGCGCTGCTCTGCGACGTGCCAAGGATTGCGCAATCATGTCGGAAAGGTTACGCTAGACGTAGGCAGAAGTACCGCCCCGTGTTTACAAAGCGCACATGCAAAGACTAATACAAACGCCCTTTAGCAATAAAAAGGTAAAACAACGATGTCGGACGATTTTGAAGATGGAGTGTCTTTTGCTAAAGGATGTTTGTATTACTCTTTACATGTTTGCTTGGGGCGGTACTTCCGCCTACTAGGGGTGGGAATCTTAAGGCACTTAACGATTCGATCCGATTCCGATTCTGGGAGTAACATACATCTTAACATACATTTTTGGTAACTAATTATCCTTTTACATTTTAACCAAAATTGGAGCTAATTTGTGTTTTGTTTTTAGTTAGAATATCTGTTTGACAGTATTGCCATATTAAAAATGATTATGAAGATTTCTTTCAATACTTTTATTTTATTAACAAAGTTATATTCAATATTAACAAGCTCTAATGAAACATAGTAAGCCATACAATTGCAAAGAACAATCATTAAGAATAAACAGTTCTCAATTTACAACTAAGTGTGACAATTTTTCAGTTTCTTTAGAACATTTTAACAAAAAATTTAAGAATTTTTTTTTGCTTTAAAGCAAAAAAAAGTTTACTTTGGTTAGAGCCACAAAAAAAATCCTGAAACATAGGCTAATGCAGAAGAAAAACAACTTTAGCGCTCGCTGAGAAGCCAAATTCAGTGTGTGCGCATAACATCTCACATGGGAAAACTTGCTGAGCTGCAACAGTCATGTTAGAGACATTTAACGAATCACTCACCAAAACGAAGTCTTTGTTCAGAATTTTTCATTCGTTTGAAACATTGTGCAGTAGTTCAGCAATATTCGATAAGTCATTCCAAAAATTATGCCATGGATGTTGGTAGGTTTATGTCCCGGCCACCGAATCAGAGACATAGGAGTGTTATTAAGCATTAATGGCAGGAAAGCGCCGCATAGCCTACTTGAGCACCACTTTCGATTGTTGGAAATACGAACTTAATTTAGAAATGCTTTTGAAATTAAAAACTTTGCATTAAATGAGCAAAATCCATTTTTGAAATGGGGAGGCAGCTGAGCGGCCAGAGAAACGGAGGAGCGACTGCTGTAAGGCGTTTGTGAAAAACTGCGGAAAACTGCATAAAACGTGTGGGTGTTCAACCCTCTCACCGGGAAAAGTGTCCCCACGGGTGCGACGCCCCTGAGCAGGTCGTAGTTTGTCCATTTTATCTTAAACAAAGCCAATTCACCAGCATACGAACGTTTGCCTATCAACTGGGTTTTTCTGTTTGGCCAGTGACCGCACGCGCGCACACAGTGGTGAAGTGGCAGTTTGAATTGAACACAGAATCGATTCTGAATCGTTGGATAACGAATTGCGATGCATCGACATTTTCTCCCACCCCTACCGCCTACGTATAGCATTTTTTTTTTTTTTATTAAATGGCCGATCGTTTCACTAGATAAGACCCTATTCCTCGGCTGGGATCGTGCAGAGCCTCTGAAGCCTTTTGAAACTGCATTGATTTGGACCTTCAACATTTTGGTTGCCATGGAAGTCTATGATGGGGAGAAAAATCCTGGAATGTTTTCCTCAAAAAACCTAATTTCTGTTCGACTGAAGAAAGAAAGACATGAACATCTTGGATGAGATGGGGGTGAGTAAAATATCAGGACATTTTCATTTTGAAGTGAAAAATCCTTTAAGTTTATATGCAGAGGACGAAATCCAGCGGGAACTGGAAAGTCTTGCGCAGTCCTGCGTCACCGGACTAATTTGCCTAATCTTCATTACATTAGACCGCGATGGAAATGCAGACAGCAACAAAAAAAAAGGGGTGGGGGGGGGGGGGGTGTTCCTGGGATAAACTGTTCCAAGTCATTTCAGTGGAAACGCGGCTTAAGCCAAACCACCAAAAGTATGAAAATCCCATCACCTCTCGGGCTAGTTTGAGGCCTTGTTCATAGGTCAGTGGCTTTTCCTTCATCTGGAGCAGACGTGCCAGTGTCTTTGGGTCATCTCGCAGGTCAATCTGAATGAAACAGAACAAAAGTTCAATAAATAAATTGCAGACCGATGCTGGGTATTTTACTTTAAAAAATACCGGAATGTTCTGGGATCTTTTCTACAGTTCATAAATATTCAGATTTTTTTTATTTTATTTTATCTGATGACTAAGCTCAATATTTGATCTAATAATAAATAATTATTATTATTACTATTATCATTATCATTAATATTATTAATGGTTGATCTGATAATATAAATACAACAACAACAACACTAATTATTTCCAATAATAATAAAAAATTATTATTATTTGATCTGATATAAACATTATTATTATTATTATTAATAAAAAAAAATCACATCACTGTCTGAATAAGAAACTGTTGCACCTGTGTTCCAATGAGGATGTAGGGCACATGAGGCATGCAGGATTTGAGCTCAGGTACCCATTCCTCCTGAACATTGTGATAGGAAGCTGGATTCACGACGGAGAAGCAGATGAGAAAGACGTCTGTGTTGGGGTAAGAGAGGGGCCGCAGCTGATTGTAATCCTCCTATAACAAATGACAAAGATGAAATTGATGAGTGTAGTAAGACCTGCTTTAGACATCTTATCAACCGAAATATGATTCAAAAGATCATTTGGAAAAAACAAAATATAATATAAAGAGGGCAGATAATTAAGTTAAAGGTTAAAGCTTCTAAATCAGTGTTTCCAACTCTTTTTCAGTCACAACCCAATCAGTCAGGCTCAATTTACATAACAGTATAAATATCATTATTGATAATAATAAATGTTTCTTAAGAAGAAAGTCAGCCTATTAGTATGATTTCTGAAGGATCATGTGACACTGAAGACGGGAATAATGGCTACTGACAATTCAGCGTCGCAATTACAGGAAAAAATTACATTTTAAATATATTAAAATACTTATTTTCAAGTCTAATAATATTTCACAATATTACAGTTCTTAGTGCTGTGTTTGTGTATTTTAACTTTTCTGGCGATCAAATGAAGGCATAAAACGTTAATTTAATGTATCTTTTAAGCATATGAAATTAAACAAACTTTGTCGTCATACAAAGTGCTGCACAAAAAAATTACGTTTTAAAAATAATGTATTATTATTATTAGTGTTAGTATGATTATCACAACAGTCATATATTTGTCACAATTTCAAGTTAAACAAAACTTTTATTTTGACAGGTTGCCATGAAGACCTTTGAGTTTCTGTGTATTTGTGATATGACGATAGTTTCTCAAATGAAACTGTAAAATGCTGAGATGAAGTTCATGCATTCATGTTCTCATATAATGAGGCAACAGAGGCTGAAAACACAGCGAGCGTCACGCATGCTTCAGTGTGTGTGGGGGGGGTAAATGAAACTGCGCATCTGTGCCATTCACACAGAGACATGCAGAATATTCACAAACACCATCTATATTCACTATTTGTGTGCTTTTTATTTATTCATCAAACATTTTACAAATTCTGTGAAATTCAGCATTTTTATGACTGGATTCTGTAGTTCCGTCCGTGTTTTCCGCATTGCAGAAATCATAGGGCCTTACAAATTGTAATTTCATTTTATAGGTTTAAATGGCTTAACTACAACCTGGTATGCACATACCCCTGAAAGATTATGGAATCTACCGCTGCTTCAATATAATTATGTATATATATATATATATATATATATAATATCAATATTCATCCTCCTATATAATTATGATTTTAATGATTCTTTCCAGTTATGATTTTGCTTAAATCAATGATTGTTTCTTCCTTTATATTTTCTCAAGTTAGTATTTGGTCTCGGAGCGGTGACTGCTTCCAGAGATTAAATATGGATTTGTCTTTCATTTTATATTTCCTTTTACTGAAACCCTAAAGAATTGTATGAATACAATTGTACTATTGTCTGTACCTCTCACTGAGAGAAAAGCACATGTTATCAGCATGTTTTGGTGAAGTGCTTTGTTGATAGTTAGTTAGATAGACTCTCCAACCTTGGGAGAGCTGTGATTCTAGGGAGCTTTTGTGTGTGTGCGTTGCATGATCGGTGCAGGCCCGATATTGAATATGGACATGGCACCAGACCTGAAGACGCCTTTCTGCAACCTCCGAGGTCAACAATGATCTAATTCGAGTGATGGGGCGACAACTAGTCTACCTAGTTTAGTGATATGCTCTGCTATCTATCCTTGTGTGGAAATTTACCGTGACTGACTGTGCATTTTCTCTGAGCCAATCAGAATCATTCAACTTGCAGTAATGACGTGGTTAGACCTTGAAAACAGTATAACTGTTGAGCAATTGTATGTACGATAGGTGGAGGTGGGTAGGCTGGTAGAGGGAGCGCGGCCTAAGAACTCCTTGTGAGACTTGAAGCTGGCTTCTGCTGATGAAACTGCAAACTATTCTTCAGTACATTTTTCTTTAATTAATTACACTCCTGACTCTTGGTCTTCGTTTTTCACTACTGCTCCTGGGTCCTTAGCTGTTACCCCAACACCCATGTTTGGGGATCACCAGACTAAACCATTACGTGTAAAGAAGTGTCATGTATGAGTATTTTACATTGGCCATTTAAAAATGCATATTAAAAATGAGGACCCTGAATCACTAAATGTAATGTTCTGGTTACAAGTTAAGCATCATTTATATGCATGACTTTATTCTGCCACTTATTATGAAATGCAAATGAACATAAATAATTTACATTAGGCTTTTAAAGTGTCAGTGCCGAACGACAAGTCTGCACCAGCGCCAGAATCTTGTAAAAAAAGTCAGTTCTTCTTGAGTGCCATTGATCTCTTAGTCAGTGATCAATAGACGAGAAGGGCCAGACATCACACAAATGCTCCTCTGTATCAGTGAACTGCTTATAGGAGTCGATGTGCTGAATTATATAACTTTCATTTATACAGCGATGTGCTGCGCTCTACATTAGTCAGTCTGTTCAATTCTGAAACACAGCAAACATTCGTCATTACAGCTCATACTGTGCTTGCCACAGCTAAAGGTCCTAAGAAACATTTACATAATTATGCTGGATAGTAATACTCACACTTTAGCTTTCTTTATAATTTCAGGCAAAACCAAAAGTCAAAAAAGTGACCCTCAGTGCATTGTTGTTGAATATGTATATTTATACTGTTATGCAAATTGGTACCCATATAGCACTTCATACCAGTGCCGTATCTTAGACATCTATTGTAAAATATGCACATAATGCTATTCTCCTTGTACATATTGCATGTTTTTGCATATAAAAGAATTGTTTATTCCCTTATTTATTCAAATGTATGCTCTGTAAGAAACTCTTACATACATACATACATCTTATTAAATTAATGCCGACCTTCTGTGCAATATCAGCAAGTCCTTATAATAGAGTTTTCCTTATAGCTGTAATATAATTACTTATAAAGGCAATCTTATCAAGCTGACAGTAATGGCAGTAATGATCAATTATGAAAACAGAATTAGTATGTGATTATATAATAGCTATTTAAATAGCTTTTTATAATGATCAAAACTCAGTAACAGCTTTACAAAAATGTCAAAAATGCTACATTTTTATTTTTGGATTGGTAATGGTGTCATTTCCAGTTTCTTAACTTTTATTTAAATATTTATTTAAATATATATTTTTTTATCTTAAAAGATATATGATACAACAACCAAGCCAGTGTTGATATTGTTAATTAAAACTTTTTTAAAAAACTTTTTTAATCATTTTTGGTAATTAAATAAATGTAAATGTAAAATATTAGATAAACGAAAAAAAGAAACAAAAAAGCATAAATTATAAATGTTGCCGTCAACTAACCACAACAATAACCAAAATTACTAAAACTGAAATGAAAATTAAGTTAAAAAGAAATATTTAAAAATGCAAAAACTAATAAAAATGACAAAAGCACATATAACAAAACTGATAAAACTTAAACTAAAATTTAAATAAAAAAAGTCAATTTTAGTTTTGAATTAAACATGCTAATAAATATATATAAGAACTATAATAACTTTGTCTGACACTACATTGAATGTAAGGCTTATTTTGATGTTACAGTCACTGGATAAGAGTCACAAGTTCTTTATGTTTATGTTTCAGACGTTGTAATCCGTTACAGGATTGCAACTCTTAACAACTGGGGTCCAATAATATGGGTACTGCAGAGACGGCTGATTCTGTGATGACTTTAGACACACAAGAAAAGTAAACAGCTGGGCTTTGATTTAGATGCATTTCTTCAGGCTGTATCTGACTGGTCATGCGAGTTTCTTTTTGAAGAATCATAGCAATAAGCCAAAATCAAAGTCATTATGGTGGGCTGACAGTGATAAAAACAACCCAGCCTGTGGTTTGTTGTAATTTCAAGTCACTGCTTGCAGCTTTATTTACAACATTATTCAAAACAGGCTGTAAATTCTGCCATTAAACGTGACTGTAATGCAAAAAGAGCTTAAATTCAGAGTGATTCGATGCCACAACGCCACTTAGTATCAATGTGAATCCCCTGTGCCATTTCTTGCATAATGAAATTAGACTATTTAGTAAGGAAGGTTGAAGTTAACATCAATTTGTTTTGTGCCATGTCGGTTTTTATTTGGCTATATTCGGTTGATATTTGGTAACATAATGAATGTCTGAATGAGTTGAAATGCATTGAGTGCAGTCAGTCTTTTTGAGGTTTTGCTACTGCATGAATAAGGTTTGAGGTCGAAAAGATTTGAAATGCATGATATAGATCTTATTGTGAATAAATTTTTTTGGACCTCATAATTTTAATAAAAATATCATAACTTAAGCCCAATTTATACTTCTGCATCGAGTGTACGCCATTGCTATGTAGTAGGCTGTGTGTTGCACGCGTAGCCAAAAATTTAACAACGCGTCAATTTTATGCAGACCGGAGATAGGAGTGTGTGTGTGTCCAGAAATGGGATGATAGTTTCACCCTTACATTTATAAATAACACAATATTTTGTAGTCCAGAGATTCTTTATGTTAGTGAATAAATGCATAGATCCGCTGTGTATAGTTGATTTATTTTCTCATTAAAACCAAAGATGTTAATCAGTGATTGTATACAAGAACAGGGACACATTTGGGTGCATTTCGTTTTGTGATTTCAACGGAACCAACAAAGTCTCCGCAACAGCAAGCAATTGAAGCGATTGTCTGTGCACGAGCCACTAGGGCTGTCAAAATTGCTCATAAATGACGTTCGAATATTCCCTCTAAAAAAAAGCATGAATATTCGAACTATTCGAACATCTGGTTGCGCATTTTATCAATGCATTACGTCAATAACAGGACAAATGAATACAAAGAGACATAACTACTTATATAGGTAGTCTATTTAAGTTTAAACATATTTGACAACGTATTTCCTACACAAAAACAAGTAAATCAACTAATGGCTAAGACCGCAGACCTCACTCTCTCTCGCCCTCACCGTCTCTGTGCATAACGGGTTAAATGAACAAATACATTTTGAGGCTGATCAAGAGTTTTGTGCAAGCAATTTAAGGTCGTGACTCTTGTCCCAAATATAGCAGGCTTCATTCAGTGATTGAAACAAATATTAATTTAAGTTTTACAGCATATTATTGAACGCTCCGAGCGAGCTGTGCTGTGGTAAACATGGAATTTTTCCTTGACATGAAACGGTAAATAATCAAACCAGTGGCAGCAGTGCATTTATCCTTTATTCATGCAATATCTCTTCAGTCAGTACCTGTTCCATTGCTTGACAGAACTCCAGCCTGCCCCATCCACCACACTGATCGCTCTCATGTCCTTACAAATGAACAAAATTAATTTCTCCGTTATGGCCTCTTGTCGTGTTGCAGACAGAGAGCTTGTGGCGGGCGATGCAAAGTAAGGCTGGTCCAGTTTGCACATACAAATTAGTTGCTTATATTTACAAAACGAGCCTACAAGAGCATAAAAATGCCCGTTTAATAAAGAAAAGTTCACGAAACTAAGTGAAAACTCACTAAAGTGTTTAGTGAAATTAGGAAACATTTAGATATCATAAATTGAGTTGTACAAGTTAACGTTACATTTCTACATACATTTTGTTCTCATGTCAAAAGTAATATCAAGGTTTATTTTGATCTGTTTTACATGATTCTTTTGTAGTGTGGTTTTCGGTGTAGTGTACTAAAATTAATATCGTCACCTGTGCACACATTAGCCCACTTCTTCTCGACGCTTTTCCTGATAGTTTATAGAACAATTACTCCGAGTCACCATCTGTCGTTTCAAAGAAAAGCACAACGGCGAGCGCGTCAAATATAAACACCTCGTCCGTTTGGGGAGGAGCGCGCACAGTCAGCGGAGGCTCGCGCTGCGGAGACAGGCCAAAGTACACAAGGCTTCAGGCGCGCTAGCGCCCACTCGCAAAGCAGACAGCCACGCCTCTACTACCGCGGGCGTTTTTTTCCCCCACATTTTTTTATTTATTCGAATATTAATTTTCACCTTCGAAATTCGTTTTTTAAAAACTATTCGAATATATATTCGAATTTAGAATATTCGTTGACAGCCCTACGAGCCACCGATACTGAAAACAGCGCCACGAGCACTCGGCATGATTTCAGAAACGCATTCCAGCGCCAGATCGCCTCTTATGTAACTCTACTAATCAACTAGAGATGCTAAATTTGTATTAGATACAACAACTCGAGCTGCAAGAAAAGTTGCTATCTATTTGCCGCCATCACTGCTGCTGCTACTCCAACAATGTACACAACAAGCTGCTTCTTCTTCGGCTTTTGCTTTGATACTGTGGGTTACACCATCAACATGCCGGTGGAGATAGCAGTCTGCATGTGTATTTGCACATTGACGCGGACAACAACGCAGAAGTATAAATGAAAACCAACACGTAACTTGCGGCGTAGAGGATACAGCGAAGTATAAATCAGCCTTTAGTCTTTTCCTGTAAATTGACAGAATTCTCTTTGGTGACGTATGCCGGACTTCTTACATATAAACATACTGTCATTTTCCATTGGTGTGGATGATAACAGTTATTGTTCTTGGTGTGAACGGGCCATTACTCAGGTTGTTAAAGGGTTAGTTCACCCAAAAATGAAAATTCTGTCATTAATTACTTACCCTCATGTCGTTCGACACCCGTCAGACCTCCGTTCATCTTCGGAACAGAAATGAAGATATTTTAGTTGAAATCTGATGGCTCTGAAAGGCCTCCATTGGCACAATGGTACGGTTCACTCTCAAGACCCTTAAAAGGTACTAAAGACGTCGTTACAAAGTCCATCTCACTACAGTGGTTCTAAAATAACTTTATGAATCGGCGATAATAGTTTTTGTGCGAAAAAACCCCCTAAATAACGACTTACATAGTGATGACGATTTCAAAACAAGGCATCATGAAGCTTCAAAGCGTTATGAATCAGCAAGTCGAATCAGCGGTTTGAATCGCCAAATTTCAGCAGTTTGACACGCGATCCGAATCATGATTCGACTCACTGATTCATAACGCTTCGAAGCTTCATGATGCTGTGTTTTGAAATCGTCATCACTATGTAAGTCGTTATTTAGGGTTTTTTTGCGCACAAAAACTATTGTCGCCGATTCATAAAGTTATTTTAGAACCACTGTAGTGAGATGGACTTTGTAACGACGTCTTTAGTACCATTTAAGGGTCTTGAGAGTGAACCGTACCATTGTGCCAATGGAGGCCTTTCAGAGCCATCAGATTTCAACTAAAATATCTTCATTTCTGTTCCGAAGATGAACGGAGGTCTTACGGGTGTCGAACGACATGAGGGTAAGTAATTAATGACAGAATTTTCATTTTTGGGTGAACTAACCCTTTAAGCAGATGGGCAATTGGTGTTATATAGACCTCAGAAGCATTAACTTACTTGTCCAGCAGTATCGTACAATCCCAGTAAGTGCTGCCTCCCAGATACTGTTACATTCACTGTAAAAAACAAAACAAAACAGATTCATTATACATGTAAGAAGAACAATCTGTAAAACACATCCCGTATCCCATCCCTCTGAAGTACTTCCAGAACTCTGGGCCTGCTGTTTGGTTGTGGGTGGGAACGGAGGTTGATTTGGAACAGGGCAGCTGTCAACAGCAAGGGGTGACCGGTTTTGGAAAACAGGGAGGGAAGAGCGGTGTGTGTGCGTGCGTACATATTTCATTCTGTGTTGTGGGTGATGAGGGGGAGAGAACGGCTGTGTTGACTCAAGTAAAAGGAAAAAAACCCAGATGAAAGACACTGCTGAGAACAGGAGAACAGCTGGACTCGACGTTTCACTGAGGTATCAAACAACCTGCAGATACTATCCACTGTGTCCACACTCTTCTCTAACTCGACGTTTAGAGCACGTAGTGGTAAGGCTGATTAACTTTAAAGGAATGTGTGTGAGAGAAGAAAGGAAGAAAGAGAGGCTAAGAGAAATGCTGAAAAGAGTGACAGCGGCACCATGATTATATGAAATACTGATGCCTGGGATGGCATAATTAATGCTCAGGATTTGACCCAATTTTTAATAACCCACCAACTGTACTGAGCCAGATACCCATGAATGCTTCCAACCACCTTCCTGTCATGAAAATTAAGGACAGAACCAAACAGAACATCCTGCAAACTATAGCTCTAGCTGCCTGGATGAGTCAAGAAACTTCTGGAAAAGACAGACAACCTCTCCAACATTCCTTGACGTTAAGCAATTTTGAGGGAATTAATCTTTTATTTCATCTTTCTCAAGGAGGGATAAAGAAAGTAACGTCAACGACTTTCACAATATTTTATTATGAGAAAAGTTGATTAGTTCACCAAACAGGAAACACTTTCTAAAATTGATACACTGTATTGCCGAACGTATTGGGACACCCCTTCAAATCATTGAATTCAAGTGTTCCAATCACTTCAATGGCCACAGGTGTATAAAATCAAGAACCTAGGCATGCAGATGCTGCAACAAACATTTGTGAAAGAATGGGTCGCTCTCAGGAGCTCAGTGAATTCAAGCGTGGTACCGTGATAGGTTGCCACCTATGAAATTTCCTCACTACAAAATATTCCACAGTAAACTATTAGTGGTATTATAACAAAATGGAACAATTGGGGACAACAGCACAGAGCGGGGTCAATAAAATCACAGAGGGGGGTCAGCGCATGCAGAGTCAACAGCTACAGACCTCCAAACTTTGTGTGGCCTTCAGATTAGCTTCATGGAAGGGGTTTCCATGGCGTCGGATGCAGTGGTGTGAGGCACGCCGCCACTGGACTCTAGAGCAGTGGAGACGTGTTCTCTGGAGTGACCAATCACGCTTCTCTGTCTGGCAATCCGATGGATGCGTCTGGGTTTGGCGGTTGCCAGGAGAACGGTACTTGCCTGACTGCATTGTGCCGAGTGTAAAGTTTGGTGGAGGGGGGATTATGGTGTGGGGTTGTTTTTCAGGGGTTAGGCTTGGCCCCTTAGTTCCAGTGAAAGGAACTCTTAATGCTTCAGCATACCAAGACATTTTGGCCAATTTCATGCTCCCAACATTGTGGGAACAGTTTGGGGATGTCCCCTTCCCTGTTCCAACATGACTGCGCACCAGTGCACAAAGCAAGGTCCATAAAGACATGGAGGAGCGAGTTTGGTGTGGAGGAACTTGACTGGACTGCAGAGTCCTGACCCCAACCCGATAGAACACCTTTGGGAAGAATTGGAGACTGCGAGCCAGGCCTTCTCACCCAACATCAGTGCCTGACCTCACAAATGCACTTCTAGAAGAAAAGTCCCATAAACTCACTCCTAAACCTTGTGGAAAGCCTTCCCAGAAGAGTTGAAGCTGTTACAGCAGCAAAGGGTGGACCAACTCCATATTAAACCCTACGAATTAAGAATGGGATGTCATTTAAGTTCATGTGCATGTAAAGGCAGGTGTCCCAAAACTTTTGGCAATATAGCGTATATTGATTGCATAACAGACCTAGTCAGTCATAAACAAATATGAAATCCTTGAAGACCTAAAGAAGTGCTTACTCTAGCTGAAGCAATGTTACTTGCTTCACTTGACAGGGCATGTTTGTTTCATAAATTATGATTACAAGAGACTATGCACCCCGTTTAAAATTCAAATGAAATTTTCAGTCGTATCTTACACCGCTTTAAGCGATTGCTAATTCCAATGCTAATTTTAGCAATCATGTGCTCAACACTGGGGATGTCACGGTTGGCTGTAGTAGATGGCTCACAAAGGCAAGGGATCCTTGAAACAGTCTTTAATTATAAACTCACGGGGCTACACAGGAGAAAGAAACAACAAACAACATCAATGCTAGACAAGGGGCTAACAGAAAGTGAGGGCTTAAGTAGACGGGCAAACAAAGGAGCAAACGAGATGATTAACGAAACACACCTGAACTGAGGACTCAAATCCATCTGTAACCATAGAAACAAACAGGCAGGGGACCAGGAGGACATAAATAATTAGTAAACTAGAAGCAATTACAAACTTACTCCAACACAAAGACAACTAAATCACAAAACAGAACATGCATGTGACAGGAGACGAGACATAAATTCAAAGCAACACTAGCCCTAATGTTCCTAGCGTAGCTTCAATACGGGTCACTGAGGAGCCACGTGGACCGTCGTATGCAAGAACCTCCAGGGTGGTGTTTTTCTGAAAGAAAGGGGCGAGGCATTGCAGCTGTGGGAATCTAGCCAAGCTGTGTTTTGTTTAGATGTGCTTAGAAGTTCTTTCCCTGTAGACTGTGAAGATGAACCTGAAACAGTGGCCTTGAGTCTGCCGCTGCGTATCAGCTGTCCCTGGCAAGTCTTTTTACCAGCACGATTCTCTTTCCCTTCTGGGGCCGGGCTAAATAAGGAGTGTAAACTAAGAGCAAATGCACATAAACAAGCTTTACCTCACTTATTGATTCGCTGACTCTTTCTTTACCTGTAAATGAGAACTACTAATACAAAACAAGGCTAGGGTGAAAGTTTGAGAGAAGTAGCAGCTGCGGTAAAGAAAATACAGGTCGGTGGAGACAAAGAAGGTTTAGTGACTGTGAATCAGGCTCTCAGCTGTTCTCTCCGGTCAGCTGCTTTTCCCCATGAGGCTCAAGCTCTCGGCAATCCCCAGCCCCCATTCTGTGGCCTGGAGAAAAATCAATGTCTCATTCAAGCCTAACCCACAGTTGTGAAACGTGATTTGGGGCGTCAGAAGCATCTACATCCTTCCGGGCCTCAACTTTCTCATCTCTTTTCTCTTTCACAGACTGGCCTGCGACATTGGAGTCATCCACTATCTGCATTCAAGAGCTTCAGCCCATGAGAACAGTACAACGAATTGTAAAGGTACTCACATGGTAATAGCAAGAGACTGCAAATTTAATTTAGACACTTTCCATTCCAGCACAGATGCATTAGGTCTCAAGCGCTAACCATTTACTGTAGCTGCTTTCACTGCTCAATCGCAAATGACACCCATTCTTTCATGGTGGACTGTTGTCCATCTTCCAATCCAGCAAATTTCCCATAAAATGGTCTTTTAGAAATAAATGTATTGGTGTCTAAAATGGAATCTGGTAATCAGCGTGTTGTGCATCATTCAGAATTGAACTTAGAATGCCTCAAAAAAGTTATCAATTGCTTTGGCTCGTTTTTTGAAACGGTCTTAACATGGAATGTAGCAACTTACCCAAAATATTCAAGTTCTTTGTCAGTAAATTGGCAAATGCCACCAAAATGATACGTTTTTTTCACCATGGCCATTTGACCATTACAGTGGGGAGAACACGTATTTGATACACTGCCGATTTTACAGGTTTGCCCACTTAAAAAGCAGGTAGAAGTCTGTAATTTTTATCATTGGTACACTTCAACTGTTAGTGGCGGAAACTAAAACAAAAATCCAGAAAATCACAATGTATGATTTTTAAGTTATTAATTTGCATTTTATTGCATGACATAAGTATTTGATACATCAGAAAAGCAGAACTTCATACCTCCATACAGACCTTCTCCATATCCTTCAGGTTTTGGGGCTGTCGCTGGGCAATACGGACTTTCAGCTCCCTCCAAAGATTTTCTATTGGGTTCAGGTCTGGAGACTGGCTAGGCCACTCCAGCACATTGAGATGCTTCTTAAGGAGCCACTCCTTAGTTGCCCTGGCTGTGTGTTTCAGGTCGTTGTCATGCTGGAAAACCCAGCCACGACCCATCTTCAATGCTCTTACTGAGGGAAGGAGGTTGTTGGCCAAGATCTCGCAATACATGGCCCCATCCATCCTCCCCTCAATACGGTGCAGTCATCCTGTCCCTTTTGCAGAAAAGCATCCCCAAAGAATGATGTTTCCACCTCCATGCTTCATGGTTGGGATGGTGTTCTTGGGGTTGTACTCATCCTTCTTCCTCCAGCGAGCAAGTGGAGTTTAGACCAAAAAGCTCTATTTTTGTCTCATCAGACCACATGACCTTCTCCCATTCCTCCTCTGGATCATCCAGATTGTCATTGGCAAACTTCAGACGGGCCTGGACATGCGCTGGCTTGAGCAGGGGGCCTTGTGTGCGTAGCAGGATTTTAATCCATGACGGCATAGTGTGTTACTAATGGTTTTCTTTGAGACTGTGGTCCCAGCTCTCTTCAGGTCATTGACCAGGTCCTGCCGTGTAGTTCTGGTCTGATCCCTCACCTTCCTCATGATCATTGATGCCCCACCAGGTGAGATCTTGCATGGTGCCCCAGACCGAGGGAGATTGACCGTCATCTTGAACTTCTTCCATTTTCTAATAATTGCGCCAACAGTTGTTGCCTTCTCACCAAGCTGCTTGCCTATTGTCCTGTAGCCCATCCCAGCCTTGTGCAGGTCTACAATTTTATCCCTGATGTCTTTACACAGCTCTCTGGTCTTGGCCATTGTGGAGAGGTTGGAGTCTGTTTGATTGAGTGTGTGGACAGGTGTCTTTTATACAGGTAACAAGTTCAAACAGGTGCAGTTAATACAGGTAATGAGTGGAGAACAGGAGGGCTTCTTAACAGGTCTGTGAGAGCTGGAATTTTTACTGGTTGGTAGGTGATCAAATACTTATGTCATGCAATAAAATGCTAATTAATTAATTAATTAATTAATTAATTAATTAATTAATTAAAAAGTTGAAGTGTACCTATGATAAAAATGAAAGACCTCTACATGCTTTGTAAGTCGGCAAACCTGCAAAATCTGCAGTGTATCAAATTCTTGTTCTCGCCACTGTATTTACAAATGAAATTGTTGTTGACACTGTCCAGATTTTGATAACTGAATGAATCATTTTGTATGAGATGGCTCACATGATGGAAAACTGTTGTGAAGAGTGAATTTAAATCCACTCCTCAAGTAATTTGCTTAAACAAATTAGAAAAACTAATCTGAACTTATTGTTTTGAGAAAAATTTGAGAATTGTGGCAAAGCGATTGAGAAGAAAAATTAAATTTCCAGTTCAGAATTGTATTTCATTGCAGAATTGCAATTCAAATTTGAATGTAGCAAAGTAGAATTAAAATTATTCGAAATGTAGAAGTGACAAGTTCAAAAGGAGGTTTGCTTCTTTCAACCACTTTCAACTTTTGTTCTTTCCACCAACCAACCGCTAACCAAATCCGGCATGTTCATACTGCTAACCATAAAAAAACATAAATATGATTATGGGATATCACAGGCAACAAATAATAAAAATACATCTTCAAAACCAGAACAGAAATAAACAGATTTTTTCTGGTATCTATTACTGGTTTTGATTGAACTATTTAACTATTGTTTTAAGAGAAATTTGATAATTGTGCCAAAGCGATTGAGAAGAGAAAAGAAAATTCCAGTTCAGAATTGTATTCCATTGCAGAATTGCATTTCAAATTTGAATGTAAAGAAGTATAGAATTAAAATGATTTGAAATGTAATTTAATTAGAAAAGCAGAATTGGTCCAAATTAACTCTAAATGTTGACCTTAACAAATCCGTTAAAAAAAAGTTTGAAAAGATAGATATTCTTCTTGTAAATCATGTTTACTAGGACTTGTAAATACTGTATCCACATAATTTCCTATGCAGTATACTATAAGATCTGCTCTTCGACCAAGAAGCAAAACCTTTACGTCGACATGCCAAATATATCCAGTATGTGCTTGCAGTGCGGGGTTTGTATGTTTTTCGAGTGGTTGGCATTCCTGAAGTGTGATTTCTAAAGAAGCTTGTACGGCTAGTATTTCTTTGAAGGCATTGGTGGGTCAGAGTCCAAAATAAGCCACAGGGTTTTATCGCAATTTTAATTCCTGTAGCTGAAGAACTGTGCTTGCCAGAGGATTGAAGTGTACATAATCTACTCATTTTGCATAGCATAAGTAAAATAAAAGGCATTAATGTGATTAATCTTGCGTTCTGAAGCCAAAAGAATTTGTAAGGCTCTTACACAGCACTCGTAATAAGATGAATGGTTTGTGACAGTACTTCCACTCAGCAAAAAGAAACTTAAACAAGCTCAACCACACAGCTTTTATTGAATTACTTATTTAGGAACTATCTCGTTCTACACTCAGAAATATTGACATTTATAATATTACTTGAAGGGACAGTTTACCCAAAAATTCTGTAATCTTCAGTCTTCTGTAGTACAGAAAAAAAAATTACTGTTATGGACAAAACAGTTGAAACATTCTTATTTTGTGTTCAACAGAGGAAATAATGAAATTATTTAGAACAAATTCAAGTGAGCTTTAGACATAATCAAGTAAACATTTACCACTAAGTAGAAGTGACAAGTTCAAAAGGAGGTTTACTTCTTTCAGCCACTCAAATCATTTTCAACTTTTGCTTTTTCCACCAACCAACCACTAACCAAATCTGGCATGTTCATACCACTAACCATCAAACCACATGCATAGGATTATGGGATATCATAGGCAGCAAATCATAAAATTAGGGATGAACCGAGATTTTTGTGATTCGGCCGAATACCAAATCCACTGGTTAAGATTCTGCCGAAACCGAATACCGAATCCTACTCCCATCCTCAGTCCATTATAACAGTAAACACATTAATGAAGTAAACACAGCAGTGTATTTATAATTTTATTTTATTTTAACTGTAAAAAAAAGAGTAGGCAACATTATTCCAGGATGACTGTCTTCCTTTGCCGTACCTGAAGTTGCTGCATTTTGGCTGCTGTCTGTAGATTCCCTCATGCACAACTCGTATTCTTTCGGATGTTTCATATGCAAATGTTTTAACAGTGGCTATTGTTTAGGGTCCTTGCCACCATGAGAAATCGGCATTGCAAATTGAACAGGTGGCTCGACTTGAATCGCCTTCTTTTGACTTAAAGTACTGGCAAACAACACGTTTTCTGTTCATGAGTTCCATTTTCACTTTCTCACAGCCTGCATTCTAACGGTCGACTTAACCCGCGTTTCCACCGCAGGAACTTTCCCCAGGAACTAGGGACTTTGGGCTGGTACTTGGTGTGCTTCGACCGCTGGAACCAGGGTCTAAATGAAGTCCCAGGTAGGGCTGTACGATTAATTGAAAAATAACCGAAACCGACATTCAGAACCTCTAACCGACATATTTTTCCCATGTCGGTTATTTCGGTTTTCACGTGACTCCGCCCCGTCAGTCACATCGAGTGCAGTTTGCAGGCACAGAGAGATGCAGGAGCAGTTATCTGTGTTTATAGATGCTCAGAATCACTATAGTAACTGCATGTTTTACACCGTTTATACAGGTCAGTTAATTGCCGTTCTTCATATAGCCTACCGCTGACGCGCTCGCACACACACACACACACAGACGGCACGCGCAAGCCCTGAAGCCAGATCACTTTCACTTTCGTGCTAATAAAGTTTGTCAAGTACATGCGTTTAAAGGCTTGCCAGTTTCAACATTTAAAGCGATTGTGCACTATTCAAAAACAACAATACGGAAAACGTATCCGTTCAGTGCTCAGCTTTTTCTGTGACAGAAAGCCAAGCCGTGTCGCGTCTCTGACCCTGAAGGTAGACCTCTTTCACCTACGTCCTTACAAAGTGTGTAATTTGTATGTGGTTTAAGCCCTGCCAGTTTGAACATTAAAGCGAGTTTCGCCATCAGATGTGTATTATGTTGAACTAATGCCTGATATATTGTGACAAACGAACACTCAGAAAGAAGCTCGCACATCACGTGAAGATCGCGCGCAGAAACGCTGTCTCAATGCTGTCCTGTGACTAAAGTAAAGTCACTAAAGTAGCTTAGAAACTCAACCGTTATAGGCATATATTTTAATACCTTTGAAGTAAGTACAAACCCTAGCTTCATAATGAATAGAGACAGTAAGAGTAATTCACACACACAATCACTCTCTCATTAATGCATTCAGATAAATGTAATGTAGGCCTACTGTGTTAATTTATCTGTATCTGATGTACAACAAACAGAAATCTGCCCCATAGACAATAACTGCTGAAAGTGAACCGTTTCCTTCAAGTATTTTAAAATCACAAAGAAATGCACTTTTTCATTAGAAAAAAAAAAATCCACCTGTTCTATATATAAATATGTAGAACATATTTACAGTACAAACCTTATCAGTGAACTTACTCAACCTTATGAGGGCAAAAAAAATAAAAAAAATAAAAAAAATAATCTTTCATTAATCGTAATCGAGGTAAAATGTTCTATTAATCGAGGTTTTTATTTTTGGGCAAATCGTTACAGCCCTAGTCCCAGGTACATATTTCCCCCTCTGAAAGTCCCTGCTCGCAAGGTAAACACTAGTAAACACCTTCCCGTAATCAACGCCGGCATCATTACGTCGACCAGCATAGCATGCGTATTGCAAGCCTAGGGTTCGGTTCGGTGGAAAAAATTCTAAGGTTTGGCAGAAACCGAACCCCGTCAAAAAGCCCAATATTCGACCGAATCCGAATCCTGGATTCGGTGCGTCCCTACATAAAATACGTCTTTAACCAGAACAAAACTCAACAGAACTTTTCTGCTATTAATTAGGGCTGTCATGATATTAGATTTCACACCACGTTATTGTGGCCAAAATAATTCACGATATCGATATTTCGCGATATCTATAGAAACCTTGGGGGAAAAAGTTATCAAATTAATTTTTACTTTGTTTATTTAGTTTTTCTTTGAACATAACATAATGAACATAATTGGATACTGATAAACACAGGGCACATGCATCTTCTTTGAAGCTCCCTATGAAATAATAAGAGAGAAAATACTGTCATTTCAACAGTATGATGAATAAATATTAACATAAATGCTACGAACAGGATTGGCCATGACTAGATTGCAAATACAAATTCAAGAATATACATTATGTAAATAGACATTGATTAATTAAAAGAAACTATGAGATGTGCTGCACTGGTGGAAACAACACGAGCCCATGATACCGCAACCGTCTGACTGGTGTTTAGAGTCCGCGCCAGCAGCCAATAGCGTTGCTTCAGTGCAGCTGCAAGAGTTATGGCCTTTTTACACCTGTTCACTTCATTCATTTTCTCTGATCAGATATCTATCATATTGTGAAGACATCAGGAGTCAATGTCTTCCGAAATTCTTCCGAGGTGGATTTAAATCTGATCACTCAAAGAAATCAATTCAGAAGGTGATCTGGATGGCATTTCAGACGAAACTGGTGCGTGAATGCATCTGGTTGTTTAAACCACATAAAAACATTTTACTCCTGGCAAATCGTTACAAATAAATGCGTGAGTGTGTTATAGGCATAGTCGGCGCTACTGCAACACGCATCCCCACAAATGAGCCATCACTAAAGCATTAAGCAAACACGCAAACGGCCACCAGTGAAACTGAAAGTAGCCCAAGTCTCAGATGCTCAAAAACACAATCATCTTCATTAAAACGAATGAGACTTAATGCTCTTACCAGTGCTTAGGTCCCTCTTTCTCCTATTGCGGCCTTTGATCTTGAAATAAGCTGATGAATTAAATGCAGCTTGAATGTTTTTCTTTCGCTGACGTGAACTGAATTTGCAGAGCCTATAGCACGGGAATTGAAGATCGGATTTATATTCATTTTGCGGAGAGGTGTAAGGTAAGACAACCTGCATGATTTTTTTATTTTTTATATGTTTAGGTTAGATTGTAGGCTATAGCCCGTTTCGTTTGTGAGCGCCGTTGCGAGCAGCATCAGTTCTGCCTCAGCTTGTCAAAAATGCTATTTTACTGTGGTGTGGTGATAGTAAACATTTAAACTAACATTGTGATATGCTTGAACTGTTTTATATCTATAAATTTTATTATAGGCAAGACAAGTCAAGTGTTGATTTGAGAGGCTAAATTGATCAAACAGTGGTTAACTCACTGTCGGCCGCTTGGTCATTATTTAAAAAAAACAAAACTTTAATTTAACAAACAAAAATGGCTCAAATTTTTTTCTAAATTAACTTAATAAAGAAACTAAATTAAATATAACTACCTTGACATTAAAAACAAAGCTGAACTATTTTTATGGCTGAACCACTGTGTAAAAAAAACACGGGCTAATCATTTTAAATATTGTGGTTATCGCCAATACCGGTTTATTGCCACACCCTAAATTAACATGATGTCGATATTTCGTGCTTTGAATACCACGGTTACCGCCAATACCGGTATATTGCGACACCCCTAGTATTAATTGAACTATTAAACTATTATGGATTAATAAACACTGATAGGCTATTGTTTTATTTTGTATAGTTCTCAGAATATTCTTCTTTATAGTGAAATTATAAAGTTAGTTAAAAAACTAACTTTCAAAGAACTTAAATGCTTTATAGATCTGCCAAACCAAGGATAAAAAATACGAGCTGCTACTTTCCTATCCTGTCCCTGACTAAAAGAAAAAAAAACACTTTAGCTTCACAGCTGTATGCATTTCAGTATTGACCATGTGGCAATATCTACAATGCAATATAATTGGCGGATTAGTTGATTTTTGTTGGGAGTCTAGTGTGAGCCACACTAGACGATGACTCATCTCAAACGCATTAGCAGGCACTGTGTCATGGACCGGGAATGTCATTGGTTTGTTTTGGACAAGGGAATTCTGATCCCATGGGATTTGTTGACGGAAACCATAGTCCCTCATACTCTTGGGTTGAGCTTTGACTCTCATAGGCTGTAATCATAGTGGTTCTGGTGAAAAGAATATAATGTCAGATCACTCCATATGAATATAATATTTGGTAATCCATGTGACTCCAGTGGTTTAACCTCAATTTTATGAAGCAATGAAGCAATTTTATGAGTGCTTTATGAGCGCAAAAAATGCGCTGTGGTGCTCTCATGAACACTCGTGCATGTGCGTTGTGTTGGCACGCGAGTCTGCTCTGAACACAACACGTTTGCTCCGTGATGCTCTGGTGAACACGTTGCAGATCAATATTTTTGTAAATAGCTATGTTTTTTGCGCTAACAAAGCACTCGCGTCACTTCATGAAATTGAGGTTAACCCACTGGAGTCACATGAATTACTTTAAAGAAGTCTTTACAACTGTTTTGGGCCTTGAATGTGTAAAGCCGGGCGCACACTGTGCGATTTATAATAGTCCTATACGATTGCTGCTTGTCAGAGACACTGTGGGATCTCAGCTGTCATTAATGTCAGACTGTATGACAGTCAAGATGTGTTAAAAATGGATGCAGGCATGACAACTTTTCCAAAGTTTTACATCATCAACCCCTTCCCATTCAGTGACAGTGAGCTGCATTACATGCGGGAATGAAATAGTGGCTAAGAAACGTTAATTTTGGTCATGGTTTATCTTGAAAAACAAAGGCAATTTGACAAGTCGTCGTAGGGAAAGTCAAACTGCAGGACTGTGCACCAAATCTTCTGACACTGACAGAATTTTGTTGGAGGTAAAATTGGATCGCAACGGTCATTAATTGGCTGTAGGTGAACAATTAGCGATCAAAGACTTTAGATTTTAGCCTACACTCTAAAAAAAAAAAAGGTTCTATATGGCACCAAAAATGGTTCTTGGCTCGTAATCATAGGGGAACCTTTTTTAGTGCTATATAGCACCAATTTTGGTTATTCAGTGGTTCTTCAGCGGTTCTTTGACTAAGGTATTATATAGCACCTCTGAAGAACCACTGAAGCACCAAAATTGGTGCTATATAGCACTAAAAAAGGTTCCCCTATGATTACAAGCCAAGAACCATTTTTGTTGCCATATAGAACCTTTTTTTTTTTAGAGTGTAGGATCAGAGGAATCTTTTAGGATTTGTCTCAGACGACCAAATCATGGCCAAAATCATACAGTGTGAACCTGGATTAAGTTGGATCTCTATGATGGGACAGAAACCTCTCTGATTTCATAAAAAATGTCTTCATTTCTTTGTCATTCATATTCATATTCATTATGAATAATTATGAATAATTAATAACAGAATTTTCATTTTTGGGTGAACTAACCGTTTAAATTAAGCCACCAACACAACCAACCTGGGGGAGGGCTTTGAGCTCGGAATTTGGGCCGAACCCAGAGTAAGAATCCTGAAATTAGTGTATCGGTTTTCACAACACTTTTAATAATAATAATAAATGATTCTTAAACAGCAAATCAGCATATTAGAATGATTTCTGAAGGCACTAGAGTAATGACTTCGGAAAATTCAGCTTTGCCAACACAGGAATAAGTATTTAATATTTACAATATAAATATCTCCAAATGCTGCTGGGATTGCTCAGATCACAATTTGAGTTTATACATTTTGAAAAAGATGCATACTTTCACTGATAATTTGATTGCAGTAGTCCCAATGCTTCCTATTGCAAACTGTTCTATTACTGTTGGAGCATGAATGGAATAAATGCAGAGTTTTTCATTTAAGACCAACTCTAGCATAGCAGCACAGTAACGCTTTCAGTGGCCTACAATGGGAGCTCTGTGCTCTTTAGCCTGGACATTAAGCCATTATGTGACAATTCGCTACCTTATTATGATGCTCTCTCAATGTGGAGACAGTAGTGGGGCATAATATGAATGTAAGTGATTGATTGGCGCTGGAAGAATATTGTCTCTGTTCTCTCTCAATTCCCCTTTCGCCAACACTCTCTCTATACATGGAAGAACTATATAGTGCTGATACCAAAAAACGCCTCTTTCTGGATAGGCAATATAAAATGATTCCATTAAATAATTTTTTAATTCATCTTCATCATAGAACAGCAGAGTATTTGATGGACACTCAACAACAAAGAGGGTTTTACAAAATTAAAACCTACATGAATTGCTACTTTCATGTACTGTAAGGACGGCATTCCAGATATAAAAAGTTTTTAAGTGCTTCTAAATTTTACATACCATGAATTCAATTTGTTTGCCAGCACACTGTAATGGAACCAACTGAAAATGCCTGTATGTGTCCTCTATTTTTTTTATGAGCACCGTTTCATTTCCTTAGAGGCGAAGTGTGTAATTTATGCACCACTAACATAACCATGTATTGTAAAAAATATTGATATCGAGAAAAAATTTAATATTCAACACACCTTTTAAAAACATAAGGCTAGACGCTGTTCAGTCCCCTTATTTTTCATTAACACGTCTTCGTTAACATTTTTGGTCTGTGACAACATCCATTTAAGTGTCCTCTGGACGGCCTCCCTCATCGTAACTCATCAGCTTAATTTAACCAGAAGAGTTGACCGAGAATTACATTCCTTGAAAATATTTCCACCTCATTCAACTCCCAAGAGTTTAAAAGCTTTACTCACTCCTTGAATCAGTTCAGTCTGTCTTTATGTCCTGAGCCTGCACTGACCAGCTGGAGAAAATTACAACACAGGATACTATTAAAATCTCATAAAAAGGAAAAGAGTTCTTCTTTTTGGCACAGCCCAGATAAACATGCCTTATTTGATCAAACAGCACATTAGAAAGAAGGAAAAAGGGAAAGAAAATCCTTTGACTACATCTATTTTAAGATTTTTAAGCCAATAAAAGAACTCTCACAAAGAGAGCCATAAAGATTTTCTTTTTTTTTCACAAAGACTTTTACATTATGAAGATGCGGAATAAGAGATTGTACAAACCGTGTCCTCCCTTTTTCTCTCTAGTCTGTAAAAATGATAATATTTCCCACTGCTAATAACACCAAATGAAGGTGGAAAAAGCCACGCTTTGCATTGGGAAGGTCTACTTTTGTAGCACTCCACACTTTAAAAGTGTTAACATGCGAATTTTCAGCTGGAGAGTGTGGGAGAACTGATTGGGGACAACTGATAGTAAGAGATATTGTTTGTAATATTTCTTCCTATAAGTTCTTTCAAGAAGTGTATTTATGAGGGAAATGCCCTGCTGTTCTCACGGAGCAGTGCCACTCTCAGAGGATGTTGAAGCTGACCTGTCTGCCACTGTGTAATTAGGACTTGACCCTCATAGGATTCTCAGAGCATGCATGTGTCATGGGGGCTTTCCTCTGCAGAGATTGAGAAACCAATGTGCGTTCGTGTACGCGTGCTAGTCAGAGAGAATGAGAAAAAGACGTAATATATGGCGAACTTAATGGATTGCAACACATTTGTTTTCCTCTGTGGTTCCACAAAGATATGATGCATACAGACAGTATTCACAACGATTTCGTCAGCTTTAGTGATCAACAGGTTGCGCCACTCGAGCTTTCATGCAGCTCGCTACTATTTACCCGTATCGCGGAACATAAATTGTAATTTAACGTCCCTAGAAGAGTAAAGTTACGTTAAACGGAGACTAACTTACTTGAAAGAAGTTCACTTCTATATTTTTGTTAGTAATATTGCTTAATAATTCGAAAGCAAAGCGCTCGAGTACGTACTGTTGCTATGGTTACCAATTTTTCCCCCACCTCAACTTGGAAGTTTGCAAGCATCTATTTAAATCGTGTTAATTAACAACACTGTTGAAATGTATGTAACGTTATATTTTTAAATGAAGATAATACTTTTTTTAATTTCCTTAAGTATAATAGCGTATCATTTTTGATTAACTTAAATTAGCAGGGTCAGACCCTAAACTATTCGTACCCCGTTTGTACTTTTTAGTCTGTCGGCCCTGCAGTCCTCGCTCTGGCAGTTGATATCTCCTCGTTCAGAAAGCTATTCTTGGGACCGTCCCCTACCCGACTGTAGGGGGTTGACAGGATTAGGTAGACATACTGTAAAGTGCACTTCATAAACAGGAATTCCAATTAAATGATTTGAGCTGGGAACCATCTTACCTGCGTAGTGATCGAATACAGTTGGCACATATTCCTCGGGAAAAGCATCATTTGCGTAACTCATCAGCAAACAGGTTTTTCCCACCGCTCCATCGCCGACCACAACACACTTCAACATCTTCTTGGTCGTAGTATCGATAGGATTGCTGTGACTGCCTCCATCCTCACCCGCTTCCACCGCATTCTGCCTACTTTTCGAGCTGAGAGTAGGCATGATAACGTTAGTTGGACAAGTCCAGAAACTATATTCACCACAGGTAGCCAAGTCTTCGCTCGACAGAAATATCAATCTTTGAGACGTTAATCTTCGCTCGACCGGTTTAAACACTCGAGTTTACGTGTACGGGACGCAGGCAAATCCGTCAAGTAGGTGACCCACGCTTTAGCTCGCGCTTCCGAAACAATCCGGCGCCATCGACTGCAGTTTCGTGAAAACTCGCGGTAACTCCTACAACTTGCATACCGTTATTTTACATTTTGCAGGTCCCACGACGAAACCAATTCAAAAGCCATGGCGGTGACCCTGTATTAGCTACTCCCTTCATACTCCAAACAGCTTTCCACATTCGCCCCTACGCGGCTACGCATCGTCAGTGTCAGGAAATCATTGGTTTCCTTGCGAATTCCATATTAGGCAGGAGTGGGCTGGGAACAATAGGGGCTCTGTCCGCAGCCCACTCAGACAGGGGACTTCAGCGGCACAGGAGGGGCGGGAGCTGGGAGGACGTCCCCAATCTAACTGCATTTCCTAAAATATGGCGCCACAGAAAAGGATGACTTGACTTGGATTTTCATTCATTCATTCATTCATTCATTCATTCATTCATTCATTCATTCATTCATTCATTCATTCATTCATTCATTCATTCATTCATTCATTCATTCATTCTCTCTCTCTTTCTTTAAGAAATTCACAAAGACTCGTGTTTGTCAAGCAATAATAAACCACAATAGCCTAATCATTTTGACAATTAAATATCTATTCGTTAAAAGATCAAATTCATTTATTCTGTGTTCTTTTTCTTTCAGTGGCGAAAGTCTCGTGATGATAAACTTGGTTTTAACCTCAGTCTAATTCATGCAGAATGTTGGTGAACGATCATAGAAAGTTTTATACACTGTAAAACAAATGCCAGGAATTCACAGGATTGAAGAATATTATTTATAAAATACTGTAGTCAGAAATGTACAGTGAAATGAATGCATGCTGGGTCATTTTCTTACTAATTACTGTTAATCAACAGCAGACTGGTGCTAGCATCACAGTAATACTGCTCTTGTTGTGATTTTTGTTGTTGTCTTTAACCATGCATGTCACTGTAATAAATTATATTGTTTAGTACAGTTTTGAAGTCACCATTATAGTGTTCCATTTGCCATGGATCTTAGACCTTGTATTCATAATCAAATTTCTGAAGAAGTGTGACAAAATAAAATAAAGATAATTGGCTGATTTTAAGTTAGTCAAACTATACTATTATTAGCCATTATTATACTATCAGTGTTATTTATATATTTCACAATAGTAAAGCCGCTGCTGAGGTTTGTCTTTGAACACAAAAATGTTTTTCTTCCTAATGATGCACATCAATACTCGACGTACAAAACACAACAATGGTGACTCAACAAATAATAATAAAAAAGATAAATTCTGAACATTACAAAACAAACAAACACAAATAAGTTCCGCAGCACAGATAAAACCAACAAGAATCACGAAGCTCCACAGCATAATTCATGGCGTGCTGCATGAATGTAGTGATTTTGCAAGACATTTCCAAGAGTGCTCCTGCTGTTGAATTACTGTGAAAGTAATGCAACTATTAAGCCTACTGTAATTTCACAAAAAAATGTAACAGTGCAGCTCAAATATTCACCATTGATATTGGCGTAATTAAGAGCAATTAAGATGACATTACCTTCAGTTACAGTAACTCTGCAGGTTTCATGTTCTCAGTGGCACCAGGCATCGAGATTCCTGTGCCAGTCCATTTTTATAGTAGCTTTCAATTGCGCATGCGCAGACCCGGGGAGCGCGGAGCCTGCAGAACTGCGTGCGCTCTGTGGATCACCTCCATCGTTTTAGTTGAAACCCAAAAACACCCCAGGCTTTAATTTTGCATTTGGCTTTAAATTGCACGTGGCAGGATTGTAAATATCCAAGCTGTCAAAACTCTTCATTATTGACAGCTATGTAATAGCCAAATAATATCCAATCTCTGAGCATAATTCAGTCAAGAGTTTAAATTGTTCAAGCAATTTGTTTTTCATATTGGCTATAGGGGGAGACCGGGGATGGTTGTAACACAGGTCAGTTGTAACAATTGCAAGATTTTGAATTTAATTGATTTTCAACAATTTCTCAGTTTAGTCCTTATTCCACATGTGATGAGAGCCCTGTGGCAGACACAGCAGATGTTAGAGTGGAAAAAACAATTTCAAGGTACGAAAGTAACTTTTTTTTTTGTTTATTTTTGTTATGGGAATTTCTGCTTGTTAAATTATGTTTATTGTGTGTCTGTGTAGATATTTTTCATCTAAGTTGTTAGTGCTAATGTTTTATCTGTTAGCTGTAAGGTGAGCTATAGTTTATGGCTATATGACTCTGGGTTAGTTGTAACAACAAGACTCAGGGTTGTAACAACAATGAAACGTTATAACCTACCCCGAGAAAATGTTGTTGAAAATATATTTTTTTTATTTGAATTTCAGTTTGCCTAATTCTTGGAATAAGTTAGAAGAGAAGGGATCAGGTGAACTGCCAAGAGTATACCACAGTGGAAAGAGGTTCTATACTGAGGAACAAGAAAAACATCCCAAATTGTTCAATTTAGTATGGTCAATTACGATGACTGAGAGAGACACACACACTGAGACTGAGAGTGACACACACACACACACACACATACACCCGTTATATTGAAAAGTCAACGTTGAATAAAAAACTTTCAAAATATTTTTTTTTGTCATAATCCTTATTTCATTATGTTACATTATCACCCCGGTGGCTATTATAATGTTACATCTCACCCCAGGTTATGTTACAACCCAGACTAGGGGTGAATTGTAACATTTCACTCCTCGTGTTTGAAACTAAACCATTCATTTTCTGTTTGTGTTGCAAAGATAATAGCTTGGTAATTTAATAACAGACACTTGAAACTAGTTTGAATCATATTTCGAACAAAATGGGTTTAAAAGTACTCCAAGATATAGACAGAAAGGTCAAAAATGTTACAACCATCCCCGGTCTCCCCCTATATATCTTATATAATCATACGCAGCAGGCCCACCTCAAAATAATGAAGGCTTTCATGAGTGAGGCTGACAGTCAGTTTTGAGTAAAGTCAACTTTTAGGCTTTAAAAAATTGATCATAGAAAGTATGCAATTTGGTGTAATTTAGTGTAGCCTACGGATATATCATCAGTCTATAAGACTTCTGTTCATGAATTCACTTTTGGCTCACTTAAGCTGACATTACTTCCATTTACAGTAACACTGACTGAGTTTTCATGTTTCTAAATCGCGCCCAATTGGCACCATCTGTTGCATGAGACTATCTCCATGGCACCGGGCATCGAGATTCCTGTGCCAGTCCATTTGTATTGTTACAGTTTGCAAGTGCGCAGGCGCAGACCCGGGGAGCGCGGAGCCTGCAGAACTGCGAGCGCTCTGTGGTACAAAGGACCCATAACAGTCAGGCACGGCGCAGCGTTACCATGATCTTCTCCATCCCACCGATAGATTCCCATCCCGCCTGCATCACTTTAACGACTAGAGCTTTCACCAAGTCCGCGAGCCTGACAGACGTTTCCCGGCCAAAGAATGCACGGGGGAAAAAGAGGACTGGTGGCACCACAGAACACTTTTTTGGAAAATATTGTCCGTCGCTCAAGTGGTAAGATGATCGGTTTCTTCAGATCGCAGAACCTGATAAAGCAAAGCGAGAAAGTCTCATGATGTCTTAAGATATGTGTACATTCTCTGGTGGTTAGGTCTGTTTGGTTTCAACTTTAATAGTGTATTTGCTTAGAATTGTGCGTAAAAGTAGCTTTTAATAAAAATGGGAAACCTAATTTGATCAAAGTAAGCTTAAATATTTACACACGACGCGAGTATAGCCTACGTATAGTCACTTCTAGACACTCTTCTTTATTTGATGAATAAAAACTTGATGCGTAATATTAAAAAAAGCTGCAAAATAGGAAAACAACCGTGAGCAAAACATGATTGCACATTGTCTAACCGCTTCCCAAAACATTACCTTTATTATTGCTGCTAATTATCAGCAATGATGTATTAATGCGTCAGTAAGACTTTATTATTTTATGACATCTACAATACAGTCGGGATGAATCTCACACGGGGAAACATTTGTTTGCGTCAATTGACGCTTGTGAAAAGTGCGTGTATTTTTACGCAAACGACCATTTCCTTTCTAGCTTTAGTGTTAAACTTTAAACCAAACATTTAAACTGCTACTTCAAGTTTATTGTGTTTGATGACGGGAACTTCACTGTTATAAATAATCAAGTTATGCCTTGTAATCACTTTTTAATAGCATGCATTTTCAGTTTTATTAAAAATAACATTATTATTATTAATTTCATCCAAACAGTCAAAGAGGGTCTAGAATCATCATGGGTTCATCCATGTTCATTTCTCAGTTGCTTAAATAATTTTCGATTATAGCAAAAGTTAATTTAAAAGTGATGCTGTTTTTCTCGGCTTCTTTGTGGTGGATCTTCTTGTCGGCTGTAGTGTGAGTTGGAGAGTCATTTTGTGCCACATACTGTACATTTTCCGTGTGAATCTGCCACAGGTTCTGTATAGGTTTGACTTCACCAGCAGAGGTCACACATGATTACTGCATCAAAAGCTATTAATATCCCTGCACAGATGTCTCACAAATACTTGAAAGTTGAAGGCATAAATCTGGGTGTTTTTGTATATTGAGACCGGACAGCTCTGTCTGATAAACTATGCGTGTGCGTTTTTTTTTTATGCAGTGCCCTCAGCTCATAATACCATACCCTGACATTTGCTGTGGGCAGCTCTCTGACCTCCAAGGGTCTCCAGATCTCCCACACACTCTTTACCAAATCTGAGGCAGAGTTTGTATCTTTTTGGAAAAAAAGGCTCTACATTATTTTTTTAATAAATCCTGATCACAGTCACTGAGATGCCGATATCTGTATTCTATGAGCTCCCGTCACTGTGATCATGGTTTAATGTTTAATCAGTGCAGAATTTAGAATTCTAGTGCAGATGAAGTTATTGAGCACATCTCATATTGTTTTTGGACATCCTCCCCTTGTCCCATTACTAATTCATATATGCTGACAGAATTTGAATGGGCTGGATAATTGAATTTACATTTATTTTCTTGTCATAGGCTTTTTGAAGTCCATGCGTTCTGTATCTGGATGAATGAACTCATTCACAGCCGTCAGTAGGCACAAATCATAGAAAAAAAGTCAAGAAGAAGTATGTAATGGAATGCCAAGAATTAAAAAGGTTGAGTGTAATTAAAAGGCAAAGTAAGATCCTCATCCATCCCACAATTTCACCAAGGCAAGGTACATTTAAAGATATATCTGAAGTGCTGATATGCTGCCAATGAGCTGCCAGCTCATACCGAGGTTCCATGCCGACCGTGATAGTTTTAAAATGGCACGAACATTACAATATTCTTGTGATGTTTTAGAATTGTAGAGCTGATCATTACAATCTGATTTTGCAACTATAATAAGCCAGTGGTGTGTGATTTTTGGAATAAATTGGAGAGGAACTGGATCTAAGTAGTTGGAATCTTTATGGTGTCTGAAGTTGATAGTAAAGTTTCAAAAAATATATTCCAAAAGGCATGATTTAGTTTGACTTTAAAAGACTAGCACCTTCTACATAATTTTAGTTGAAACCCCCAAACACCCCAGGCTTTAAATTGCACTTGGCAGGATTGTAAATATCCAAGCTGTCAAAACTCTTCATTATTGACAGAATATAATAGCCAAAAAATATCCAATCTCTTAACATAATTCAGTCAAGAGTTTAAATTGTTCAAGCAATTTGTTTTTCACAAATCGTCTTATATAGTCATACGCAGCAGGTCCACCTCAAAATAATGAAGGCTTTCATGAGTGCGGCTGAGGTGTTTCTGAGGCTTTGTGTCTCCGTCCCTCATTTCTACCCAGCTCCTCTATGGTTCTCCTTTGCGACCTTTGTTTGGGTACAGTGGTGTTTGTTTGAGTTTTGCCAGCCCACTTAGGGCAATCGGGAAACACAGCTGGGGGGCAAACAAAGTCAACATTTATAAGGCTTTTTACCTTACAAACTTGCCGTCAACTGCTCAGTTAGCAATTAAGGCGGACAATTCCTAGGATAAATTGCAAATATAATGCAGAGGTCGCGTTAACCGAACATTTTCCGTCATTGACGGAATTTTTTTTAGCAGTTACGGAAAAATCTGAAAGGCGTTTTTTGACAGATTACACTGAGGGTGATCCATGTAACTGTAATTCCCACCCCTGTCCACTAGCTGGCGAGTTCGCTCTTGCTGACGATTATGGTCAACGGCTTCTGAGTTACGTGACTAGTGTTTACAAGCCGATTTATGGATGTCTTTCTGCGGTTGAAACACTGATTCATCGATTACACGAGAGACAAGATACGGATTTCGGTAAGTCGGAGTGTATCTTTCAAACATATTTTGTGACGTTCATTAATGTTTCGTTCTGTAACGTAAAGATGGCGTTCACGTGCTCCGCTCGCGCCACATTAAAGAGCGCCAAAACGGTAATAATTGTTTGAATTTTGTGATAAAATTGACATAATTCGAAAGCTGAGAGTTTGTTTCATATCAAAAGTAACATAGCACAAAGCTTTTTTGTAATTTATTGGACAAACATTCATGATGAAACCTGAAAAGTGACACATGTTCAACTTTCTCTTAATAAATAAACAAGTGCATAACATAGCCTATATGCTTGTCCTGTAAATTCGTGAATAAAACTGAAAATGTGAACAAAAATAGATACTATTTACTGGTTAAATACCAAGCCTAGATGAGGGAATTTTTACCACCTGTCTGTCAAAATGACTGACAATGCGGAAGTCTAGCCACCTGATATAAGGTTTGTTTATATGTGGTAGTATGGTTTCAGTTTTTTTTTGCTTGTTTGTTTAGTTTTTTAATTATATATTTTTTTATATTATATATTTTAGGGCTGCCCCTAACGATTATTTTGGTAGTTGGTTGATTATTTTGACGATTAATCGAGTAATCAGTTCTTTTTTGTGGTAATATATAGACCTAAGCAAACAATAGCCTGTTTTTTGGTGACTTTAAATACATAAACAATGAGGCAAATCCATATCAAAAGCAAGTAATCATATAGTTTTATAGAACAACACTGTTAAAATACATAATATAAACAATCATCTACATTATTTATGTATTATAGCAAAATAAACAAATGCCTGCAGGTGCCAACGGCCTGGCGATTGTCGTTGTCCCATATAACAGCAGATCAACTCCCTTGTTTAATATTGGCCAAACAACATTTAATTCAAATGTTAACTTAAAGGTGCACTATGTAAATTTTAACGTCATCTAGCGGTGAGGTTTGCGGATTGCAACCGTCCACCGCTCACCCCTCCCTTTCGAAGCACATAGAGAAGCTACGGTGGCCAACACAGGACAAAGATGTCGTCTGAGACAGCAGAGAGTAGCTAGCACTCTGTAGAGAAGTTTGTCCGTTTAAGGCTACTGTAGAAAAATGACGGTGCAAAATAGTGACTTTGCTGACTGTAAGGGGTATGTAGATAGAAATGGCTCATTCTAAGGTAATAAAAACATAATGGTTCATTATGTAAGGTCTTTATACACCACTGAAAACATAGTTATGTATATTATATTACATTTCTGTCAATATATCCTCATAAATACTACACACTGCACCTTTAATCTTGAATATTTGGCCACTCCTTTATGATAGAAATGCTACAGCCACTGTAATTTCTTGAACAAGAATATGTGGACATGCAAACTCAGAGCGAGGGTTTAAACTTTTGTTTTGATATCGTAATATTGTCCTGTGTTGGCGTCGACTGATAAATGATTTACTTTACAAATATGATGAAATTCAAAACATTGCGTTCCCAGAAGAACGTTATAAGCAACTCACAGCATATGCATAGATTGAGTTTGAGACGGACTCCAAGCATGTAAATGATAACAGTTCATGTGGAGCAAAACAGAGACACAATGAGTCGCTCAAGCTACATGCATGTAAATAATTAAAGTGCATATTAAACACGCAGGGCATATGTTTATTTAATTGAATCGCATCCTTTGTGAATTCACAATGCTATAGTATGGTTTTTAAATAGTTTCAATGCATCGTCTAATAATGGATTCTCATCTGTGGAATGCACTACTTTCGGTATTTTCCCGGTTACTCGACACGTGTAAATTGTGAGGATTTTTAAAAATCTAGTACTCGAATTTAATTGAGGAATCGTGACAACCCTAATATATTTATTTTTTATTAATAATACTTATAATACAAATAATTATTATTCTTTTTATTGACGTTGTTATTTTCAGTATGCAGTGCTATATATTTTCTACCACTCTTGCACTCATTTCTTTTCTCTCTTTTCCTACCTCCTTAGAACTGTTCATTTGCGTATTGCGTATGAGGCTTATGCAATGTACCACGGCTCGTCTGAGCATGGCTGCCCCCGGCCATCCTCAGCTTGCTCTTTTGTAATGCTTGTCACAGTGTAAGGTATACATGCACGCTTCACAAGGAGAGACACATACACACACAGAAAATTGATGTTTACAGTTAAAAACAGAAGTAAAATAAATAAGATGGAGAACAAACTTATGAAAGGGAAGCTGGAAGAATTGATAAAGTAGGGTTTGTGTGGTGAACTTTTGACAGAACCAAAAAACCCTTAAGGGGATCATACGACTAGTGAGGGAAAAAGATATGAATGTAGATTAGAAAAACTGAAAAAAAAAAAAGGAAAAGGTGCTAACAACTGTTTACCAGTACTGAGAACAGATTGTGTTTTGTGTTCAGTAAACCAGAGGGAACCAATATCTGATGTGTATCTAAACTGAAAATAGTCTTTTTACATGCTTGGGATCCATAATGGCCAACAGAAAATCGTTTTCACAAAGATCACAGGCGCTAAGAACGGTGTACTCCGTGTAAATATAGGTTTATCTTAATAGGATCTGTTTCTTCTTCCACTTTCCCTGTAGTCGTCCTTTCACCCAGAAGCAGGTACTCCAACCTGCTTCCACGTAAGCAGTGCAACGAACACACACAATGCAATAGCATCACATACACAGAGAAAAATCAGAATGCATTATGTTAATGGATCCAAAAATAGAAGAATGTACGCTTGTTCGATGTCATTACTCCCCACTGCAGTGACCGCCAGGAGTAACATGCAGATGAGTGCAGGAGAAGACACTTTGTACCTCCTAATGGCAGCTGTAGGGAGCTTGGTGAATTGTTTGTTACAGTCTCCAATTGCCCCACCATCTATAGCCTAGGAGACTGGTAGAACATCTCTGACAGTCCCCTCAGAAAGTACAAGCCGCTCTGGGCTTTCTTCTACAGCATCGCTGTGTTGTCAGGCAAGTTCAATATGTCGCACTAACCCTTTAGAAGTAAAAACAAAAAAACAATGCGGCTCACTATCTACATTACCATTCAAAAGTTTGGGGTTGATGAGACTTTTATGAACAGTATTTATTTGAAATAGAAAGTCTTCACTGTCACTGTTTCTCAATTTAATGAATCCTTGCGGAATAAAACATTTACTCCAAACTTTTGAACGGTAGTGTATGTCCCGTTACACACAGTTCCATAGACTCAGAAAGCAGTGAACGATTCACGAGACTGGGTTTCTCAACCTGATTCGCCTTTGACTTGATCCTAAGTCAGCGAGGCCAGATATTTTTACAGCATTTAAACAGTAAAACGGGTCATTTGGAAGCTGAAGCACACCTGTGGCAGTTTATACAAATGTGCTTTATTTAAAAGTGACATATTAGCCCTCAGGAAATCTCAAAGTTCGTCAGACCTGCTGGTCTGAACCTTCTCGATTGGAATTCCAAAGTGTACGAGATTAAATCGACAACTCTCCTCAAAGCCGTTAGCTTGAGGCAGGACCTTAGGTCGGAGATTGGCAGTGGTTATTTCCTAATGTACATGCCGTGGACATCTCTCTTCTTGCTGGAAGTAATGAAGTCAAATGCTGACACACACAAAGTGTCATGCCGTAATTGAATAGAGAATTATAGAGAGATAAAGAATGACAGTGAGAGGCGATGGAGCCAGAGAAAAGGTCACAAATGGTCTGAAAGCAGAGTCTTCCTCACAGTGTTTAATAATCAGTGCAATTTATAAGTCTACTACCCTCTTTTGTCAAACCTAAAAGTTTGAATCTGAATCATGGCCTGTCTTTCTTGCTAGAACACTGCATTCCAAATGTCAAGGAATAAAAATCTTTCTAGCATGCTTTCTGAGTCACGAATGCCAAGAAATGTGAATGATTTTTAATACATAAAAACACACGTGAGACCAATCATATTTCCCTCAAATGTTGTTGCTACTAGCCTAAGAGTGCCGTTTGAACAACCAGCTTCATATTGAACTATATTACTGACATGCATTGCAACAGGAAGAAATTGCGTGGATGATGCAGGTGTATTGATTGTCAGCATTATTTTAGTCTTGCGTAGTTAGATGTTTGACCTGTGGCATGAGATCAGGACCTTTGGCCAGTTGTATAAACATAGCCAGTATGTTAATACTAGTCTGACCAACTAGCAGTTAGCCAAGGGGTAATCAGTCTTACTTTTCGGTATAAAATTAGACCAATCAACGTTTTTATCAGTGGTGTGCGTGGTGTTTTAAAATGAGGAGGCAAAGTCCTCATATTTATATTAATCGATTTTATCGATATCGATTATTTTCTCATCTACTTTTTCTGAGGAGGTCAGCAAAACATTGCTCTCGTAAGGCGGAGAAAAAAGAGTGTCATTAGTGTCATGTGATCTAGAGGTCGACCGATTCATCGGTTTTGCAGATTAAAGGGTTAGTTCACCCAAAAATGAAAATTCTGTCATTAATTACTCACCCTTATGTCGTTCGAGACCCGTAAGACCTCCGTTCATATTCGGAACACAAATTAAGATATTTTTGTTGAAAGTTGATGGCTGAGAAAGGCTTCAGATAGGCCTCCATTGGCATTCAGTACACTTATACTCCCAAGACCGATAAAAGGCACTTAAAATGTCGTTACAAAGTCCATCTCACCACAGTGACTCTACAATAATCTTACGATGCGACGACAATAGTTTTTGTGTGCAAAAAAAATCAAAATAACACCTTTATCCAGCTTGTTATTGCCTTCCGCGTGTGCCTCCACGACGCATGCGCGAGAATATGACGGAACAATCGGTTATCGGCAAAAATCCACCCGATAGTTTTTCCGTGTTGCGTCCGTTGCTCGAGCAGCTGAGAAGGGTGCGCTGTCATTACACAGTACAAGAGCTCTGAGAAGGATCTGCTCTGCTGGCATTATATATTATATGGGCGGCAGTGGCTCGGTGGTCCATGTAGGTTGTCTACAAACCGGAAGGTTGGTGGTTCGATCCCCGGTTCCACCTGACCAAGTGTCGAGGTGTCCATGAGCAAGACACCTAACCCCAGTTGCTCCTGACAAGCTGGATGGCGCCTTGCATGGCTGACACCGCCGTCGGTGTATGAATGAGTGTATGAATGGGTGAATGTGAGGCAAAATGTAAAGCGCTTTGGATGGCCGTAGGTCTGTTAAAAGCGCTATATAAATGCAGTCCATTTACCATTTACCATATAGCACGAGAGCCGCCTCTAGAGGCGAAATAAAAACTCACTGACGCCTCGTGTTTACATTCACACGTGAGGCCAGTGTTGCCAACTTAGCGACTTTGTCGCTGCATTTAGCGACTTTTCAGACCCTTTTAGCGACTTTTTCTCAAAAAAGCGACTAGCGACAAATCTAGCGACTTTTTGGACTAACGTCAGCTACTTTATTTTACAAATGTCGCCAGTACTGTTCTGCGAGTGTGAGGTCTTGCTTTCTCCCTGTCGTCACACCTCTCTCTGCGTTTACCCTGTTCAGTGAGTGGCTGTGGCTGAGAGGAGCAGCGCGTGCCGTTGAACACACACAGCAGCTGACAGACGTGAATGAGCGAGCTACACATGAGCACACAGTGTTGCCACGGACCAATCAATTATCTGCTTCCTTTGTTTTATATTTAAAGAATTTAGTTTGACCCGTTATGATTTCCATTCTTCTCTTGTGCTTATCACTTATATTACTCACTATCACAGAGCTTTAGTTAATCCAGGTTCAGACATCTCTCAATTCAGATTGTTAAAAAAACATTTAGTCATTAACTATATCATACACGTTCTACTGTATGAAAAAAAAGATATAGGAAATGAGAACATATTTATTGGACAGTTGGCTGTATTATATTATTTAAAAATACGGTATGTGAGCACGGATTAAAAGAGAAAGCACATTAGGCAGGCAGAACGCAAGGACAACGCGGTGACGTCACGGATATGCTAATTGACGCATGACGTCATCTAGCGACATTTACCGACTTTTTGGGCAGGCTTTAGCTACTTTCCTTGGAAAATAGTTGGCAACACTGCGTGAGGCTGCAGGCGGCACTGAGCGGAGAGCTCTGACACATCAGATGCGTGCTGACGACAGCGAAACATACAGAACACTACAGTACTTGTTTTCAAATCATTATAAAGTAATTAATTTCTTGACTAGATGCTCCATTAAAAGGTAAATAACATCAGTGTGTATGTTTGTCAACAAGGCTAAGAGGACGCTAACATTAGCAGTATCTCAAGCAGTTAAAACAATGTGATAAAAACACACGCAAGTCCGACCCAAATGTTGCATATATAAAATTAGTGATGTGAGAAAGCAAACTGTATCATCATGCCGCTGACAGAAACATAAACAAAGCAGAAACGCACTCGTTTTTTATTAGATAATCTCCTTCTAAAAAAGCAGACTGTTTGGATTTGTATAAATGTTAACACTACAATAAGATTCCATTTTTAACATTAACTATGGTTAATAAATGCTGTGGAAGTATGGTTCATTGTTAGTATGTTAATTTCAACATTAAATTGAGTTGGAATTTTTATTTTATCTGGTAACCTTGATTAATGCACTGAACTAACATGAATGATCAAGGTACAATTGTATTGCTCACATTAATACATGCTGTAAAAATGTATGCATAATGCATATAGTTAATGTAAGCTATACATCCTTGTTGCATAGGGACTTGTACGTGCATGAAATGTACATGCATGTTTCTAGGTTATAGGTAAAGAAACAAATTTGACCTGTAATATTTTAATGTCTAAATTGTTTTCTGAAGAATTTGTTCTGTTAGAACTTCTCATTTTAATATTCATATTTATATGTTTTTAATGTAGCACATTTTCGTGGATCAGTACTGTTTTTTTATTTTATTTCTTGTTATAAAGTTCAGCACTGTTTTACTTATGTTTTTTTATCCAGTATCCATTTTAAAAACTATCGGTTGATTAATCGGTTATCGGCAAGTGCGGTCCAACCTAGTTATCGGTATCGGTAAAATCCACTATCGGTCGACCTCTAATGTGATCGCAGTTTGTGTTCACCTGAGTTGACCTCATTTGCCTCCGTCCCTTTTTCAATGATGTACGATTCACATTTACTGGGGAATATCAGATTTGACCAATTGCATGGCAGACGCAAATGCACGTATCAGAATCATATCGGATTTATTCCCACATTTGAGTGAGGCAGGAATCCGATTTGAGGATATCGGAATTTATGTGTTTTTTTCCTGCGTACACGTTCACATGTCATATCCAATCTGTGCCACATGAGAGGGAAAAATCGGAATTGGGTCCGATGCAGTGTAAATGGTGCGAAAGTCATCCAGTGCAAAATGGCTAAACAGAATTGAAAATGCATCACGTTTCTCAGCATTGATTTTGAACTATTCTCAATTTCTATTCATAGTGCATTTTATTATGTTGCATTTCATGCGTTTTATGCAGGGCTCTGAACCGGTTCAAGGAACGAAAACGAAAACCAGAAACTTTTAAGAGGAACAAAAACGAAATCAAAATCAATTTGAATCGTTCTGAACAGAAACGTTAATTTGAAATGACCATTAACCGGTTAATAACGTTATTTTATCGTTCTCTTTAATATTTTAATTTGGCAGTGACCAATCATGAATTCAGTAGAACAGCGTGTGACGTTGACGTATCAAGCGTGAGTGAAATGCCCGCGCAGCAGTCATCTATAAATCTACCGGTAACGCAAGTCAGTGTAGAGCGCGCATTTTCATGCCTCAAGTACATTTCTTTCCCCGCTAAGGTCTACAATGAAAGTGCAGGTATTGGAGGACATTCTTTTTGTACGTTTAAATAAGCAGTACGAACTTTAAGCTCAAATAGACTGATTTAGGCTAGTTTATGGATTCCGTTTAAGCCTATCCAAGCAGGCTACTAGCATCTATTAAACATTTTTCCTATAGTCTTTCAGATTGCCAATACAGGACAGGTCAATGTTTTCTATATAGACGGTTGATGCTTCGTATTAAATGGTATGTTATATTGCATTAAATTATCAAGCTTTATTAGCTGACTGAATTTGATTATGTGATGCAAGGACGTGTTGCGCAGTGTTTGCTTTTAAATTAGCAGTTGACGGTGCATTAAAAGAGCAATGGTTATCCAGTTTATTTATTCTTTATTCATGCAAATTTTAAAACAAGTCGTATTGAAAAAAAGTTATGTACAAAGAATGTTATCACTCTTCTGAAAAGAATTAGGCAAAAGAGGGCCACTTTCGATTGTCTAACGCTCCATTAAAACAGGTCAATATTTGTCCCGCTGTTTATGCTTTGTAATTAATGCATGTATTTCTATTGTGGTTTTAAAAATTTTATGAAATAAATATTCAAGTTTAATTATCATGCGTTATATTATTATTGAGTGAATATAAGTCTTTATTTATACATATTTGTTTAAAGTATAGGCTAAATTAAAATAACGTTATTAACCGGTATTTTTTCAAATCAAACCGTTTTCGGAACAGTAATGTTTATTAAGGAACGCAAAAACAGAAACGCTAAAATATTGATTCTGCTCGGAGTGAACCGATGGATATTTGATATTTTTTTCAGTTTTTAAGCCCTGGTTTTATGTATAAGTGCAAAGAAGATGCAGCTGTTTGTGTGAGTGAGCAAGTAAAGCGGAAATAAAATGATATGTATATAAGTAAGTGTGGCCATGTGAGTGCTAACATGAAATGTTTTTCCTGTAAACACACTGCTGTGGAATTGTGGAGAGCAACCTAGCAGCTGTCTGTTGGCCTCCCACGTGGGTTTGGCACGCACATCACTAAGTCTTTCATCGCTGTCAATATGCCTCTTATTCACCATTTACACAATAAGCTTTCGGCAGCATCCCATATTACACATAAAGCGCTGATGGACTGCCGTAGGCTTCATGTGGATCTGGAAGTGTGATCAATGTGTGTGTTACAACCACTTGGGCTATTTAAGGTGACTTGACTTGAGCCGCTCTTAAAACCGTCAAGACTAATTCAATAGAGAGACACAGGTAAGCCTGAGTGTTCATTTGCCTCGAGTGAGATCATAAAGATTAAAGTCTTTCTAGTCTCAATATTCCATTGATTTTACATGCTGCCTGACAAACCAGCTGTGTCCTCATATAGCCTGTGAAATGGATGCTCTTTTTGCATTGAGATGGATCTGTCTGTCTATTGCATTGCTTTATAGAGGGGTTGAAAAAACCCATTTTGAATATTGTTTCAATTGTCCTTGTCCATATAACTTTAATTATAACTAAATTATGTTCATAATAATTTTTTATTTACAATTTTTTTTCAACCAGTGTTGTTTTGTTAAAGGTCCCATGACATGAACATTTCACTTTAGGAGATTTTTTAACATTAATATGAGTCCCCCTGTCCTAGCCGGTCCCCCAGTGGCTAGAAATGGAGATAGGTGTAAACCAAGCCCTGGGTGTCCTGCTCTGCCTTTGAGAAAATGAAAGCTCAGATGTGCCAATCTGGAATCTTCCCTGAATGTCGTCATACAGGGCAAGGTTACCTCCCCTTTCTCTGCTTTGCCCACCCAGAGAATTTGGAGAAAATGGATTCAGTTTATTATTTTTTACATTTAATTCGGTCGCAATGTCAACATAGGCTTTACAAACTGACTTTTATCATATGGATTCGACAGCACCGCCACAAACAGTGAGTAACAGTGTTCTTTAATGCCTGATCTGTGATCAGTGATTTCTGATGTGTAGCTAATTATTCATGTTCACACAGACTTTCTTTCTAAATCGTTTAATACTGTTTATGCATCAGTGAATCAAGCCAGTGACTAAACGATCACCTTCACATTGTTTCTGTTAGTAGCATGAAACAAATCTGTTATTTAAATTGTGATTAGACTACAGAGAGCGATCAAAGAACTCTCTTTATAATGTTTGGAGCTGTCAATCACACGTCATACGCGAGTATATCTGCAAGAGTTCAAGAGTTTTATTTATTTGTCACATACACAGTTATATACACAATATACAACTGGCAGTGAAATGTAAACAGGTCCGCTCCATGGACAGTGCAAATAACAGTTACAAGAAATTAAAATAGAAATAGAATAAAATTAGAATAAAAAGTATTAACATAAGTAGAATTATAAATAAATCAAGTAAAAGATAAAAATAGGAAATAAGATAAAAATAAAAATATAAAAATTAAAATATAAAAATATAAAAAAATAAGTGGATATGATAAGTGAGCAACTGTAGACTTAGAAATAAGTGGTTAACATAAATATATATATATGTATATATAAAGAAGTATAATGTGCAAGGTTTATTACAGGTTGTTACGCAGTAACAATAGGAAAGTAAATTGCAGTGCAATGGCAGTATGTGGATGTTAATGTTTAAACTGGATGTTTATGTGTGTGTGGGGGTGAAGTGAAGTCACGTGACTGAGTTCAGGAGTCTGATGGCCTGGGGGAAGAAACTCCTCCTGAGTCTTTCAGTCTTTGCCATCAGGCTACGGAAGCGCTTACCAGATGGCAGCAGGGTGAAGTGAGAGTTTGCAGGGTGATTAATGTCTCTGATGATTTTAGTAGCTCTACCTCTGCAGCGTTTGGTGTAGATGTCCTGCAGAGACGGGAGAGCTGAGCCTGAGATGCGCTCGGATAAGCGCACCACTCTTTGCAGGGCTTTGGAATCGTGACTGGTGCTGTTCCCGTACCACGCTGTGATGCACTGAGTCAGGACACTTTCTATCGCCCCTCGATAGAAAGTTTTCAGGATGGCTGGTGAAACCCTGAATTTCCTCAGCTGGCGCAGGTGGTACAGTCTTTGCCTGGCTTTTTTCACCTGTGTCTGGATGTGTGTAGTCCAGGTCAGATCCTCGGAGATGTTCACACCCAGGTATTTGAAGCTGCTCACTCTCTCTACCGGTGTCCCGCTGATCATGAGAGGGGAGTATGACCGATGCTGTCTCTTCCTGAAGTCCACAATCAGTTCTTTGGTCTTGTTAACATTCAGAGAGAGACAGTTGTCCTGGCACCATGATGTCAGTTGCTCCACTTCGTCCAAGTATGCCGTCTCATTGTTGTTGGAGATGAGACCCAGGACAACAGTATCATCAGCAAACTTGATGATCGAGGTGGAGCTGTGTGTGGACAAACAGTCATGGGTGTAGAGAGAGTAGAGCAGGGGACTCAGCACACAGCCCTGTGGAGCTCCAACACTCAGGGTGATGGAGGTGGAGGTGAACTGGCCTACTCTCACCGCCTGGGGTCTGCCAGTGAGGAAATCTTCAATCCAGAGGCAGAGAGAAGAATTCAGGCCTAGATCCAGGAGTTTGTGTGTTAGCTTAATGGGAACTATGGTGTTAAAGGCTGAGCTATAGTCAATAAATAGCAGCCTGACATAGTTCCCACTTTTGCTGTCGATGTGAGTGAGGCAGGAGTGAAGGACGTGAGAGATGGCATCTTCAGTCGATCTATTGGGACGATAGGCAAACTGAAGAGGGTCCAAAGTGTCAGGAATGGAGGAGCAAATGTTGTTTTTAATGAGTCTCTCAAAGACCTTCATGACTAAAGATGTGAGAGCCACTGGACGATAGTCATTTAGGCAAGAGGGTTTACTGATCTTAGGTACAGGGATGATGGAGGATCGTTTGAAGGAGGTGGGGACAACAGATGTAGCAAGGGACTCGTTAAATATGGATGTAAAGAGCCCTGCGAGCTGATCAGCACAGGACCGCAGAACACGACCTGAAATACCATCCGGCCCAGCAGCTTTCCTGACATCCACACGTTTGAGTGCCCTCCGAACCTCGTCCTCCGAGACAGAGATCACGTGACCGTTGCTGCTCTGAGGGACTCTCTCTGACGCGTCACTCGCCGGAGTCGCGCTGCCGCGATTACCATCAAAGCGAGCGTAGAAAGAGTTTAACTCGTTCACCAGCAACGGATCAGCTCTCACCTCTGCAGAGGATTTAGTTCCAAAAGCACAGATGGACCTCAGTCCCTGCCACATCCGCCGGGAGTCGTTGAGTTGGAAATGAGATTCCACTCGGTCTTTATAGCGGAGTTTTGCGGCTTTAACGGCGCGCCGGAGGGCGTAACATGAAGCTTTGTACTCCCTCATATCCCCCGTTTGGAGACCGGCATTGTACGCGATAGTGCGCGTGTTAACTGCAGTGCGGATTGAACTGTCCACCCACGGTTTCTGATTAGGGAAGGACGTTATAGTTATTGTTTGTGTGGCTTGCTCTGTCAGTGTGTTGATAAAGCAGAGCGCCACTTCTGTGAACTCGCTGACGTCTTCAGAACTCGCGCGGAACATGTCCCAGTCGACGTCATCAAGAGCTGCCTGTAGCGTGATCTCTGAATGGGATGACCAGCGTTTGACTTCCCTCCTCACCGGGGGCTCTTGAACGAGCCTTTGTTTATATTCCGGTGTGAGGAAAATGGCGGCATGGTCCGATTTGCCAAAAGCTGGCTGTGAACGAGCTTTGTAGGCGTTCTTAAACGGAGAGTAGCAATGATCCAGTGTGTTTGCTCCTCGTGTGGGACAGGAGACATGCTGGTGAAAGTTTGGCAATACTTTCTTTAGGTTAGCTTTGTTAAAATCACCCGCGACGATGAAAGCAGCGTTTATCATGAAACACACTCCACCGCCTTTAGATTTCCCGGCCTCGGCTGTTCTGTCCATCCGAAAAACAGAGAAGTTCTCGGACGGCGTCACGGCTGTATCCGGGACCGCTGGCGTGAGCCATGTTTCGGACAGACAATAGATGTTGCAGTCTCTCATGTCCCGTTGAAAACTTATCCTGGCTCTAAGATCGTCCATCTTATTCTCCAAGGATTGGACATTTGCGAGCAAAATGCTCGGGAGAGGAGGACTGAATGCTCTTTTTCTCAGTCTGTTGCGGATCCCAGCGCGTTTCCCGCGGTGTTTTTTGAATCTTCGCCGTCGACTCGAGTGGCCATTGTTCAACTCGGCGTCCCGGCGAATCTCAGATGGAAGATTGGAGAAAGTGTCCTGAAACAGGTCAGTGTAGCGGTAACCAAATTCCAGAAGTGTTTTGCTGTCGTAACAGATCAAAGCAGATGATCCGTTGGAAAAAATAGAGAGTAAAAGAGAGTAGAATAATAAATAAAAGCAAAGTCTTAGCGGAGCGACCTGAACGGCGACCGAGCACGGCGGCGCCATCTTAAGACTTGCCCAAACTGCCGTTATAATGAATGACGCTGTTATGCAGCACAACGAAGCTCTTACTGTATTCATATCGATATTGTGTTTGCTGTTAGTTGTGGTGAAAGCATTTTGTGAGAAAAATTGCGTTGCAATGACGAGATCACTGCATTCACGCGATCAACAGACTGTCTGTGTACTCAATGCTCATCACAGTAGCCGTTCATGTGATGGAAAAAGATCTAAAAATAATGCTATAATCAACCCTTTCAGGATTTGTTAATCTCAACAGCTGTAATAGTAAAAAAAAACGTAGTAAAAGTATTCGAGAGGGGTTCCACATGTAATACGCATTTCAAATGCAAAGATGTCAGCCAACAGTGGGCGTTTACACTGAAGTCTCACAGCAGACACGCCCCTTCAAACAAAGTGTTCAAGCCAGAGGGCTAAAATCAGGATGGAAAAATGCCTTTTATTTCTAAATTATGACATTTTATGATGTTAAATCATACTAACTATATAAGTACACCTCAGGAAACATAACATAAAAATAAAAATCTACATCATGGGACCTTAAAAAAATAAAAATAAAATAAAAACTATATGAAAAAGAAAAAAACAACAACTTTAAAATATTGGGACCACACCAACCTCGTGGAAATGCGTGTGGTCTTCCTAGCCCTAGTATATTTCTTGCTGGATCAGGCAGGCCGTCATGTCCTCATTCAGTCCCACAACGCCTCGACAGTTTTTCACCAGAACCATCAAGGTGGCACAAAGTAGCTCTCGTCACTGCATCTCTCCTGTTGGGGCAGGATGCTCTATCTCACGAGTGGTCACACTGTCTACAATGGCCAGCCAGGCCTTGTTTTACAATGCTTCTGTCACTATTGGTGGGCAGGCTGTGACCGCTTCCGTGAAACTGAAACTGTGGTTTTACCGAACTCAACAGCTCTGGCCGAGCTGTGATATAAACAAAAGGCTATTGGCCATTTTAAAAAAGGGGAGGAGCTGCTCGATATGTCCTGCCCCGTCTTCCCGTTTCAGTGGAAATAAGTCAACACATTGAATAATGTTGCGCGTTTCAAGGCACTTCAGTGAGCCTTTAACGTATAAACAGAAAAATTCAAGTTGTTTTGTTTTGTTGTGATATACTACACACATTTTCGTCATGTATTTCATATTAAGTTTAAAAAAGGTTCATAAAGAAATGTGTTTTTGCTTAACTTATGAAGTTAAGGGCAGATCGGGAACACACACACACACACACACACACACACACACACACACACACAAAGCATATTTTAAAATCTTCATGTAAATGTGCATTTATATTAACATCAAAAATAAGATATTCCTGTTGTCGCTGCCGAGAGTTGTCATGGTATCATTCCATGTGAAGCTTATGAGGAAATTATGTGGTTTTTCATTGCTCCTATCGCCGAGTGCGTTCCAAATGGCTTCACAATGGACACACAAGCGCCCTTGCTCCCGACAAAATCCCCACTTCAAGGGTTCTGTCCTTCAGAGTGGATATGGCATACGGATGTTCTAGGGCTGTCAACGAATATTCTAAGTTCGAATATATATTCGAATAGTTTTTAAAAAACGAATTTCGAAGGTGAAAATTAATATTCGAATAAATAAAAAAATGTGTAAAAAAAACGCCCGCGGTAGTAGAGGCGTGGCTGTCTGCTTTGCGAGTGGACGCGCTAGCGCGCCTGAAGCCTTGTGTACTTTGGCCTGTCTCCGCAGCGCGAGCCTCCGCTGACTGTGCGCGCTCCTCCCCAAACGGACGAGGTGTTTATATTTGACGCGCTCGCCGTTGTGCTTTTCTTTGAAATGACAGATGGTGACTCGGAGTAATTGTTCTATAAACTATCAGGAAAAGCGTCGAGAAGAAGTGGGCTAATGTGTGCACAGGTGACGATATTTATTTTAGTACACTTCACCGAAAACCACACTACAAAAGAATCATGTAAAACAGATCAAAATAAACCTTGATATTACTTGTGACATGAGAACAAAATGTATGTAGAAATGTAACGTTAACTTATACAACTCAATTTATGATATCTAAATGTTTCCTAATTTCACTAAACACTTTAGTGAGTTTTCACTTAGCTTCGTGAACTTTTCTTTATGAAACAGTTTATTATACAGTTTATACTATTATTCTTTATTCTTTATTATGCTTTTGTAGGCTCGTTTTGTACATATAAGCAACTAATTTGTATGTGCAAACTGGACCAGCCTTACTTTGCATCGCCCGCCACAAGCTTCTCTGTCTGCAACACGACAAGAGGCCATAACGGAGAAATTAATTTAGTTCATTTGTAAGGACGTGAGAGCGATCAGTGTCGTGGATGGGGCAGGCTGGAGTTCTGTCAAGCAATGGAACAGGTACTGACTGAATAGATATTGCATGAATGAAGGATAAATGCACTGCTTCCACTGGTTTGATTATTTTCCGTTTCATGTCAAGGAAAAGTTCCATGTTTACCACAGCACAGCTCGCTCTGAGCGTTCAATAATATGCTGTAAAACTTATATCAATATTTGTTTCAATCACTGAATGAAGCCTGCTATATTTGGGACAAGAGTCGCGACCTTAAATTGCTTGCACAAAACTCTTGATCAGCCTCAAAATGTGTGTGTGTTCATTTAAACCGTTATGCGCAGAGAGCGTGAGGGCGAGAGAGAGTGAGGTCTGCGGTCTTAGCCATTAGTTGATTTACTTGTTTTTGTGTAGGTTATACGTTGTCAAATATGTTTAAACTTAAATAAGTACCTATATAAGTAGTTATGTCTCTTTGTATTCATTTGTCCTGTTATTGACGTAATGCGCGTCATTGATAAAATGCGCAACCAGATGTTCGAATAGTTCGAATATTCGTGCTTTTTTTAGAGGGAATATTCGAACGTCATTTTTTAGCAATTTTGACAGCCCTAGGATGTTCACAGCCAATTGGAATTTGCCCTACATTTTGCATGGCACCTAACTTTTTCTGCAGCAGTTTATTTTTGCTACAAAAGAAGTGATATTGCCCTCTACAGGCAGGGTTTTTCCTGCATTGAAAATTGTTTGGCGGCCGCCAAAACAAAAAAAAATTGTCCCGCCAAAGCCTTATTTGATGAGTTATATTATTAGTATAAATTGATGTAGATGGCTGATGCGCTTGTGACAGGGTGCATGTTAACTGAGTGACAGAGAGAATGAGCACTCCTCCCCCACGCGCGCACTCTCTTCAAACTAAGCACTGTCTTAGCCCTTCTCATTTGCACATATCAATCAAAATCAACTGAACTGACACAATGGTAAAAGGTCGGAAGACCGAATCCATGTTGCACGTGGCGCATTGGGTAAATGTTTTCCCTGAATTACCGCTGTGTATGAATTGCGCTCAAAAAACGTTGCCTCTTCTCTGACAGGCATTTCGCACATGCAGCTGACATAAACTAGCCTGGTTAAAACCAGACCATTCTCAGTAGTAACTGAGTTATGGTCTGGCAAAGCTGCATAGACAAATCATTTCCAAAGGGACGTCACCAATGGGCGTCGCTCAAATGCCGCAATTGGATAGACCTAAAACCAATCAGAGCGATGAGGGAGATGACGTATGCAGAGCGACGGAGAAACATCTGAGACTCTGGCCGACCTCCGGATGTTCAGCATTCAAACAGCGCGTCACGTTCGGTTGGTTACGACAGGCAGCACATGATAAATGCCCATTATTATACCTGATCTGTAGATAAAGGGCTGTGGATTTGCGTAAAGTGACTTTATCTGGCTGGAGTTTATCTACGTTAGCTGTTTCTGAACGATGTTGTAACCTACTCGCTACTACTCGGTGACGGTGACAACACATGGACTATTAATTACCATCACACGCACAATAACTGGAATTTAGAACTGTGAAGAAACAAATAATCAGTGAACTGGTGGACAGATATACATTATAGACTAGGATTTGTGCGCTCAACATCTCTTCTCTGGGTGCCGTGAACTTTTCAATGCACACTCGCGCTGCACACTCTGACTCAATGTTGTTTTAAGCGCATCATTCTGCACCCGGGATGCGCATAAGCGGTTTGTGTCGCTCTGTTTAGAAGCTTTTCATATTATAATGGTTTTGTGCACTGAAATATTATTAAAACCCAGTCTTGTTCTCTCGTATCTATCATATCTTTGTTGCCCCATTAAAAAGCTGTTCATTACGTTTACAATAAACATTTTGTAATTTTATATTTGTAGGCATCTATATAATTTTTCAAATTCATATATAAATCTAATATTATAAATTGTTTTTCATAAATGCATTTGATAAGAACACAATGTAATCTGTACCTTTTTATTAACATGTTTAGATTTTATACATTTAGTCCAAAGATATTTTTCAAGAATTACTTTGTGTAATTGTAATTTTTGTAACTATCCACTCATATTTTTGTCATAGCTTATGATTAGGCCTATATATGTTTATTCATTTATTTTCTCTATAATGAAGTAGTGTGTACAGCAAACTGCTGTAACTGTTGGACAGTGTTCCTTTATAAAAAAAGAGTGATTTTTATACATTTTAATGCTAATATATATATATATATATATATATGTTTTTTGAAGAGACACTGCCCATCTTGCCTCCTTCTTGACAGCCTACATTTCGAATAATAGCTTTGATTAATGATGAAAATTAAGGTTTCAAAATCGTGATTGTTTGGATTGTTTTTTTCTGCCATCGAGCCAAAGGCGTTCACTGAATGGCATAAGACACGCACCATAGCAACACGTCATGGCAACGACATTTCAGACTGACAGATAACGCTACGTAAAAGATAAACGGGACATTTGAGCGCTTTGTTACTGTTTTGTACGCGCTGTTATATTAATTATAATTCAAATTCTGTTTTATTGGTCACAATATTATTGATGATTGATGAGAGGGGCACTTTTGATAGGCTACATTTTTAAAAAGGGCAGGGGCTCGAGCCCCCAAAGCCCTCCCCTCTGCACTTGCCTGGTGTGTGTGTGTGTGTCCTGTCACAAAATGCGGCGAAAACTCCTACATGGCGTTAATAGTTAGATAAAGGTGTGTACATGTCTACAATGCACTTCGATAATGCGACTAAAATAGGCATACTCCACATGTCTTAATTCGATTTTTGTTTAATTCGAGTATGGCTTTAACCGGATTAAGGTAATTAGAAATAGCTGTTTACATGGTAGTTTCTTAACCAGAGTATGGTCTTAATCAGATTAATATCGGAGTATTGTTGTCCATGTAAACGTACTGACTGATTTTCCTTGGCAAAGAAATTACGCTTTTATCCAAATGTACTGATTTATGGTGACTCAAGTAAAAAAAAAAACTGAATTATTGAATCATAATTCAATATTGTATAATTCAACTATTACCTAAAATGTTTCAGATTGAATCAACGTTATATATTTTTTTTCAGTGTAGAGCATCAAACAGATGGAATGCAATGCATTTGAACTCATTATCATTTCATTTTGGTGCAAATTATAAAAAAGCTATTTCAGTGAAAGTGAAATAAGACAGCATTGCTTTTCACTGCAAAAGTTTTTTTTTATTATATCATATAGAGAATAAGACAGATGGTGGAAGTTAAAATGGATTCAGGTTTTCGGGGAGTGGCAGTCTCAGAGACATTGGATGTCTGAGAAGTATTAGCTGTATCATATCCAGTGGCAGTGGATAGGCAGTGGCAGTGGCAGTGGCAGCGTCGACCTGAGAGGCAGCGTCGACCTGAGAGGCAGCGTCGACCTCAGAGGCAGCGTCGACCTCAGAGGCAGCGTCGACCTCAGAGGCAGCGTCGACCTGAGAGCCTGCGTCGACCTGAGAGCCTGCGTCGACCTGTGAGGCAGCGTAGACCTGTGAGGCAGCGTCAACCTGTGAGGCAGCGTCGACCTGTGAGGCAGCGTCAACCTGTGAGGCAGCGTCGACCTGTGAGGCAGCGTCAACCTGTGAGGCAGCGTCGACCTGTGAGGCAGCGTCGACCTGTGAGGCAGCGTCGACCTGTGAGGCAGCGTCGACCTGTGAGGCAGCGTCGACCTGTGAGGCAGCGTCGACCTGTGAGGCAGCGTCAACCTTTGAGGCAGCGTCGACCTGTGAGGCAGCGTCAACCTTTGAGGCAGCGTCGACCTGAGAGGCAGCATCAACCTTTGAGGCAGCGTTGACCTGAGAGGCAGCATCAACCTTTGAGGCAGCGTTGACCTGAGAGGCAGCATCAACCTTTGAGGCAGCGTCGACCTGTGAGGCAGCGTCAACCTTTGAGGCAGCGTCGACCTGTGAGGCAGCGTCAACCTTTGAGGCAGCGTCGACCTGTGAGGCAGCGTCAACCTTTGAGGCAGCGTCGACCTGTGAGGCAGCGTCAACCTTTGAGGCAGCGTCGACCTGTGAGGCAGCGTCAACCTTTGAGGCAGCGTCGACCTGTGAGGCAGCATCAACCTTTGAGGCAGCGTCGACCTGTGAGGCAGCGTCAACCTTTGAGGCAGCGTCGACCTGTGAGGCAGCATCAACCTTTGAGGCAGCGTCGACCTGAGAGGCAGCATCAACCTTTGAGGCAGCGTCGACCTGTGAGGCAGCGTCAACCTGTGAGGCAGCGTCGACCTGAGAGGCAGCATCAACCTTTGAGGCAGCGTCGACCTGTGAGGCAGCATCAACCTGTGAGGCAGCGTCGACCTGAGAGGCAGCGTCAACCTTTGAGGCAGCGTCGACCTGAGAGGCAGCGTCAACCTTTGAGGCAGCGTCGACCTGTGAGGCAGCGTCAACCTGTGAGGCAGCGTCGACCTGAGAGGCAGCGTCAACCTTTGAGGCAGCGTCAACCTGTGAGGCAGCGTCGACCTGAGGGGCAGCGTCAACCTTTGAGGCAGCGTCAACCTGTGAGGCAGCGTCGACCTGTGAGGCAGCGTCAACCTGTGAGGCAGCGTCGACCTGTGAGGCAGCGTCAACCTGTGAGGCAGCGTCAACCTGTGAGGCAGCGTCGACCTGTGAGGCAGCGTCGACCTGTGAGGCAGCGTCAACCTGTGAGGCAGCGTCGACCTGTGAGGCAGCGTCAACCTTTGAGGCAGCGTCAACCTGTGAGGCAGCGTCGACCTGAGGGGCAGCGTCGACCTGTGAGGCAGCGTCAACCTTTGAGGCAGCAAAGACCTGTGAGGCTGCGTAGACCTGTGAGGCAGCAAAGACCTGTGAGGCTGCGTAGACCTGTGAGGCTGCGTAGACCTGTGAGGCTGCGTAGACCTGTGAGGCTGCGTAGACCTGTGAGGCAGCGTAGACCTGAGAGGCAGCGTAGACCTGAGAGGCAGCGTAGACCTGAGAGGCAGCGTAGACCTGAGAGGCAGCGTAGACCTGAGAGGCAGCGTAGACCTGTGAGGCAGCATCAACCTCAGAGGCAGCGTAGACCTGAGAGGCAGCGTCAACCTCAGAGGCAGCGTAGACCTGAGAGGCAGCGTCGACTTCAGAGGCAGCGTCGACCTGAGAGGCAGCGTCAACCTGTGAGGCAGCGTCGACTTCAGAGGCAGCGTCAGTCTGAAAGTTAGTGGGAGTCTCAGACACTGTGGAAAAAGAAGAAAGCAGAAACTATTATCATTTTAAATTTACTTCATTTTTAGGGGCCAAGCACCGAAAGTTGCGGAGGCACCTATTGAAATTGTTTGCGTTCCTATTAGGGCTGGGTATTGACACAAATTTCACAATTCGATTAGATTTCGATTCACAAGCTTTCGATTTGATACGATTTTCGATTCAATTCAATATCGCTTACTTTAGATATATATCAGGTACAATACATGGCAAATTTTCTGAAGGAAAACAAATCTCTGAACTATGTTATAAACTATGGTAGTCAGTTATACTACATTAGCCTACTAATATTGAAGGTAAAAAATTAACTGATTTATATACAAACACTTAAATTACTCTAAATGATGTTTTATTATAAAATAATAATAGTTATAATATTAATCTTACAATTAATATTACATAATCATATTTATACTCCAATTAGTTTTTCGAAATATAAACATTTGGCTGTCATAAAAACTTGCCAGATTTATTCATAGGCATACATGCATTAAATTGAAGAACATTAAAAATGACAATGAATATGTAATGTGGTGCATATAATTATCAAAATAAAATACTCCTCTCTAGAGTTATTTTTTTCTAGCTGAATAAAGCTTACTAACGAGTTTATGGACACTGGATATGGTTTTTCTGGGGTAAATGTGACATTACATGACATTGTTGACTTATTAGCCATTTTGCTTAAGTCTTTCTGCGGTTGAAACTTGAGCAATTCCATGTGACATGATACGGATTTCAGTAAGTTATCCTGTAATCTTTTAACACACTTTCAGATGCTTATTCTTGTTTACTTTGCGCTGTAACTGGTATTAAGGCGGAAGAGAATATCCGTTCATGTTTGCTCCTCGCTGCCGGTTCTCTTGAGCTGAGCTGCGGCAGAGCGATTTCGTGCCACAGCGCCAAAGCGGTATTTATGCTTTTGAATTTCGTAAAAAAATAGACCTAATTTGAAATCTGAGACTTTGTTCTATATCAATAGTAATAAAGCACAAAGATTATAGCGATTTATTGGATGGGAGGTGCGCTACAATGTTTATTTCATTCATTAAAGGAGCTGTATGTAGGACTGTGGCCAAAACTGGTACTGCAATCACTTTCAAATTACTGTTGAGCGGTGTATCCCCTCTCCCCCTCCCCTGACTCGAGGCTGCCAGATAGGCTGCAGGATCCAGCAGGAACGTAGGCTGCTACACGGAGCTTTCAATGGCAAGTGACGAGTCCTACACTGTACGTTTTTTTCTTTCTGTTAATTATGTTTATGCTTCAAGAGCGATGTTTTGTGAAGTAATTATGAATCGCAATTTACTTATGGCGATTAGCCAAATATAATCGTAAATATGAACGCTCGTACATTCCCACATGAAAAAATACTATAGTATATTATAGTAAAATTACAGCAAAGCTAAATAACATTAGCAATGGTCTTACAGGTCAACTTGCAGCATGTTTTGTCCACTATATATGCGAAGAACGAATGAGGAATATGAGGTAACGTTAGGCTACGGTCTCAAATACGTTTTCACATTGCCATAATAGGCGTGCTAATGTTGTTTTCCTCAGCGTCTCAGCATAATGACAGAGAAACGGGCTCTGATAATGCATTACTAATGTTAGCAATGACGACTCGCCTTTTTTATTTACCAAACAATTCCTTAACGTTACCTTTTCAATTCAATGACCCACCTCCTCCATCTGCGCTAACCTAACGTTACTTTGCACGAACATGCATATCTTTGTTCGACTGTCATGAATATTTGAAATGTCCATTTACATTAAGTAACGTTACAAGTTAGCCAAACATAGATGAACCTTAACGTTACCTGTCCAGGAGAAAATTAGCAACGTTGGCATCAGTCTTCAAATTATTCTCCGTTTTCAGCCGTCTACATCTTTCAAAGGCATCTCTTATACAAATCCTTGTTTTATTTCGGACACTGTCACAACGTTTTTCTGATTCATAACGAGGTCGTTTAGGTTTCGTAAAGTTAGACATTGTTTATCCAAAAAGTTTGTAGCTGCAGCTGTGGTAACTAGAGCAGAGCTGGCAACCCGAATGCAGAAACACTACTGACTTCGTGATTGGTAGATAGGTGGAGGGTGGGGCTTCAGGCATGACACAACATGTCAACATCAACATCAGTTGAGGGCTGCAACTTCACTTTTAAAATGACAATATCTTGGCCGGACAACCGTTGTCAATGATATAAATATTTGAAATTAACATGATTTCTTAATGTCTAGTGACATATCAGGGCCATTTTATGATTAATTGAAAGGCACCTATTTTTATGCACATTTTGGGATAACGATATTGCATCAAAAAAAAAAAATGCTGAATAGAAACGCCAAGATGCGCATGAATTCTATAAATGCACATAAAAAATGTATGCGCTCATTTGAGTCGGATACATTTTCTATCCGATACGAAAACGTGCGCATAAACTACGATGGAAATGCATAAAGTCCCGCTTGTTTAATTTGAACCGGAAGACGTTCCCACTTTTGACGCAAGGCTTCATGGGGCGTAGGAAAATTGTGGATAGCGCTGCAACAAATTTGAGGCATGGTGCCAAAATGACTCCATATCTCTGCAATGCTTTGACTTATTGACACTAAACTTTGCATGTATCATTGTTCCCTTATTCTGACCACACCACATCAATTTCGGAACTGTGCCACCTATTGGTCAAAGCTGATAAACCATTAAATCATTATAATCGACTGTATTTATAATTTTACTGCTATTTTGCCTAAAATTATCTTAATATGTCTTCAATGGCTCCTTGACACTCCCAGACATGTTGGCAAGTCCCAGGGTTTTTCCTGCATTGAACATTTTTTGGCGGCCGCCAAAACGTTTTTTTTGTCCCGCCAAAGCCTAATTTGATGAGTTATTGTGATTTATGAGTGATGTAGAATAGATGCTGCGCTTGTGACTGAGTGACAGAGAGAATGATCAGAGCACTCTCTGGGTCTTCAAAATAATCAGTGTTAGCTCTTTCTCATATTTCACATATTAATCCAAATCAAAAGGTCGGAAGACCGAAACCATGCTGCACGTGGCACATTCGGACAATTTTTTCCTAGAATTACCGCTGGGTGTGAATTGCGCTCAAAAAATGTTGACTCTTCTCTGACCAGCGGACATAGAGCATACTTTCAATAAACGGGAAACAAATTATATTCAGTTATGAAGTGTTTTCTGTGCGTTGACATCTTTCACGATGTTCTAACAGACAGGATTCACACACAGCGCGTCTGCTAATGTTCGATTCACGACCTAATGACTCCTTTGAACCGAATCATTTTAACGACTGGTTAGAACAACTGATCTGTCCAACACTGAACTCACGAATCAGTTTATTAATTTACTCAGAACGCATCTGAAATGAGAACACAAGTGTGTTTACACAATTTAGCAAGAGTGGGTGTAAGAGTTAGTTTTAATTATCAACAGTATGTGTAGTAAAATAAATAGCCTACAATCATTTAGTTTAGACTGGAGTGAGGTGAAACCAGAACAAAGTTGTTATTAGCTAGCTGATAATTTTTATTAAATTGCATATGGCAGAAAGTTAGGATATTTGTTAATTTTTAATGCTACTTTTTAATAATGATATGATTATATACCAAAACAATTGTCTTTAAATAGTGTAAAAAATGAGTAACAAAAGAAACAAACGTCGATGTAAGAGATCATACATAATACGAGATATCAAAATAACATGATCAAAATTACTAGCATTTTTTAAATGTATTGTCAGTATTGCGCTCGCAGATCACGTGGGTAGGGTGTGTGTGTGTATGTGTCAACCACCACCGAAGACCATTTTTGACCCAGGAAAAACCCTGAAGTCCTATTGTCTTTTTTGTGCTTGGCCCCGGTAATGGTTGCTTGCAGCTATATTTGAAGAGTTCAGAGGCAAAAGCCTCTAAAAGCCACCTCGGTAGGGTTGGGTATCGTTTGGTTTTTTTTCGATTCCGGTGCCAAACCGATACTTTTAAAACGGTTCTGGTGCCTAAATGGTGCCTGAACCGATACTTTTTTTTTTTTTAAAGGCCACCAAACGAGGTGGATGACATTAAATGGCTTTTTATTTATTTATTTATTATTTAAATTGAACCATTTATTAAAAGTTTAATGTATACTTAAATGTATGAATATAAATAAATACAAAACACAATTTACTTATTTACAAATTATAATTGACATATTTACAAATTCACAGTAAAACCTAAGCCACCCAACTACAACAAGCCTAATATAACTCTAAACAGTTACAGTAATAACAGCAGTCGTCTGTATTCTTGCTCTGCTACAAACCAGCTTCGAGCTTCAGCTTTATTTTGAAATATGATCATATTCTCTGGCTAAATATTTTAGAACACATCGCCAGGGCCGGCCCTGACCAATTTGGTGCCCTAGGCAAGATTTTACTTGGTGCCCCTTGTGTCAAGGTTTAGCACTACACGTTATCAGTCTTTGGAAACACTCGTACTGTTTTATTTTTGTAATGCATTGATGTTTTATTTTTTATTTTTGTTGTTTTATATGATGTCCAGTCCATTCTACCCCGTCATTATGCTCATGATATTATTATTATTATTTTTTATTTTTTAAAGGCTGATGATAGTCAAACTATACAAAAATTGCACCTATGCCACATTACAGCCTAAACACAAAGAGCAAGAGTGCATCTAGCATTCATGCACAAACTATTCATTGAGAACTAGCAAAAGTGTTTGTTTTCCAGTAGATGGCAGCAATATTCCACTAAACTATGAGCATTCATGTTTTCACCAGGAATTAAACAGAAATTTAGATATCTAATGTGAATATTACATAAAATGTTGCTATTTTAAATAAACCTGTATATAAATATCATTACTAATTTGGGCAAATACATTTTAAAATTGATATACACCCCCTTAAAACTCCCTTAAAACTGCACAACTGCAGAGTTAAAACATTAGGCTATTAAAAAAGTGATATTACATGCGTTTAATATTTTTATATTATTTATTTTTTACAAAATCACACTGGCTGTGGCCTCTGGAGAACCCAGAACAGCTGCTTGCATAAAGTTTAAGGTAAAAATAACTGGAATTAATTAGCAAACATTAGTATTTTACTACTATGCAATTAAATAAACTGTTCATTAATTTGCCTACATCACTTTACTTCTGTCTTTACACTGCAAAAAATGCTCTTCTTATTTAAACAAGAATCTTTTTTTGTTTCCAGTCCAAATATCTAAAAATTCTTAAATCAAGGTGCATTTAGATAAGTAAAATGGCATAAGCCATTTTTCTTGTTTACTTGAAAATAAAATCAAAATGAAGTGAGTTTTTGCTTAAAACAAGCAAAATTATCTGCCAATGGGGTGAGAAAAATAATCTTATTTCTGTTTGGGACAGAAACAAGATTTCAATCAGGAACAAGATTATTTTTCTCACTCCATTGGCAGATAATTTTGCTTGTTTTAAGCAAAAACTCACTTCATTTTGATTGTATTTTCAAGTAGCCTAAACAAGAAAAATATCTTCTGTCATTTTACTTATCTAGTAAATGCACCTTGATTTAAGAATTTTTAGATAAACAAAACACAAATACTAAGTAAGAAGAGCAGTGTATTCCTTATCTTCCCTGCTTCAGAGGGCTTCTGTCTTTTTTGACACTACAATTCGGCCATCCGTCATAAATAATCAGGCAACTTACACCGTGTCAACACCTGGAGCGAGCGGCCAAGCACCCTAAAAAATGAAAGCAATCCTGTCTGCGTTGGATGCGGCGAGAGGCGACGCAACACAACAAATACTGATCGCGCGTTGTATTTCTGACGCACTTCAAGATCGGCGGGGGGAGATTGATGAGGCGGACCGGGAAGATGCGGGGGACTTAGTTAAGTTTTTTGCGCTTTATTTGGTAATATTTCAAATTAATATTAATAAAATAGTATCAGTAATACATTTTTGGCGCCCCTATGGATGAGTGGCGCCCCTAGCATTTGCCTATTCCGCCTATGCAACGGGCCGGCACTGCACATCGCCTTAATGTTTCCATGGTGACGCGTCATGTTTCTCACATGACACACAGCAGCCGCAATAGGGCTCGGGCGCTGCGTTGCATTCTGGGACGTGGCGGCCATGTTGATGGCCTCGCGAATGTAAACATACAGCAAATCGAACGAGGAGAAGCAGAGTTGGGAGAAAGAAAAACTATGTTAAAATCCCGAAAAGGATGTGGAATTTACCGGGATACGTTAAATAGGGAAGCCATGGACCGGTATATGGACAAAATTGGAACTATTAACGGTTTGGATTCATATGAAATTTGCAGTTCACAAATGGATGGGTTCAGGAGCTGCAGACCATGAAGCCTATGTAACGTTAACCTTTTACCTTGAAGCATTCTGCACCGTTCTGTGTTCTCGGGTTGCACTACTTGCAAATAAACACTGAAAAATATCTGATTGTGTGACACTTCTTGCTTTTGCACATTATACGGTTATTGCGATTGTGTGACACTTCTTGCTTTTGCACATTATACGGTTATTGCGATTGTGTGACACTTCTTGCTTTTGCACATTATATTGATTTAAGTATATTTATTTTGAAGATTGTGGGTATGGATGCAACAGACACTTATGGCTGTATTTAATGCACATTTATTTTATTTCAACGCTAGGGCTCATGTTTGTCAGAGCACAACATACATACACAATCTTACAGAGGAATGTCATGTCTTCGTCCTTGCTTGGCAACACCATGTGAATCGGTACTTTATCTGACAAAATAGTGTACTTGTTGCGGACGGTTACAAATCACCCTTTCCACGTGAATTCGGAGGTGGGCATTTTTTCTTGTGCTCCCCACATCTCTTGCATCCAGCTGACAGCGTTCTTTTGTGAAAGCAGGGATCTTTACCTCGGCACACGTAAGTCCCACACTGTCCTTTATGTCAAAGCCGCGATCAGCCAACACCATATCCCCAGGTAACAGTTTGTCTTACAAGCGCGATCCAAGCGAGCCGACGACTCTTTGTTACCTCGGATACTTGGTCTCCGCGGTTGCGTCTCCAAGCAGGAAAGAGGTGGAAAGTTAATCCATTTTCGAACTTTTTCCCATGGCGATTATGTGATCTAGTGTTACACCCCACAATGCAGCAACGGTTTACCATGGTTTCCAATAATAACGCCAAATTAAGACACACGACTGAGAGGGAGCACGTCTATAAACAGTGCGCAGTAGTCCGAGTAGCAGCAAATGAGGCCATCAACATGGCCGCCACGCAAAGTAATGACGTCATACGCCCGAGCCCTATAGCGCTGACAGCTCAGCTGTATCGGGTTTATTTCGTTTTTTCTTTTTATTCAAAATATTCACAAACTTCTTAACTGTGTCACGAACTATCTGATGTTCAAATGTGTGAGTGAATGTGTGTTAGTTGATATATAAAGCGCAATGGGCGGCGCCATGTTAGTTTGCGCCTCAGAATCGGATCTGTCGGATTTACAACACTTGAGTTCATTCTCGTCTCACGAAATACATAAAAGTAAGTGACCAGTGAAATGGAAGAAGAATAGAGTAAACTATATAGTTACTATATAATGTGCATTTATCTGATGTGAATAAAACACGTAACGTTAGTCAAATTATAACCGTCTGAAAGGATTGTCATTGCCGCTTTCATAGACATCAGTGTGTGTTTTTTGCTAGTAGCCTACTTATGAACATTTTAATGTCTGAAACCTGAAATAAACATGATGTCGTTGAAAACACTGAATAGTTGTCATGAGTTGTGATGTGACCAGCGCTGAGCGTCTGTCTCTGGCTCAGCCAAAGCGCGAAAGCACGTTTGATTTCGGTACCCAACCCTACACCTCGGTCAAAAATGAGATAACAATACTGAATGAATGCTCTCCGTATATAGTATACGTTCATAAAATACTTTCACTCCAAACCCACTAAATCCCAGCCTCAGCCCATTCAGAAGTACCGGTACTTAGGTAGAAACCTATACATAGAAGCCTGACAAAAATGCTTATTTTAAAGAAAAACATCAGACGGACTCAGAGGCTTTTGCATCTGAAGTCTTCATTTATCAGTATAATGGTTACTGTGATTTAAAGATGTTCATATTTGTTTGATTGCACTGTTGGGAAAAAGTAATTAAGCTATCTTTAAAGGTCAAAACCACCCTTTCATTACATCATAAACCAGAAGTTAAAGGATTTTGATGAAGTGTATCACCTTTCAAAGCTGGGCTCGCCCTAAACAAAGCATCTTCCTCCTTTTTAAGAATGACTCCAAGGCCTAGAGCAGCAAATAAAACAAAACATTCAAATTGTGCACACATCAAAGCACATTTGATAGATAATTTACTGCATAAATAATAATTTACTCAATTTACTTGAATATATGCTCAGATCGACAGATGGCACAGTGACAATGCACTTACCTGGATGTTTTGGGACATTCCACTCCAGTTGTCCCTTCTTTGTCCTGTTGATAATTTGTTTTTGCTCGGTGCCTTGGTGAAGCTGGCTTTTGTTTAGGTGTACCTTGGTGAAGAAGTACCGTAAAGGCAGCATACTAGCAGTGATCAGCATGGCTTGATTTTCGCAGAATATCGGCTGAACTGTATATTAACCAAGCAGAGTGCAACTCGCAGACTGAATTGTTAAAGCAGAACGAATCTTGCAATCGAGAAAACAGACTTGTCTTAAATGAAGCAGTACCGAGGAAAGCAGACCGAGTGTTAGATAGTGTCTGAACATTGTAATTCTTTAAGCGGTGATGTCACAGTGAAGCCATTCTGGACATTCTATGAAGTTGTGCTGCAGCTGACATTTTGTAGATTCAGAGCTAAAGAAAAGACTTATATCCCATCTAGGCCTTTATTTCTCTATTAATCACTCTGTCTGATCTGCTTTTAAAAAAGTAGCCTATACAAAGTAATACACCAGTCATTAATGAAAGGACAATGAGACTCTAAATAAGACATTTTAAGAGACTGCTAGAGATGTATGTTTGCACATGATGGGAGACAATGATGGTATGCAGAAGTGTCAAGTAACGAAGTACAAATACTTATTACCTTACTTTAGTAGAAATTTTGGGTATCTATACTTTACTAGAGTAGGCCTAATTAGTATAAACATATAGCCTACCATTCCGACACCCTATCGCACCTGCACATGACACAAATCACGTAGGCTAAAGCTCAGTAGTACACATATATGGTTTTTTAATGTAGGCTATTTGCATTGTACTAAAATTCATTTTCAATGGGCATATATGCGGCAGAAACAGGTAGAGCATCCCACATTTTTCAACATTAACATTTTAATATAACATTTATATTATACAAATTCATCCGAAGCCATTCCATAACTGAATGTGAGTGACAGAAGAATATTTACATTGTTAAATTAAAATCGTGAAACTACATCCGTGGACGTCTCTCAATATGCGTTCTTGTCTGTACTTGTGTTCTCAAATAGGAAATGTACCTGGTTTCCATTTCAGAAATCTGGTCACCTTACCTAAACCACATATTAATGTTTAATATATTATTTTTAAAATGTAAACGAAAAGAGGCAGGGTGTTTTATACTTCGTTTTATTATAAATATATAAGATAATCAGGCAATGCATATTATCTTCAATGCATGTTTATAACAAAACGAAATATAAAAAACCCAGCCTCTTTTCGTTTACATTTAAAAAAAACACACACATAATATAGGCATAATATAGGCTATGATTATCACTGTAATAAATTAAATATGACATAAAACACAACCCAGTCTCTTTTTGTTAAATGTCAGTTTATGTGTGATCATCAATAGCAATTATAAAAGTATAAGTAAAAGGAATAAGAAGCTATACAATAAATAAAGCAATTCAGTCAAAGTCAGCGCTAGGAGACTACAAGGGTAAAGTTTAATAGATAAAAAATATAAAGTAATGAAACTTCACTTTGCCCTCAGACAAAACGATCTGTCTGGGAACAAATTCTAGATTAATGAGAGCAAAGATCAGCCGTTAGATCTACACAAGACGAGACGAATCATATCTTATGTTTAACCACTACAGAGACATCAGAGCCAACGGCAGAAGGACTGGCCGAGGAAAGGCGCCTCTCGTGGGGTTAATGAGCGATTGAGCGCCGCTGAACCACTGGAGCTCACAACTCCGAAAACGGCAGATCAAATTTTAAAGGGGTCATAGAATTACATTTTTGTACAAGTTAATATGATTCTTTAGTGTCTAAATGAAAAGTTTGTAATATACTTTAATTAAAAATTCTCATTAGTATTGTAAGAAAACACTCAATTTACCTGGTCAAAACCAGCTCAGTTTTCAGCAAGTCATTTCAGTGTATGTGACTTTAAATGATAATGAGCTTTGCTCACCCCGCCCCCTCTGCTCTGTGGGGCGTTCGGTTCGACCCGACACAACACCACAACACACGTGGAGTTTTGCCTTGACAACATTTGAGGGTATATTTTCGAGAAATAATGGCAACGGGAGTCTCTGAAGACACATCTGAGCAACCTTATCATTTTGAACCGGAGTCGGACCAGGAACAGATGACGAACCCAACGAAGTTCGAACAGGACGTTTCTGAATGGTTGGTTAACGTCATGTCACTTTGATCTATCTTTGTACTGGCAGAGTAGTGTAGTTGCTATGTGTTTACTGATGTGTTAGTTCATTGACAGATTGATGTTATGTTATAAGATTTTTTTTTTTTACATTACTTCTTAATCAGTAACAGACACCGTTATAAACCATGTACAAAAGTAAGCTTAGTGTAGTGTTACCACGTTAACTTTATCACCCGAGTACAGTTTGTAATAACAAACATAACGCGTTGTTCATTATAAACGTGGGATTATGAATTATATTGAGAACGTCATACACAGAAAGCATGCCGTAATGTAACTTACCCTGTAAACTTTAGCCTCATTCATCGTGAAGCGTGCAAGTGATTTGCAAAGATTAATATAAAGGTTAATAAAACGTTACACTCACATCTTCCTGAGGTGCAGCAGGAACACAATCCTTTTTTCAAGAGCAGCTTATTAGCAAAACCTGCTTTATACTGACGCTCGTTTATAAAGCAGTCTGCTGAGAAATGATTCGCGCAAACATTGACGTTGATCGGGGGGAATATTCCCTTCTAAAACAAAACTCAGCAGCCACTGGGTCTTCAGCGGTTCGGATTTAGGAACATCAAAATGACTGCTGTGTTCGTTATTACACCCAACAACACAACACCACAATCACTTAGACGCCATTCTGCTCCAGCGTATCAACAATGGCGGACTATGATGACAGCTCGCTCAGGGCGGGTCTGTGTTGAAATGCTGCTGTCAATCAACAATCTTAGGAGGGGCGTACACCGTGTAACGTCACACGATCAGATGGCTCGATTTGAGACGGGAAAATATATAAGGAGATTAAAAAAAAACACTGGATGTATTTTTATCATTATAGGATGGTTGTGTACAGGCACTGCCAACACACATTTCCGTATAATCAACTTGTAAAAGTGCATGTACCATTCTATGACCCCTTTAAAAAAAGCCGCGATTTCTAGGGATTAGAAACGGGTTTGAATGGGCTCTTTGCCAGATTACTTGCAGAGTAAATCTAAATTTGCCGGAAGTTGTCTGGGTTTTCCCAGGCTAGACATAAACCATACTTTCAAATAAACTGAAAAAAATATCCTTATGAAGTGTTCTCTATTTTAACACAAATGTTTCACGTTGTTCGCACACAATGCGTCCGCTAATGTCCGATTCGCGACCTAATGACTACTTTGAACGATTCATTTTAATGACTGGTTAAAACAACTCATCTGTCCAGCACTGAACTCACGAATCAGTGTATAATCATTTACACTGAACTCTTCTGAAATGAGAATGCAAGTGTGCTCACCCCATTTACCAAGAGTTGTTAGTAAGAATTAGTCTTAATAATCCACAGTATTTTCATGTGCTTATTTTGAGTATTTATATTGATAATGTGTAGTAAATTACCTAACATTTTTTATTTAGATTAGACTGGAGTGAAGTGAAACCAGAACAAAGCAAGCTAGCTGATTGAATTGTATATGGTAGAAAATTAGACTATTTGTTAATACATTTTAATGCTACTTTTTAATATTGATATGATTGTATACCTAATTAATTATCACTAAACAATGTAAACTGTGTAAAAATGAGGAACAAAAGAAACAAACATCAAGAGATCATACATAATATGAGATATCAAAATTAGATAAGCAAAAAACTTTATTTTCATTTATTTTAAATGTATTGTCAGTATTGGGCTCACAGTAGGGTACTTTTACTGTTTGTGTGTGGATGAGCATGTCTGTCAGCCACCACCGAAGACCATTTTTGACCCAGGAAAAACCCTGTACCGGGCATTGATATCTTGTGCGTTTTGCCCTTCCTCACCCAAACTTTTCAACAGAAAGTAGGGATGTGACAGTGAGGAAATATTCCCACCGGTTAATCGACGTGTGACAACACAGGTAATACGGGGGCTTTTAAATCGCTAATTCTAAACCGAAAGTAAAATGTGCACGACTGCACAGGCACTCATAACGGTATGGAGCAGCACGAATGTTTTCAATTAATTCGGCCGTGCACATTTTAATATCGCTTTAGAATAAGCACCAATTCAGGAATGAAATGCTCGAATGGTGTGTTCAATATTATTCTTAATGAAAAACACAACAACAAAACAGTACAATGACAAGCTCGCTTAAATAGTTGCTTTTACATTTCGCTTTGAATTGAATATTGATGCGTTATATTAGGGCTGTACGATTAATCGAAAAATAACCGAAACCGACATTCAGAACCTCTAACCGACGTATTTTTCCCATGTCGGTTATTTCGGTTTTCACGTGACTCCGCCCCGTCAGTCACATCAAGTGCAGTTTGAAGGCACACAGAGATGCAGGAGCAGTTATCTGTGTTTATAGATGCTCAGAATCACTATAGTAACTGCATGTTTTACACAGTTTATACAGGTCAGTTAATTGCTGTTCTTATAGCCTACGCGCTGACACACACACACACACAGAGAAACAAAGATCAGCCGTTAGATCTACACAAGACGAGACAAATCATATCTTATGTTTAACCACTACAGAGACATCAGAGCCAATGGCAGAAGGACTGGCCGAGGAAAGGCGCCTCTCGTGGGGTTAATGAGCGATTGAGCGCCGCTGAACCACTGGAGCTCACAACTCCGAAAACGGCATTCTCTTTTTAAATAAACCACAGATTTGAGCTTTAAACAACTACATTCTCGCCTGAAAAGGACTTAAAACTATATTTTGTAAAACATTAACACTACCAGAGGGCTCTCGCTAAGACCCATTCGTTTAGCCACCAAAGGGCCAAGCTGGTATCAGACTTTTGCCGAATCCAGTTGGTAAGACAGCGATAACATCTTTTTTAGATATGAAGGCTTCGAGTGTTGTTCTTTGCTCGGGTTTTAACGAAAAGGAAAAGTTTAAATCGCTTAAAACATACGCGATAGCTGATTCGAACGAGTGATGCTCCACGGCGGCAAATCTGCTTCAACGTTGCTGCGCTGTCGTCATCGTGTAAAGCCCGCCCCAACGTTTCTAATTGGTGTTGCGATTTAAACGGCGCGCGCAAAACCCGAAGGCGCTTTCACTTTCGTGCTCGTAAAGTTTGTCAAGTAAATGCGTTTAAACGCGATACCGCGCGCGCCCACCTGCGTCGTCACAAAACTTTGTCATTTGTATGTGGTTTAAGCCCTGTCAGTTTGAACATTAAAGCGAGTTTCGACCATCAGATGTGTATTATGTTGAACTAATGCCTGATTTATTGTGACAAACGAACACTCGGACAGAAGCTCGCACATCACGTGAAGATCGCGCGCAGAGAGCAGCGCAGAAACGCAGGATCAACGCTGTCCTGTGACTAAAGTAAAGTCACTAAAGTAGCTTAGAAACGCAACCGTTATTTTAATACCTTTGAAGTAAGTACAAACCACAGCTTCATAATGAATAGAGACGGTATGAGTAATTCACACACACAAACACTCTCTCATGAATGCATTCAAATAAATACCTACTGTGTTAATTTATCTGTATCTGATGTACAACAAACAGAAATCTGCTCCATAGACAATAACTGCTGAAAGTGAACCGTTTCCTTCAAGTATTTTAAAATCACAAAGAAATGCACTTTTTCATTAGAAAAAAAAAAACCCACCTTTAATAGTAGAAAATATTTACAGTACAAACCTTATCAGTTAACTTACTCAAAAACCTTATGACGAAAAAAAAAAAAAAGGCAAAATAATCGTTCATTAATCGTAATCGAGGTCAAATGTTCAATTAATCGAGGTTTTTATTTTTGGTCAAATCGTTACAGCCCTACGTTATATTGAAGAGAACTTTTTGAAGGATATTGCTTAACGTATGCCCTTTTTGAGCACTTGAGCTTAACTGAGACTTGAGCGTTTGTAGACATTGTGTCGATCGCAATATTGAGGTGTTCAGTTTTCTTTCAACTTTAGAAAATAAACATGTGATTGCTCTCCTCACAAATCAACATTTTCTTGATTTTCACTGGCATGTCTCTTAGGTGTTGACTAATGCATATTTGAGCCTACATTCAGGCGCAATAAAATAAAATATGAAGTACTGTTAAAATCAGAGACTCTAAGGCTTTTACTCGAGTGTTTTTGAAATTGGTGACTTGTAGTCATGTCCGCTGGAAGGTATCCGTAATTTTACTTACAATATGTTTTTCATGTACTCTTTACACCTCTGATTGAAATAAATAAAAAATTCCTTCGCCATGTCTTTTTAAGGGCTACGTAAAATTAATGAAAACTAAAATTTATTAAAAATAATTCAAAAAAATTAACAAATAAGAAGATTTTAATAAAAATGTTAAACTGTTATGACCTGTTCTTGCGTTATCTTTGTGCTGTGGAAGTGACTGCTCCACTCGCCTGAAATCCTTTTCCATATTAGTTATTAATGCTTGACTTCTTGGCAGAATCTTTATTGGTCTGAACGTGCTGTCTTGGCTGAGAATACGATATATCATCAGTGACAGAGCATTACATGATTATCATATCACAGAGCCCTGATCTTCAAACAGGATCTAGGTCTCTTGCATCCTCAGGGAGTACTTCCTCGCAATTGGCCCCTGATCCAAGGGCAGGGGCCATGGCATGGAGACCGCTGTAATGAGTCTCCTCTCTCCTTCCTCAAGGGGACAGCACTCCACTTTATCCTTTCCGCTTCTCCTTTCAGCTGGTCCTGAGGAGGAGGAGAGATAATGGCGACTATTCAATGGAGGAGAGAAGCAGCCACTTTTTTTTAAATGGCTGTGTCAAATGCCACGTTCTCTCTTTCTCTCTCTCTCTCTCTCTCTCTCTCTCTCTCTCTCTCTCTCTCTCTCTCTCTCTCTCTCTCTCTCTCTCTCTCTCTCTCTCTCTCTCTCTCTCTCTCTCTCTCTCTCTCTCTCTCTCTCTCTCTCTCTCTCTCTCTCTCTCTCTCTCTCTCTCTCTCTCTTTTTCTCTTCCTCAGGGGGGGACTGCATGTGTCCAGAGAGAACTGTAGCTCTGCCGCAGTATAAAAGCCTTGCGTGTATGTGTGAGCAAAGGCGATTCTGTTTGTGAGTGTCTTTATGTGTGTAAGGATTTGTATTGTCACAGACATTTCTGTAACAATTTGTGTCCTGATTTCTGCTGTTATAGCCTGGCTATTTTTATACCTGCAATGGGAGGCTGAAGTCAGCTGGTTTTAGCCTCACTAAAACGCTAATGAAGACTAGAGAGGATGACTTAGTCACTTTAATGGCATAGTCTCGCAGGAACAATGTTCAGCAGGTCTTTAACCCACCTGCTATGGCTAGACCACAGTGCATCCATTACATTGATGTCAAGACTGCAAGTGCATTGCAATTAAATTAGTCAAATGAAGGGATGAACTAATTAAGCCAGTTTCCATAAATTAAGTCCAAAATAGGAACTTATGTCTTTTTCTTTTCAACAAAGTGTCATTGAAAGGGGAGTGCTAAATGAGTCTGTACTCCTCAGGTGATTAGACTAAATGTTATATGTGTGGTTTTAGGGCTCTATCATACACCCGGCAAGTGTTTTTGGTAGTTTCAGCCTGACGCGGTTATCATTTACATGTCCATGTCCGTGGCGTTGTTTAAATAGCATTTGCGCACCCATCGGCGTGCTGGTCTGAAAACGAGGTGTGTTCAGGCGCATTTTGAGGCAGCTGAAATAGACTGCGCCATTGACCAACGCAATATTTTCGCGCGTTAGTAATGTGGGTCTATAGGCGGGTGCACAATGTGTGTATTACACACTGTAACAAAGCTGAAATACAAAAAACAAAAACAAATGTAATCTACGCCCACTTCCGTTGCCAAATTGGAAAAGGAAATGAGGTAATCAGAAGAAGGAGGAATTTAAATGGAAAATGGAGAAAAAAAGAGAGAGTTTTTTGTGGATAGAGGTGTTCGAGGTTGTGCTAGAGTGCTGGAGAAGTGAGAACCGAAAAGCCTCAATCCATGTCCGCTGAGAAGCCAACAACTCCACATTAAATGGAAGAACTGTTGTTGTGGTGTTAACTCCACGAAATCGTAAAAGAAAGTTGAAGGTGAACGTATTTCCACTTGCCTGGGTGGCGGTGACGTTATTCCTCAGAACGCTGGTTGAACGCTGGGCCGTTGCTGGAGTGGACGCGGGAGTGTAGTTCCAACACTCACACTCCCAGAGTCAAGATGTTTCCAGCGCCAAACGTTTGCTACACTCTGGTTTAACAATCGTCAGAATCATCCGTGCTGTTTCCCAAACAAAGAGACTCACTATTGCGGAAAGTTGTGGCATCACTGACACTGCATACAAACCGGCTGGTTTTCCCCCACACACACACTAACACAATTCACCCCAGCACTTTCCACACTCCCTAGTATTAACACGGTAGGCCTACTCAAACTAAGACGTGAGTAGTGTATCTCCATTTTTTTGTTTTCATCTTATTTAATTTATTTGTTTTTCTTCTTTGACTTCAGTTTTGTTTTGCCATTTTCTTTTCTTTGCCCCAAAATATTTACTGTTTTCTTATCTTGTTTATGGGAATATCCTGAATCTGGTACTTTTGAAATGAAAATGATTTGAATAAAATGTATTATGTTTGTGTTTATCAACCAGAATTGAGAGTGGATTGTGGTTATTGTTTTTTTGTTGTTGTTAATTTTCCCTTCTGTGAAATACAACCTTCTTTTATAAACCACATCCTATGTTCTTTGTGATTTTTATATTGAACTTTGAGTTGATTTATGTAACGAGTGGCATTTCATGCTATCTGGGTTATTTGTTTAAAATATGACAGGATTGCCTGTCTGGTGCCCGAATTAATTGACTGAAATCTAAATGTAAAATTATTCGTTTTTTTAATTTATCGGGCCGTCACCGTTACAACACACAGGGCAGCAGCGCACAAACATTTTTAATTATTAAAAATAAAAGGATTCCTCTCTGGAGAAGCGTTCAGTCTTTCCGCTCGCAGATTCCGTCATGTAAATAGCGAATCCGCCATGGTGCAAGCGCAACTGGCTTTTAAAGGGAATGGGAGATGAGACTCTGATTGGTTTATTGCACGTTATGCCCAAAACACACCCATTACTCTTATTAAAGGGTAACTCAACCCCAGCTCAGAGCCTAACTTCATTTGAAAAATGCTGGAAGAGGGGACGAACCGAGGGCAGGGCTGAGCGGGGGGCGTGCACCTGAGACCCGCAGTGACGGTTTGGTAGACAGCTGTCTGACTCGCAAAGATGGAGAATGACTGGAGTGACACCAGTAGCATTTCTTAGGGCGTGGTGAGCTCGTGCCAGGGGTGTGGGTAGTGAGCCGTTGGAAGAACCATCATACGTCACGATCACCAACAACGTCCAATAGGAAAATTCAACTGCAGTAGCCACCATTCAACCTTAAGAGGGCAGCACTCAGACATTTTTACACCATATATTGTAGAATTAAAACACTTTATACCCACATGTCAAAACATTCACTCGAATCAATGAACAGCACTAATAAAGCCCCAGTCTCGCAGATCATTAACTAAAAAAAGTTGGTTTAGGGTTTAGTTACCCTTTAAAAGAATAGGGACATCCCTTTTTGACCATGCGCCGGGCACGCCAAACATTTTTCCAGTCGTTAAACTAGCCAAAGTGGATTCGGACACACCTTACATGCACTTGTGCCATGCGCTTTAGACCTTGCGCTTATTTTGTCAAAATACGGCCCTCAGTGTTTAGTGCTGGTTTAGCTGTTGGACGAGCATAGTCATGCTGTTGTTCTCAAGCAAACCGGAGCTGGTGAAGCTCCGTTAGATATAATATATAAACCCTGGTTAAATGGGCCTAGTGAGTGACACCCCTGAACAGAGATAAGTAGCTCCTGCTACAATATTCTTCCTCAAGAGACACATGCATGCATTTTACTATTAAACCATTTAAAGTGTTTTTAATTCTATTAAGACCATAAAGTTGATTTTACTGAAGTGCAATAAAAACCAGGACATAAACTGGTCTTTAACTGGTCTAAAATCATGTATTAAGACAATAATATGAATACTAAATCTACATATACTATTATAGTTATTATAAAATGGTTAGTTCCAGTCCTTGATTCTGATTGGTCAATAGCTGTTTTATATTCAGAATAAAACACGGCCATGACCGCTTCGCTCAGCGGTTCTGCAAATCACTGCGCAACACCCTCAGCAACCACGTAAACATGTTTGTTCTCAATTGCTATTGTTCATTAAAGCTTACTGTATTATGTAGAAGAGTATTACCTGCATTCAGATTTAGCATATTCCTTCAGGTCAGTCCTACGTTCATTATAAAAAAAAAAAATCTGTATGAATGTCCGCTGCAATATCTTTTCCTTAAGAGTTAAGGGGTTTTCTCTAGTCAAAGCATTTGTCAGTTGCGTCTTCACCATGTTCACAGTCCTTTCAATATAAAAGTCTTCGCCATTGACTGACTCCCTCATAAAGACAGTCTTTGCCACCATCTAATGGCGTAATAATGTAACTTCTGTTGCTGTTCACGGACAGGGACTATTTTTTTCCAGCGGAAGGAAGGCTTTTAGTGATTTTACAAGTTACATTTATACATAGGCTATATTTTGGCTTTAATATTTGTATTGTGTGGGAACTGTTTTATGAAAGCAATAAGCCCCGTGAAGCCGTGGTTTACTGTGAATTTATAACAGCTAAGGGGCGTTGGTTATAAATTCACTGTAAACCCCAGCTTCTTGGGGCTTATTGCTTTATGTAGGCACATTAATAAATGTGTAACTCTGCCTTCTCTTATTTTTCCATTGCAGAGACAAGTTTCTTATTAGGGAATGCGCAAATCGTGGAGTGGCCTATAGTTTACAGTAATGACGGATTCTGCAAGCTCTCTGGTTACCACAGGGCAGAGGTCATGCAGAAGAGCAGCACTTGCAGGTGAGTGCCTTTCCCACCTGTCTTTATTCTTTAGTCAAGGACAGGCAGTGATGTGATACAAATTTATATTTGCAACTTTTCAGGCTAAGGTATGCAGGATTCAAAAATGCATTAGTGTATGTGCATCATAACTAAATGATATGTTTTTACAGAATTACATTATTTCGAATACGGAAAGGAAGCTTGCGTCACACACTTTACACTTTCCCAGAGATTATGCTCGGATAGCTGAAGCTAAATCAATTAAAACTGATGCAGTGCAGAATGTGAAGTAGTGGAAGGACAGAGTTTTTTGTTATGTTTTTTTCTTCCCTCACGTGAGGGCTAACCTCACTATTCCTGCCAGTTTCACTCATCACAAGAGTGAGGATGTTTCTCTCATGATTTGGTGAAGTGTTAGAGACAGAAGTGTCATTTTCTCACTTAGCTTGAGTTAACAATGCTGCTAAAGCACACTTCTCACGTCAGTTCAGCTGCATCAAGCCATAGTAGAGTCTGCTTGCGCCATTTAGCCACTCAGAGAGCGCATTTCTCCTGAGCCATCACTGAACACCTTGTTAGCGCTAAATAAACTCAGTAAGGTGCCAATCATCAGAGCAGAAATAGAAATACTGACTACAGTGATTTGGCTCTAACTACATGCAGTGATATGGATCTGCCTACAGACTGTGATATGACTCCAGATTGACTCAGGATTCAAGGGGAGTTTTGAGGTAGAATTGGCACAAGCCTTTGTCAGCTAATGCAATAAGAGTGAAGATTTGATACTAAAACTACTTTGAGTAGTTTATAGCCTCAAAACTCAAATACACCATACATCTCTGCATTTTTGGTTTCATGAAAGCTGAAGTGCTGAAGTAAATATTCAGTAAAATGATAATTTAAGCAATTTTGTGTAGGTCTATGTCTAATTTGTTATCATTAAATGGTATTATCCAAAAGTCTGAAACTACTTGTAATGCTTCTAGTTGGCATTTTCCTATTAAAAGGGATAGTTCACCGAAAAATAAAATTTCTGTCATCATTTACTCATCCTCAAGTTGTTCCAAACCTGTATAAATGTTAGGGATGCACCGAAATGAAAATTCTTGGCCGAAGCCGAATACTGAACCTGGTTTTCATGATTTTCTTTCCATTTATTTTGCCAATTTTTTCAGCATTGCATAAATTAAATAGTAAAAATTAGCTTTTTACTATTTTGTCTTGCTTTTTTAAAGAAAAATAATTTACAGAACTACAATTTAAAAATATTTATTTAACACTGAACATTTTTTAGCATTCCAGCAGACATTATACAAACAAAGCACCATATAACTTAATACATTTAAACAAATATTTTTATTTGGCCATCTTATCTTTGGCTTATTATGTCTACAAGTATCATAATCAAATCACTGAGGGTGCTCTATTAAAGTGCAGATGTAGGCTAAGCAACGGCTCCACCACAGCAGTGAGTTTACAGGAGACATTTAAGATTATTTAAAATTTCAAAAATATTTTGCAACAAATATTTTTCTATTAATCTATTAGTCTGCCTTTACATCGCTTTTAATGTGTTACTATTTCACTATGTCACTTTCTGAACTTTACAGCGTGCAATTAATTCTTTTTGCAACATGAAAAACAATAGTTTTATTCAATGGATGATATAGACTGTAGATTCGAAAGCAAGCCAAAACCACTCCATTTTACGATCACTAAACGCTGTCGCTATGTCAGTTCATCGCGATCTCACAAAGTACAAAGTTCAATGAAGCTGCTAACAAGGCACAATAGATATCTTACTTACATCGATTCGTGTCTACACTTTGTTTGTTTGTTCATGAGAGGTTTTGCGAGCTTGTATAACTCAGCACTGAATAAAAACTCTGGCGGTTTGATTAGGGAGTAGAGTCTGATTAACTTTAAACATATTGGCCATTGCGTACAAGAGATCAACAACTATGTCACCGCTGCAGAAACACGTTGTAAATGGATACATTTGACGTTCTACAGACACAAATATGCACTGGCAGCATTTGTCAATATATTATTACAGTATCAACTGAGGGTGCTCTTGCTTGCATTTGAGGGTGCTTAGACAGTGTCTGCGAACGGCCATTTTTGCGTCAATCTCCGACACTTTAATGCTTCTCTCTCACATGCGCTGGTTGCTATACACTCTAAAAAATGCTGGGTTAAAAACAACCCAAGTTGGGTTGAAAATGGACTAACCCAGCAATTGGGTTGTTTTAAGCAAACATTTGCCATTTTTGCTATTTTCAGCCGAATAATTTTGGTTGCCGAACATTCTGTGCATCCCTAATAAATGTCTTTGTTCTGCTGTACACAAAGGAAGATATTTGGAGGAATGTTTGTGACCAAGCAGATTTTGGCCCCCATTGACTACCATAGTAGGAAAAAATACAAAAAATAAATAAAATTGTAGTCAATTCTTCCAGATATCTTTGAACAAAGACATTTGGTTTGGAACAACTGGAGGGTGAGTAAATGATGACAGATTTTTGGGTGAACTATCCCTTTAATGCATTTTTTTGTATTCAAAATGATGTTACAAGCATATCAATTTCAGTGAACAGTTGAATTGGAAAAAATATATATATTTAATAATACAAAGGATTGGACTAAGGAGTTCACATGATCAGTGTCACAAATGAGCAAATTTAATGACTTCTTATTCATTTTATGTTTCCTATAACCAATCTAGGCTTTTTCTAAGCTAAAATCACATTTTGAATGCCAGATTTTCAATGTGATTTCAGACTTTTTACAGACACCTTATTTGCACATTTTTGCAAGAACTTCTGTTGATTAAACCCACAACAATACCTTGTTTTTGCTGCTGTTTGATATTCCTAAACCTTAAAGTTGAATGTTTCCTTCCTTTTACATAACATTAAGGTGTAGAGCATGTCAGAACGGGGGCTTCGTATCTACTGTTTGTCCAGCCTCCGTAAGTTAAATAGAGCGGCTGCAGTAACTGACAGCCCATGTCATCAGCCACTCCCCCTTGTGCACACTCTGTGAATTAACTGACAGTGAAAGACAAGGTAGAGTTTGCTGGGCGGATGTGTGTGCCACACAGGTGTGCGCGCTCCCCTAACTCACTTTTTCTGCTCTCTTTGTCTTGCTCATTTTCATCTCCTGCTTCTCCCTTTCCCACCCACTTCTCCCACTCTCACAACCTTTTTTGACTTTTACTCTTTTGTCTCTCTGTCCTCCCGGCAGCTTCATGTATGGCGAGCTGACAGACAAGAAGACAATAGACAAAGTCAGACAGACCTTTGATAACTATGAATCCAATTGCTTTGAAGTGCTGCTGTATAAGAAGAACAGTGAGTATTCCCAGCTCTGATTGTTTAGCTGTGCCTGCTGTATCTAGCAGAAGATTGAAAGTGTGTAGAGATGCAATTGTGCTCTATAAAAGAAGCTGAATTCCACAAATTAATGAAAATGGCTTAAGACAAAGTTTATTTCTCTATTTGTATTATATGTGTATGTATACACCGATCAGGCATAACATTATGACCACTGTGAATAACACTGATTATCTCTTCATCACGGCACCTGTTAATAAGTCGGATATATTACGCAGCAAGTGAACATTTTGTCCTCAAATTTGATGTGTTAGAAGCAGGAAAAATGGGCAAGAGTAAGGATTTGAGCGATTTTGACAAGGGCCAAATTGTGATGGCTAGACGACTGGGTCAGATCATCTCCAAAACTGCAGCTCTTGTGGGGTGTTCCCGGTCTGCAGTGGTCAGAATCTATCAAAAGTGCTCCAAGCAAGAAACAGTGGTGAACCGGCGACAGGGTCATGGGCGGCTAAGGCTCATTGATGCACTTGGGGAGCGAAGGCTGGCCCGTGTGGTCCGATCAAACAGACGAGCTACTGTAACTCAAATTGCTCAAGAAGTTAATGCTGGTTCTGATAGAAAGGAGTCAGAATACACAGTGCATCGCAGTTTGTTGCGTATGGGGCAGCATAGCCGCAGACCAGTCAGGGTGCCCATGCCGACCCCTGTCCACCGCTGAAAGCAGCAACAGTGGGCACGTGAGCATCAGAACTGGACCACGGAGCAATGGAAGAAGGTGGCCTGGTCTGATGAATCACATTGGATGGCCAAGTACGCGTGCGCCACTTAATTGGGGAGCACATGGCACTAGGATGCACTATGGGAAGAAGGCAAGTCGCCGGAGGCAGTGTGAGGCTTTGGGAAATGTTCCACTGGGAAACCTTGGGTCCTGCCATCCATGTGGCTGTTACTTTGACACGTACTACCTACCTAAGCATTTTTGCAGACCATGTACACCTTTTCATGGCACCCTTTCATGGAAACGGTATTCCCTGGTGGCTGTGGCCTATTTCAGCAGGATAATGCGCCCTGCCACAAAGTAAAAATGCTTCAGGAATGGTTTGAGGAGCACAACAATGAGTTTGAGGTGTTGAATTGGCCTCCAAATTCCCCAGATCGCAATCCAATCGAGCATCTGTGGGATGTGTTGAACAAATAAGTCTGATGCATAGAGGCCCCACCTCGCAACTTACAGGACTTAAAGGATCTGCTGCTAACATCTTGGTGCCAGATACCACAGCACACCTTCAGGGGTCTAGTGGAGTCCATGCCTCGCCGGGTCAGGGTTGTTTTGGCAGCAAAATGTCTTCCTATATATAAAGTCTTTGGTGAAGCCTATCCTCCATTGACATCCATTAAAAAACCCCCGCATCTGCTCTCCTTCCCTACGTACCACAACACTTTTTTGGTAACCTTGCAGGCTTGCCTTCAAGTGGCTTTGATGCAGCTTCAGTGTGAAACCAGACCAACTCTGCTGGGGCCGCCTGGAACAATCGCACTCAGGACCACAGCAAATGTGTCTAGTGTGAAAGCCCCTTTAAAGCCAGTGAACTGCGTTTAAACTTGTGTTATACAAAATAATATATTTTCTAGGGCTGTAATCTCCCAGTCGATTAGTCGATTATTGTTTGATACGTTCTGGCTCGACCAAAATTCTGATTGGTCGATTTTTTGCAGCGTTCATTTCATCAGTTTTGCTGCGTTCATTTCATCAGTTTTGCCGCGCCGCGTTCATTTCATCAGGTGGAAAGCACTAATTGCTAATGGGGGTGTTTTGAGAGCACCCCTGTTTCACAGGTAACAGTCTGCCTTCAGAACACCCCCATTGTTTTCACTTCTTTTGGATTAGCCCAACCCACTGGGGAAGAGAAGTCTCTCGCGGGTCCTTTGTGTTTCATTCCCCGCTGGGCCGCTGGCTCAAACGTACACCCAAAGCGGTAAACTTGAGGAACGCCCATCAACATACACATGAGGGGAAGCCTCACAACACCGCGCTATAAGTGGATCTGTACTGTCAGTTTTGCCGCGTTCATTTCATCAGTTTTGCCGAGCCACGTTCATTTAATTAGTTTTGCCGCGCCGCGTTCATTTCATCAGGTGGAAAGCACTAATTGCTAATGGGGGTGTTTTCAGAGCACCCCTGTTTCACAGGTAACAGTCTGCCTTCAGAACACCCCCATTGTTTCACTTATTTTGGATTAGCCCAACCCACTGGCGAGAGAGACAGATTGAAGAAGGCTAGTTTTCTTGTATATTATTTATTTAATTGTGAGAGCGTTTTTTCTGCTCTTGATCTGGCTTGTTTAATAAATATTTATTTTTTATTAAAGAGGACGTGCCTTTTGTGTTTAAGAGTAAAAGCTTTAAGTTAATAGTCTATTCGTGTCTCAGCCGCGAAGCTGAGCTAGGCTGAGCTCATATGTTTGAGCTGCACAGAGCGGCTGAAATGAGTGTCTGTCAGTTATTATAATACATATAACAAAAACAATTGTCTAAATTATGTTGCATATTCCTCAAAAGTTCTTGTGATGATATCTAGTTGACAACACATAGTGCTATATTTTCGGAAGTCATAGGCTATGATATTGCGCAGGTGCATGCGATGCAACGCTGTCAGAGCCGACAGACTCGTGTGTCAGACTAATTTCAGTGCAAAATAATCAGCTCAAAAACTATTTAATATACTGCAAATAGCCTACTAGTTTTTTATGTTTATTTATAATTAATTTAGGGAGACAACAAGGCTACCAACACTGCATGAAAACACTGAAATCCGGCACTATCCGGGCATGGTATACTCCTGTGTAATTTGATGTTTACCGGATGTATGTGGGAAAAAGCGGATCAGAGTAACACGGAACAGTATATTTCCAGAAAAACCCGGAAACCTCACGTATGCGGACGTATACAGGAATCCGTGAAATTTCACGGACATATACAGCTGAAACACTGCTGGGTGTGCTAGGACTGAAGACTGTTAGGTGTGAAGAAGACCTTTCATATGTTAATGACTGACACTTGTGCTGGCTGTTCTCAGAGGGAGGGGGGGCAGGGGACGACTTCAGGATTGAGAATTATCTCTGGTCTACTGTAGGCTACAGCAAACAAGCTTTTTGCACAGAAAAAATAATTCTTAAGGCCCTGAAACACTAAACTGAACTAGCAATGACTAAAGCCGACTGTGGGGTTGGTTCACGTTGCCTGGGTCTGGGCCAAACCATCAGAATGGTGTGGCAGGGCCTTAAAACCACTGCATGAAAAGAGTCTCTTAATCAAATATTTTTTATAAAAACAGTACAAAATAAAAACCCTGTCTGAACATATACGTTCACAAAAAAATCTGAATATGTAATGAAATAAACAAAGAAATGTAATGGAATTAACAAAGGATAATTAACCAAACATTTTAGACTATCCCCAAACAATTTTTGCAAAGTTTTACAAATTGTAGGCAATAATAGAATTAAATAAAGAGGAGATGAAATGTGGAAAATGAAAAAGTTTGTTTTAAAAACACCAAAAACTGATATGCTCAAAATAAAAATATGGAATAAAAAAGAGCAGGGATTCACTTGCTCAAGAAACACAGAAACACAAGCAGATCTTTCAGCTCTGCAACTGTTCACAAAAAGTGTCACTCCAAGATTCTTAACTTTAACACGCTGCAAAAGAGGGGCGTTTTGAGGTTTGAAATCCACCACTCACAATAGATGTAGGTGCAACCAATAAGGTTACCAATAAAAATAAGGCAACCAATAAAAATAATCCTAATTTTACAGAAAAAAACTTCAGTTTATTTACAGTATTTTCTTGTAATTTTGAATTATGTTTAAAACGATGTAAAATTACAAACAATATCTAAATAAACAACTTGACTGTTATTTTAAGGATTATATCATTAATGACAAACTACAGTAATTCTCATTTTTTTATACAGGAACATAACTGTATTATTTTTCTGTTTTCATAAATAACAAATTCATGCAAAATTACAAACAATATCTGTAAATTAACAACTGTAATACAATATTTAGCTCATTATATTAAAGATTTATGTTTATGTCCATACTAACAATTTAACATTATTCTTTGTCATTTTGAAGTAAATCTTATTAGTTTTATATTTACACTGTAAAAATAAAAACCTAAAAAAAACAGCAGCTACAGCTGCAAAACAAAAACCGTAAAGTTAAAGTCAAATATCTTAAGTCAAATAAAGTTAAAAAACTTCACAGAAATTTACATTAAACGTTTTAGAGAAAACACTATTAGTTTACAGATTTTTCCTTATTTAAATTAAGATATTTTAATTTAATTTTCTGTTTTACAGTGAAGGTGTATTTTTACATTCAATTCTGGATACAAATATAACAAAATATATAGCAAACTAAATATCAAACAATAATTGTTTTTAAAGAGTACAAATCTGCACTGCTCTCCAGGTTGAAACTTCTGCCCACACCACAAAACACCATTTGACCAATTAATTCAATATAACAGCAAATAAAAATAAATATATACATTTTCTAACTGTTGTTTAAAACAAGTTTTTTCTATATTTGCAAGGCTATTTGCTGTCTTTCCGTGTTCTTTTGAGCGTGATTGGTCAATCTGAACGTCATTCAGAAATCTGGCCAATGACAGTGCGCGCCTTCAGTTTGAATTATACACTCGTTGCCGTTGCCGTTGGAGTTGATCGTGGCTCGCGGGGACGCGACGCGATCGCGGCTTCTAATCTTCACGTCGGTCTATTAATGGCATTGCACGGACCATTTAAACCTGTTAAAATCTTATTTTGGACGAATTTTGATGGTGGGATGTCGACTGAGAACGAAAAAACATGAATACGAACAGACTAAGTTTCCAATGGCGGACAGCAGACGGCAGAAGGTAACGTAAATCCCTTTATATTGTTTCTACTGCTCATCAAGATATAACGTTAGTGCATTAAAGTCATATGCTAATCGTGATTAACTTACATATTCTGTTTCTGTGTTTTGTTGTGTTGTAATATTGTTAAGATAGGGCTGGGTGTTATGGCGATCTGATGATACTGACTATTGTTAGCGATTTTGCTGTAAACGTTAACATTACCTTTTTATATTGCGGAATGGGAATATAGCGTATATAACGCAGCACTGACTGTACTAAAACTTTTTGACATTTTGACAAGGAAACATGCATGAATGTAGAATAATGAACGGGACATGCATGTGTTTTTAAATAAGCCTCTATCAGACAGCATGCGATCCCGAAATCAATTATCTTTCTGTAAAATGCACACAGTTATCTCAGTAAGCCTGTCATGTGAGGTATTCACTTGATTTAAACAGTCAGTTATGTCTTAAGTAAAGTCAAACAGTTCAAGTTAACGTGGGGAATCCTGGATGCGTGTCATTATGTGCATCCGTTCTTAAAGGGGCTGCAGCTTTGTTATCATTTTAATAAAACAAAAGAATAGAGAAGACCTTCTGCTTCTTTAAGAATCAAGTGATATTAATTAATTGAATATCATACAGTGAAGACTTTTAAAGCAGTATTATTCTGTAGCATTTTAATAAAAAATCCATCAAAATAAATATATTGTGATATCGTTATTGTAAAATAAAATTTCTCATGTATGTATAATTATATGGTCATAATGCCCATCCCTACTGTCAGCTAGTTTTAAGATCAAGCTTGTCATAAAATGTAACAGAGCTTTGGAATGAGTAATCTGAGAACACTGTCATGTACACTTGTTCAACAGAGAGGACAGGAAACCACCATACTTGGACTCTGAAAAATTATAGGCAAACCAGGATTTTGGATCTACTGTGAAGTTTTTGTATGGGCCTGGTGAGTATGTTTTGCAAGTCCTTGTCCGTAAGTTGATAATTAATATTAATGTTTTATCAAACAAATTAATATTCATTTGTGTGTGTGCATGTTTCTTCCCCCCTCATGATCCAGAAGTTTTGGATCCATGATCCTGAAGAACTTTTACAGATGTTGACCCTGAATGTGTAAAAGGTAATCTTAAAAATTATTTTAATGTTCTCTGTTTTTTTCTGTAATGTAGACGCATGCATTTTCTGTGAAGTTGCTTTGAAACAATATCAGGGTTTTTCCTACATTGAAAATTTTTTGCCGGCCGCCAAAACAAATTTTTGTCCCGCCAAAGCCTTATTTGATGAGTTATTGTGATTTATGAGTGATGTAGAACAGATGACTGCTGCACTTGAGTTAACTGAGTGACAGAGAGAACGACCAGTGAGCTCCTCCCGCTCGCACGCTCTCTGTCTTCAAAATAAGCATTCTTAGCTTTCTAATGTTTCACATATTACGTTAATCAAAATCAAAAGGTCGGAAGACCGAATCCATGTTGCACGTGGCGCTATCAGACGTCTTCCTTTAATTACCGCTGGGTGTGAAATGCGCTCAAAAAACATTGACTGATTCTCTGACCAGCTGCATAAAGCATACTTTAAATAAACAGGAAACAAATCCTATCCGGTTATGTAGTGTTTTCTGTGTGTTGACAAATCTTTTGCGATGTTCTAAAGACGGGATTCACACACAACGCGTCTGCTAATGTCCGATTTGCCACCTAATGACTCCTTTGAACTGAATCATTTTAACGACTGGTTAGAACTGATCTGCCCAACACTGAACTCACGAATTAGTTTAATCATTTACTCAGAACAACACCTGAAATGAGAACACAAGTGTGCTTACCCACTTTAGCAAGAGTGGATAGTAAGAATTAGTTTTAATTATCAACAGTCTTTCAGCTTATTTATGTTCATAATGTGTAGTAAAATAAATCACCTAAAATCATTTAGTTTAGACTGGAGTGAGGTGAACCCAGAACAAAGTTGTTGTTAGCTAGCTGATTGTATATGGCAGAAAATTAGGCTATTTGTTCATTTTTTTAATATTGATATGAGTGTGTGTGTGTGTGTGTGTGTGTGTGTGTGTGTGTGTGTGTGTGGATGACCATGTCTGTCAGCCACCACCGAAGACCATTTTTGACCCAGGAAAAACCCTGAATATGTATTGTGAAAAGCGCTATACAAATACATTTTAATTGAATTGTTTTACTTGCTTTTATTGGCATTAACTATATATTATTAATGTATTATTTGGCAGGTCGCAAGATGTATTTTATTTTGTGAGACTTTGCTGAGGAAGTATTCTTTGGCTCAGTCTGAAAAGGCCCAGAAAAGAAACACTATGAAGAACATCACACAGAACCGTCAGAGAAAGAGACGGGTAAGTTAAGAAACCGGTTAAGCTTTTTCCCTCCAGAATGTTACTATACTCCTCTCTGAGTTTTAGTGGTTAATTTACTGTCATGTTTTGCAGTTGCTGGAGACCAGGTCCAGGGTTGCACAAACCAACACAGAACCTGTGGAAGACCGCAACTATAGACCTGATGAAGATGAAGATGATGATGCTGTTGTTGATGGAAGGCCAGTGTGGATGGTTTGGCTAGCTCAAACAACATTGTGTTAGAGTTGGTCACAATTATTTTATAATTATAATTTTAATATTCAATTGTTCCATTTTATATTTTCTTTATTCCTATGTTTATATACTTATACTTTTATTGGTTCCCATATATAGAACATTTACATATATTTTATATACACTTTTTAATTTATAGATTTCTTTGTCTCGTTTTAGATTGTATACTTTGTATGTTTGTTCCTTTTTAGATGTCCATGTTGCTTTTGATCTCCACGTTTTGTATTGTTGTTCCTCTTACGTCGCCTTCCTTTAGATACATTTTGTTCACTTATCTTTTCCCCCATTCATTTTAATGTATGTTTATAATGCTCTTTGTTCTTTTAATTTGGTTATATTGTTTACTTGGAATATTTATGTGTATTTTATATACACTTTTTTTTGTCTTATAAATTTATTGTTCTCATTTTATATTGTTTAATTTGTATATTTATTCTTTTCCTTTTTATGTTCACTGTGTATTTTATTCCTTTACATCTGTCTTTTAAATGCATTTTGTTAATTTTTTTTCCCTTTTTGTTTCTTTACCAATTCAATTTAACGTATATTTATGTTCTTTGGACTGTTTATATTTTTACATTTGTTCCTTTACATTTTCATCCCTTTTAAATACATTTAGTTCACTTGTTTTTGTTTCACCATTGTTTTAATGTTCGTTTATAATGCTGTTAAGAATGTTTTTTTTTTATATATACCTTTTTAATAAATATTTCAGACTTTCTCAAATTGTTTTGTGTGTATTTTTCTTTTGGGAGGGAGAGGGGATTATTTTTTATATATATATATTATATATTAATTAGCGAAATCTGCATAGCTGGCCTATAACCAATCAAGTCCCTATGCTACAAAACCTAGCCCACCCTTAGCCTTAGAAGTAACCAATAAAGTCACTTGACTGGGTTTTCAATGCGTCCTGTTCTCCAATAGCAGTCTGGGTTTTGGGAGTGGTTTTAAAAAAAACAACCAATCCAGTTTGAGATGAAGGACCAATAGGGGGTGGAAGGCAAAGCTGTTTAGAGGTGTGAAAATGTCTCCTGGGAAAAACTTGATGGGATTATTTGCCATGGCAACAAATGGCTGTAGCATGGGAGTATACGGCCACAACATACATCCGATTTGGTACCATTTCGGATGAATACGGACATATACGGATCCATGGAATTTGACCTATCCGGCCAGTATACTCCTGGATTCTTCCGAATTTCAGCAGTGTATACAGGAGTATCCTGGTCCGGATACACCTTTTTTCATGCAGTGCAAGTACTGCGCACAGTGTGCAGCTTATTCATTTAAGGTTTTTTTTTTTCCTAACGTTATTTTAGTCGATTTTTAGTCGAAAATTTCAGGACTTCAGTCGACCAAGATTTTCTTTGGTTGATTACAGCCCTAATATTTTCAAGGATTTGCCTGGGTGGACAAGCTGTTGATCGTAGCTCCGCCCCTGAGCTAAAGGCAGACAAAAGAGACGCTATGTCATTGTGAAACTCTTCACTCTTTCGCAAAAAAGGTGTCCTACTATAAATAGATATGGGCATTGTAGTAGTTTTGTCTACTCGAGTATTCAGGGTAATTGTGCAGATAGTAAAAAAAATATCTACGTCGGTTTTTATATGCATGCATCATGTGTAATTTTTATTGTGTTCGGCTATATGGCTGCGTCTGAAATCACATACTCTCTTGAGTTGCGTTGTTCTGTTCAATTGCGCACCATTTAGCTGTCGAGTAGTGTGTGTGTGTGTGTGTGTGTGTGCACGCCCGCTCTCCTTATCTACATTCTGTAAAAATTCAGGAAATTTATTATCATGAATGTTTATCGGCTACTCGTGCCCGTCCCTAAAAACTCAACATATTTGCTGAGTTATTTGATCATTTAGACCTCGAGGCATCTTGCATTTTGGGCACAATTGCATCCTCTCTGCTCTTGAATCTCTGTAATGTAGTTACTATAAAAATATATCACCCCATGTAGCCTCTTTAAGATAAAGCTGCCCTGTTAAGCTCAAATGTAATGACCCATTAGGCAAACGGGTTTCACAGTATATTCCTCATACGGGTGAACCGAGGACCTTGGTCTCAATGATCTCTGTCTCCTTTTTCTCTCCTCGTTTTTCTTTCTCCTGCAATCTTTATTCACCACCATAATCTCATCATCATTTATTCCTCTCATTCCCTTCTTTTAATGTCTCTGTCACTTTCACTTTCCCTCACTATTTTCATCATCTTCATCCATTTCTTTTATCTTCTTGTTCATGACTTCTTTTAAACCCTCAATTTGCTTCTTTTCACGTACCTCTTTTCATACTTTCGTTTCCTTTCATTCTGCCCTCTCTCATTGCGTTCGTCCGGTGCTGTCAGGAACCCCTGTGTGGCTCTACATGCAGGTGGCCCCCATCAGGAATGAGAACGATAAGGTGGTCCTGTTCCTGTGCACTTTTAAGGATATCACGGTCTTCAAACAGCCCATTGAAGATGAGACCACCAGAGGTAAGGACTTTAAACCTCATCTTGATTGTAGAATTTTTGTTGTAGAAATGGTATTAGCACACAAAAAAAACTTGATTTGACACGTGTTTTTATGTTTAGTTTTTTTTTTCAAATGGCTGCATAGGAAATGTAATCTGGATGAGCAATGATATTTTATTTACTTTTATATGTCAGCACCCCAGTTGTCAGTTGATTTAATGGTTGATCTTTTATTTATTTATTAATTTTGTATTATTTGTTTGTTTGTTTCATTTAAAAAAAAGTATACATATGAAGTATAGCTTACAAAAATTGAGAGGTTTAAATAAAAAAGTCCATAATATATTCAAAAATAATATCCCTAATATTTTATACAATATTTTAAGTAGATGATCTTATTTTAAAGATATTTTAACATTTTTAAAGTACATTATGATAAATATGTCGCTTATACATATAAGTGAAACATTTCAGCCATAAATAAATGATAAATGTTAGCTAGATTCTGTTCATGAACTGTCTAGTGATGTATGTTTATGCTGAAATATAATTGAATAATGGTTTGTATTTAAATAATTGCCATTATAGGTAGTGAGTTGGCTCACGTGATTTATGTTTATTTATGCTTCAGAACTTCTGTTAAGGGAACATAGTGAGCATCGATGCTCCCTGGTTTTCATGGTGCACTGCGGGACTTTTTAGTGAGCAAGCGTTTCAGTGCACCGGAAGGATTTTGCTATTTAGATGGCCCGTAAAATGACTGACTCCCTGATCAGTTCCCTGACTACTGAACTAGGGAGCTGATTGAGATGCACTCCTTAGCCTTCCCCTGGCCACAGACTTGAGACTAGCGTGGAATTTCCCCACTCAAACCACTGCCTGCTGTTGCTTCTGATTGCTTTTAGATGCCAAAGCTGCTCATAACGGCTGGTCTAGGATCAGTTTTCTCCGTAATAATGGCACATTGTCAAAATATCCCATCTGTATTAGTGTTTGCACTTTGAAGAGTGTCATATGTTTCTATTTACAATGTAGACAGCTTTATTAATTATAACAGAACTTCATGAGATCACGTCATGGTGACTAAGATAAGTGACAGCTTTTGAGTGATTATAAGGCGATATATAACCAATTCAGAATTTTTTTATTTCATGCTTGACCAGCAGCCAGGTACACACTGCAAAGTTTTGGGAATGACATCTGCTTAATTCATGTATATTAAAGAGTTAGTTCAACGAAAAATGAAAATTATGTCATTAATTATTCACCCTCATATCGTTCCAAACACGCAAGACCTTGGTTCATCTTCGGAACACGAATTAAGCTTCCGGGTTCTACGGCAGAACGCTGCCTCATTATTTGCCAGCTCCTGCGTAAGCATCACACGCATGCATCATGGTGCTCACTTTAAGTGAAATAATTAATTACAAATTAAGATGACAAATTCAAAATACTCTGAATCCGTTTGAAGTTTTGAAGAACCAGAATTTTTTGTCATATAACAGGGTGTCCGCGGGGTTGTAAAAGGTAGTAAATTAAATTAGCCAAAATTAAGGGCATTAAAAAGTAGTGAACGTCATCTGACGAGGTATTAAATTTTCGAGCCCAATTTTTTTAGATACATTTTCAATTTGTGTTAAGTACAGGCCTTTTTTATTTTTCTTAAATTCGCGTGGATTTATTTATATGTTGAGAGTAGGACCTGCGCGATATCATGTGAGGTGGTGTTCATTCGCGCGCGCGCTGAAACAAACTGGGTACCCGGCTGGCTTGCTGCAAAGCATGAGCTCACTTCCATTCAGTAAGTAAAGCATGGGGAAATGCAAGTTTTCGGACCTCTGGCTGGAGGACTCACGATTTAAAGACTGGCTTAGGCCAGTAGTTTGCAACAGCCGCGAGGCTTATTGCCACGTTTGCAAGAAGACAATTAATATAACCTGGGTGGGGGTGACTAGCGTCAAATCGCATATGTAATCATATAGCAGCCTCCAAGCTAGGATGCGCGGACGTAGCGAGCAGCTTCCCATATCAATGTTCTGCGCTACGGATGCATCAACGACCTCAACCTCCACTGCTTTGCCCTCAACCCCGACTGCTCTCCCGATTCAAACCACTGCAGTCAGCAGTAGCCTAACGTTAGTCCTAGCAGCATCATCAACAGGTGCGTGACAGACGTCAGACAGCAGACGCTATGCCCTATCAGGTGCTGTGGTGTGTAGACCTTGCAACTAAACACCACTATTTATATTTGAGCGATGGCATTGAAGAGCTGTTTCGATATATGCAAGTTGCTTAAAGCTGGGCATACACTGTGCGATTTCAGCAAGGTTATCTACTCACACTGTACGAGTAGATCGCATGCGATGTAAAGCCAAAGCTCACGGTTTGTGCTCACACCATGGCTCGGATCGTCGAGCGCGACTTGTCTGCTCACTATACGAGTGAAATATGCGCGAAAAACCTATAACGGAGAGAGAGCCTATCAAATGCATCAGCTATCGATATCAAGAGGATTTAGCATTTACAATTTATGTATATAAATGATTATTATTATTATTAGGGTAGGCCTACTTTTATTATTAAATTGATATTACATTTAATTTGCCCCCGTGATAATTTCATAATGCATCAATGCATAACCGACGCTGCATAATAAAAGAATAGATAGATTAGCTTACTCCTCATTATTTTTTAAATACATTTTGCCCAATTAATCAAGGAATTATAGGCCTATAATTAAAAAGATTATCAGTCTATAATATGTCAGAACACTACAATAATATCAGTGTTATCAGAAAGTAAGACCAGCTTTATTTCAAAAACAACTTGTTTAACACGAAATGGGCCTATACTTCTCTTCTAATTTGTTTCACAATATGGCCCACAAGAGAAATATTAAGAATATAAATTACTAATTAAAGACTAGGTTTGAGACTTCACCGACTATCGCGCACATTGCGTTTTTGTGTGATATCCACTGACTCGCCTTCATGATTTAAAACGAAAAAGAAAAAAAAATCGATATTGCGCCGTGAAAATTGCTCTCGTTTCCCTCTGTACACTGCACGAACTATGAAGAAGATGTCTCCTTCCTCTTCTGTCTTTATTTATATTCTCATCTCTGTGGGCAGTTGATGTTAAGTTATAATGACCTCGTTACATTGTGATGCAATATGTTATTCCATTTGGAAAGATATTTCATTTACGCTACTATAGTTGCAGCTTGAAGTCGCGCTGGTATTAAAAAATATTTTTAAGGTATTAAAAAAGGTAGTAAAAGGTATTAAATTCAACTTAAGAAGTTCTGTATATACCCTGTATAAAAATAGCCGGGCTTACCTCAATCCACACCTTGCATGGTTGAAACATAAAAAAAAAAAAAAAAGTAACATCTCTAAGTGATGTGGGTTAGTCTGGAGCGCAGCCTGTTTACAGATAAACCTGTGGCAGAAAACACCTTCTCCAGTCTCGCTTACTGTGCGTTCACACCGCCGCCGGCGAGAGCGTCAAAGTGGCCGGAAGTCATTCATTCTCAATGGGAGCCCGGCGGCGAGCTCCGGCGAGAGCGGCGCGGCGCGTCTTGGACGATTTGGGCGTCGAGGAGAGTTGAAATCAGGTCAACTTTATGGTAATGAGCCATGACGCGGTTCGGCGGCAACCAATGGGAATGTAGAAGTGCTCCGCTCCGATTCCAGAGAACGCAGTGCTGTAAACTTGGGTTCCGACCACATTAGTTCCCAAGCAAAATAGAGGAGAGGTTGATCACTGCTGGTGCAGCGGGTTTGATAAGAAGTCACGCGACATTATTTATACACCACACAAATTGCTTTTAATTGGTTTATTTCGTTAGCAAACATGTAACTATAATTGTTAAGTTCTTTCCATCGATCTGCTTTTTTTTTACTGTCACATTTAAATGATTTCATGAGGTTATATTATACGGTTATACCCTACTTGTGGTCAGTCAGCACAAACGCCGATCAACATGATTGTTTGCTTTGCAGCCCCTTTAAATGCAGTTTCAAAAAAGACCAAGCATTCGATCTACGTCAGAGCGGCAGCGCGTCCACAAATCTTTCTACAGCGTCGATGGCAGGGCGGCCAGAGCGAAGTTTGACGCTCTCGCCGGCGGCGGTGTGAACGCACAGTTATACTTTCGTCTGTCTCCGCAGTGCGAGCCTCTGCTGCTCCTTCATTTCTCGCCGTTGTGTTGTTCTTTGAAACGACAGGGCGGCTTGGGGTAATTGTTCTATAATTGTTCGCGAAACAGCGGCGAGAAGAACATACGTGACAATGTTTACTTTAGTAAACTTGACCAAAACCACACTACGAAAAGCCTTAAACAAGGCTTCAGATGGCACTGATGCCCCGGGAATACACAGATAACGCCTCGCTAGAGTGGCCAGCGCCTTTCATTTGCTTTCCACCAGTCAGGAGCTTGTACTACTGCTGTATTTTAAAATGATCCCACACAGTAGGCTTCTTCTTTCCCATTGCTTAATTTTGCGAAATATGTCTGGTTAGTGAACAAATACAGCATATTTTTCTTTAACCATGCAGCAAACAAAGAAACAAAAAAAAAAGCGTAAAAAAAACCCAAAACATTTAAATCTTTTAACTGATAGTATTAATCGGTCAAAGTTCTTACTTTCGGTTAAAGGTCCCATGGCATGGCATTTTTCTATTATTTTATAATGTTTCCTGAGGTGTACTTATATTGTTAGTATGATTTTTACATCAAAAACAGAATACAGTAAGAGCTTCGCTGTGCTGCATAACAGCATCATTCATTATAACGGCAGTTTGGGCAAGTGTGCAGATACACTCGCGACGTGTCATTGACAGCTCCGGACATTATAAAGAGGGTTCTTTGATCACTCTCTGTAGTTTAATAACTTAAATAACTGATTTGTTTCATGCTACTAACAGAAACGATCGTTTTAGTCACTGGCTTGATTCACTGATGCATTACGCTTAGGGCATCAAGACGGCGATCATTAAACAATCTATAAAGAAAGTTTGTGTGAACTTAAATGATTAGCTACACATCAGAAATCACTGATTACAGATCAGGCATTAATGAAGACTGTTACTCACTGTTTGTCGCGGTGCTGTCGAATCCATATAATAAAGTCTGTTTGTAAAGCCTGTGCTGACATTGCGACTGATAAACGGAATCCATTTTCTCCGAATTCTCTGGGCGGGCAAAGCAGAGGAAGGGGAGGTAACCTTTCCTTGGATGAAGTCATAACAGGAAAATTCAAGAACAGCTCGTCTGAGCTGTCATTTTCTCAAAGGCAGAGAAAGACAGCCAGAACTCGGTTTCACACCTTTCACAATTTCTAGCCACTTGGGGACCATATACAGGCTAGGGGAACTCATATTAAGGTTAAAAAAACCTCATAAAATGACATTTTCATGCCATAGGACATTTAACGGTTAAATGGTCAATATGAGCATCCCTAATGCCAACAGTGTAGGAGTCGGACACAAACGAGAAGAAATTGTTTAATAAAGTCATAATTTTTTTAACACAAAAAGTGTTCTCGTCGCTTCATAACATTAAGGTTGAACCACTGTAGTCACATGGACTACTTTAACGATAAAGAAATATATTAATTTGAACTACAGTCTCACGGGTTTGGAACGACATGAGGGTGAGTAATTAATGACAAAATGTTCCTTTTTCGGTGAACTAACCCTTTAATTTTAAGTGTCTCATTTGATTGGGTGGATCAGCCATCAATCTGAGTGTAGCAGTGCCACCCTGGCCCTTATAGCCTCGCCACTGGTTGGATGTGTTTTAACAGTGTGGTATAATGAGATCGACAAGCTGTCACTTTATGTTGGAGAGTGCTGCTTATGGGCAGCACTGCAGTCAGCCGTAGAGCGGTCCTTGTATATATATGTGTGTATTTATGATTGATAGGCTTTGTCAGACCCCACTTTTTTCCTCCATTTACTCTCTCTTTCTGCTTTTCTCTCTCTCGATCTCTTATAAACCAGTGGCTATTTTCCTTGTCAGTTTGTGCCACTGCTAAACTGAAGCACTTGTCCTTTGACAGTGATCCTAGCCCACACAGGAGCTCTTTAAAGACACACACACACAACTATATATATATTTGGAATTCCCCCTCAGAGACTTGATAGCAGCTGCTGTCACTTTGTGGCAGGGCACCTGTGCCCAGCTGAGTCTCTTGTCAGTGGGTGTGTACAGAGCGACAGCAAGTGGCATTAAAGTTCAGCGAGGATCACTATCTATCAGATTGATAGCAGCCAATCAGATGGATAAACCCTCCAATGCACAAGCAGTGGTGAAATGAAACCTCTCTGCAGTAGGCAGCATGTTATGGTCTAGCTAAAGTGCTTGCATTATAATCTACCTGCTTTGGCAATTGCAGTCACATGGTATTTGAAAATGTCAATGAAGACAGTGATTTCAGTGTAACTGTGGGCTCAACCAATTACTGCATATCTTTGTTGTTTAACAAAAAACAGTCCTGGCCATATATATCCATATGGCTTTTATTAAATATTTATGAATGTAGAAAATTATACATCACAGGCGACTGCACTCACATTCCTTTGACATAGAAGGCTGTGTCGAGAATATGAGCTGCTTATCACCACACCAAACCACAAACTTTATTTAAGCATCTATCAGGCATTCAAATCACCTACAGTGATTACTTTGTAAATGAAGGACTCTTTGCCCTTATCAAAATGTTAATCTATGCCGCTCCTGACCCTTGATGCACTAATAAATATTAACAGCACAATCAGATTATTCATAGCCTGGCACGTCTCTTGAGCTTGTTGTTAGGTAAATATGAGATCTGTTGTTCTAAAGGGGCATTTGTTAAACGTCACACTCCAGGTGTGTATTCAGAATTGCTTGATGAAAAGCTCACGTGGACGTAATGATGAGAGAGTGCAGTATCAGGTATAATAAGCCAAAAATCACCAAAATGAACCACATCAGCATATTAGAATGATGTTGCCATCACAGGAATAAATTACATGTTAAAATGTACCAAATATTGCAGTTATTTTAAATTGTAATAATATTACTGTTTCTGCTGCATCAAGTAAATGCAGCTTTGGTGAACATAATAGTCTTCCTTCAATTTTAAAACTCTTACAACCCCAAACTTTTTAACTGTGATACATAAGCATTTATCACTTTCAATAATATCAGATTATTAATGTTTATTAACGTAACAATTAAAAAAAATAATAATAATAATATGAGGATGAAATGAACTGTTCCTTTAAGTTAGACTTTTGCTTCCACTGTTGATTTTGAAGTAAAGAATTCCATGTATTGTGCATAGTTCTTATATCGTGCATAGTTCTTATCATTGATGGTTCTTTACTTGAGTTTCAGATAAAATTAAGGAATCTAGGAGTGAACTTTGATTCCTCATTGACATTTGACCCTTGTGTAAAAAACGTTTTCTTTTTTATATATATATCAGATATATTGCTAAATTGTTCCCCATGCTATCCCTTTCAGCTGCAGAAAAGTCCCCCTGTAGTCAAGGGCGGACTGGCCATCTAGAGCACCGGGAGTTTATCAATTTTCTACATAAATATATATAAAGAATTACTTATAGTACATTTATGTAGCCTATATCATTCCATCAGCCCAGACGAATGGCCCGCATGGCCCACTTGAGGCAAAAAGACTCTAAAGTGGTCTAAAAGTGCTCATCAATGTCAAAAAAGTTTGAGATATCGATATCCAATCAAAAGAAGGAGGCGGGATTTACTGTCCAGAGAAACTGAGCAGTGCGGCACTTTTAATGCTTTGAATTATGCGAACCGAGGTAAGAAAAACAGCTGAACATGACGAGACAATACAGTAGTATTTGCCGACTGTTTACGATAAAAAAAAAAAAACTGTTAAACGACGGACATTCATTTCCAGGGATGCAAATTATCTGACCTTTTCAATTTTCTCAGATTTTAATTACATTTACGTTATTTGTCAGAATCGTCACACAGTGCACAAAGAAACCTTAGCATAGCAGTTTTCAGATAAGAGCGAATGTTTGTGTATCTGTTCCCATGCTTTCTTCAGTAATTTCACAATCAATTGAAAATGAATCCTAAAACTCAAAATACCATTCTCAAACTAAAACATAGTAAAAACTGGCAACTTTCATATTCAAGTAGCCTATGTCCCATGTTAGGAAAGTGTCATATACTAAAATAAAAATATAACTAGCTAATTAGTTCACATGCATTATTTTACACACTGGCGATAAATTTTTTTGAATAATCAAGTCTTTAATGTTTTTGAAAGAAGGCTGAATTTATTTGATAAAAAATATAGTAAAAACACAAATATTATGAAATATTAATACAAGTTCAAATAGCTGTTTTCTATGTGAATATATTGTCAAATGATAATTTCCTGTGATCAAAGCTGAATTTTCAGCATCATTTCTCCAGTCCTCAGTGTCACGTGATCCTTCAGAAATCATTTTAATATGCTATATTTTTCATAAATATAAGAATTTTTACACTCTTTTCCACAATTGGAGCTCCATTCCATAAAATGACAGGAGATGTCAAGCTCCTTAAAGGACTAATACTATAACCACTTAAAGACACCATAAAACAGTCCACATTCTGCACTACATTCTAAGTCTTCTAGACCAGAGCATTGTGTCATATGGAACAATTTTATGGTAGGTATTGAACTTTACTGATATTAAACTTCAATGTATGTAAAAGGGATATGTAATTTTTTTTAAGTTACTTACTATTTGCCATCTGCACCAGAAAAAAAGACAAATTATAGTGTAAAGTATGATATTATGTTCATTAATGTTAATAAGAATTTCTATAAAAATATAAAAAATAAATAGCATTTATATTTTCATGTTAGTAAGTGGTGTTAAAAATTGCTTTGTGCATAATGAGCTGGTGGGTTTATGGCATGACTGGGTGTGATGGGCTGCTTTATGCCAGAAAGTCCAGGGCCACTTTTTTGCCTCAGTCCACCCCTGCCTGTAGACAATCATTTTATCCCTTAAAACTCATTTTTGATCACCAAAATGACTTATTTAATTGTTTCTTTCCTTAAATTTTTTTTCGTCATGCCTTAAAATAGCTTGAATGTAACTCTACACCCTTGCTTCATTTAGTATACGTGGATTCATGAATATGCTAATTAGCCCCGACTCCGCTCACACCAGCTCAGAGACCCACTCGGTCAACTTACTGAGATAAACGCTGCACAATGGTATCGCTCTTTGCAACGTCAGACACATAACGGTATTTTATATGATTAGCCTTTTGCTTGACTATGTTCATAAACAGCTAATAATGTGTTGCTAATGTTACACAAACCATGTTCCCATTCACCATCTCAGTCTGCCTTCTAAAAATCAGCATCCTTAGAAACGCTTTGAACAACTTAGAACGTCAGTGGAGAAAGGCATATAGTTCACCATAACATTGTAATGTACGTCATAAACCTGCTATATTGCTAAATCTACCCGATAAAAATATACCGGGATAACCTGGCTTCTCTTGAGACTCCACTGCTTCAGAGCGGCCAGAGTTAATGATATGCGAAAGCCTGCCCGCACGTTGACAAAATTGGTTACAAGGTAGTTGTAAAACCACGTTTTTGAGACTGTCTTCAGATCCCTGCAGTTTTAAAGAGAACATTTTAAAAACACCACATTGACATATAAATAAAATTAGAATTTTCACCACAGGGGGACTTTAATTAACATATTTGTTTTCTCTCGCATTGATTATTGTAATGAGCTACTTATTCATAGATTTCATGTGACGTCACACCATTATAGTTACGCCCACCTGGAGAGCAAAACAAGGCTTTCCTCCATTACCCGCCAGTCATTTTTACCAGGTTTGTGTCATTTTTAATGTTGTAAGACAGTGATATTAAAAGACCAAATTCAATATACATGATTGATGTTGCATACTTTGTACAATAGCAAATGAACAGAATATTAATGCAACACAAGGTTTTTCCATCGAAAACCATTATAAAGAAAACGTGTTGCGTTCATATTCTTGGCTCATCTGCTCGCCTGTATATAGTATGCATAATCAAAAGGTGTAAACTGAATTTAATCTTTTAATATAACTGTTATAGTACATTAAGGCACTTTAAGGGTGGGTTGCACTAATAATAGTTCTTTTAGCCTGGCGTCGGTTCACCTGCCTATGCTGCATGATCAGCCCTTTAAAGGTCCTGTTCTTTGTGTTCCCATTTTTCAAACTTTAGTTAGTGTGTAATGTTGCTGTTAGAGCATAAATAATACCTGTAAAATTATAAAACTCAAAGTTCAATGGCAAGCGAGATATTTTATTTAACAGAAGTTCCCTTTCAAAGCTTACAGCAAATGGCCGGTTTGGACTACATCCCTGTACATCCTGCTTTAATGACAATAGAACAGTTTGTTGACTAACCTCCGCCCACAAGAATACGCAAAAAAGGGGGCGTGGTCTTGTTGCTCTCCCACGTGGAGAAGAGGAAGTGTTGCGTTTGTCGCCATGTCGTCGAGACGCTGTTATTTTCATCCCGGAGTCAAATCACCTTTGTTTGGCCTTCAGGGACGCTGTACTTTGAGCGCGTTCATCTCCCCGTTATGGTAAGAGGCGTGACCTTTCCGGGCAACATGCGCTAGGCTGCTGTCGAATCACAACACGGGAACCGCTGGCACAATCAGAACTCGTTACGTTTTTCTGAAGGAGGGACTTCATAGAACAAGGAAATCATCAAGTCATTTTTAGGACAGTGAAAACAGCGGTATACAGATAAGTAAATTGTGTGAAAAATACTGTTTTTTTTTTACACGCGAAACATGAACACATGTTATATTGCACACTGTAAACACAATCAAAGCTTCAAAAAATCAGGAAAAACGGGACCTTTAATTATAACAGTCTTTCTACATAGTTAATCTGTGTTTAAAATTAAGTGGTGCAACACAACTCAATTTAAAGTAAAACCCAGATCAACAAATCCTTGATTAGCGTTAAACTTTGCTTAATTTAGTCCTTATTGGTGCAACTCACCGTATAAGTGTTTTTCACGTTAAAGGTGAACTATGTAGGATTTTTGCAGTAAAACATCCAGAAATTACTAGGCCAGTGTTATATATTTTGTTCAGTTGAGTACTTAGAATATCCCAAATGTTTTCAACTATTTGTAAATCGTGAGAAAATTGCTATTTTAACCAAGGAGCCGGGACGTGTGAGCTATGCGTGTGAGGGAGTCGCCTGTCGATTGCGTCATATCTGCGTCACCCTCGGTCTCCGGTTTTATTCAGTGAAACACTTTACTCTCACTGCATTGTGAACAAGTGTCATAGCAGCCGCCGAGCGAACGCCATAACTTCCTTTTCAACACACTCAGATATATCTAATACGATAAACAGAGCTGCGTTACCTCACACTCAGCACTGGAGAAGAGGAAGTGCCGCCGGCAACCGTGTCATAATAAAAGTCCCGCCAGCGACTATGCCATAATAACAGTCCCGCTCTTCAATCGCTCCTGCGGCCTTGCTCAGCTCCACAACACTCAGCTCCTGCTCTGCTTCAGACTACAGTAACGTTAATAATCCGTCCTATCCTGACTGTTTCCCACCGGCTGTGAGGTGAAGACCACATGTCCCGAGATTCTGCGCTCAAACGTGGCGTCATCAAACTACGCCTTTGTTTTGAACAGGCGACCTCTAGTGGACGGAAAAGCTACATAGTGTAGCTTTAAGCGTTTTAAAAACGTCTCGCTATTTTTAGTGCTAGAAATACTGCAATACTGCAGCAGGTTCTGTATATGGATCACAAATTCCCAAAACTTGCATATTGTTCACATATTTTTGTTTTTAAGATGGAAATTTGACAGGCTTGCGCTGCAGTTCTATGGCTGTTTTGCCCTCCAGGGCCCCGGCGACAGTCACGTGACTGAAAACTATGAATTGGGGTTTCTAAGCATACTTTAAATAAGTTACAGTACGTTCAAAATTCTGCTGCTATAATTTTAACTAGGACCAAAACTCGAGATCATATTACTCCCGTCCTGAAGTCACTACACTGGCTACCTGTTAAGTACAGAGTTTCGTTTCTCATGCAAGTTCTCATGCTTACTTACAAAACTCTCCATGGTCTGGCCCCAGAGTATTTATCTCAACTTTTAACATCTTATATTCCAAGCCGAAGTCTTCGCTCTTCTCAGCAGGGTTTGCTGGTTGTCCACCATGGAACGGTTACATTCATTAGAGCTTATATAAATGCCCCAGGTTGTAGAACCAACTTCCACTTGAAATTCGGGAAGCACAGTCTCTTGGAGTTTTTAAAAACACATTTAAAGACAAGTTAGTTAAGTTAGCTTATTGTTGATTGTGGTAATCATTGCTGGATTCTTGTTTATTTTATTCCACCTTTTTATTTATTTTGTATTTTGTTTATTACTTTTCTTATATTTTCTTATACTGTAAAGCGCTTTGAGTAGGCACTATAGAAAATAAAGTTGTTGTTATTATAATTAGCAAGCTTTTAGTGTTATTTGCATCACAGGAAGTATTTTGTAATTAGTTGTATAATAGAGATGTTCCTCAGAGCTTCATTCTATGTGACTGTTTCTGCTCCCCCTGGGGAGAGGATAGAGCTAAAAGCAAGAGTACAGTATGTGTGTTCATGTGTGTTTCCATGTACTGTATGCTGGGCTCAAAATCCCACTGGAATAGTGTTCCTGTCGGTAAGGCTCTGCTCTGCACTGGTGGTCCAATGAAATATGCAAAGCATCTGCATAATAAAGCACCATTAGGCATCAGTGCTCCCAATGAACACAGGGTTATGTTGTGTAGACTGTGTATTCGTCCCTAGCGTTTAAATGATTTGTGAATGTATTTAAACCCACAAGTGAGTGTGTGTCCTCTCTCTGAGGACCTCTGACCTATCAGCATGATCTCATTGATGGTGACTTACCTAGGGGCACAAACTTCAAATAATAGCAAATAGGAAGGTAAAACGAGGAATGAATATGGGCTCCATGGCAACAGTGAAACCCTTTGAGATCCTTCCAGATCTTTCTGTAAGCATCTGATAGTTACCTGGAGAGGATTTTCAGCTTATCAAATGTTTACTTTAGGACCTCGGGATTGACATCAGCATAAATTGAGAGCTAGCCAGCAGAGGTTCAAGGGAACATAGTTAGCAGCACTCAAAAAGGAAGAACCTGTGTTTATGGTTAGGTTCAGAGTAGGGCTGCAACTAACAATTATTTTGACAATCGATTAGTTGGACAATTCTTTTTTCGATTAATCGATTGAGCGGATAAAAGCCCATTTTTTTATTTTATTGACAAAACACACTATTCCACATCCTGCCCAATGCCGTCCTTCAAACCAACGTGTCAGCTGAGTGCTCTGAAAACACACATAGTTAATATATCTACCATTACATAAAGGAACCATGGTTTTACAGTGAATAAAACAGACAAAAAATAAATAAATAAAACAGGGTTATTATAGTTATTCCATGGTAACCACAAATGAACCATGGTTTTGCTTCAAACCCATAGTTTTACTATGGTATTTGTGTGGTTATACAAATAATCAATATGCCAAAAACATGGTTTTACTATAATAAATCCTATAATAAAATGGTTAATATTTGTATATTACACGCTGTTATCCCTTTACAGTTACTACTCTCATAAAATACGTGAATTACATGTTGACTTTTAAACCTAAATTTAGCGTCCAACAGCAGATATTTCAGCTTAATGAATGTTTTTGCGCTGAATATTAATTGTCTCCTTATCGACTGCGTTCTGTCTGTTTGACTTGCACCCGCCGCTCGTTCAGTGAAGTTTGAAGCTTAATGCTTTCATGGAAATACCCACGTGAATTAGCAACATTTACAGATAAGGATATAACCTGTAAAATGAACGTTGTGCACTGAGGACGCAGATGCACAGACATCTGTCAAAGCGCATGACAGGATATGTTAAATGCTAATGCATTAGCTTGAAGCTTAATATAAAGGATTCTCATGTTTTGGGCACTTGAATCACGTATCTTACCAGCAGCTCACTCTGTTTCCACTCCACTATTTCTAGATGCATTTTGCCCATAGAAATGCGTTATTCAGTGCTGTAATTTGGCACGACTGGTGGAAGTTTTCCGCGCACAGATGGCAGACCCCGACTAATCGATAATGAGAATCGTTGTCAATGAGTTTCATTATAGATTATTATCGATTTTATCTATGCAGCCCTAGTTCAGACAGAGCTATAGATATAAAATAAATATATAACAGTTTAACTATACTGCCAGCACAAAGCAAGCAATAAACAATATCAAAAAAGCTAAACAAATAGCTGGAAAAACCAGTTGTGCACAATCTACTGCATTCCTTCTGTTGTCTGATTGATACTAAATGCCTTTTAATATAGTTCTAAAAACATCCCCCTCAGGTTGTGGTACACATGTCTTTTTGCTAATCATAAAACTAAGGATTTAAATATCATCTTAGTAAGGCATATTATTTTGAGCTATAGAGTGACAACGAATATTCATATGTATTTTATAGTCTGCTATACTGTTGAAGATTTGCATCACAATATTTGGAGCTCTGAATAAAACAGAGGCGTTTTCTCATCTATGAGCTCAATGTTCTTTTATATCATACTATATGAGCCATAAGCCCTGAAGAAAATTGCATTCAGAATTAGTTTGTTCATGTGCATCATCGCCTTATTTGCTTAATTCCTTTAGTGAATTGGGCGGCAAAACAATGCAAATATCATGTGCAAATAAATGCTGTTATCAGTGGGTGTAATTCTAAGCGAAATATCCCCTTAGTCTTTGTTTCCTTACTGTTACATGTCTGCAGTCTAGCTGACCTTGTTTGCCACTCTTCTGCCAGATGTGGTGCATTTGGGCAAACATATGCTCCATTGTAGTTTAGGTCTGATAGTGTCCTATGAGGCTGCGATGACCAAACCGAGACTTCTCTGAGGCTTAGCCTTGTGGATGCTCGGCACAGGCTACCTAGTGCCGTTTTTCCCCTTTGGAAGGACTATATCTGGAAGAGACCTCAGGGGTCCTGTGCAGTGGCTGTTTTCCCTAAAACAGCCAGATGGCCCGAACCATCCATTGTTTTTTTCCTTTTCTTCCTTCTGTCTGTGACATAGTTCATTTTTTGTCTCTTTCTTTTCCCCTGTCATAAACGCCACAAACCCTAAACAATACTGAGTGTTAACATGATTTTAGTTTGAAGAAATCACTTGCTAAACTTCTTTTACAACTTTGTCACCTTGACAATGTTACACTACAAACTAACAATATAAACAGCTTTGCAGCTCAAATAGGACACATACAGTTCCATTGTAGTGACTCCGTAAGAAAGAAAAGGAGGAATGAGTCAAAATTACTTTTTGTGGTAGAAAAGATTATTCCATAAATTCTTGACTTGTATTGATTAAGTTTAACTTGTAATGAACTCAGAAAGTTATTTTAGCTTACAAGTAGCCAGTTCGGTCTAACATAAAGTTGTTCCCCGCTGAATGGGCTTGAACAGACCAGCGTGCTATTTTCATACATCCTACCAATAAGTGCACACGGCTGATTTCCCCTCCTTATCCCCTCACTGAGTTCATTGTTCATGCGGCCGTACAGAAAGACTTCCCCTCTATGCCCCTGTTGTAATGAGAGAGAGTGGCTGCAAGAGCCCTGATGTGCTCAGACTAACTCTGGTACTGTATTGTTGTGTTTGTACATTCATGAGATGTGACTTAAATGGGAGAGCCGCACTGTTATTAAAATTTTACTTCTTTTCCCACCCTCTAAGCTTTTAAAAATGGTCCGTCCATTCTGAAAGCAAAAAGAGCACGGATGAGATTAGTGGTAAAACATGGCATTTACATTGGAGCATACACTTTGTAATCAGTTGGTGAAGATCTTGTGCAGGACTCAACTGACTCAACTCACTTTAGGGTCAATGAGCTCAAAAGAAAATAAACTTCCCATCAGTCTTTTTTAACATTTTACCCACCAGCAATCGCCAGGATTTTTGATCATTTTCACAAAATTCTCATGACCCCCAGAATATTTTGTTGTATGACTATCTGAACATGCAATATATCAAAAGAAAAAACAGACCCTCTGTTCAACACTTGAATGTAGGTTAGCTTCATTTTGAGCAAAAAGCTTATAAAATGACATTTTTGTCAAAGACTACATCCAGATCGGATTCAGAACGATGATCAAAATATAGATAGAGTATATTGAGTCCATCAACACACCCAAAGCTTCACAGTCCTATAGCTCGTCCTCGGTCGACATTTCATTCAGTAACATTAGGAAGTTTTGATTTTTATGCCGTTTAATGTTGATGATTGCGTTATTTTACATAAGCATCTGCTTACATATGATATCGCTTGTTTCTGCTTGTTCTTCACATGTCATTTGATCAGGAGATTCAGTGATTTCAGAAGATGTGTCATAGCGCCCTCTACCTTATAACAGTGAAAACACAGAAAGACGGAAATTTCCATCATTGGCGTGGAGCGGTGTTTCATAAATGGCGGAAATTTCCGCCAATGACGGGGAAAGAGTTAATGAGAAAGCAATGACTTTTAAAAAGTCCCTTTAAAGGGATAGTTCACCCTGATATGAAAACAGTATAAAACTTTCAAAAAAGATACAAAAGTATCACGTAAGGAAGGACACAGTGAGACTTGTGCCATATATGGAAAGTGTTCAGGAGGCATACTGTAAGGTTTTGCGAGAAAGAAACCGTATTATTCAGTCAAAATACTGAGCTCGGACGTTACTCTGTGCGCGTTTCTGGGAGTGCATGTGAGCCATCAGCAGTATCATTACTGTATCATTGCGTGATACTTTTGTATCCTTTTTGTAAAGTTTTAGCCTGGTCGCCATTCATTGCCATTATATGGAGGAGCACATGCAGGACGTTTTTCAAAATTTCTCCTTTTGAGGTCCGAAAAAGATAGAATAACATAGGGCATTGGAACAACAGCAGGGTGAGAAAAAGATTACTTTCAGGATGAACTATCCCTTTAAGACAAGTCGTTTTACTCAATGGCCATATTTTAAACGCCTCTCGGACATGCAAGTGTAGCTCCTATCTCTTTGAATGGGGAAACATCAAATGCTCCAAAACTGTTCACTAAACTTACGATTAAATGTCATATTCTACATCACCAATGAAATCTGACAACAACTGTCTCATAAATGTTTTTAAACGCTCCAATCATGAGAAAAAAATGCATTTTTCAGTCTGGACAAAGCTAATGCGTCTCGGAACACTGCTGTTTCTAAAGCAACCAGAGTTTCTAACGGCAGCGACGCGATGACTTTACTAATCAACGATTGGCTCTTTTCAGAAGGCAGGGCTTATTCGCCCATATTAAGCGTTGCACTTTCTCCCATTCATAAGTAATCGGAGTGCACTGTCTTCCTATATATAAAGTCTTCGCTTCAAACGAGGCTCCCCATTGAACACAACTTTTCCCTTCATGTCTCCTCCATGTCATGATGCTTTCATTTTAAAGTCATAAAGAAACATTATGCCTTTGTGAAGGCCCCCCAAAGGTTCATAACAATCTCAAAGTGAATAGATGAGGATAGAGTAGGCTGGTTAACTTTGCGACATGTTGATGGCATAGACTTGGGACGAAATGAGGACGTGGGTACACAAAACATTTGACTTTATTTGGAAGGAAGGGATGGGGAAGAACAATTTTCACTGGTGTCAGCAATTGAAGGAACCTCTGTAGAAATAAGCATGGGCCATTGCTTTTTTTGTGGAGCGTGATGCCAGCAGGGCTACTAGTTATGTGGGAAAGTGTGTTTGTGGGTAAAGTAAACAGGAAGAAAGGTAGAGAACAAGCAAAAAAATGTTCCAAGTTGCTGATACACCATTTTGCTGATCTGTCTGGCAGGATGGACCAAGTTTGCCAGGCTGACCAGGGCATTAACCAATAGCCGGGGTACACTTCAGCAGCTCACGCCTATGAACAAGACTGAGGTCAGCCACAAGCATTCACGACTGGCAGAGGTGAGTGTCACACACCAGTGAGTGTCCATTGAATTTTATACTGAGCTAATGATATTTTCTGTCCCTTAACAATAAACTTGACCTTCATAGAAGCCTTTTTGCATTTTTAAATTTTCATTAAAACTGTATTGAGCTTTTTTACCTCGCTTGGACCTTTGGGTGGTCAGGTTTTATGGCTGTTTTTCATTTACTGTCTTTTTGGAGACATCTAAGCCTCACAATGTAGGGAAAAAACTGACCCACACACATATGATCTATATGCACATACAAAAGGTCAGCTGTCTTTGTCTTCAGTCCCACATTGCAGAAATAAAGTCTGACTTCATTTTCAGACAAATGATTGTTGACTCAGCTGTCCAATAGCTGCTGATGTAAGCTTTATTTCTCTAAAACTTGGATGTATTATATCTTATGGTGCCCTTACAACATGAATGGCCTTTTAATTCATGAGTTACAGTATAGTATATATTCCTTACAGTGCATAATTTTGACAATGAAAAGACCAGCTTAGACCAGCATAATTTTTTTGCGGTTTTGCTGCACTGCAAAAAAAAAATCATTGTCTTATTTTATAGTAAAAAAACGTACTTTATATGTTAAGATTTTTTTTACTCCATTGGCATTGGTTTAAGCAAAATTCTAACAAAACTGATTGAGGTTTAAAGGGTTAGTTCACCCAAACAGGCTAATTCTGTCATTAATTACTGTCGTCCCGTAACCCACAAATTAAGAACTTTTTGATGAAATTCGAGAGCTCTCTGACCCAGAGCTCTTCAAGGCCCAGAATAGTCCACGTGACTACAGTTGGTTCAACCTTAATGTTATGAAGTTAAGTCATGAGAATACTTTTTGTGCGCAAAAACCAACAAAAATAACGACTTTATTCAACAATTTCTTCACATCTGTGTCAGTTTCCTACGCAGTTTACATTGGCCAGCTCCTGCGTCAGCATTATAGACTATAAAAGGATATGGACGTAGTGTCCATGACGTCACCCGTAGATTTCCGAAGAGCATTTTTGAAGCCTAAAAGTCAGCCGTTGCCATCTTGGCAGTCACGCCCGGATAACTGAAAATGGGCAAAGAGGCGGGACCTGGATGGAGCTGAGGTGCCTGGTTGCTGAAACCACGCCCACCTAGCTAAACCATAGTGGCAATCCACCTGTCACTCAAGTGGCCACGCCCTTAATTATGCAGAACTTTAAGGCTTAATATAATTTAAACGGATCAATTATAAAAAAAATGTCCCCCCCCTTACAGTTGTCATGAAGGGCAAAATTAGCTATATAGACCAAAACCAATTTTTGTACAAAGGTTGTGAACATATTTGTTTCTGCTGTAAAGTTGGGCATTTTAACATGGGGGAGATACAGATTTGACTTCCTTTTGCAGCCTGTCTCTAGCGGCCAGTTGATGAATTGCAGTCTAAGTCACTTCCGTGTTGGTTTCAAGAGAGACCGCGGGAGGTCGCCGCTTGGTCAGCATCACACGCATGCGTCGTGGTGCTCACGTGAACAGCGTCAGCCAATGGTAAGCCGGCGTTCTGGCATAGCTCTGACGTAACTAGAAGCGCTGCACTGTTTACACTGTGTCAACAGCATAGGAAACTGACACAGACGTGAAGAAATTGTTGAATAAAGTCGTTATTTTTGTTTGTTTTTTGCGCACTAAAAGTATTCTCATTGCTTCATAACATTAAGGTCATGACATCAGCGAGCTCTCGGATTTCATCAAAAATATCTTAATTTGTGTTCTGAAGATGAACAAAGGTCTTACGGGTTGGAAACGACATGAGGGTGAGTAATTAATGACAGAATTTTTTTGGGTGAACTAACCCTTTAAAGGCCCGTTCACACCAAGAATGATAACTGTAATGATAGTTTTCTCACCAACAGGCGATAATATTCTGTTTATTGTAATTGTTTGCTGTAGTTTTGTCGTCTGCTCAAACTCTTTTAAGCTGTGTGATTGGCTGTCAATGTTTTTATTCTTCATCAGCTGGAAAAAAAAATTCTGAAAGTGATTTCAAATATATCGTTCTTCTGTGTCGTTATGGTTGTGATACCGCTATTTTCATTATTATTATTTTATAGTTTATAATAAACTTTTAGTGATTGTCACCGTCTATGGTGTGAATGGTCCTTTATGCTTAAATCGGCTAATAAATGCATCTTTTTTTAAAGATGTTTGCATATGTTTACTAAAAAAAACAAGGCAAAAAATCCAGGTGGGCCAGTATAGCATGATATAAACCAGCAAAACATATCCAACTTTTTTTTAGCAAAGCTGGTTGATAAAGGTAGGTTTTAGTCAAGCAGTTAAGAAACCTTGTGGTGACACCAGAACATTACAATTCTAATCCAATGCATATGCTGGTGATTACAAATTTCAACATCTGACCCCTTTTTTCATCTCTCTATATATTTTTTATTAACTCATTCAGGCTCTTCAGCTGGGCTCTGACATCCTTCCTCAATACAAGCAAGAGGCTCCTAAAACTCCACCTCACATTATATTGCACTACTGCACCTTTAAGACCACTTGGGACTGGGTCATCCTCATCCTCACCTTCTACACGGCCATCATGGTGCCCTATAATGTGTCATTTAAGACCAAACAGAACAACCTGGTGTGGTTGGTACTGGACAGCGTGGTGGATGTCATCTTCCTAGTGGATATTGTGTTGAACTTTCATACAACTTTTGTGGGACCTGGGGGAGAGGTCATATCTGACCCAAAGCTTATACGTATGAACTACTTGAAGACCTGGTTTGTCATAGACCTGCTATCTTGCCTGCCCTATGACATCATCAATGCCTTTGAAAACGTGGATGAGGTAAGCACAAGTTTTTATTGAAGCAATATTAATTTGTAATTTTAATTAATATATTAATATTAATAATCATATCTCTCTCTCTCTCACACACACACACACACACACACACACACACACACACACACACACACACACACACACACACACACACACACACACACACACACACACACACACACACACACATACACACACACACAATATCCAACCATCAAAAGTGACAGTAAAGACATTAATAATGTTATAAAATAATTCTATTTAAAATAAATGCTGTTCTTTTGAACTTCATAGTCAAAGAAACCTTAAACAATGTATGTTAATAATAAGACATTTTTTCTTGACATTGACATTATTTCGTCATATATACAGTAGTTAAATAATCATTTATTCATTAAAAGGATCATTAATGGAATTGTTAAGGAATCTTTAAGAGTAATCTGAATCGTTACCAGAAAGGTTAAATCCCTGATGATTCCCATCCCTAGCCAAAGTATATCACACTCTTTTGGAGAGGATTTATGAATGATGTGTTAACATCAGCAAATATTTGCCTTTATTTGTCTCTGCTGTGATAATGACTTAAATGGGACCTATTATGCAAAATTCACTTTTACATGGTTTGAACTTTAATGTGTGCACTGTGTGTGCCACCAACCACCCTATAATCGTAAAAATCCACCCACTCCTTTTTTTTTAATAATCCCCATAAATCAGAAGCAGTGTCTGAAAACACAGTTGATGTCATTGTAGGGAAAAGCCCCGCCCACTTGTGACAATCTCTGCCCTATTAGCATAGATCCCACCCTGAGTGAGCCGCACGCAGTCCGCAATGTTTATACCCTCGCTAGAGCAGCTAGACATAAAAGTCTCAGCTATTTAAACATGATACCTGTTCTGTTTTTGTCTTTAATAATAAACTCCTGGCATCTGAGCCATTGAGGATACAGTGGATTCATTTCATTTGTGAAGGCAATGTGCCCAAGAAATTAGCCAAATTCGTATATGTTTGTGTGACTCATTGTACACTGGACTTGCTTCTCAAAGATGGATCAATACCAACTCTTCGTGATCCAACTTCATATCCAGAACACATATCCAACTTCATATCCAGTACCGCACTTTTTGTGTTTGCAAATCGCTTGTCTGAATGTGCTAACGTGGCTAAAGTTGCCATTGTCTCTAACTGTACAGAGACCAGAGCTTGTTATTTGTAACCCGAAAATGCTCACCTTCTGTACAATTCAGAAGCACCAGTGTTAATTTTGACAGCATATTTTGATTTAGTTTTAGTCATAGTCTTTTGACTAAAATGCCATTTAGTTTTAGTCATATTTTAGTCACCTGAATTGTCTTTAGTTTTAGTCTAGTTTTAGTCGACTAAATAGCATAAGATTTTAGTCGACTAAATATCATAAGATTTTAGTCGACTAAATCTACAGTAGATTTAGTCTCCTAAAATCTAATGAGTTTAGTTAAATTGTAATACATTAAGCATTTAAGTATTACATAACCGACTGTCACTTGAACTGACATTTTGACATCATTTTGTTTTTGACATTAAAAATACACGAAAGAGCTCAATTCACTTTTTTGTTTGTTTTTAAAAACATCTATATAGTTTTTATAACTTTGTATTTCTGTTTTAGTTAGTATATCATGTTAAGCTAAAGCTTCAAATAAGTTTGTTTATTTATTTTTTTAATTTCAGTTAACATTTATTTAAATTCAAGTAACAAAGATTTTTTTTAATGGTTTAGTTAACTATTATAACCCTGATACTTTATTTAATATGTGTCAAATACTGGTCTTTCCTCCTGACTATAAATTAAATGGGAATTAAATTAAATACAGTTTATTGTGTAAGCAAAAACGAATCTATAATGCGTGACTTTTAAAGGAACTGTATGTAAGAAATGTATTTCAATTAATCATAAAATGGCCCTGATATGTCACTAGACATTATGAAATCATTTTAATTTCAAATACTTATATCACTGACAACAGTTGTCCGGCCAGGATATTGTCATTTTAAAAGTGAAGTTGCAGCCCTCAACTGATGTTGATGTTGACATGTTGTGTTTTGACCTGAAGCGCCACCCTCCACCTAAATACCAATCACAAAGTCAGTAGTGTTTCGGCATCCGGGTTGCCAGCTCTGCTCTAGTTACCACAGTTGCAGCTACAAACTTTTTGGATAAAAAATGTCTAAGGAGGGGGAGAGGGAATACACCGCTCTACAGTAATTTGAAAGTGATTGCAGTACCAGTTTTGGCCACAATCCTACATACAGTTCCTTTAATTATAAACCAGCTGGAAATACACAGGGACTCTTATTTTGAAATCTCGCCTCACTATTGCAGTGGCAGGAGCTCATTCAATTTCAGATGAGGAGATAAAATATGCATTGTTACAACCGTCTAAAACATATTACTATATAAACAGCTCTCTGGAGCGCTGGATTGGGGATGTGTGAGCCTGGAGAAGCACAACAGCGCCGTGTTCTCCAGCGGTTAGATCAGTTCAAATCAAATGTGCGCATCTGTTACACAGGATATCAGTTCTGACTGGATCTCTTCCCTAATCGTCCCTTTTCGTCTCGTTTTTATTTGTTGACGAAAATGACAGTTGATTTTCGTTATAGTTTTTGTCATCCAACACTTGTTTTTATTTAGTTATCGTCTCGTTTTCGTCAGTGAAAAAAGGTCGTTGACGAAAATTATGACGAAAATTATTCGTCAACGAAATTAACACTGATTCAGAAGCACAAATGTATTACTTCTTAATAAAACTAATGACGTAGCGCTGATCTCCGTGAATACAGTCAGAGCCAATGGTAACTTTAGCCGTATAGCGTCCTAACCAGCACATTCACAAAATATAACGTGCGTTACTTGCATGTTCTGAATATGAAATTGGACACACAGCTGGTTTTGATCCATCTTTGAGAATTCTACTCGCTGTGTGAGCTGTAAAAGCTCCGCCCTCTTCTGGAAAATGGGGTGGGGAGAAGTAGCTAATTTGCATTTAAAGATACATGCACGAAAATATATGTTTTTGCTCTCTCCTAAATAGGGGCTTTCAAAACATCCTATAATAAATAATCCATAGCATGGGGTATTTTGAGCTGAAACTTCAGACGCATTCTAAAAAGGGGCATTTAACTAAATACTTTAGCAAAAATTATGATTTAACAGCAGAAGACTTTGAGACAATTTACTCTGTGCATTATGTCTTTCATCCAAATTACTGCCAACTAAAATCTTTTGTTTACAGTTTATTTGATCAGATGTAACACATTTGATTGTTCTCTGATGGCCAATTATGGGCAAACGCACAAATCAATAGCCCTTCATCTTCTTTGCTTTTATTACCTTTGGTCTTATGTTTATGGAGTATTCCAATCAAATTTTTCTGTGCTCAGCTCTTCTGTGCTCGCATTGTAATTGATCCTCCTCCATGTTACTAAAGTTGGTTATTATTTATCTGTGGATCTTGTTTGTGGTAATTACTGTGTGCACAGGACTTCTCAAGCATACATTTCCATCTCTTACTGTGAAGAGTTTCTTCCTTGCAGCTTTTTTTCCCCGGTGCTGCTGAATGCGAATGCGTGCTTTTGTACGCGTAAGTAATGCTTTATTTTTCACGCCGAAAAGGATTGAGATTTAGTGGACCCCTCCTCAACATTTCTGGTGGCTGAAACGCTGACATGAAAACTATATCCATTATTGCCATCTCTTTCCGTATCAGTGGCTGCTCACTGTACTGGACATTAGTCTAAATGGTCTCTCACCCACCCAGACAGTTCAGTAAGAAGTGAGCTGGTTGAATCCTGGAGTCTGAAGATATTTTGAGAAATGCTTCCATTGATTTATTTTTTGTTCATATAATTGATTGGAATGGAAATATTGAAATATATCCGTCCTTCGAATGAGACGTGGTCATTAAAAATCCCAGGATGTCCTTCGGAAAAAGAGTAGGAGTGTAACCCCGGCATCCTTGCCAAATTTGCACATTGGCCTCTGTCCATCATGGCCTCCTAATTATCCCTATATACTGATTGGCTTCATCACTCTGTCTCCTCTCCACCAATAAGCTGGTGTGTGGTGGGCATTCTGGCGCAATATGGCTGCCGTCGCATCATCCAGGTGGATGCTGTACATTGGTGGTGGTTGAGGAGATTCCACCCTTCTATATGTAAAGCGTACCCAGAAAAGCGCTATTTAAATGTAAAAAAATATTATTATTATTATTATTATGAATGGGTTTGGTAACCAGCTTTCTTTAAAATATCCATAAAGCCAAAGCCATACAGGTTTGGAACGACATGAGTAATTGAATGATGAACTATCCCTTAAGTGTTCTTGAAATAAATTATAGTGTGCTATAGTGTTCCTGAATAAACTCTTACACTTGTGTTTTTGGTTTAAAGCTCTTCCAGTGCTCTTTTTGTACTTGGAGTTCTTCTGGAGGATCTGCGGGAGGTTTTACTTGCCATATTTTTTATCTGTCCTGTCTGGAAGCATCAGTACAACTAATATTACACTGCTGAGAAGGAAGTGATCATCCCAAAAACTTTAAATAGGCGCAGGCGTCCTAATGACTGGGTTGAATTGGGTGACTGACTGTGGACATTCAGAATAAAATAGGATTCTCCTTTAAGCTTCTTTACATTATTAATATCCATATGCATGGAATGATATACTTATCCAATAAAAGAACTCTTCGGCTTCCTACTGATACCCATAAGTTCACGGTTGCCCAGGCAACAGGCATCCTCTCCCATTGTGGTGATGTTGTTGGAATGCATTAGTCTCTGCATCATTGGAACACAATGAAGTTCCAAAACTACAGTGTGCCCCAATCTTAGTAAAGTGTTCCTGTGTCATCTGGGACGGCACTGCTCTATCACTCTTGATGTGGTTGAAATCTGCATGTACAGGCTGAGTTCCGTTAAGGTTACATCTCAGATACTTGGTCTGTAGTTGAAATATGGGAGATGAAATAATGTCTGTTTGTGCGGCTGCTTTATTTCATTTAGCTTAGTGATAATTCTGCGATCAAATGCAATTCATATTACACTTTTAGTGAGATGGTATTGAACTATTCAGCAGGAAAGATTTGGGTGTTATGTTCAATAGCTTTTTGCATTCTTTAGTTTACCATCAAGGAATATAATGAAATCCAAAGAAATACACTTAAGCTTAAAATCAAACAAAATTACAGCCACTTGTGTGTTGTAATCTCTGGAGTGGAAGATGTTGCAACTTAATAATTTTCCATAACTGTACTGTATTTGCAAGTTTCAAGCCCATGCTATTCTTACACCTTACATTATTATCTTTGTCAAAAGACAGTCACAAGTTATTAAAAAGTTTTGATTTGAGCGTTAAACCCCAGCCCCAGAAACCAATAAGCTGAGGTGAAAAACGTATAATTTAATATCAAAGACTTTTCACATAGCAATATAGCATCTCAATACAGCAATAATGGTTCTTGGTAAGAAGGGTTTTTTTTTTTTTTTTAAACCTTTTAAAAAAACGTTATTATTAATAGTGTGAGATGACATACATCTTCGTCTAAGACCGCTTTAGATTAAGTTTTAATAAAGAAGGAAACAGATCGAGATAGAGAATTAAAAGGATGGAGAACAGAGAAATAGAAGATTTGATTGATCAAACTCAAAAGCATTAGGGAATTTAGGGAGGGAATGAAAGTAATGTTGAGTAAAACATCACGGTTTTCCCCATGCATTTATGCATGTGTGTGCTTCTGAATGTGGATACATGCCAATGTGCATGTTTATATTATGCATACTGTATATATTTACCAGCAGAGTGTGTTTTATGAAAGCTGATGGTCTCTGACACAACTGCTGTTGAAATGTCATATCCAGCTTTCTCAGCTGACCCCCCAATGAATTCTGTTTGCCTCCCAAACCTAAAACAAACCGCAACCTCAACAGGACACTTGTTGAGCTGGCAGGTGTTGATGCTGGATGCCCACTGAGCCCTGAAAACCAAAGGGGGTTTTGGCCATGGCAGTGCAAATTATCAACCCTAAAAGTAATAATTAGTTTACCAATAAAATCCGCACATAAAAGTATATTAATTATATTATAGTATATTAATTATATTATATTACATTATAAATCATATTATATTATCACAGTTTTTCTGTGATTAATCATGATTAAGAACACCTACCAAGTTAAAATATTAAAATATTTTATAATGTAATAATTTCACAGTTAATCTCCAAATAAACCCCTTGAGTGTCAAAGATTGCCGACGGCCCCAGATTACTGTTGTGCAACATTCACTGCTCGTTAAAACATCACAGTTTACTTTATCTGGTATTACTTTTAAACTCAGTATCATTAGACAGATTAAGGACTTCTTTAAGGACAGCTTTGATATTTGAACACTGTTTATGATAAAACTGGGTTGCAGTGACATTAATTTATTATTTTATGTCAGGAGTGCAATATAATCGATCCGTAATGTAAGATATTTTGAATCGAATATCACACGCAAATGAATTCTCTCTCGTCTGCAGCGGTTCAGTCGTGTCCACACAGCTCGTAAAGAACAGATTTTAGTTCAGCTCTTAGTTCAAAAGTGCGCATATTTGGAGAAGTATTGATTTATCACGTTTGCAAAATATTTAGTCATACAGAATACCATTTCTATTAATTTCCCACTGAATTTTCCAATCTTTAGAGCTGAAACAGTATACAGAGCCAGCTCTGTCTCTCCTCTTCCTGATTTGCGTCAGATATGAGTCATCATGCAGTCATTCGCCTCTAGAGCTGTCAATCATATTACGTGACTCAATCCTGCCCTCTGCATGACGCTCTTCTGTGTGTTTACTTCCTCATTCTGTCCCTGTGAAGAACGAACCAATTCTACATTTCTATGCGTGAATTAAGAAGCTAATAAACACACGATAACTATGGCATAAGTTTTTTGTGTGATTTTTTTTTATGTGATTTCGGCTATTTTATATCAATAATGGATGTCTACATTCTAACTGCTAAGCAGGTGTAGCGATTAGCTCCATATAAAATGCTAAATATAACATTTTAACATCATTGAACATCACTGAAACCCATATTATATCGCCGCAATCGGAAGTAACGTTAAATACAAACACTCGCTGGCTGTTTAAAGGGAGTTTGGAGTTAAAGTGTAATATTAATCTTTTATTTTGTGTTATGTAGCTTGATGCTAATGCTAATATATCTCCTGTCACGCCAGGAGATATATTTTATTTCACATAAGGTACCAAAAGCATGCTTTTTTGTTTGTCTGTTTGCTAAAAAGACTTTTTAGGTTTTAATGTAAAGTGGGATGAATGTGGGGTTGATGGCCAATCCAGAATGCCTGAATAGGCTATAATGGCTCAATACAAACAAAATAAATACTATAAAAGAATAATGAGGATTAAGTCATTAATGACAGACATGTAAAAGTTTCATTGATTGAAAACAATAGAGTATGAATTAAGCAGTTGAAAGACTAGTTAGTAGATTGCAAGTATGTGTTTTACAGGCCAATAACATAATGATAGCATCTTATCTTAGCATTCGCTAAAAACTCATATGACATGCGATTTTGAGTCTTGAATTGTAAACTCTTAAGCGTTGGCTTTCTAGATATATGTTACTTAAGTGTATATTCAGAAAGACTTGCGAGCAGCAGCCCTTTTATTTGGGGTATGTCAAAATGCCCCACTTGCTAAAATTGGGGGTGACAAGTGAGGGGTTAATGTCGAAAAACATAAAGCCAGTATATTTTAAATACATCTTTATATGAATGAAGGCCAGTACCACTGATACTAATACTGCTACTGATGTCTTGAAAAAAATGTTTTTTAAAATTTTAAAAATTAATTATAACCATTCAACATAACAGTGTAATTGAAAGTTTAATTTTGCCATAATTGTGTGTGCTATTGTTCGTTCTAGCCAAAGGATTCTGTGTTAATTGCGTTACATATTGTTAACGCGTTAAACTGAAAAACATTTATTGCATGATGCATTAACGTTGGCAGCACTAATATTATAATTAGGGGTGTAACGATTCATCTACTACATCGATGTATCGATTTATTTTCCTATGATCTAACTACATTGATCTGTGCTCGGCAAGTTGGCCTTCCGGACGACATATATCGATCTAACATCGTTTTAAAAGGTAATCAATCGATTGTATCGATCATAGGAGATAACGCATTGGATTTAAGCACGTCAGACTTTATATGGATATTTTTTCTTAGCACTTTTAATGATAAAGCCGTTAAACGTTACTCGATTAAGTCTGCCTATCTGTGACATCATCGCAACGCACCAGCAGCAGCAGAAGTAAACAAAACATAGCATGGCGGATGGCAGAGAAGCCAACGTGCGAGAAATTATCAAGCCACCAGGAGAAAGAGCTAAGTTAGTAACGTGTTACCTGTACTTTCAACCCTTGCTAAATGTTACCTGTGCATTCCTGGCACCAGTGTGCCAGCAGAGCGAGTTTTTAGTACTGCTGGCGACATAGTGAACGCACAGAGAAGTGTTCTGCGGTCAGATCATGTTGATATTTTTGAAAAAGAAATCTGTAGAGTCATTGAAGAGTAGTTGGTTACATTTTATCTTTGTTAAATATTGTTTGTTTATTAAACTGAGAGTAGTAGCAGGTTCAGCCAGTTTATTCAACCTGAAGAAATGTTGGTTGCACTTTATTTTTGATATTAATATTGTATTTGTATTATTTTAATGTTGTAAAACAACAGCAAAAGTAGCAGGTAAACCTACTATTAATTAAACCTGAAGAGTAGTTAGTTGCACTTAATTTTTTATACTAATATTGTAATATTTTTATGTTGGAAAACAAAAGCAGAAGTAGCAGGTTAACCTACTGTTGAAATGTTGGTTGCACTTACTGTGCTTTTATTGAAAATGTATTGAAAATTGAAAATGAGAGCAGAAAAGGTTAACTTCCTGTTAATTCAACCTAAACTGTTGGTTGCACTTTATTCAAATAAAATTTGAATGCATTTGCCATTAATTGTTGTTTACTTGTTTGTTTATATCCATAAATAATTGATACCTGATTCCCTTACAAGAAACAACAGGAATCTAGGAAGCTTCACCTGCACTGAGCAGTATCCAGATATTTATTTCAGTCACACAATTTTTGGCTAAAAAGTTTTTCGATTTCAAAATCGATTTCAAGTCACTGAATCGTTTCGGATCGTATCGTTCTAAATGAACCAATATCGTCCTTGAATCGTATCGACAACCTCAAATCGTGATACGAATCGAATCGTTGTTAAAACGAATCGTTACACCCCTAATTATAATATTATATTATATTTATTATATTTTTATATTATTTATTATATTAATTATATATAATTATTATATTAAATATTATATAATTAGAATATTTATTTATTTTTATTAGATTTTATGGCAAAAACACTGACCAATAAATTATTTGCAGTTTAATAAATGCTCTTAAATGCCTTTGCCTTCTCAAACAGAAAAGTTGTGATGCCACTAAGAATAATAAAAAAAAAATCTGCTCATAATAAAATGCTGCAAAGTGTGTTATAAATATTTGAAGGCACAGGCAGTTGGCAAGAGTGCGGCTGTCTGTCATGGGGATTGATGTGCAGCTGTCAGATGTTTTCCTGAACAGGAGCCTGTTCTGTCTTTGTGTCCCCTGTGGACCTCTTGTCCCTGTCTATTGGCTATTCTGGATTCTTGACTTGTGTTGTATAATACTTGCTCTTTTTCTGCAAAATATTAAAGGGATATATATTAAATGAAATTCTGTCATTTACTCACCCTCATCTCATTCCAAACTTTCTTTCGTTTGTGGAAAATAAAAGGGAATTAAGAAGTTCTTACATTTAAGAAGTAGCTCTCCAGTTTTTTGTTATATATGCATCCAGAAATAACAATATGTGTGTGTATACAGGGCTTGACATTAACACCCGCCAGCCCGCCAAATGCAGATTTGCAAAGGTAGATTTCAGCTGTGGCGGGTAAGGCAGCCACTCCCACTAGCCACTTCGGCAGGTTGAATATAATTTCAGCCAACAAATGAAATGCCAAGACCGTCGTATCACAAAGTTACAATTCAATTACAATTCTTTATTGATTAACTTGCAGTTAGTGAAGGCGGGATAGGCGGAATCGCGCTGAATGACACACAACAGAAGCGCTCTCTCTGTCGTACGCACGATCAGTTCTCCTTGCGCCTGAATAGTCAAATACACGTGCACACAGATGTCAAAATGTCCATCGTGTGGAGTATCTCGCATGAACACAGTCGGTTATGGCTTAAGTGTACATAAACAGGTGGGTAATAACTGGAAATGTGTCAGAATAAAACGTCCGTGCATTCAGTAGCCCAATTAAATACCTATCTGTCATTTAATATTAATCAAACAACTATAGATGTTAAATAAATGTAATTTAATAAATGCTAATTTGATTCTTTGTTCTTTTATATAGCCTATAACAAAAATAACTCGTATTCAATTTCTCATATTAGCCTGATGCTCATATTGCCCACTCCTTGCCCACCTGCACATACCAGCTGATAAACAATGTAGTCTTGATTTGGCTGGTCACTCTGCACTCAGTTTGAAAGGGTTTTAAATAGTGCTGGTAATCGATAAAAAAATAACTAATTAATCAAAAAAAATTCTGTAATTAATCACGATTGATCACAAGTTTTTAATATTTTGATATTGTAATCATTACAGTTACTCTCCAAATTAATGTAGAAACATTTTAAAGACAGCATATTTTAAATATTTGTTGTTATAGCATCTTTTTATGAATGAAGGCCAGTATCACTGATACTAATGTCTCTATGAAACATGCATTAATGACGTTACATTACAGTATAACTGAAAGCTACCAATTTCAACATTTATTAGGCTTTAAAAAAACAACTTGGTTTAAGTGAACTTAAAACAATCTTTACATAAACCCATTATAAATAATAAATGTTATATGTAACTGTGGCCTTCTCTGTTAGACATAAATAAATTTAATAGTTATCAAACACCTTTCTTAACTGCATAAATAATAAATGAAATATAGATTAATCATCATTAAAGCTAAAATTTTCTCTGTTCCCTTTGTTCTTTGATGAACATTAAGACATCATCAGTGCTGCTGTCACTTTAAGATTGGCCGCTGCCGAAAATGACGCAGATCTGACGCGCTGTCACGGGTATCTCATTTTCTCACAAGTTCATTTAAGACGTTATTTAACTAATTTAAGACTCCTAATATGAGAATACTTGACAAAACTGACATTTTGGCAAAATTCTCTGTGTTGTTGTTATTGTTTGTTCAAGAGCAAAAGAGAACTCGATGTGTGCACGAGACTGACTCGAGTCTGTCTGTGCGTGGAGTGTGTGTGTGTGTGTGTGTGTGTGTGTGTCAGGGTGTCCCTCAATGAGCTGACATGAGACGCATCCACACAGACAGGACATTGACATACTGCGCATTCTCTTGTGTCTTGTCGCGCTTAGATTGTTTAAAAGCATTTACATGAATAGGAGTGTGATCATATAATGTAACGCTGGGCAAAAATGCATATAAAAACGGACGCTGCGTTAATTGCGTTAAATATTTTTAATGCGTTAAACGGAAAAAAATAATCGCCTGCGTTAATGCGTTAATTTGCCTAGCACTAGTTTTAAATCTTCTAAATCAAGTAAAATGACTCGAAATCAAGTAATTTAAGCATTCCAAAGTCAACTTTAATCATATAAAATTTAATTTCCAAACAGCAAAATTGTGGCCTGTGAAAATGCTGTAACTTTGGAAAACCACTAACCACAGTGGCTGGTGAGCAAAAAAGTTAATGTCAAGCCCTGTTTGTATGTATGTATGTATGTATTTATACATATATATATATATATATATATATATATATATATATATATATATATATATATATATATATATATATATATATATATATATATATATATATATATATATACAGGTGCTGGTCATATAATTAGAATATCATCAAAAAGTTGGTTTATTTCACTAATTCCATTCAAAAAGTAAAACTTTTATATTATATTCATTCATTACACACAGACTGATATATTTCAAACATTTATTTATTTTAATTAATCAGAAAATTAGAATATTGTGAAAAGGTTCAATATTGAAGACTCCTGGTGCCACACTCTAATCAGCTAATTAACTCAAAACACCTGCAAAGGCCTTTAAATGGTCTCTCAATCTAGTTCTGTAGGCTACACAATCATGGGGAAGACTGCTGACTTGACAGTTGTCCAAAAGACGACAATTGACACCTTGCACGATGAGGGCAAGACACAAAAGTTCATTGCAAAAGAGGCTGGCTGTTCACAGAGCTCTGTGTCCAAGCACATTAATAGAGAGGCGAAGGGAAGGAAAAGATGTGGTAGAAAAAAGTGTACAAGCAATAGGGATAACCGCACCCTGGAGAGGATTGTGAAACAAAACTAATTCAAAAATGTGGGGGAGACAAAAGAGTGGACTGGAGCTGGAGTCAATGCTTCAAGAACCACTACACACAGACGTATGCAAGACATGGGTTTCAGCTGTCGCATTCCTTGTGTCAAGCCACTCTTGAACAACAGACAGCGTCAGAAGCGTCTCGCCTGTGCTAAAGACAAAAAGGAAAAAAAGTGGTCCAAAATTGTTCTCTGATGAAAGTAAATTTAGCATTTCCTTTGGAAATCAGGGTCCCAAAGTCTGGAGGAAGAGAGGAGAGGCACACAATCCACATTGCTTGAGGTTCAGTGTAAAGTTTCCACAGTCAGTGATGGTTTGGGGTGCCATGTCATCTGCTGGTGTTGGTCCACTGTGTTTTCTGAGGTCCAAGGTCAACGCAGCCGTATACCAGGAAGTTTTAGAGCACTTCATGCTTCTTTTTGCTGACCAACTTTATGGAGATGCAGATTTCATTTTCCAACACGACTTGGCACCTGCACACAGTGCCAAAGCAACCAGTACCAGGTTTAAGGACCAAGGTATCCCTGTTCTTAATTGGCCAGCAAACTCGCCTGACCTTAACCCCATAGAAAATCTATATGGTATTGTGAAGAGGAAGATGCGATATGCCAGACCCAACAATGTAGAAGAGCTGAAGGCCACTATCAGAGCACTCTGGGCTCTCATAACACCTGAGCAGTGCCACAGACTGATCGACTCCATGCCACGCCACATTGCTGCAGTAATTCAGGCAAAAGGAGCCCCAACTAAGTATTGAGTGCTGTACATGCTCATACTTTTCATGGTCATACTTTTCAGTTGGCCAGGATTTCTAAAAATCCTTTCTTTATATTGGTCTCAAGTAATATTCAAATGTTCTGAGATACTGAATTTAGGATTTTCAATTAGTTGTCTGTTATAATCATCAAAATTAAATGAAATACACCTTTAAAAATATCAGTCTGTGAGCAATTAATGAATATAATATACAAGTGTGTTATATATTAATTTTGGCTTGACAGTCACTGTATAGTTTTCATGGAAAAGAGCAATATGCACATTCTATATTTAGTTTGTTCCACAAAGTTTGAAACAATATAAGGTGAGTGAGTGATGACAGAATTCTCAAGTTCACTATTCCTTCTATCATTTCACACTATACATTGTTCAGATTAGAACGTCAATTATTGTTATAGGACACTTGTTATATAACGCTCGTGGGTTTTTTTTAGCATCTTGAATTTGCCTACAGCTGCTGTTCTGTTCATACTAATTACTTTGACACGTTCAGTGTGCTGCTGTCCAGATCTAATAACTGTAAATGGGTCTCTTGAATCCCGAAGTCCATCTCTGAGCTTATTATATGCATGCGAGAGTGCAGTTTGGCGTGATGTGAAACGTCTGCCTCTGTCTTTTTGACTTAGGATCCCATTGCAGACTCTTCTGCGGTGGGCCACTTGCCAGCTGGAGCCCACTCTCCACGCAATGCCACACGTGCGGAGGACTCGGTGTTGCCTGTAAGTTCGCACTCCTTTCTTGTGTTGTTCCCCATTTTCTCATTTGTACAGCAGTTCAGTAACCTCTCCCCTATTCAATGTTGAACAGAGATGCACTAATGGCTCTCTAATTTATGCTAAGGTTGCTCTGAATGCTGCTCCCCTTAGTGTGTTTGTTTATCTAAAGTGATTTTAGATGCGAGTCAATTCAAATTAGACGGAGCAAGCTTCATTCTCCATGCCCTGACACACACAACCACACGCAACATGTTTCACCAATAGGCATTAATGTTTCTCTTCCATTATCCCATGGTACATCACTGGGGTCGTCACATCTAACTGAACATTTATGAGCACACATAACCTTCTAATGTTCACACCCTTTCAGCTATTCATCTGTTTGGCCTTAAAGACAAAGACAAAAAACTTTATGGTTTACTAAATGCTACATAAGCACAGTTGCAAATTAGATAGAGGCCCTCAAAATGATAAATTGCTTTGTAAAGTATCCATTAGGAGCTGCTCTGCCTAGGGAGTTGACTGTGCTGGCAAAATTAGCATCAGTTTTTTGCTAGCGTAATAAAAGCCTTAGGTTTTCATGCAATATTGCAGAATGAACACATCTATTTTTACCTTCCTTCCTCCGTGTCAGTGTCTAGGGAAAATTGCTCCTTTCAGGAACATAAAGCATGTTTGAAAAATTAGCCTTTTGATTATGTGACGGCTGGAACAAAAAAGCAGAAATGCTCAGTGGAGGAAATGCTAATTAAACCTGTGAGGTACACACCACGATCACTATTTATAAACAGTTCTGGGCTGACAGTCCAAAGCTGTTGAGGATGCAACAATTATGTATACTTACTTCTCACCCCCTCGTTTTCACTCTGCCAGCTTATAAATGTGAATTCCATCAAGTGTCTGCAGAGAACGGGTTGTTCCATTTTGTCCTCCAGATAACCTCCCAGTTATCCTCTAGAAGACAATAAAATGTTCATACTTACCCCGTTTAGCAAGAGTGGTTAGTAAGAATTAGTCTTAATAATCCACAGTATTTTATGGTTATTTTTATTGACAATGTGTAGAAAACAACCTATAAAATAATTTAGTTTGGACTGTAGTGAGGTGAAACTAGAAACTAGTTGTTGTTAGCTAGCTGCTAATTTTATTCAATTGTTTATGGTAGAATTTTTTTTTTTTTAATGCTACTTTTTAATATTGATATGATTATATACCAAAATAATTATCAGTAAACAATGAGGAACAAAATAAACAAATATCAAGGTAAGCGATCTTACATAATATGAGATCACAAACTGTTTCTTTGCATTTATTTAAAATTTATTGTCAGTGTTGGGCTTGCAGATCACCAGGGTAGGGTACTTTTTTACTGTGTGCGTGTGGGGATGACCATGTCTCTCAGCCACCACGAAGACCATTTTGTCCCAGGAAAAACCCTGCTTTTCAGTTCCCCACTGGATTTCGCCCTCTGCATATAAGCTTAATAAAGCCTGAACCTTGTTGTCGGTCCATCTGACATATTTTTTAAAACTCCAATCAACTAAAATGTTGATTTAAATAGCAACCAACTCTTACCGCAACAGACTTTTAAAAATGGTGGTTTAAATGAAATGCTGCGTGGAGTCAACCAATCAAACTGCTCCGTGAACTCGACCAAACTTTCTTCTGTGGAAACGTGGCTTATGGTTGTCAAACGTACCGGTAGTACTGGTACTAGTCGGTACTTAAAAAAAGATTTGACACTACCAGCATTTCTGCTGTACCGCTGAGTGCAGGGCATATTCAGTACCCACTGATTTATGCTGCTTTCAAATGCTCTAGTTCATGTTTGAGCGCTCTCTGAGCGGCAAAGGTTTCTATTTACACCGTTTTTTCAAAAGTGTTGAGCATTGTCAATCACAATCATCTGTTGAGCGTTTGAACCAGAGTATATGAGCGGAGTGGAGCGGCAGCAATTTCCCCTCCATGCTCTAAGCATTCAATAATCACTCCACTCCAGCTCCGCTCCGGGTTCACCATTTCCCTCTCCCCGCTTCTCACTCACTGATATCAGAAACACTGCTTCGTCTTCGCTCCGAGGAAATTTGCGGCTAAAGTATTTAAGTAAGCTCTGAAATATCACAAAAGTTTGGATTATAACATACATTAAATAAAAAAACAAAAAAACAATAGGAGATAGATTCAACGTGGTTTATTGGAACACTAGTGTGCACATTTTTTTTCATACGACATGCTATGCTTTTTAGGCTTTATCTAGCCTGGCGTGGCCATACTCAATTCTAGTTAGAATTTGAGTCTGGTACCGCTCCATTGAGCTTTGATTATGGGGCGCGTTTCAACGAGCCAGGAAAGACCTCAATTGGATAGACCCACAACCAATCAGAGCAACGGAGCGACGCGTAACGTTAGTTGTCAAATGTCAACAGAACTCAACTGCACTGTGTTGCCAAGTCCGTGTTTTTCTCCATGTCCGCGGGTTGAAGCGACCCCAATTATGTGATTATATAAACCCAGGAATGCGAATTTTAGCAGGCAACCTTGCCAAAATAACATATTTTGCCAACCAAACGCCATTTTTTTCCGGAGAACACCCCGGAAAGTTATTGTTTTGGGCTATAGTTTTGAGTAGCAATTGTGCGCGACATTGCAAAAACACTTGGAAACCCTGTCTGCACGCACGCTGGATTAAGTAACGTTACAAGAAAAATATGAGTGTAAACGATCTTTGCCAGTAATAAAATAATTTAAGGATACACAGAGTACTTACCAACACGATCATCGTTTCTGAGAGAAATAGTGAAGGTGAATGCATATACGAACAAGTTTTCCGTTTAGGATAAGAGCAAATTCAACCCAAGAGCCTTCGATGACGTGGATGATTACGTTACTGTTTATCATCTGTCCATCATCGTCTAAAGCCCGCCCTGACAATTTCATTGGTCCGAACAGTTTCTGTTCGGGCATAATTACTCCTCTATGGAGCGAGTCCAGACCGAATTGCCCGAGCAAAAAAAATTGTGGGCGGGGCTAAATTCGGCTGGCATCCAGGCTAGGCTTTATCAGCATTAAAAGTTAAATATCATTGCTGCTTTTGCACTGCAAATTTTGTTTGGAAAGAAAAAAATTTAACAAAAAAGTTTTTATCAGTTATTTTATCTACGGGTCACTACATTACAGATTTCTGCTCATTCAAAATCAGATACAGATAACTGTAAGCAGCTTAGCACTGTAAGATTTGTTTGTATGCATTAGAGAGAGCGATTGCATGTGTGAATAAGTGCTACCTGTTTAAAATGTGCTTTCACCCAATCATATTCAGTATGTAGAAGGTACAAAAAATTATAACTATAACATCCCACTCATGTCCATCGCCGTCTTCATAACCTTTACATTATTTCTGATTTGAGTGATCATCTGTTAAATGTGTTAAACGTGCGAGTTCTGGTTAAAAATGCAGTTATATTATGGGCTCGTGATTGAGCGGTAGTGGAGCGCTCTCAGAGCGAGTGAAAACTTTTTTAAAAATCCGCTCCTCACTCCGTTTAAAATCACGCCGCTCCGCTCCCACTCCACTCCGCTCACATACTCTGGCGTGAACGCAATGACACAGAACACAATGGGACAAAAATGTTTAAAGTACTTAATTTGACAGTTTTTGCTGTGATACCATAATTGGTACAGAGAACTGCACATTTTTACTGGTATTGGTACTGATTACTGAAATTTTGGTACCGTGACAACCCTAGTAGCAAGTCCATACTTGCTTTGCAGCAGCAGAAACGTAGCAGATCTAGTCTGCCAAGGCCAAATACATCAACTTTTCCATTTTCATTAACATGCTAAAACTCTTTTAAGAGTTGCCATGATTGAAATGAATCTAATTATGGCTTAATTACATAATCTAAACAATTATCAAAACTATCGTATTGAATAGTCGGTTCAGCTACACTGGAACAGGTCTTTCATTTTCAATGGGAGTGACTGTGACCACTGGTGATGCTACGCAAATGAGCAAAAAGTGCTGCGGCTACAACCAGTGAGAGCGCAAGCGTGTCATGTGATCTGATTCCTGATTCACTTTGATATTGCATTTGTATAGAAACACCTACTAGTGAGCAAACTCCAGTGATTAAACCTCTGTCACTGTGAAGTGGCCCTTTATTATTGTAGCACTTTGAACCGTTTAACCCCATATTTAGTCTAGATCTTCCCACACCTTCCTTGCAGATAATTGCTCCACATTCCTTGTAGGCCTACCAATGAGTTAATGCTGTATTTGTGTTCATTTAAGAAAACTTTAACAAATATATGTTAATCAGAGTGGGCTTTTTCTTCTTTAGAGACCTATAATCTGCATTGGCCTGAAGTTGACAAGCAATGTTTAAGCTTTTGTTCAAAGGGATACAGTGCAAGTGTGGGCGTAGCTGAGTGAAAGCATCCTCTTTATTTTGCTTTCAGAGCCAAAAAGACTATATTTATTTCACCCTTTAATGACACAGACTAGACAACATACATCCAAACTATTAGCTGTTATCTTTCATAAGCTTAAAAGAATTTGCCTGATCAATAAAACAACCATGTTCACTCATGAGATCTAAGACTCTCTTTGGATGTGACGTGTGGAGTTGTAGGATCAGGCAAGGAACCCCAGCTATCCGTCCTCTCCTCCTCCTCTGACATGAAAGGTGTCAGATCAAAGTGGCTATAGGCTGAAAGAGCAGGTCTCTGGAGCTATATGACACCCATCAACCTGGAATTATTTATGTTCAAGTGAACATAGAAGATCTCACCTTGAAATCCACACCTGGCTTAAAGTCATGATCTGTATTAACTAAGTCTTTCCAAGTGTGCCTTATGAATGTAAGCCTATATTTATTTGTGCCTATTTATGTCTTTTATGTTTATGTTTGTTAGCTTTTTAACCCAGATTTTTTTTTCAGTCTGATTTGTTTATGTTGCACACAGAGAGGCATGTAATCTGCCAAACCTATGCAATAATGTGCATAGTAACAGTTTAGGACCCAGGACCAGTAGTGAAAAATGAAGACCAAGAGTCAGGAGTGCAATTAATTAAAGAGAAATTTACTGAAGAATAGTTTGCGGTTTCATCACCAGAAGTCAGCTTCAAGTCTCAAAAGGAGTTTGTAGGCCGTGCTCCCTCTACCAGCCTATCCTACATACAATTTCTCAACAGTTATACTGTTTTCAAGGTCTAGCCACGTCATTACTGCAAGGTGGATGATTCTGATTGGCTCAGAGAAAATTAACAATCATGGTAAATTTCCACACATTGTCAGTTAATCAGGTTCACATGTACATATATCACTTGTTGACGCTTTCACCCCGGAATTAGGCATGTAGTGACCTTCCAGATTCTGGAGCAGGTGCCAGCTTGCCCAGAACAACAAGTCCACCCATCTCTTAGGATGCCCGTAATCCACCTCCAGTACTGATCTGTAACACAGTATACTGTGCACACACACAGATACACTACACTGTCTCTTCAAGGTTGGAGTTGCTTGAGGGCTGGTCCTAACCAGAAAAAGTTTCCAAAACATACTGATAACATGTGCTTTCTCTCAGTGAGAGGTACAGGCAATATCCATCTTGATTCTTTAGGGTTTCAGTTAAAGGAAATAAAAAATAAAATAGAATAAAAGACAAATCCATATTTCATCTCTGGAAGCCGGGCTAAGTGAGCAAGCACTGTTACTGCACTCCCGTCAGGTTTGGGGTGTGTGATGCCTCCAAAATCCAAACACACGACAACATTCTGAAATCAAGTGTTTAGAGACACATCACTCATGCCTAGGACAGACCCTCGGTCACCACTCAGGCTACGTCTACATTAATCCGGATAGATTTGAAAACGGAGTTTTCGTTTTAAAATAGTTTTTTTTATAATCATCTTCGTCTTCATTGGATATAATATGACAATAATGCTCTATATTTGTCTGGATCTATTAATTTATTTAAATATACATAAATATATTTTGCCGCATACTATAACTTGAATACAACTCTTCTAAAAAGAACATAATTAATTTCTAAATTATTTTTATTTTTAATAATTTTTAGAGGCATTAAGTCAAAAATAAACCTGATATCCTGATCCTGATATCATGAAAAATATCCTATTAAAAGGATATATTTCTTGAAAATGGACTAGTTTGGGATAATCTTTTATTATTTCTTATAAAACATTAAAGTAGTTGTTAAAATATCATAATTATAATTTATTAAAATAATTAATTTATATTATTAAATATTATAAAATCTTTGTTTGCCAAAGTCATTTGATGCGTCCAATGTGTAGTAACGTGGGGAAAACATAAAACAGAAAAGTATAGAGAACCTGCAGACCCATGTATACCCACTAAAATACATCATATTTATGAATTAATAGTTAATATTTCTCCACCTTGGAATTATAATGTTCTATCTGCATTCTGACCAGTTTTGAGATTAGCTTTTGAAATGAGCTTTAAAGTTTTTGCATTCCATTTAACTTTGTTGATAGAACCTTTTTGTTTTCTAAATCACATAATGTAATAAGTTGTCACAGAATAAGAATATGCGAATAACTCAATTTCAACAAAAATGTCAGAACTTTATAATTCCAAGGTGACGATTTGTGAAAACATTTTTCACCTTTTGAAAATAATGATCAAGATGTGCACATTTGTATTTATTCATGGCAGATCTTCCTACTTAGGTGTTGTTATTTTTTTTCTTGTATCTGTAGGTCGGCTAGTTTTAACAGGCTCATCTCTCTTTTTCTTTGCCAGGGTCTCAGCAGCCTGTTCAGCTCATTGAAAGTGGTGCGTTTACTCCGCCTGGGTCGAGTGGCACGCAAACTGGACCACTATCTGGAATACGGTGCTGCTGTATTAGTTTTACTGGTGTGTGTCTTTGGCCTGGTGGCACATTGGCTGGCCTGCATCTGGTACAGCATTGGTGATTACGAGGTCATCGATGAGGCCACCAACAGCCTCAAGACGGACAGCTGGCTTTATCAGTTAGCTAACAGCATTGGCATGCCGTACCGCTACAATGCCAGCGGCTCTGGCCAGTGGGAGGGTGGTCCCAATAAGCACACGCTCTACATATCATCTCTCTATTTCACCATGACCAGTCTCACCACCATTGGCTTTGGGAACATCGCACCTACTACAGATGGGGAGAAGATCTTCTCTGTGGCCATGATGATGGTGGGCTGTAAGTATCACTAAATGTTTTCCTTGCTTCATGGATGCTTTACTAGACAGCTTAAGCTTCAGATGATTGGTTAATCCACGGACATTAGGAATGCGCGATATATCGATGCCGTACCAGTCATTGCCCGATATTGGAGATGTTTTGGGTGATGCTCAATATTGTATATTATATTTAATTGTGCATGGCAGTTTTTGATTGCCTTTGCCATCTTCCAACACTCACTTAAATTTAATCTTTAAAAACTGTTAAATGTAATCTTTTATATACTGTACATTATGATCAAATAAACTTAAGCTGAGCTTCTCAGTTGGGAATACACTTAAATTAGCATCAGCGCAGGGCTTGACGTTTACTTTTTTCCCAAGGAGCACCTGTGCTCCTAGTTGAAAAATTTAGGAGCGCATTTAGAAACTTTAGGGGCGCAACTAACTATTTCTGTATATATATATATATATATATATATATATATATATATATATATATATATATATATATATATATATATATATATATATATATATATATATATATATATATATATATATATATATATATTAGTGCTGTCAGTTAAACGCGTTATTAACGCCGTTAACGCAAACCTATTTTAACGGCGTTAATTTTTTTATCGCGAGATTAACGTTCTTTTTGGTCTAACAAACTTTGTAGTTTTTTCACATGCTGTTGCAACAACTAGTAACGTTAGAAAAACTACAACACCACTCCGGGTGTAGCTAGACCGGAAACAAAACATCAGGCACGCTGCGGCTGCCCACACTTGTTTCGGCCATTAAAACAGTAGACGTGGATGGCAAGCGTGAGATGCCGAAATGAGAAACGTATTAAGCCATGGTTTAACTCAGGGGTCTTCAACTAAAAGTGCTTGTCTTGAGCGCTGCTTTCTGCTCTGATGGTGCGTAGTCTACACACCGGACGCGAATGAAGCGTTTTGCGCGAGTGATTTAAGTCAATGCAAAGACGCAAATAGACATTCTGCGGCGCGAATTAAGCGGCGTGCATGTCGCGTCATTCGCGTCCGGTGTGAGCGCACCATCAGTCTCTTCTTCACTGCATGCTTGACCGCGCGTCTGGGTCTGAAGTGAACGTAGTAACAGTGAGCATTGCAACGTTAACTGTTTCATTACGTCAAAAGGCTTTGCGGTCCGGATGGACGCATCTCGCGGTCCGGAGTTCACTAGTTGGCGACCCCTGGTTTAACTGCACTATAGGCGGAGTCCTAGTTTACCTTGCATGTGCACTTTGTAATTTTATTTTGTATCACCCTGTTTTGATCCCTTAGAAAGGGCTGTTGAAGGGGCTGTTTGTGCAACAAAGTATTTTTTTCACCCTTTTATTGATGGACAGTGCTACATTGTGTGAGCGATTATTTGCTCCAAGTGTGAATGACTGCTTCAAGTGAGAATGTTGGTGTGAAATCGAACACTAAAGTATGCCAATGTTGTTTTCAATAAAACAAACATTTGAACAAAGCAAGCCGATCCACTTTTCTATGTTGATAAGAGCATTAAAATAAGAAAAAATAATGGGACAAAAAGAAATGGGGCATTTAGAATAAATAAAAATGTGCGATTAATTGTGAGTTAACTATGGCATTAATGCGATTAATCGCGATTAAATATTTTAATCGTTTGACAGCACTAATATATATATATATATATATATATATATATATATATATATATATATATATATATATATATATATATATATATATATATATATATATACATATATACAACACACTGTAACAGATTTTGCCATACTAATGTTATTTTAGTATCACTGACATACTATATAGTTTTTGTTAATATTTTGAATTCAATTGAATTCTGCTTTCATTTTAATCTTAGTTAAAAGTTTTAGTAATTCTGTTGTTTTGTTATTGTTTTTGTAATTTTTTTTAAATGTCTGTTTTTTCATTTTTTTTAATTTCAGTTAACATTTATTTTTTTATGGTTTTAGTGTTTGTTAACTAAAATAATACAGATACTAGTAAAATCTATCAATTTAATAATATGTGTCAAATAATCATAAATAGTCTTTCCTTCCTGTGACTAAGCTAAAATAAAAATCATATTTAATTGAAATAAAATGGAAATGAAATGAAATTACATACAGTTTGTGTAACCAAATAATATCCGGGGTGGAAATTGGACACACTGCGGTACTTTTATTTAATAAACAAGCCTGAAATACACGGGACTCTTATTTTGAAATGTATGTGCTTTATTATTGCAGGATGCTCATTCAAAATCTGATGAGGGAGATAAAATATGCATTCTTAGAACTGTATACAACATATTTCAATATAAACACAGTAAAGTAAACATTGTCATAATTGATCTGCATTAGTTCATAAGCAATCGCTTGGCATAAATGTGCACTATTGATTGTGCTCGCGCAACAGTGCCACATTCAGGATTTGAAACGTAAAGCGCTCATATTTATTTAAGGCAGCTGCTATTTGCACTAAAGTGGAGATTCTAGATTCTGTAGATGCTATTTACTAAGTGAAATAGCATACTAAGTGAAAATAGTGATATATTCTATTTACACCATGTAAAAGTTACAGTTCTTTGCAATATGTGTAAATAGTAATTACATGCAATTTATACTTTATTTTGACAGATACATACTATTTGCACCTCAGTATTGTTGTGTGTTAACAAGATGCAATAATAACATTATTAAATGGATGCCGCCTTAATGGGACAATAAAAGCCCTTCCTACACCTTCCCCTAACCCTACACAATAAATGCTTTTATTATTATTAAACATTTCGTTAGGCACTTTATTTCCACATTTAGAACCTTTTCTTAATTTTTATTGCAAGTAAATGCCTTTACGATGTATTTTGTGATGAGAAAAGGGATAAGAGCGAGCTCTGCAAAAGGCGGATTTGAACCCGAGTCGATCGCGTCAAAACCAGAATCCTTAAGCCTTACGCTTTACTAATTGCGCCCCTGAGGACGTTGAAATATGACCTTTTTGTAAAATCTTGTTTGGCCCAACCAGGCATTGTTAGGCGGAGCTAGTGCGAATAGCACTTGCCAACAAGACACTCCGTTTATTTAATAAAATCATAGCCTTTTGAAGTTTAATAATCAAACTAGGCAGTATCGCAATTTGTTTTTCCATCCCCAAAATGTAAGATGCTTTAAAATGATCATTAAGGCGCTTGTTATACCATTTAAAGTATTTTAATGATCTTACGTTTAAGAGAACTTATCCGCAGGGATTTTTTTTATTCGCACACATGCTCCAAAATACATTGTACAATTCGCACACATCTATTTTTAGTCGCAAATGCGAGTGAAATGGTGACACTGTCGAGTCCTGCAGCGGAGTGCTTATTATATTCTCACCAATCAGGGCATGTCAGCAAATTTTAAGTGCTATTTAAAAGCATCGATACATTGATATGTATCATATAACATCACATAATTTGATATAAAACAATTTTCTGCCCTTGCAGGATTTCTGTTTAGAAAAACATTTGCATCATGTCCTAATAAGACCTGTGATGCATTTCCTGAAACATCTCTCTCTAAGCTCCTACATTTGATCAAAAATGAATAAGCTTGTGCAGGCTTTAAACCTCCCCGGACTGTAACGCTGCACTTTGCGCTTCGTCGCCTAATCACTTGCTGTTATCTTCAGAGTTCTCCAAGGAAGCACTGTAGCAGTGCAGGTCAGCTTTTGAGTTACTGAGCAGTTCCATCAGCAATCCTTCAGAGATCCACAGGTCTAGCAGATAGCATGAGCTACAGTAAACTAAGCTGTGACTAGTAGCTTTTGGCTGAAATGGCGTGTGGTTTGCAGCCAGGAGTGAGTCAGCGGGGAACGCTGCTAAATACGTAGTTTAGGAAGAGACATATTGTGCAATATATCTGACAAATTAAATGGCTGTTGGATTACAATTCAAGACGAAGCGTGTAATTTTTTTGATGCTAAAATTGTACCTTATATCCTTGTTTAATATGCAGAGACAACTATGAGTCAGCCTTTTTCAAAACATCACTGCAAAAATTTTTTTCTTAATGAGTGTTTTTGTCTTGTTTTTTTAAAAATATTTAAACATCCTCACAAGATTACAACTTAATTCAACAAAATAAATTGACATTAAAAAATAAACATCCATCCATTTATCCAAACCGCTTGACCTATTGACAGTGTTGGATAAGTTACTCTAAAAAAGTAATTAATTACTAGTTACTAATTACATCTTCAATAGTGTAATTAGATTACTGTACAAATTACTCTCTCCAAAAAGTATTTCATTACTTATAATTACTTTCTAAGTCCTGTATCAACCTCGATAGGGGTGTCGAAATTAATAGTTTCTTCTATGCATCGTGATGCATAGACGAGGACGATTCAGTATCGGTTCATTAACCGATTATAATGAACTGATTATTTTCCTGACGTAATTTGTCGCGTACGTGCTGTGTCGCGGTAGCATACAATGGCAGAGGGAGGCGAGACACGAGTTCGAGTAATTAAAATTCTCCAACTACTTTAAAATCCGACATCTGGGCACATTTTGGCTTTTATGAACAACCTGGTAAGGACGACCTGGAGAACACACGAATCAAAATCTATCTAATCAAAGCTATCTGATTTATCAAAACGATTTCATTTACACTTGGGCACATAAATAAAATACAACTAAATGCAATGCAAAACGGATATAAATCCGATCTTCAATTCCCGCACTATATGCAGATTTAATGGAGTTCACGTCACTGAAAACAACAGATATGAGCTGCATTTTATTGATCATCAGCTAATTTCAAAATCAAAGACCGCAATAGGAGAGAGTGAGGCAACAGCACTGGTAAGATCATTGGGTTTCTTTACTTTTAATGAATATGATTGTGTGTTGAGCACCTACGACTTTATTTGTGGTAGTTTGTGCGCTGGCTTAATGAAGAGATACGTGCTTTAGTAGCGCTGTCATATCTGGCTTTAAAATATCATATAGCCCATAACACGCTCTCACACGTAAAAAATTTTTTAGCATTGTTGCAAGTAGAATTTACATATGTGGTTTCAACAACCAGATGCATTCAGACTTTAGTTTTGACTGTAATGAGGCCCAGACCACCTCCTGAAGTGGCTTTTAGTATTTTGTGTATTTGTTCTAAATGCTCCTGTTGTCTTCTCTGCCCAGACTTGAGTTTTTTTTTATACATTCAAGAAGCGTGTTTTCTTTGAGCAGGTAAAATTAACTGGCTGACAAAATTGTATACACGAGGATGCAGTGCATCGTCAATGCATTGTGATGCATCGTGATATCGAATTGAACCGAATCGATGGCATGATAATCGTAAGCGAACCAAACCGTGAGACCAGTGTAGGTTCACACCCTTAGACCTCGACTAGTTAAGTGATTCAAGGATAAACATGAAACGGCTCTTTTCACTTGAAAAGTCTTGTTAAATTATTCTTGTTAACTTGAGAAGAATACATAAAAACATGCATTTTAAAGTTAGACTTTAAATTTTGATTTTCCACTATTGTATTATACATAGATACAAACTCTTTTGAGATCAAAATAGGTCACCTACGAGATTTGCGTAGATCCGTTCTTTTTTTTTTTCTTCTCGTTTTGTGAAGTGACATTACAAGGTAATAAAAATAAATTAAAATTTAAATAAATGTGTCAAAGAAAAACGGGCAAGGCGGAGACATTTGCTGCATGTCAACAAAGGAAGCGGGCCCTTGAAATTCTGGTGGCTAAACGTCAGAAGAAATGGGGTTTAACTTACGAGTTGGTGTACAAAGTATCTCATATTGATGCATTTGTAGCCAGTGGGATCTTCAGTTTTCAGGTTTGAGTGTTATTTGAGTGTTACATTTTATCTGGTTGTTGTCTTCTTTTTTTTGTTTTCTTTATGTATTCAGCTCCCACATCTATTGAATCCTTTTTTTGTGTTTTATAAAGGGTTGTTTTGCCCTACATAAAACACAAACCTCTTACCTGTTAGAATTAGTTTTCAGGCAGATGCAAAGATACTTAATAGTCTCTATAAATGAGCATGAAAAGTAAATATATATATATAAAAAAAAAACAGAAAAAGAAAACAAAAGTGTCCTCCACGAAATGTTTTCACCTTTTTTACCCCTCACCCATTTGCATCCCTGATTATATATAATTGTTCTACAGTATATACACAGTATTTTGTTAAATTTTGTTCAATTTCATTAACAGAAACTAATTACAGTAACTAATTACTTAGTATCTAGTTACACCCAACAAGGCCTATGGATCACTGGGATGCTATAGTCATGGTATGCCGGGAAGAGGAGAAGTGAGGATCTTTTTTACCATGAACACACAAACACAAATATAGTCCAAACAAGAAGCCAATGGCAATAATCCAAACATGAGGAGAGGACATAGACAATAATCCAACCGGGACACATAATTAATTTACGTAATTTAAACGTAAAGCGTAAAGACAACGACCAACAACTACAGACTGAAACACAAGAGTATAAATACCCGTCTGAAATCGAATACTTCCCTAATATACTGTTTAGTGAAAAACAGTATGCCAACAGAGTAGTACCATATTGTTTCGAATATAAGACGACCCTAATTATAAGACGACCCCCCCTCCCCTGTTTTTCAAGATGTACCTTTTTGATAAAGAAAATAATTTTCATACTGCATATTTTTTATATTGTAATTTTTGTATTTAAAATATGGTAAATACTTATAAAATGTACCAACGAGTACATTTTAAAAAGAAACACTTTTTGGCATACCATAAAAATAATCTGTAGCCCATCTGAATTATATAATTATTAGGGCTGTCGATTTAACGCGTTAATTAGCTTAATTAGTTACGATAAAAAATAACGCGTTAAAATTATTAACGCATTTAACGCACATGCCCCGCCCCAGACCTGCTTAGGTCACACATTTCATACAGTTGATTGATGAAGAATATGAAGCAGGGCAACGACTCACTATGTGATGAAGCCTATAGAATTCAGTTAGAATGTCAAAATCAACATTTATCGATTACATCCATAAAATTCAAGATATGAGGGGCGTTTTACACTGGGCACGTTTGTTGTGGTCCGCGTCAGAGCGCGATTGTTCCCGCCAGTGCAGAACCATTTATTGATTAATGGATGAATGACTCAATTATACATTTACCGCCACCTACTGGCAGTTACTTACTTAGAGTAAAATTTCATATTTCCATATTAATAATAAAAGGTATAGTTTACCCAAAAATATTTCTTTCTGAAGCTTTTTGTAATGTCTATTTGATTTTTTTACACAATAATGACTTTAAATGATCTTTTGGTAATAATTTCTCAGCCAAATTTGATGGGCGATTAATTTGCGATTAATTAGAATAATTAATTGCCACATTGTGTAATTAATTAGATTAAAAATTTGAATCGCTTGATTAAAATTATATAACAATTGGCTTTCCATTTCGTAGTGAAAACCATGTAGCCTACCAAATTTCATTAACAGTGGAAGTGAAATCTGGGTACTGTCTTATGTTTTAAAATAGACTATGGGAGACGTTTGGTCCCGTCAGCGAGGCGGTAGTGGGGCGCAGTGCGAATCATTTCCTGATGTGTAGTAGCGCAGTGCTTGCTGTTGGATTATTGCTTGGTTGTTCTGCACCGTCTGAGTTTCTGTCATACTTCTCTCTGCGAACACAAATGACAGCAGATGGGGAGAAAGTCTTGTGTTGTTTGTGGATTTATCTCACAGCACTACAATATGGTGCATTGCGTGGTATTCTGTTGTACTACATTAGCCAAATCCAGCTTATACTAAATTATGATGAAGCAGACATTTTGCATTAATGAACCATATGAATTCGTAAAGACCGGCGGATTTACACAAACTGAGTTTAATTGCCTGTTCGCCGAGTCATAATTGTGCTAATCACGGATCTGTGGATGTACTTTTTGTGTGGTCGTGGAGAATAAATGTTTAATGCATGGTATGAATGGGACTGGATTTATATTAGATCCGTGGAATTACCATTAGACTAATCACCATGTTAAAGCCAGCTGTGCTGATCAGGGCCTTTTTGTTTAAGTGAATTAGAGCTACAGTTTAGGCTCTTGTTCTTCTCCCTTGTTGTATAAATTTGCTTTGTTCTTCTTTTTTTCAATGTAAATCCTGTGCTTCTTGGCTTGATAAGGTTGTATGTATCTTTGTAGGACTGAGAGAGGGCAAGTAGTATTGCTACTGGGGCCCTTAAAGGGACAGTTCTGTCATCATTACTCATGTGCTTCCAAACCCATATAACATTTATTCTGTAGAACACAACATTTAAAGGCCCCCTGAAAGTTTTTTAGCTTTTAGTATGACTATGTTAGCCTTAAGGTTAGGAATAAGATGGTGTGTTCTGAAACAAGGACAAAATTAGCATTTAGGAGATATAAGCATTCAAAACGTACAGTCTCTCACTTGGATCACAGATTTTGATGACGCTGAAGCTGCGGCTGAAATCGGTCACTGGTGCACAAATTTACTATTTTCTACATGATGAATGGCACATAGCGCACTATATTTGCGATAGGAAACGATTCAGACAGTGTAAATATGCTTTCAGTTGAGGCAAATTAAGTCAGGTTTTTACGTTAGTTTCATTTGCACCGCTACAGCACACACACACACACACACACCAACGGATCTGGTCTAGACTAGAGACACAAGAATGCAGCGCGGATCATATGCGCAAGTCAGCGTAGACAACAAAACATATCGGACCCATTTAAATTCTGCACAGAACGCTGTATTTCAAAGTGATATGGAGGAGATTATGATGATAAACGGTTAGAGATTAGTAGGAAACTGTGTATCTCTGTGTCTGTGTCTGATTCAAAGAAGGCAGAATGCTAGATCTAACGAGCCGTAACTGATGAAAATAACTGTCAATGTTACCCTTCCAGTCAAATATTGCGCTGCAAACATCAATAGCAGCTTTAAGTTGTCAATGTTTAGTCAGTTGTCAAGAGGGCTGACCTCTTAGTACCTAAAAAGCGAGCTACTTGGTTACAAGTCGTTATCGGAGGCTGACATGCTGCTCTTCGTGTATACTCTGACAGGTGTTGTTGTTGTTTGCGCTAGGGAACGTAAATGCGCCATACGTCATCGCATCGCTATATCATTGATATCGTGATATGACACTTTTTATCATGTAAAAATGTATACCTGTATTTAGGGCTGAACGAAATGGACAAAATTTCATATCTCGATTTTCATGCCACATATCTCGATATCGATACAATACGATATGACTACGTGTTCGGTGAAAACCAAAATCTGAATTAAAATGTGTTTGATTTAAGCCTACATTTCAAAAATTTGTGTCAGAAAATGTATTGTTTTTAAGCCTTTCGCGCGTACGATCACACAGGTGTAATCAGTCTAGGCTGGTCCCTGGAGCGTATGATCAAGTGCATCACATGATCAACTGCTAAATTCAAATGTTGAATTTAGCCAGAGACAGGCGCGCTCAGAGCTGTCATATATCACAACTTTTCAGTGTTTTCAACCACATACTGTTTATTTTAGGTTTCAAACATATAAATTCACATAAGTACTAAAAAAACAATACATTTAGAGTTTGTAAAATACACACTGATGTCTATGGAAGAGGTAATAATAATCCTTTCCATTATAATTCGACATGTTTTATTCATATCAGATACACATTGTGTAAGTAACTTCAATGTTTACTCTATTCTATTCCCAGTTCACCAGCCACTTACTTTTAAGTATTTCAGGAGAAGTGGATGAATTCACGTGTTGTAAACATAGAGGTTGTAAATCCAACAGATCCGATTCTCTGAACTGCGTCTGCGGCACAAACTAACACGACGGCGCCCATTGCGCATACAGCTCAACTAACGCGATCGTTATAAAGGTGTTTAAACAACAATATACTTCCACTTGCATGTATTTGACAATCGAAATATCAGATATTTCATGCCATAGCTAACACATTTGTGAATATTCTGAATAAAAAAAGAAAAAATGACATAAAAGCAGATCATCATTCATTCAGCGCTGCGGTGTGTCACATGACAAGCAATGACGCGTCACCATGGAAATGCCACCCCCCCCCCCCACCCCCCCCACCCCCCCCCCCCTCACAATATAGTTTCCACGTCCCTGGTAGTGTGCGCGCGCTGGCTTTAGCGGTGCATTCAAGGGCACTCGTAAAACTGATGTTTGTTGTGACTGCCAGAGTTGTATGCAGGGCAAACGCGGAGAGGGGAAATCTATATCGTCTATATTGTTGCTTTTTTCGATAGTAATATCTTGAAAGTTCATATCTAGATATAGATACGATAACGATATATCGTTCAGCCCTACCTGTATTATCGTGGACGGTATGATATGGCACACCCTGACCCTAGTCAGGACCTCGATTTAACGTCTCATCCGAAGGATGGATGTTGTTGTTTGTTAAAGTGCTTTTTTTTTCAATCATTATCCTTTTGTGTTCTACAGAAAAAAAGTAACATCAAATGGGTTTGGAATCACATGAGGGGATTTTCATTTTTGCGTGAACTATTCCTTTAAGACCTGTCTGAACTGATTAATAAAACATACAGACATTACATAAATTGTCTGGTCCACATCTACCTCTCTTTACCTCATGTACTCACTCTCTTGAGAATGGTGTAAGACACATACCTGACTGAAGTTCAGAAGAATCCGAGCAATTTTAATACTGTCGGTATAAGAGTAATGGTGTGTGCTGAGTAAGGAAACTGATGCTCTTGTGTATCAGGACTCCTTGGGGCCACAGTGTCATGTGACCACTGGCTCATGGGTCCTGAATCTACAGATAAACCTTGTCCATTCTTTGGCAGTGACCAGAGCTCTAATGCAGTACAGTTCAGTCAGCAGTAATGGTCACACACAGGGGCTTTCTAAAGGTTTATGTGTTCCTAGTACACTGATATGATAGTTTCTTCATCTCATAGAAGTCTGCAGTACCCGTAATAACCCTCTGTGGCTCATTTTGAGCTATCCTTGAGCATCTACTGTTGTAGGGGACTGCTACTGTCAGCACAGGGGAGACATTTGCCTTCAGTGAAGCAGACAATACCAGAGGAAACAGATCTATGTCTAATGGAATCACATCTCGTAAAGTGGCATTAAAGTCAGCAAGTGTCTGTGCATTCTCAGCATATCAACAAACAACAGGAGCATCTGTTAACGACCCCACAGCAAATATGAGCATCATATGAGAAGATCGTTAATGTTACTTTGCATGTTGCCTTGTTCAGTTCATGTAAAATCTCATGCGTAATATAAAATCTTGAGATGCTTGAGTATCTGCGAAGTATATCGCAATCTTATAATGTAATGATTTTTCATAAAGGGATGTAGAGAATCCTTGTGAAAAACTTAATTGTATTGGCCATATTTCAAAGACAATTGAAGAAATTATGAAATTGCTTGATAGATAGATGTACTTCAGTATACGGAAGTGTGACAGGAAACACTCTAAAGTTCAGATAGTTGCATTTAATTAGGGATGCACTGGAATGAAAATTCTTGGCCGAAGCCGAATAATAATAAAACACTTGGCCGATTACCAAACACGTTTTTTCGAAATTTTCAATTTATTTAGCAAATTTTTTCACCATTGTATAAATTACATTGTAAAAAATAGCTTTTTACTATTTTGTCTTGCTTTTAAAAGATAAATTAATTACAAAACTACAATTTAAAAATATTTATTTAACACTGAAAATTTTTTAGCATTCCAGCAGACATTATACAAACAAAGCACCATATAACTTAAAATAAATGTATATATATATATATATAAAACTAAACAAAAAAACAAATATACATGCATATATATATATATATATATATATATATATATATATATATATATATATATATATATATGGCCATCTTATACCATCTTATCTTATCTTTGGCCTATTATGTCTACAGGTATCATGATCAAATCACTGAGGGTGCGTCTGAAATCACAGAGGGTGCGTCTGAAATCACTGAGGGTGCTCTATTAAAGTGCAGATGTAGGCTAAGCAACGGCTCCACCACAGCAATGATTGTACAAGGAGACATTTAAGATTATTTAGAATTTCAAAAATATTTTGCAACAAATATTTTTCTATTAATCTATTAGTCTGCCTTTACATTGCTTTTAAAGGTCCCATGGCATGACATTTTCATTTTATGAGGTTTTTTAACATTATTAGGAGTTCCCCTAGCCAGTATATGGTCCCCAAGTGGCTAGAAATTTTGATAGGTGTAAACCGAGTTCTGGGTGTCCTGCTCTGCCTTTGAGAAAATGAGAGCTCAGACGAGCCGATCTGGAATCTTCCCTATATGCCATCATACAGGGAACGGTTACCCCCCCTTCCTCTGCTTTGCCCGCCCAGAGAATTTGGAGAAAATGGATTCCGTTTATCAGTCGCGACGTCAGCACAGGCTTTACAAACAGACTTTTACCATATGGATTCGACAGCACTGCCACAAATAGTGAGTAACATTATTCATTAATGCCTGATCTGTGATCAGTGATATCTGATGTGTAGCTAATCATTCAAGTTCATACAGACTTTCTTTCTGTCAGTCCCGCCGCTGGCCGTCTTGATGCCCTAAGCGTAATGCATCAGTGAATCAAGCCAGTGACTAAAACTATCAAATTCACATCGTTTCTGTTAGTAGCATGAAACAAATCTGTTATTTAAATTTTGATTAGATGCTAGATTAGCGATCAAAGAACATTTTCTTTATAATGTTCGGATCTGTCTATCACACATAGCGAGTGTATCTGCACACTTGTCCAAACTGCCGTTATAATGAATGACGCTGCTATGCTGCACAAAGCTCTTACTGTATTCCAGTCAATGTCGTGTTTGCTGTTAGTTGTGGTGAAAGCATTTTGTGAGAGAAAACACGCTGCAATGACGAGATCACTGCATTCACGCGATAAACAGACTGTCTGTGTACTCAATGCTCATCACTGCAGCCTTTCATGTGATGGGAAAATATCTAAAAATAATGCTATAATCAACACTTTGACGATTCGTTCATCTCAACGGGTGTGATGGTAAAAAAAACGTAGTAAAAGTATTCGAGAGGGGTTCCACATGTTACAAAGTTCGTAGAATAAGGAGGAAGAAGACGGTGTCGCGTGATTGGGACTCGTGTTTATTCAGAACTCTCAGATACAAACAAAATAAACTTGCGCTCTCAACAACTAAAGTACTAAGTACAATAAAACTTTCTCAGCAATCTTTTTCCAGCTCTAAGGTCTCTCTGGTCCACATGCAGTCCGTCTCTCTCTGTGGCAGCGCTTGCAGACCTCGCTAAACCACGCCCCCTCCGCCACATAATCTAATACTCATTTCAAATGCAAAGATGTCAGCCAATCACAACAGTGGGCGTTTTCACTAAAGTCTCACATCAGACACGCCCCTTGAAACAGAGCATTCAAGCCAGAGGGCTAATATCAGTATAGAAAAAATGCTTTTTATTTCTAAATTATGAAATTTTTTGATGGAAAAACCATACTAACAATATAAGTATACCTCAGGAAACATTATTAAAAAAATTAAAACAATCCATGCCATGGGACCTTTAATGTGTTACTATGTCACTTCCAAAACTTTGCAGCGTGTAATTGGCCATTAATCCTATTTGCAACATGAAAAACAATAGTTTTATTCAATTGATGATATAGACTGTAGACTCGAAAGCGAGCCGTTCCATTTACGATCACTAAACGCTGTCGCTATGTCAGCTCATCAAGTTCAATGAAGCTGCTAACAATGCACAAATAATATCTTACTTCGATTCGTGTCTACACTTTATTTGTTCATGAGAGGTTTTGCGAGCCTGAGGTATAGCTCAGCACTGAATAAAAACTCTGGCGGTTTGAGCAGAGAGTGGAATCTGACTAACTTTAAACACATTGGCCATTGCGTACAAGAGATCAACAACTATGTCACCGCTGCAGAAACATGTTGTAAATGGATACATTTGACGTTCTACAGACACTGGAGCGTTTGCCAATATATTGCCTCTCTCTCACATGCGCTGGTTTCTATATTTGATCGCGTCATCAAAAACGTCATTGTTCTGTAAATTTATTCGGTCTTTTCACCGAGAAGTGCAATTTTTGCTATTTTCAGCCGAATCATTTTGGTTGCCGAACATTCGGTGCATCCCTACATTTAATACGAATTTAAACTATAATACATTTTCATTTAATTGCAATTAACATGCAATTAAGTGTCTGAAAACATTACATTCAGTTCTCTCTTTAGTATATTCTTTTAAAATGTTATTTTTGTTATTAAGTGTACTTCTGTTTTACAAGGGCAATGATAAATAATGAAGGGAATAAGAACAGTTAGATTGGTCAGCATCATTTAACAGCTATAATGTCAAGGAGACATAAAAATGTGGGGCATGTTAGACAGTTTGAATGTGTGTTACTTATGACAAGACGTCTGAAACACCCCACTGGGAAAGTCATTTCCACTCCCCAGTTGCACAGTATTGTGTTGGATGTCTTTTGCTTCATGCTTCATATGTCAATAAGCAGCAGTATTCGCAAATAGAGGTGATTTGTTAGCTTGTTCATTCGGTGCAATACAGTGATCCATTCCTGCGTTTGTGAAGTTATTGATCTACCGTCTCTCACTAATTACTGACTGTGTCTGAGCGCCGACTGACCAGATGCTGTTTTTCCCATCTCTCCCTTTGCATTTCCTGTAAAACCATGTTCTTCTGGTAGTAGCTGCTCTGTCAAGCGATTAAACATTTTAGAGGGAAATGACGTGGATTTTTTTATTTTTAAATGTTACTCGAAGTTCATTTATAATGTTAAAGTTTTTTGCTCAAAAAAACAAATATATATGAAAAGAAAAACTCATTTTAACCCATAGATCCTTAAGGCTTGTCAGTAAATGGCAACTGTTATAATTGGCTAACGTCATTGCATAGGAAACAGTATCTGTGCCCCCGCGATATTGCACGCAAGTTAGTGTTTTGAAACATTATCCTTATGGAACCGTCATTTACAGACAGAGCATTATGAAATTGTTTACCTTAGGGATGCATGATATTGGATTTTTTCCGCTATCCGATATGCCGATTTTTTTTCAACTCATTTTGGCCAATAGCCGATACTGATATACATGTATTTTTTCCCCTTTGTTTGGAAACAAGACCAGTTCTCTCCCATGCTTTAGAAGAATTATACATTCATTATTTTTCATTTCAGTAATTTTTTTTCCCCTTTAATTCTGGTTTCAAAGTTCTGAGGTCCTCTTACCAAAAGGTAACTTGTTAAAGATTAATACATCTTAATATCTTTCTTTTTATATTAAGAGTACATTAAAAGCTCTGAAAATAACATAACACAGTTCATATCAACATGGTATCATATCGGCATAAGTTTTAAAATGTCAAAAAATATCCACCAAACATAAAGACAATATGAAAAATATCTCAATGGAATGCAAAAACCTGTATATAACTACTACTGTATGTTTGATATTTCATGTTTGCATGATGGTGACAGGCTGAAAGCAGCTGTTTTCTGTTTTAACAAAGCATTTGCTGTTAATAATAGCTTATTACTGGTGTTATTCATTGCTATTACTTTTTGGCTAAGAAATATTTAGCATTTTTCTTATTTTATATTATTTCTGAGTATATAGGATGTTAAAGATTAAATAAATGCTTTGTTTATAATGAGGAGGACGTTTTAAGCTATGAAACTTGCAGGATATTTTAATGGTACAAAGACCTCTCATATGTCAAAAGCTCAAAAAAATCTAATTAATGACATGATATACTAGCATTCTATTACTTACTATGGGATTTAGCATTGCTTACTGGACATAATTACATGTATTTATTTATTATATAATTAATTGTACAAAAATAACAAGTTGTATTGACAGCCCTACTCTCAATGCACCTGGCAAAAAGCTCATTGTTCTATTTGAATGGCAATCGAACCCATTGGGAAAAAATATGTATAATTACTCAAATGAGTATTCTCTCCTGTATGCACACATCTGATGATCATCTGTTGTTTACACTGCAAAGAAATGTTGGCTTTGCACTATTATGCGAAATCAAATCTTTGTTTCCCCCTGCTGCTGTCATGGGAAAGAGAAACTAGATTGCCTGCCCATCATGTCTTACAGCAAACAGGGACAGTGGCGGACATGTATTATGCAATGCATCATTATGTACAGCGTTTTAAGTGGGAGCTAGAATGTGTCAGGGGTTTAAGGTCCACAGGGTTTATTGATCTTGCATATACGTAGTTTGAGCAGTCCATTCAAATGACAGGTATATTGACCCTACAATCAATATTTTGTACAGAAACAGTATAAACAGCTGAGTCAAATTGTGTCTAATTTAAGAACAGCATTATACACTATATTATGATTGCATGTAAAATTATTTCATCTAAATTGGAGACTCATAATTCCCTTGGTTAGTTCAGAAAATATTGTGAACTATGTACATGTCAAGATATTTAATTGTTTCTATTGCCTAATGAGTTGAAAACGAGTACAAACCAGAGGCAGATGTGGAAAAGGTGAGTGATAGACTCTATTTTGGTCTTCCTCTGCTTTAGGGGACTCTTTTAGTGCATCTCTGAGGTGGCATATTGATTGTTGTGATGCAGAGAGAGGAGGAGGTTACTTAATGCAGCAGAGGGTTCGTTTCGGGAAGATAGAGAGCATGTTGTAAATCTGTTCTTGTAAGCTGAGAGAGATCGCTGACCTCACTATTGAGAAAGACTGAGTGCTCCAATAAATGCATAAAGGACTTAAAGTTGTCCGAAATAAACTTGAGTTTAGAGACTTTTAGAACCTAGAGTTGATTGTAAGTGGTATGTATGTATGTATGTATGTATGTATGTATGTATTTAATGCCAATATTTAAATACCAAAAACTCTTTGCTTGACTTGGTAATATATAGTTATATCAACCTAAAACTTAAAATCAAGAACATCTAGGTAAACAAAGACACCTGAACTAGGGGTGGACAATTATTTTTGTTATTTTAATCTTTGTTATTAAAAATAAGAACAAAAAACAGTAGTCTTCACATTAATTAAATATACACTGATACATAATAAAGCTATAAAGGTTATTCAGCCAAGAGCACTGAGTGATTTTCTCTTGTTCTTTTGTTGTTTGACAGACAGCGGCAGGTTTACTGTATTAGCAGGCTGTCACTTTAAGACCTAATGCACGGATCCTGTTGACACGTATTCGGTTTCTTTCCTCAACTGATATCGTTCACTTAAAGCATAACCGACTGTGTTTTCATGAATACTCATCAAGACAGCCATTTTGACATAACTGTGTGTATATTTGACAGTTCGAGTAACAAGACACGAAACAGAACTGAAGGGATCACACGCTTTCAGAGAGACGGCTTGTGCGCACGTTTTCGGGGTGTGTGTAAGACAGCAGACAGCGCGAGACTGCAAGGAGTTGTATTTCGCAAGTTATTGCGTTTAATAACTCTTTTTAACATCAAGCAAGTCACATAAGTAACAGTCGTGTGCCCAGTCTATTCTCTGCTGTATGCGTCGACCTAAAACGTACACTTTTCACAATGTTGAAGTAGCCTTTTAAAATCATTCAGATATGAATCGCTGTTGCGATATGTACATTTGCAATATTTCCAAAATTCCGATATATATTGTGTAGCCCCGGTAGGTAGGTAGGTAGGTAGATGGATGGTTAGATAGATGGATGGATGGATGGATGGATAGATAGATAGTTGGATAGATGGATGTTCAAGTTCATGGCAGTGCAATTAGAAAAAGACAGGACAGGTATGGCATGTTTGGAAGGGTTGCCAGGAGAAAGCTTCTTCTCTCTAAAAAAGAACATGGCAGCACGGCTTAGGTTTGCAACGAACAAACCTGAAGACTTCTGGAACAGTAGCCACGTTTACATGACCACTTTTTTGTCATTCCGATTAAAATCATTCCAATTGAAAGATTCAGTGGACTGTTTACATGAGATGTTATCTAAACCGATCGGGTGTTTACATGTGCTTTTTTTGAGCTTTCAATCGTAATCATTTTGTGACATGCGCACACAGTTTGTCTACCGCATCAGATGCGTAACGTTGCCAGTTATAGTAACTGCAACGTTCGTGGATCAGTAGTTCTGTGTTGGTAATTTTTTATATTTATTTATTTATTTTTCTGTAGGCAAACATACAGTAGTTTAACTTAATTTGTGTCCTATACAATGGCTATTTCAACAGCTATGAATGATGAATTCAATTCATTTATTTTGAAAAACACAAAATTAACAATAAAATGCACCCAAATGATTAATAAAAGAACAAGATATAGTACGGTGAAACATGAATGAAAGCATTCAAGACCTGCTCCACATCATTCATTACTAGTAGATAGGCCTAAATACTAAACACATAGATATTTCAGATGATTAAGGAAAGATACCATGATCACAAAGGTATAAATATTAACAAAAGTATAATTAAAGGAGACTGTGCTTACTTAATTGTTACTTAACCAATTTGAAACAATTGTTGAACTTTTTTTTTAATATAACTTACGAGAAACAGAGAGAAATGTCGACACATGTCTCCAGCAGCTTGAATGTTCCCCGTTGCCATTGCAATTCTCAACGGCCACCAGGACTTATACAGTTCTAAAAGTTATTTATCATATATATATCACCTCATAAAATTACAATCTTCTGTCAGGCGCAGTTGAAGCCTAGGACAAACGCTGTCAAGATGAGATGGTGTAGCCAGGCTATGTCTGTGTCATTATTCCAACATTATGTTCACAACTTGTTACGAAATAAAAAGTTTAACACCTCAGAAAAATGAACTTTCCTCTCTTGTCAACATTAGCCTGGTGTGAGCGCGGCCTGATTTATGATCACGCCACAGAAAGACGTACACTCAAAGTAATCGGATCAGGTCATTACATGGTGGAATTTTTCGTTTGATCGGTTCATGAAAAGGTTTATCCCACCCCTCTCAAACCGATTACAATTTAATTCGGTTCGGGCATTTTTATTCCGATTGAGGTGTTTATATGGAGCATTTTCATTCGGATTGGAATTTTAAACCGATTACAGTGCTCCATGTAAACGCACCTAGTGTCCTTTGGACAGACGGGACCAAAGTGGAGATGTTTGACCATAATGCACAGCGCCAAGTCAGGCAAAAACTAAACACCAGCATATCAGCACAAACACCTCATACCAACTATCCATCACACTGATGGAGGGTTGATGTTTTTTGGCTTGTTTTGCAGCCACAGGACCTGGGCACCTTGCAGTCGTTGAGTCAACCATGAACTCCTCTGTATACCAAAGTAAAAAAAAAAATGCATTACATCAGTTTTGAAAAGATTTAGCTTTATTTGTCAATGACCCATATATCATTTTGGTCATTTGGTAGCATTTTTCCTGGAGCCCTTATTTATTTTTGTTTGTTTTTTGACCCTGCTGTGGACTTTACAAATCTTCAGCTTAAGTGACACCTTACAGATTGACTGTGAATGTGGCACTTGCTCATGAGCAAACCCTGGATGACAGCACACAGGAGTCACAGGCTGCATGCTGTATGACAGCTGTGAAGGAATGTACTGTCAAACTCACTCTGCTTTTTTGACTCTAATGTCATAGTCATGTGCCAAGAACTTGCTGTTGTGAGATTCAGACTAATGACCATAGTATGACTTTTTATCATAATGCAGTTGACATTGTTTTTATTACTTATTAGAATCTATTACTATTAGAGGACAACATATGTTTATAGCCGTTTTCAAAGTGCAGAAAAGAGACGATATGAAATGATATAGGAGAGAAGTACAACACAGGAAGATAGAAATAGAGTGATGGGCAGAAATGGTGTCTGCCTCCAGGCTCTGTAGTAATTGCTGAACCTGACCGGGTGTGTTAAGGCATCTATCGCTGTTGGGCTGATGCTGGAACTGAGCCGACTTTATTCCTCCAAGCACAAGAGCATTGCATTAACTTACAATTACTGACTCATCTGGGTCATCGCCCTATAAGGGCTGAAAAATGACTGAATCGTATCAGAAATACTGTTGGGTTAATTTACTAAACACTTGCTGTAGGGGTGTGATGGGAAATTTTCTCACCGACTAATCGAAGTGTGACAACACTTGTTACAGTTTGTTACTCTTTTTCATCTTCCTCTGCCACCTTCATCAGGCAAAGTTTACAGATTGCCTCAATGTTTGCAGGTTCACTACACTGTAAACCCGAATAAGTTTGGCTAGTTTAAAAAAATTGAGGGAATCGGTTATGATGTTCCCAACAGAACTATCAGGTTTTGAGTTTGTTGTACTCATGCATGTTAATTGCTCCTAACTTGAAGTACTGAGTTAGCTAACTCATACATTTTGATAGCAATTAACATCGAATATTTAGTGAATTCACTTTTTTATTTTTTATATTTGCAAATCAAATTAGTTATTTACTTCTGTAAACACTAATCAATGCGTTGTCAGAACTCAAGTTGAATGAGATTTTTTTTTAAGGTAAGAAATATTTTGCTAGCTATAAGAAACTAATTCAGAAAATCCCAACTTGATAATTTGCTAACATGTTAACAATTGCATGGTATAGCACTTACTTAAAGGATTAGTTCACCCCAAATTAAAAATTTCCTGATAATTTACTCACCCCCATCTCATCCAAGATGTTCATGTCTTTCTTTCTTCAGTCGAAAAGAAATTACGTTTTTTGAAGAAAACATTCCAGGATTTTTCATCAAATAATGTTTTTCAATTGCAACCAAAATGCTGAAGGTCCAAATCAATGCAGTTTCAGAGTGCTTCAATGGGCTTCAGAGGCTCTGCGTGATCCTAGATGAGGAATAGGGTGTTATCTAGAAGAAAACGATTCAAATAAAAATGAATATACTTTTTAACCTAAATTGTTCATCTTGCGCAGCTCTGCGAGGTGCTAAGGATGACGTAATCACGTCGGAAAGGTCATGCTAGATGTAGGCAGAAGTACCGCCCCCGTGTTTACAAAGCGCATATGTGAAGACTAATACAAACACACTTTACCAAAAACACGAAATTTTCAACTTCAAAATCGTCCGATATCATTGTTTTACTTTTTCTTTTTTTTTTTTTGCTAAAGGGCGTTTGTATTGGTCCTCACACGAGCGCTTTGTAAAAACGGGGGCGGTACTTCTGCCTACGTCTAGCTTGACCTTTCCGACGTGATTACGTCATCCATAGCACCTCGCAGATCTGCGTAAGATGAACAATTAAGGTTAAAAAGTATATTCTTTTTTGTTTTGTTTTTATGAGCAATCGTTTTGCTAGATAAGACCCTATTCCTCATCTGGGAAACAGAAACTCTTCGAAATTAGTAGAGATGGTCCGATCAGCATTTTTGGGGCCGATCACCGATTACCGATCACCAAGATCATGATCTGCCGATTGCCGATCACAGAATGGCAGGGGAATGGCAATCTTTTATCTATAATCTTGCAGAGTTTGCACCATTTGTAGAAATGAAACTAACTCTAAATTAACTGAGTCAAGATCTTGAAGTACCACCAAGTGTTTATTTTAGAAAATGAGATAACTTAAGGCTACTGTAGGCCATCTTTCCCAAATAAATGTATATAATTATCTCACCTAAATATTCGATCATGCAGTGCATTTTTGTTTTTAAAAATAATTTTTCAGGTAGGTCTAACATTAGTATTGAGGTAAGAAATACTAAAGACCTTTAATAAGAAATCAAATGTAAATTAATATTGGTCTTCCCTGAATAAATTAAATTAGATTAATCCTTACACTTAAGGTTGCAAAAGTTAGTCATTCAAGAGCAGTGAGTGTCATAAAGGTTCATCAAACAACACAAGACAAAGAGAAACTCAGAGACAGCAGCAGTTTATTAGACAGCTGTCACTTTAAGAGCGAACACGGATACGGTTACATGCAGCTGCACAAACGTTCACTCGCGAGTCACGACGGGGTTTACGTGCACACTCGTCAAGACGGTAATTTAGTACATACATTTGTGTGTATCTGACCATTTCAGCGCAATTTGTACTCGCAAGCTTTTTGTGAGATGGCCTGTGTGTGTGTGTGTGTCTCTCCAGACTGTGCGCGCGAGTGCTGAGCGGTTTGAACACTGGCAAGACTTAAAAATAAATGCTAATCAGTCCTTCCAGAAAAATGCGGCTTTTTTTTGTGATTGTTGCGGGCAAAAATCCTTGATTATGCGGCACGTTTTCTTAAAAAATGCGATGAAAAATGCGGGATATTTATGCAATTTTATGCGATAAAATTGCGGGAACTTGCAAAAACTGCGGTTTGATGAGAAAGAGAAAAAAAGCACTACATCACAGAAAGTGCTGGAATATTTAAGTTCTCATCTTGTTTTATTGAAGACCTTAATAATGGCTCAAATTTACAAAACATTAGTCAATCAAGTTCTGTAGCTTTACAAAAGGAATATGCTACAACTTCTGAAAAAATTAATAAATAACTTCCTGTTTTACAGATGTCGCTATACAAAACAGACATTTGAGTGCTTCCAATGCACAAAGTGCAATCTCTTAAAGGGTTAGTTCACCTAAAAATGAAAATTCTGTCATTAATGACTTCCCTTTATGTTGTTGGACACAAATTAAGATATTTTAGTTGAATTCCAATGGCTCAGAAAGGCCTCCATTGGCACAATGTACACTCTCAAGACCCATAAAAGGTAGCCTACTAAAGACGTTGTTACAAAGTCCATCTCACTACAGTGGTTCTACAATAACTTTATGAAGCGACGATAATAGTTATTGTGTGCAAAAAAAACTAAATAACGACTTATATAGTGATGACTGATTTCAAAACACAGCATCATGATGCTATGAATCATCGAGTCGATTCATGATTCGGATCGCGTGTCAAACTGCTGAATTACGTGACTTTGGCGATCCAACCCGCTGAATCGACTCATTGATTCATAACGCTTCAAACCGCTGAATCAACTCATTGATTCATAACGCTTCAAACGCGCTGAATCGACTCATTGATTCATAACGCTTCAAAGCTTCATGATGCTGTGTTTTGAAATCAGTCAGCACACAGGGAAACTGCTTTGCTCTTTTGCTGTTATTTTTGTTGGCCAATGGGAGTTTGTGCTTCATCATGGTTTCACCGGTATCTATGGTTTCTCCACGGGGTTTGAAGCTTTTCGATGACGTTCGCGTCGGGTAATCACGTCACTTCAAAACGTTCCTATGGCAATAGGCGGAAATGGCGGCTCTTGTGTGAAGTAAACGAAAATGTTTCAACTTTCTGCTAATATATATGACTTTTTTTGCAACGAAAATGCGGGGATTATGAAATCATGATAGCCCCGCATATTTTGCACGCGGAAATAGGCAATTTATGCGGCGAAAGTGCGGCGTATTTGAAAAAATGCGGCCCCCGCATGAATATGCGGACTTTGGCTGATTATGCGTTAAATCACGCGATCGCATAATCGCGTTTTTCTGGAGGGACTGGCTAATGATAAACTTTAGTGACGATGCGACACTGCCTCGATTGTGCAAAGTGGCAAATCCTGTGTCAACTGTGCAGCTCGATTTTAGTGCACATGCGATGCGCTGATGTGAAGCCATTTGAGCATTCTGAGGGAGAGAGAGAGCGTGATTCACGCACGCCGTTTGTGAACTTACGTCCCACAGAAAGTTTTCAAATGACTGCGTTATTTAATATAGAAATATGAATTGTACCTCACCTTCAGCATTATAATTATTTTACCCGCGCTGGAAAGAGAATGAGACCGTGTCGCTGCATATCATGCCCCAGCTCTCACGGCAGGTGCGGGTTTATGTGTCGTCAGCTGCGATCGGTTCATGAGATCGGCCTTTTTGGAGACCGCCGATCAATCATCCCAAAGCGATTAACGACCGATCAAGATCGGTTGCCGATCAATCGGAGCACCCCTAGAAATTAGCATAACAAAACATGAATCACTACAAAATTTCCCTTTCCATTAATCTTGCACAAAAAACATTTTAGAACACTTAATTTTAGCATTTACTCTTCCTTTTGAGTGCGGTGGGCAAAGCAAAGCAAAATCCCAGCCCAGTTTCAGTTACACTTAAGTTAGTCTAAATTAAAGGAAATGAGTTCATACAACTCAAAACAATGAAGCAGTTCGGTTTGCTTGAAATATGTCAGTGCTGTGAACTCAAAAGAAAAAGAAAGTTCTACTCATAACCGAACTAATTTGTTTAAGTTTGTCCTACTCAAACCAATTAAGGATTTTGAGTGTTAATGTTTACAGTGTATTAGCATTGGGTTTAAATCCAAAATATTGCCAAATAGGCAATTATTATATTTCGCTTTGAAACCAAAACTTCCTCCATCGTCTTGTCAGTCAGCTCGCCTCACTCTCGTCATGTGATAAATGAAATCTGACTGAAATGAGCAGATGGGCTCACTTTTTTAATTGTAGTGTCTGTTCTCTAACTTAACTAAATAATTTGTATTACTATAAAAAAATCTAAATGACGGTGGGGGCAGTGCCACGGTGAGCAAGTGATGTAATCCGCTTGTGACTGAACACTATGTAACACTGGTAACAGGCTATCGCAGCAAGCCTAACTCATGCTAAAACATGAATTGTATTCACTAATATAACGAAGTAAACAGTCAGTAATAATAACCGTAGTCCAACTTAATAGGCAGCAGTGTTGTCCGTTACGGAATTTTCCAAGCATGTTGCTATATAAATCAATATTAGTCTAAACAATGAAAGATTGCAGCACTGTAGATTTTATTATCATACAGTATTGCTTTAACTTGTAATTATGATAAAGTACACAAATATTGTCGCCTCAATATTTTGAAGTAATCTTGATAATTAACGATTCATTATAATGCCTCACCAACCCAACACTTGTTATATTTGAAAATGAAAAGAGCAATATGTACAGTATGTGGCATCCTCCACTCCTTGATTGGGGCAGATTTGTAAATGATCTCTTTCCCTTTTCGTTACCCGATTTGCTTAATTCCTTTAGTGAGCCGAGTATATGTTCTTCACCTATTAAGTAAACAAAGCGTATATAACATGTATTTATTCACGCAGAAATAGGGAACTGAAAGTGGCATGTCTGTATGATGACCTGGCTGTGACTGTGTATTAAATAAGCTCAGTACACTGCTCAAGACTGTTATATAATACAGAGAAATCGTGAGGTCTTTGTTTGCTTTGTCCTGTGGGGGAAATTTCTTATGTGATTCTAGCTATTTTTTTTATATATATATATGACTTGATCAAATCTCTGTTAACCTCTGCCTTCCGGATGGACCTTTCATTTCCCTCGTACTGATCATTACTGCAGAGGTGTAAGGAACAACTCCTTTCTCCTCTTGAATAAATCATGCTCAGGGAGATCTCTGGGTGATGACTCATCAATCTGAAAGAATGCTAATATAAACCTCATTAGCACTGAGTCACGTTATTCAGACGTCTTTACCCATCACTACATCAGCAGTCTTGCGTCTGTACATCTAGGGAGAGGAGTGCAGCACGTTTCAGTCAGTCAGTCAGGGCTCACATAACCTCAAACTGTTTTCCAGTGATGATTTATGAACAGAAGTGGAAGAGAGAGAAAGGACAGAAAATATCTCATCACATGTATCTTTTCTTGAAAGGAAGTGTCTTTTAATATCACTTTGAAGAATGTATTTGAACATCTTCATTAAGTGGGAGAGTTTGATCTGAGAGTTCTCATCTCGTTCTCGCATCAGTTTTTCTGCTTTTAATTTCAATCTATGTCTGTTTGGGTTTTACAGATATATAGAGTTATACTGTGGTTTGATTTGTATTTATGGTGGTTAGTGCTCGCATTGAGGCAGTAACAACTGTTTGTATTTGTTTTTGCTGATGGCACAGAGATTGATCATTGGAGCTCACTCAAGTCCGCTGGTTATGACGGAAGGCTTATTTCATAGTTCTTCCTTTCATTTGGCCTTACTTTTAAAGTGTATATGATGCTAGGCACAGCTATAAACAAATGTAATGTTTCACTTTCTGTTCTTTTAAGACCCCAAAACAGCACCATTGATTAAAATGTATAACCTATTAATTTAACTTAACCCTAAGACCATCAAGTCTATTTCTTTCTCTTTTTTCTAAGATATGTCTATATATAAAGGTATAGAGATGTTTCAGGGAGTGCACTGTTCTGCATTTTAGGAAGAGCTTGCCAACTAAGATTTATCGGTGTGTTCCGCACCGTCAGCTGAAGTTGGTCCTCCTCAGCTATTTTTCGGCCGATTTGACATGTTGAACCCGTGCTTGTCGGTCAGTCGGCCCATCTGATCATTCTGATTGGCTGTTCAGCTAGCGAACCAGTACACGAGAAAAAAACTAAACGGAAGTGACTGTCTGTGGTGAGTGAGATTCTGAGCTGCTTTGTTTATATCCCTGTAGCTCTTCCGGTTTCCCGCTTTGAATGACGAAAATAGACTACTGCCACCAGCTGGTACGGAAAGGTATTACTTCTTGACATCTAAGTTTAGTGTTAGTGCGGCCCGCGCGTTGATCTGAAAAGCACCTTTTTGCTGAATCGTTCCATGTGCTGCGCTTGCCGTGCTTGCCATGCTTGCTGCCTCCTGTGTGTGAGAGAGAGAGAGAGAGAGAGAGAGAGTTGGCTCGCCCCTCCCTCGTGCAGTATAATTGGTTGACACCGCGTGATTGACAGAAACAGACGAACGAAGCTGACAGTTGAAACGAATGTGGTCTAACAGCGCTCGTCAATGTCAAAATGATTGAGATGGCCAATCAAATCAAAGTAGGCGGGGTTTACGTTTTCTTTTGGCTCGTGCTCACTGCACAGTCTTCACACACAGACGAGCACGTCAATCTATCGCTTAATGCCGTTGCTGAGAGAGACTCTATTCGTTCGGTGAAATCACAAAACAAAATGCAAACGTGTCAATCATTGATGAACATCTTGAAAAACTATATGAGAGCGGATTAGAACCCGGAACCTTTGACACGGTTGACAAAAATTCTACCACCAGACCACTAGGGAATCTGTAAGTAAATTGCGGATCTATGTATTTATTCACTCACTCATGCGAAGAATATCGGGACTAATAATAGGCCTATATTTCACGCAAATTAATCCAAATATTGTTTACAAATAGTCCCAAAAAGATTATTTCCCAACTAGAATTAGACCTAGAATTTCGCTCACTGTTCTGTTTGACCTGGTTACGGCCTTGCTGTGAATTAGTCTATTATTTCAAATAAAATAAAAATCATTCATTATTTCATATTACATGATTTCATTTCTATAGGCTATATATATTTAGTTCAAATTAAGAGGAACTGTTCATGTTCAGAAGAAACATTCATGTTGAAGAACTGTTAATAATAAAGAATGAGAAGATTGGATCAGTTGTGCTACTTTTTTTTGGAATACTTTAAACACTTTTTATGTGTAATACTTGATGCGGCCCAGCCTGACCCAGAGTCTACCTCCAGTGGCCCCCAGGTAAAATTAGTTTGAGACCCCTGTACTAGACAGATAGATAGACAGACATGTAGGTTGGTAGGTATATAGATATTGTAGAAAGACACATATGTAGGTAAGTACATACTATAGAAGGAATGCATTGACGTTACTTTCCCACCAGAACACGCCCCCCTCAGCTGGACTGAGTGCAAAGAGTCTGCTGCGTGACTGGATTTAATAGGGGAACCTGTGAAAATGCGAGTAAAACAAACAATTATCAGTTTAAACTAAAGGATGGACTCTATAAGTGTTTCTTACAAAGATCCAGTGATCCATGGATATTGACATGCAGCCAGAAATCGTGTTTCCGGACATTTATATGTGCCTGATTTTGACGCTGGAAAAACATAAAGCAAATTTCCCTGTGAACATACGCTTTATATAAATACAACATAGGTAGGTCTAAATCCGGGTGATCACTTTTATCAAAGTTTTATATATATATATATATATATATATATATATATCAAGGTATCGTCCAGCCCTAAACCTTGTATAGTTATTTAAAAACATCCAATTATGCAGAATATAAGATGGTAAATATTTAATTGATAAGTTGTCAATACAATATATAGGGAATGATTTTATCCAGCGTTTTGCCACAAAATGATAGCTGCAAATCCATGTTTCGCTGCCTGGAGTTCAGTAGTTTCTGTGAATTGCAGCGATCGATTTGCTTCTGTTTTCTGTAGCTTTCGGCATTCTGTTAAATATACCTCTGATTTCTTGTCAAATCTATTTGTACAGTCAATCGCAAAGCTCTTTCTGCATTCACGCTGAAAACCAATGCTGCTACTCATTGGGCATAACCGCAGTCACTGGTGACGTCACGTGCATACCCTCTATGGATAGACACTGTAGATTGATAGAAAGACAGCTAGGTAGGTAGATAGGTAGGTAGATGATGAAGCCAGAAAGACAGAAATACAGAAAGGAAGATAGATACTATAAATAGATATATAGACAGACAGGTAGATACTGTAGATCAGGGCTATTCAAATAGCGGCCCTTCCAATCATCTCCATCTGGCCCGAGGGCACCCCCAACTCCTGGCAGTGTGAATTAATCCTTCTTTTTTAGTCGATTCTTTCCTTTTGGTAAATTGACCAAATACACTTGCATAATGGTCTGAATCGATTCGTGTTCATTCGGACAGCTCTGTTCACTGTCATCTGAAGCAGTTTCTCGTCAGTAAAAGAAATAAAAAAATAGCGCTGTTTTCAGCACGGAGCAGTTGATAACGGAACGCAAGCTCAAAGGAGTTGCATTTACTCCCGGTCCCAGACACTGTATTAAACAGCACTGCAACATCCAGGGAGAAGTGTTTCAATTTGACACACACCTCTCTGTTGTAAACCACAAATCACTCAATGATTAAACTAGTTTAAAATCGAAATAGATAGATAGACAGTACTAGTGATGGGCTAAATAGATGTTAGGACAGGTGAGGATGAGGTGAGGATACACTGTTAACATTTAACACAGCTCACAGATCAACTATCCCCTGCAACAATATATGTGTTTTTCGAAGAGAATGTGGGTGAATTTAGCAGGTATGTGTGTGCTTTGCTTTAGGGTGTGATGTGTCAGCAAACAGCGAACACACATTCACTTGAACTAAAAAAAAATATGAACATGGCTTTTAGCTCTGTATATTTGAACATAAAGTATGGAGGCTTTTCCCTGAAAAGTCCACATAAATGTAGGCCACTGTATGCTGTATAGTCAACCATCGTCTCTGCTCAGAGCCCCTCTCATAGGCAGTAGCACTGAGTAGTGCTGGGCAGTATGACCTAACATTTATATCATGGTATTTTTCAAAATTATAATGTTTTTTTGTTATATGACAGTACTTTTTTCCCCATGCATGACTGGGTGTTAACTAGGGCTGGGTATTGTAACAAAATTTCACAATTCGATTCGATTTCGATTCACAAGCTTGCAATTCAATTTGACTCCGATTTGATTTGATTCAATATTGATTATTGTGGATATATATATAAGGTACAATACATGGCAAATTTTCTCAAGGAAAACAAATCTCTTAACTAATGTAGGAGTAAACTATGGGAGTCGGAGGTCAGCCTATACTAGGCTACATTAGCCTACTATAATATTGAAGGTAAATATGTACTGATTTGTACAAACACTTAAATTACACTCACAAAGTTTTTTTAAATAATAAAAAAGTTATAATAACCTTACAATTACATAACAGGGCTCCAGAGTGCGACCAAATGGTCGCATTTTGCGACTAAAATTTGAGAGTGTGCAACTGAATTTTACATCCAGTCGCACATGTGCGACCTGTAAATTTGCCTGCTGTCGGTACTGGAGAAATTAAGAAAATACACTTACTAATTATAATTGATAGACGTTATGTCTGGCAAATTCTATCTTTGCCAGCCGTTTCTATATGAGAGAATATTAAACCATTTGTCCGTGATGCATTTCGCAATCCAGAAGAGAGAGAAAGCGAACGAGCTATGTCACGTGGAGCTACGCGAACACAACACCACAGTCAGCTTTAATGAGTGACGATGGCCAAGAACTAAACAAAAGTTTAGTCTGCTTAAACTTTAGGGATGTGCTGTGATATTAATCTAATTTTATTTTCGATTTTGGCTTCCAAGAATTATAAAAAGATGGAATGAGGTAAAACTATTCCTATAGCCGTGTTCAGTCGAGCGCGACATCCTTCCCTTCACAGCCTTGCGCTGTCATTTCTTGTTAAACCTAAACTAAACGTCAGATTCAGTGATTGTTGTAAACTGCAGTCTCTACTGTTGCTAAACTGTGGAATGTGTTTGATAATAAAGAGCTATTAAATGCACAATAATCCGCGCAAGAGACGCTGTTTCCAACTTCAAGGCGGCTTATGTGTGTGTGCTGCGAAATGGACCGACTTGCACTTAATATTTTAGGCTTCGTGTGCGCGTCTAAACCATCAAATAAACAACAAATAGCCGGTGTCAAAATGACCGGATTGGAGAGTAGTTATTTTAACAGTTTATATCTTAAATGGGCATAAATAGTTTGGAGAAATAGGAGAATATGATATTAGTTATACATTCAATCGGTCTTAAAGGGGCAGCGTCTAATAAACCTGCTGACGATTGAGCCATTAATTCGAATCGAACAAAAGGCAAATAGAAAATATTCACATCTCTTGAATTAATAACTTTAGCTTTTATAAGCATTAATCTATCAATTTATACAGTGAAAACTATGCAGTGTTATTTTACATTTCATTACTGTATTAGATTTCTTTGCAGGTTTGTTCTTTACTGTAATATTAATGTTAGCAGACCTTCCGAATGCCTGCACACTGGTCCATTTACAAATAGATGTTTTATATTTTGTTCAAACTTTGCGGTTTCTTTTGCTATAGATATTTTACTTTTCAGATTATAAAGCCATGTTAATTATGTTCTTAATTATGTTTTTTTTTTATAAAAAAAAAAAAAAAAAAAGTATAATAAAAAAGAACCGGTAAGAATACTGTTAAAGTACCGGATCGATAAGCAGTATCGGTAAGAGTAGTAATACCATTAAAACCTTAACGATACAGATCCCTATTAGTAATACAGTGGAAATTAGTAGATTTGGTTAGCATGTTGATTTACGGTGTGCGCCCCTAAAATTTCTGGTTGTGCCCCTAAAATTTTCAGTTGGGGGCCACTGTGCTCCTAGTGAAAAAAGTTAGTCTGGAGCCCTGCATAATCATATTTCTACTCCAATTCGTTTTTTGAAATATAAACATTTAAATGGTGGCTGTCAAATAAACTTGCCAGATTTATTCAAACATGCATTAAATATTGAAAAACATAAAAAAAATTATAATGAATATGTAATATGGTGCATATATTTAGCAAAATGCTCCTCTCTAAAGTAAATTTTTCTATGACTAACGAGTTTATGGACACTGGATATGGTTTTTCTGAGGTAAATGTGACGTTACATGACATTGCACACTGAAACACACTTTCAGATGCTCATTCATGTTTATTTTACGTTGTAACTGGTTTTAAGGCGGAAGAGAAAATCAGTTCATGTGCGCTCCGTGCTGTTGCTTCTCTTGAGCTAAGCCAGAGCAATCTCACGCCACAGCGCCAAAACTGTATTTTTTTTACATTTCATGGACGTAATTGGAAATCTGAGACATTGTTTCATATTAATAGTAACAAAGCACAAAGATTACTGCGATTTATTGGATGGGAGGCGCTGCAATGTCCCATTCATACATCAACTGAATACAGAATGACTAAGCGATTCTTGGGATTTAAGAATCGATATCGGTTCATATAAAAGTTTAATCGATTAAAATCGAGAAATCAATATTTTTTACCCAGCCCTGGTGTTAACCACATTTTCTACTTATTAAGAGAGGATATACTGCAGTAGATTGACTTAGAATGCCCTATTTTACTGTCATAACGAGTGAATTAATACAGGTTTGCAAGGCCCCACAAAACTATGAATTTTCGGTCTACATCATTGTCTTCTGTGTATCAGAATAATCCATTGTGTCATCGCGTTCATGATCAGACATACGGCTGTATCAGTGTCCTTATTTATATATACTGAGCGATAAAGTCAGACTGTCAGAGAAACCGGCAGAGTGTTGTTCTCAACTGTACATTTAATTGGTCTCCTTCGGTCAGAATCACATACTCATTAACGCCTAAAGTGCAGCACATGGCTCTATTACCACTATGCCCTTGAGCAAAGTGCTTAACCCCAGGTTGCCCCAGGGGGACTGTCCCTCCATTTGTTATACTTTAGAGCAATTACTCCAGAACAAATACCTGTTTAGGTACGACATGTTGATTTTGACCTTTAATCTAAATCCGTTAAGGTTAAGCTAACATCATCAAATCAGTGTTAATCATTATTCCAGATAGAGAGCGAAAAAAATTTCTCCTTAGCTCAATTACTGTTAAAGATGTTGCAATAATTCTCAAAATGGTGTTGAAATTCTGGCAGAAGCACGATAAACAAACTCACAATTTGCAAAATAAGTCAGAAATGCTGTGGATTCCTAAGAAAGAAACTAGAAGGGTTAAACCAGTTTTTTTATTATGATAAACTTTATTCTCCATGAAGAAGTTACAGTAAGTTCTTGCGTAGATCTGAATTTGATGTCAATTTGGTGACTGCAAACACTTGTCTTTCGGCACCTGCTCGCGGGGGTTCTGTTCATCCTGATCAAGCTGTGATACAGTTAAAGTTCTCACAGTCTTAATATACACTTCAAAGAGGCACAGACTCGCACAAAACAGACCATGCTGATGAAGGCTCTTCAGCTCTTCAATAGAAATGACTGCGGAGACCTTAAAAGCACTAAATGCCACAATTGTGCACTAAAATATGCCATTTTGCCTATTCTTAATCAGTATCTAAAATGTTTAAAGTCCCCCTGTAGTCCATAATTGTATCCCTTAAAACTCATCTTTGATCACCGAAATGACATCTTTAAATGTTTTTTTTTCCTGTGATTTTTTTTCATGCCTTAAAATAGCTTGAATGTAACTCTACACGTGGCTAATTTCCAATAATTTATTTAAATAATAATAATTATAAAAATTATAAAATAATATGCATTTAGGTTGTTTTTTCCCTAGTAGATTACAGTCTCTCAATACATCGCAAACACTGCACAGACAATGTTTTTCTGTGTGTGAAAGTTTTGGCCAGAGGAGAAATTGAATAGCAAGCTTGACTACACAGTACATTTGAGTTCCTCCACATACATCTCAGAGCTCACAGGCCCACTTCTCGCGCGTAACAAAATCAAGGCTCTGTGGAGCTCTGGGACTCAGCCCTGCACAATCATCTGTACTTACATGTATTAAGTCATCGCCTTCCTAATCTTGTTAATATGGCTCTGCATTGCTGCACTTATTTTATTTTTTTTGGGGGGGGGTGGGGTGTGTTCAACACAATTACTCGTGCTGGGATTGTGTGGACTCTGCGGGGTTGCATCTCACGACTTTGTGCCACCGGGCAGCACAGCTCACTGGAGCAGCGCATGAGTCAGCTCTGTAAATATTTAATAAGAGCTTGGATATGGAGCAGTGGAGCTATTACAAGGGATTCGCTTTGTAGTGCTGTCATCACTCTTAATATCACTGTCACATCCTAGAGATTGCCACCTCTTCAATGCAGCAATGAATCATTCATTTGATGCTCTGAGGGATCGCTCTGAGACTGAGCTTTTTGCAAAGCTGAGTGTATGAAAGATCCGAATTTGAATGAATCAAAACCGTTGCTATTAACACCTGCCTGAACAGACTGTTACTGTGACCCAGATGCCTTTGGGAATCACTGTGCCTAGTGTAGATCCTTTACTGTGCTCATTATTCAAAAGGACTGTAATTGTGATTCAACACTGAAAAAAATCATTTATATGACTTACTCAGAATGTCTTTCTGTAAACATCCTTAAAAGAAGATATATGGACTTGAGATATTAGATGTTAGGCCTTGTTTTCAAAAAAATATAACAATATTGAACAAGGTTCATGATTATGCACGTTAAGAAAAAAATAACTAATTTCAAAGTACCTTAATATAGGGATGCCACGATGTGAATTTTTGACTGTATGATTATTGTCTGATAAAAATATCATGATTTCACGATTTCTACATCTATTGCAACAATAAAAAAACACAAACATCACATTACTGCAACATTATTGCACCATTTAAGACATGCAGTTCAAATACACATTGCTACTTCTAAAAAAAGAAAACAGGTACTTCTTACAGTGTGCTCAGGCAGGAAGACAAAGACAGGTAAGTAGAATACTCAAACGAATTTTAATAAACAGTATACTCGGGAGACAGACATGTAGCAACACACTCTATACATAAACGAGACCGAACACAGACTGAAGGAGACAAGAGAACTAAATAGCAAACAGTAGCGTAGCGACTATGAGTCAGATAAAATAATAACTCAACGGGGAACTGAATTAAAATGAAAGACTCGAATGACACTATGTAGTATAAATAATTCAGAATTAATGTTTACACCTTAACTTATTCGTCCGCCGATATGTAAGGACTTAAAGGGGGCTCTGTTAAAGGGAAACATGTATATTTAGCTCAAATGAATGAATTCATAGGGAATTTTGAGAGTCTATTTTACAGCCGAGCAAATGACTCTTCTAGCGTTCATTTGAACGGGCCGTAAATATCAACTCTGCAGCGGATATTAATATCCGAACAATAGTGAAACACTATTTAACAGCCAGGTAACTTAGATCGGCAGTTCAAGACATTAAATTGATAAGCACATAACACAAGAACAGTTATCTTTGAATACAAACGGAACTTTATTGATTAATCTAACACATCAAACTAATATCTAACATAAACACACACACTCGCACATTCACACGTTGCAGAAAGGAAGAAGGGGAGGAAAGAATAAGTTCTAAGAGAGAGAAATTATGAAATCCTAAGCAATCTATGCATTTATGAAACATGACCTGAAGAAACCATTGATCAGTAATTTAACCTCCTTTCGTTTCTTAGGCAGGGTTATTACATTTGATCTAATGCACCAGTTCAGCTTGGAATCAAAAAGGCGTTACTTGCGTTCGTGTTTCGCGTGTCGTCTGACAAAGGGGAAATTCCCTTCTCCTGGCTGGACAGGGGTTTTCCCGGATCTTTGATTCGCTGAAGGTCTGGTTGACGTCTGGGGAAGCCGAACACGTGGGGTGTTGACGGCTGGATGAAAATCTTGTGGGCGTTGTTTGAAGTTGGAGCGCGCTGTTAGAAACTCGTTGTTGAGAGACTTTTACGGCGAAACTTAACAGACCCGAGACTTAGCGGAAATAAAATAAACTTTAAGTAAAAGAAAGGAAAGTGAGAGAAAAGCAGATGGCCTGAATGAAATCGTTGTTAACCCATTTTCTCTGAAGTTGGTCTGTCACGATCGTCAGATCGTCTCCTGGACTCTCTCTGGTCATACTGCTAGGACTTAGCTCATCTCTGAACTGCGAACAGGCCGCGAACCAGCTCGAACCGAACTGGAACCGAACTTGAGCTGGACTCTGCACTGCTTCTGGTCTGAACTGTACAGAACTGTAGGGAACAGAACTGTGAACAGAACTGAGAACTGAACTTGAGAACAGAACTGAACTTTTCGTTCGTGTTCTGAGACTAAACTCAAACATTTGCCCATCCCCTGGATGGGTTCTGGCCAATTAGGCTTCAGGGGTGACTGTGTCTCCACCCCTCCCACAAAATTAGGTTATCTCTAGAATTTAGTTTCCTGCTCTTAAGCAGAGAGTAAATTTAGACCTAATTTCTTACTATAAGGACATGATCAATTCTATAAAGATTTCATTCAGCTCATCTGTTGGATTATACCCATACGAACGCACCGGTACCAAACACGATGCTTTTTCATCCACTCATTCAATAGTTACATAATTGCATGAATTGTGAGTAATATACATGCCTAATAGTCTAACTAACGTGTATTAGTTGTAAACACACTAACAAGCTACGTCGAAGGCTATTTGAAATGAAAAAGTCCAATAATCCGTGATTTGCTGCACTCCATATGTGACAGTTTCTGTGAGCTTACTTGGAGTTTTTTAGCTGTGTCATGGAGTTCATTTACCGGTCATTGCAAAGACAGAGGTCTGGTTGTTTCTTTGTCTTGTGACAACCACGAGCCCTTTGTCCTCTTTTAACTGAGTTTGGTGGCGAGTCCATAGGAAGTCAGAACTAGTAGCTCCGGGCAGAAACAAACCCCCCATCTCACTCGTGATGATGATGGTTTCCTGGAGCTGCATTGTGCTTTGTTGAAAAGGATGTTAATTTGATCGAATCATTGGAAGATTAACTCATCTATATGTCTGCGTCCATAATTGCTACATAATCCCCCCTTCGTTAGGCGATGTGTTGGGATGAAGACATCGGCGAACGCTGTAGAAACACAGGGAGAAGAAGCAGACACAATACACAACAAACAACAAGACAACACCTCCATGATTGGCCACTGTACTGGTGCAGGGCCTTAGATTATTCGAGTACTAACAGTTTTAAACTTTAAACTTAAGGTTAATTTGAAGTTTACGTTTTAACGTTCCTCGGTTTATCGTGTCGACGTAATGTAGTTTAACTTTGGTGTTGTTCTAATTTGGTTCGGTACGGTGACTCTTTGACCAAATTCTGTGTTTAACTTTTGTTTTGTTTGTTTTCTTCACTTCTAAATCGTACTAGGTTGAGACCGTTGTACCTTTCTTCATGACGTGGTGACATCATTTGTGGTACAAATGAGGTGACCTCTTAATCATGGAGCTCTCTAGCTCACATTGGTTCAAAGGTGGCCTGCCGATATTAGGCGTGGTGCATCAATCCCTATATCGTGACCTTGACCCTTATGGGGTAGACAGGCATTTTACCTAATAAAAGAAGAAGGAGAGGGAAGGAAGAGGTGAAACAAAACAAAACAGTTGAGTGTCTCTAGGTCTTGCCTACAACTACTCGTGCAGCTAAGGTGTCGTGTACCCTAACTTAATGAGAGGTGTTCTACTTGTTGGGTAGATTGTGCAATGTTTCCTATGATGAGTGTAGCCGGGTCCATGCTAAGCTAGTTTCTGAAGCTAGTTTCTACCTGTGGGAAGAACATGTTTGCTGAATGTTTTCCCTGGCAGATGTGGTTAACTTCTGTATGTTAGCGAGTATGTAAGTTATGTAGTGTATGTAATGTTAGTGGATGTATGGTCAGATCTGTTCTAGTCTGTTTTTGGTCCCCCCTTTCCTGGAAGGCGTGTCAATCAGAATCTGACTCATCCCATTTCCTGTCCTCTTCATGGCATTTGAGGGATTCTCTCAATAGCTGCATGACTTCTTGTGAGTCGCTGCTTTGCTTATGCCCACGGCCGTCTGGTTGTTTGGATCTGGCATTGGCATGAGAGTCTTGTTCTTCGGCGTACTCAGTGCTGTGCTCGACTGAGTGGTGCCGAGGTGGGTTTTGTCGTCGCTTACCCACGTTAGATGCTCTGGAATGTGTGGGATGGCGATGGTCTTTGGCATCTTTAGGGTTTCTTGAGAAGCGAGGCTGGTCCCATGGCTTTTCCCAGCGGTTGGTGTGGTAGCTGTCATGGGAGTCACGTTCTCTGTACTCTTTAAGATGGACTGTGGTGTAGTCATGCCACTGGGTGTCGTCCAGTGCAAGGCTTGGGTCTTGGCTGACGGAGTTTGACACTGTGGATGTTTTCAAACCTTTCTTTGAGGCCATCTTTTGTTTGATGTAGGCCTTGTGTGTCAGGTCACGCAGCTGTTGGATTGTCATCGTGTCTGGGCAGGCCATGATGCCTAGATGACGACTCACTCCAGGGTGCAAGTTTCTCAGGAAGATGGTTTTGAAGTTCAAATCCTCTTCAAGTTCAGGTTCGTTATATGCACCAAAGTAGGCTTGTCGGAAACGGCTGTAGTAGGCTTGGGGAGTCTCTTGTCGACCTTGTTTGGTTTCCCAGGCGATTAACAGTCCGTGTTCAGACTCAGGGCCTGTAAATTCTTGGGTCAGCGTCCCACGTAGTAGCTGGTAGTTGTACTTTACGTGAACAGGTTGCCGATCTAGAAAGCTTCGTACCTCGGGACTGGATGTGGCTCTGAGGAGGTATAACCTGTGTCGGTCGGTCACCTGAGGTCTTGCCTCTAGGTAGAAGTCAATATCTTGGAGGTAGGCCTGGATGTCGCGGCCCTCCGTGGAGTTTGGGTTGAACTGGGTGATGTTCTTAGCGAGCTTGTCGAGGTTTTCAAAGGTCATCTTTTGTGCAGGTTCGGAGGCTGCTTGGATGAGCTCTCTTTTGTTGGCCGGGACAAGTTCTGTGGTGAAGGCCGGTGACGCTTTGGGTTGCGGCCATTCACTTCTTCCGTTGTATGGCAGTTCTTGGAAGGAAGACTGTGTTCTACTCAGCAGTAGTGATGCTGAGGGAGTTCTATCCCTTCTTGGCTCTGGTCTCTGTTTGACAGCATGATTGAGTTCATATCTGACCGTGTAGAGCTCGTCGTTGGTGTCGTCTCGCTGTCGGATCAGATGGTCCATCTCAGTGCTGTACCTTTCAAGGTTGTCTTCCAGAGCATTGATTTTAGAGTTCTGGTCTTTAATATCAGCGTTGGCTTTCTCTAGCTGATGTTCAGCAGACTGGAGTTGGTTTAACAGGTGTTTATGTGCAGTCTTTGACTCTTGTTTGTCGCGTTCAGCGACTGCAAGGGCTTCTTGGAGCTTGTCAACTGGTTTCTTTGTTTCTTGCTCCACTTCGTCAGGCACTTTGAGTTTGTCTTGAGCTTTAGCCTTGAGCTGGTCTGTGCAGCGTTGAGTGTGCATCAGCTCTCTCAGGAACTCTGTGGTCTGACGCTTGAAGTCGTCCTGGACTTTCACTTCCAGCTTGTCTATGCGGTTTTGGGCACGTGTCAGCTCCTCTTGAAGGTGGATGATGTGCTTGTCGCTTAGTTTCAGCTGGGCTGTGAAGGCGTTGCTTAGGGAACAGGTGATCTTGGCTAGTTCCATGTGGTTGTTGTTCTGGCTTGAATCATGTGTCAGGAACCTTCTCAGAATCATGATTATTATTAAAAATAATAACAGTTCAATTGTCTTTGGTATGAGGCAGTCTGTAATGCCTCTGAGACAGGCGTCCACATCTTCCCCTTGGGCAGTGGGGTTTGTCGTCTGCGACATGTTGGTACGCTGGGAGAAGAGACTGACACAGATCTGTGTGGGGTATAAGCCTATGTGTGGTGGGACAGCTAAGTGTCGTTTCAGTGATTGTACACCAATAGTGGCGTGTTGTGACGACTAAGTGTTGGTCTCAGTGTAGACAGGTAGGCTAGTGATGTGAAGGCTTTGTCACTCAACTAGGTAAGGGAAAGAGAGAGAAAAGGGTTAAAACAAATCTCAATAGATTGAAACAATTTTCTTTTCACTTGGAGAATTTCCTTTTTTTCTAAAAAGAAAATTCTATCAATGAAAAGCTGTTTCCAAATCGTGATGCGAGGACTATGTCACTCAGCTTAGTAAGGGAGGAAGAGAGAAAAGGTTAAAAACCTATTTCAATTGAAAGAAACAAAAATAACTTTCACTGGGAGAAAAAGTTCTTTTTTTTCTATAACTACTTCCTATCAATGAAAATCTTTTTTCAAAACAGAAACAATATTATTGTTTATGTTACAGAGTAAAATAATACAATAATAATGCTGATACCTCTTTCCTTAGTCTGACAGGATTGACGCCACACACCTTACAGGCGGACCGCTTACGCAGGGATGCGTTGAAGGCGACGGTGGCTCAACACTTGTCTCTGTTAAATGAACTTAGATATGTCAAAATTTTAAATTGCGTTTACAAATGCAGGGAAAGCATGGAGAACAAAGGAGGGTTTGATTACCAATCAAATGCCTACTGGTTTGTTTCTCTGGGAAGAATTTTCTTTCTTTCTTTTAGAAATGATCAATGATTCTTCCAGGCTTGTTCCCTATAAACATGAAGAATAAAATTGAATAGAGCAGGACAGAACAGGGAAGACGTGAGGAGAAGGGAGGAAAGCAAGGAGATCCGGCCCCACAAATGGCTCTGAAGCCTTTGTCTGACTACGAGTATAAAGTTGATAGTTGATGGTCAACTAATCACCCAAAATAAATATTTAGTCAATGAGGATTGTCTCTGATTTATTTTGAAACTCGTAGGAATCTGGCACTGTCTCCTATTGAGGCTCAGGTGTGTTACAAAAAAGGAAGTTAAATAAAGAGATAAATTAGTAAATAAAATAGAGTGGCTAAGTGAATAGCTACAATAGGAAGAGGGGATAAAGGAGGGTATAACGCAATAAAAATAATGAATAAGTGTGAGTCCAAAAGGTTTTGGTAATAGATATCAATTTAGTGGTTCACTTGAACTTCTAAAGTTCCAGACGAATACCTAAAGTAATTGGGTCTCAATGAGAAATTCTGAAAATGAGTAAATTCCAGAATAGTTAGAATAACTTTAAAATCATTTTACATGACTTTGAGGAATGAATCTTGAATTTTTTCTTTCATTAAATTCGAACTTAACAATTAATAATTGCAAACCAGTATCTTTCCTCTTCAAGTAAAATGTAGGTAAAGTAACTAACAATTGTGAACCAATATTTCCCTTAAAGTAGAGTATAACGTAATGTATTAGAAAGATAAGAGAAAAGTAAGAAAGACCAACAGTGTACATAAAGTTGAGGTGTTTAAATGGTTAAATCACTTTAAAGTGACTCAAACAGACACTGCATTTACACGTATGTTAATACGGTTGATACCTAAAACTAATGCTAAAGCTTTAGCATTTAGGCTTCAATGTAAACAACTGCTTCGATTAGCTTAGCCTGTAGCTGTTAGCTACCGTAAGGTTTGTTTACAAATATGGCTTCGACGCACTGCGCATGCGCTGGGTTTATCCGGAAGCGCTGGTTGACTTCCGTGCCGCAGTCGTGACTATGGCGAAAAACAAACGCTAGCGGCAAACATGTGAATTGCAGACAGGGTAAAGTTAGGAGTAACTAGAAAAGTCAGCGCTTTTCACCCTGTAAAGTTACACATAAGTTTAGCACGTGCAATCGAGTGTATTACGTGAAACGTCGGCACATTTCATCAATGAAAATCAAAATAAGGAACACCACTCGTAGCTGGTTTTGCTCTGTGGGGCTTTTCACTCAGTTTGTTAAGAGTGAGATTAAACTTTACAGTTACAGTTCAATGTTACAGTTTTGCGCTGTAAATAGAACACTATTGATCTCGGCGGATCTATGTGCATATAGAACAACAGGTTTTCTTCTACTGTTGATTCTATCAATGTCAGCTTTACTTGGGTTCAAATCATTCTCCTTTAAATCACACTGGGACACGCAGTGTTATACGAGACGGATATACAAACCGGCAAGTTTTTAACTGTTTAACATTAGCACAGGGAAGATATAGCTCTTCGAATTACAGTGGAACACGCACTGAATTAATAGCTATAAATCATATAAGGCCGTAATAAATCGATCAAGGAACACGCTTGATCTGATCGCGCTGTGAGGAGATTATTCCTCGCAGGGTATTTCAATTAATGCAGTTTTAAGTTCGTTCAGTTCTCTGGCTGACTGATATACGTATAACGTTAGCTATTTAATGACACTGGAACACGCAATGACATCAATTCGGCTATAAACGAGGCATTCTAGAAATTAAGGAACACGCTTAATTCTTACCTTATCGTATAGTGTGAGATCTCAGATCTTAAATTACTTTAATGCAGTTTTAGAACAGGGACAGACTTGGGTTACACAGCGTTCCTCATTCATTCAACACAGCTTTCAAATAGGCGCGCGCGCAGCTTGCGTCACGAGCGCGCCTACACACAGACAGACGCGTCTAGCGGTCTGATCTCTCAAAATGTAATTCAAAGATAAAATCTCGATTTATATGCTTATAATTTAGGTTAAACTGCCCGCATTCTCCACCAATACTGTAGCGACTATGAGTCAGATAAAATAATAACTCAACGGGGAACTGAATTAAAATGAAAGACTCGAATGACACTATGTAGTATAAATAATTCAGAATTAATGTTTACACCTTAACTTATTCGTCCGCCGATATGTAAGGACTTAAAGGGGGCTCTGTTAAAGGGAAACATGTATATTTAGCTCAAATGAATGAATTCATAGGGAATTTTGAGAGTCTATTTTACAGCCGAGCAAATGACTCTTCTAGCGTTCATTTGAACGGGCCGTAAATATCAACTCTGCAGCGGATATTAATATCCGAACAATAGTGAAACACTATTTAACAGCCAGGTAACTTAGATCGGCAGTTCAAGACATTAAATTGATAAGCACATAACACAAGAACAGTTATCTTTGAATACAAACGGAACTTTATTGATTAATCTAACACATCAAACTAATATCTAACATAAACACACACACTCGCACATTCACACGTTGCAGAAAGGAAGAAGGGGAGGAAAGAATAAGTTCTAAGAGAGAGAAATTATGAAATCCTAAGCAATCTATGCATTTATGAAACATGACCTGAAGAAACCATTGATCAGTAATTTAACCTCCTATCGTTTCTTAGGCAGGGTTATTACATTTGATCTAATGCACCAGTTCAGCTTGGAATCAAAAAGGCGTTACTTGCGTTCGTGTTTCGCGTGTCGTCTGACAAAGGGGAAATTCCCTTCTCCTGGCTGGACAGGGGTTTTCCCGGATCTTTGATTCGCTGAAGGTCTGGTTGACGTCTGGGGAAGCCGAACACGTGGGGTGTTGACGGCTGGATGAAAATCTTGTGGGCGTTGTTTGAAGTTGGAGCGCGCTGTTAGAAACTCGTTGTTGAGAGACTTTTACGGCGAAACTTAACAGACCCGAGACTTAGCGGAAATAAAATAAACTTTAAGTAAAAGAAAGGAAAGTGAGAGAAAAGCAGATGGCCTGAATGAAATCGTTGTTAACCCATTTTCTCTGAAGTTGGTCTGTCACGATCGTCAGATCGTCTCCTGGACTCTCTCTGGTCATACTGCTAGGACTTAGCTCATCTCTGAACTGCGAACAGGCCGCGAACCAGCTCGAACCGAACTGGAACCGAACTTGAGCTGGACTCTGCACTGCTTCTGGTCTGAACTGTACAGAACTGTAGGGAACAGAACTGTGAACAGAACTGAGAACTGAACTTGAGAACAGAACTGAACTTTTCGTTCGTGTTCTGAGACTAAACTCAAACATTTGCCCATCCCCTGGATGGGTTCTGGCCAATTAGGCTTCAGGGGTGACTGTGTCTCCACCCCTCCCACAAAATTAGGTTATCTCTAGAATTTAGTTTCCTGCTCTTAAGCAGAGAGTAAATTTAGACCTAATTTCTTACTATAAGGACATGATCAATTCTATAAAGATTTCATTCAGCTCATCTGTTGGATTATACCCATACGAACGCACCGGTACCAAACACGATGCTTTTTCATCCACTCATTCAATAGTTACATAATTGCATGAATTGTGAGTAATATACATGCCTAATAGTCTAACTAACGTGTATTAGTTGTAAACACACTAACAAGCTACGTCGAAGGCTATTTGAAATGAAAAAGTCCAATAATCCGTGATTTGCTGCACTCCATATGTGACAGTTTCTGTGAGCTTACTTGGAGTTTTTTAGCTGTGTCGTGGAGTTCATTTACCGGTCATTGCAAAGACAGAGGTCTGGTTGTTTCTTTGTCTTGTGACAACCACGAGCCCTTTGTCCTCTTTTAACTGAGTTTGGTGGCGAGTCCATAGGAAGTCAGAACTAGTAGCTCCGGGCAGAAACAAACCCCCCATCTCACTCGTGATGATGATGGTTTCCTGGAGCTGCATTGTGCTTTGTTGAAAAGGATGTTAATTTGATCGAATCATTGGAAGATTAACTCATCTATATGTCTGCGTCCATAATTGCTACAGACAAGACACAGCTGAACAGAACTAACGAGGATTAATTAATTGGGGACAGATGAGTGGTGGGAAACTGAACAAAGGATCATGTGACAAACGAAAACAGGAAGTCCATGAACAAAACATAACTTAAAGTCTAAACAGACAGATATGTAACAGTACTTGTATTTAAGTAGGTCCATTTTCTGTATCTCCCCTCTGACACTAAAATGAACATTTTCAACAAAAATATGTATACTCTTTAATACAAATTTAATTTAATTTAAATCAAAATATAAATACTATAACATTATGTAAAACAAATAAAAATAGAGCCCAAACTGTTAGATTCAATTGCTATTTACTTTCAGATATAATAATCAGCACTGAGTTATATACATATATTTAAATTGCACACAAGACAATTTTTTACTTTCTAATGATATATATGACATATGTTTCTACCCAAATTCGTTGCTGAAAACAAATATTTATCTCTTACCATTAAAGGCACAATATGTATGATTTTTTTATTAAAGGGGTGGTAAAACACATTCTTTTGAAGGCTTGACTGTGTTTGTGGGGTGCATTGTAACATGTGTTCATGCTTCGTTTAAAAAAAAAAAAGCCTTATTTTTCATATATTTGACCTTTATTCTACACTGCTCTGTCCCTCCTTGTAAAACGGTCTGATGCTTTCCGGGTTGTATGAAGCCAGTCCCTCAAAAATACGCAGTGGGCTCAGATTGGTTAGCTGGCCCAGTGTGTTGTGATTCGCTAACCGCAGTGCACGTCGGAAACGTCACGGCCCTTACCGGAGGCTGTTCAGTATTATGCTGCCTTCACGTGCTATCGGAAATTTGATAATTCCGATTTCTGAAGTCGTGATTACGAGCTCATAGCATTCAAGTTTCAAAATGTGAGGGCGTTCATGTGCAATGTTTACCTAGGAAACTCGTATTTACGATAATTCCGAGAGCACGTGAAAGCAGCATTAGAAACAACGGCGTCAATAAAACCACACCAATCTGAGCCCGAATCAGACCCAGAACATTTGAATGAAGATGATCGAGCAGAACCTGTTCAGTCCTCGAGAGTAAAGACTGCGGATCTATAATGATCGCTACTGAATGGCACTTTAACTTTTGTATTTTTAGAACGATTATAGCCAAATATCTGTCGCAAGAACTAACCCAAAACGAACACTAAGCACTGGCTTTAACTAGTAAGTTAGCCAAATCACACACAGAAGCATGTTTAGCATGCCTGTAGATAAACAATACATAAAAGCTCTACTCAAAGAATCATTTACACTAATGCCAGGTTCGCTGTTGAGATTTTAACGTTAATGTTTGTAACGTTAGGTGTTCGTCGGATAACGTTAAGTATGAATGAGCTTTTAACAGACTGGTTTGCAGAACAGCGTTGTCATCTGTTTACTTCCTTGCTACAACCTATTACAGGAAAACACATCGATGAAAACAAGCCGTTGTGCATATCCTGTATTGAACTCGCGAAGTTTTTGGAAGTTTGTGTTGTCCTCCGTGAAATGTGCAGCGCGCGCGTCGTGCATCCACGCACCGGCAGTGTTTTTTTCACGCAGCTGACGTTGTGCAAATCTGGCATTGAAATCGCGAAGACGGTGGATGTTTTCCTCTGTTAGATGTGCTGCAGGGAGCCCTGCGCGCGCCTGATTCCCCGCTGACTCAAACACACGTGCATATAACATGCTGTATGTTAAACGCTCTGCAACGCACCCCCGTCCCAAGGACTGCTGAACAGAGCAAGTGCCCCAGACCTGCAATCCGGATGAAAATAACAGCGTTTCCTCTGCATCGCGGCAACAACACTCCAGCCTAACTATACCACAACAGCGCCGCAATACAAAATGGCCTCATCCCCCCCCCTTATTTAATATTCTCGGAGGAGGGGTTTATGTAAATATTGAGCCTGGTGATGTCACCAACCCTGGAGGAATGTGTGTAGTCGCCTACTGGCCGTTTGCTGTAGTTCTTAGAAACTGATTTCTTTAAAAGCAGATATCTCCCTTTGCTTTAAACTTTGAACGTTGAAACTTTGCAGATGTTGTTTATGCTCAAGCAGCAACATTACACGTTAGCTAAAGTTAGAATAGTGAAATCGTGGTTTACCACCCCTTTAAAATCTCCAAAAACCACAAGAACAATGTTGTATATTTTGTTGATGTGTCCTTACATTATCCCAAACATTTCCAAGAATGTTTAAATCCAGAGAATTTTTAACCAGTTTTACAAATATTTTGTAGAAACCATGAAAACACAAAAGACGCTTTTAGACAGGTGAGCAACTTTTTGGATACATTCATCTACAGAAAACGAATCATTGTTATTCGGCTGTGAACCTTTGTTGGGGAAACCTTGCGTTAGAATATTTTAATGATTCTAATAAACTGTATTTTCTTATTATGGGCTGTTTCAGGACCTGCACAAACATTTTTATAGGTGGACCTTCTACATGCACTCAGTAGTTCAAAGTTCAAAACCCATCTATCTGAAAACAGTAAATGACACAAGGCATGCTTCCTCCACGGCACATGTATCATTTTACTGTAATTGCAAAGGGCAAGGTTGACTATTTCCTCCTTTTGCATTCAGCGCATAATAAATCCAGTGCAATCGAAAATCCTCTCCAGTCCGGTACCACTCTTTCTTATTCCATCAGCCATCATCAAAAGTGCATCTGCAAGGCCTTTGTTATTCCCATTACCGCCGCATAAAATGGCATCAAATTGGCTATTACCCTGACCTAATGAGAAAATGTCTGCTTCAGTGGAGAAGAGAAGACATTTATGAAAACGATGGTGCCAGAAATGGCGATGAGGAATGATGTCTGGCTAACACGCAACCATTTTTTGACTCCATCAATCAACATTTATTCAACACCCATAGGGATATAATATTTCCTTCTCGTGAAGGGACCACCCACTATCATGTCTTCAGTAGATTTGATTAGGCCATGAATGCGAAGTAATGCAGAATTGATGGGGCTTGATGCTCATGGAGAGCAAGTAAGACTACAGAGCTAAAGAGATGGAATATTAACTCCATGTGCACCATCCCCCCTCCAAATCACATCATCATGCCATCTTTGCTAATGGACAATTCCACAGCTGTCCACTTGTGTTGATTGGGAAAAAAAACAGCTTGGACATTCTGCTAAATATCTTCTTTTCTGTTCCATACAAGAGAAAAAGTTATTATAGTTTTGCATTTTTAATTTAGCATAAAGGGATAGTTCACTCAAAAACTTAGAATAAATTCTGTCATCATTTACTCACACTCGAGTTGTTCCAAACCTCTATGAGTGTCACATGATCCTTCAGAAACCATTCTAATATGCTGATTTGGTAGCCTGGTCCTACCAGACTCTCGTACATTTCATTTGTACAGAGAGTCTGGCCACTCTCCATTGACAAGCGTTTACTTCCTTGTAGGCGGGTACTCTGTTGAAGTTTAAAACTATTGGATCTGCCCAGAGCCACTCTGGATCTGCCATAACTAATCGCTAACGTTTGGTCGTGACCAAGCGGCAACCTCCCGCAGTTTCTCTTGAAGCCAACACGGAAGTGCCTTAAACTGCAATTCATCGACTGGCCACTAGGGACAGGCTCCAGAAGGGAGCAGAATCTCATTGAGCCCCATGTTAAAATGCCCAACTTCACAGCAGAATAAAACATGTTTACAGCCTGGTACAAATTGTGGTTTTGGTCTATACGGCTAATTTTGCCCTTCATGACAACTGTGAGGGGGGTGAATTTTTTTATAACTCATTTGTTTACATTATATAAAGCCTTAAAGTTCTGCACAATTAAGGGCGTGGCCACTTCGAGTGACAGTCGGATAGCCATTTATCTGCTGTCTGTTAGTCATCGCGTCACTTAAGGTCCGCCCACGTCCCGCCTTTTTGCCCATTTTCTGTTATCCGGGAGTGACGCGCTGCCAAAATGGCAACGGCCATCTCGACCATACTTTGCGCTTCAGAACAGCTCATCAGAATCAGAATGGTCGTGAAATGTGTCATCTCAAATTAGCGCACAACATCAACGTCATCGTTCTCAGCCACTCCCTCTGTTCGCTGATTGGACCGGTTAAAATTTGACCGGAGAAAACCAGAGAATATACCGCAATCCCAGACGGAGTACTGAAGGAAAATTTAAATTGAGCGGAAGTACGTAGGAGGGCGGAGCCAGGCTACTGATTTGGTGCTCAAGAAACATTTGTTATTATCACCATGTTGAAAACCATTGAGTGCTTCAAGATTTGTTACTGAATAGAAAGTTCAAAAGAACATTACAGATGTTTTAGTGTAATTTTTGACCAATTTAATGAATTCTTGCAAGATAAAAATATTAATTTCTTTACAAAAAAAAATACAGACCTGAAACTTTTGAACCGTAAAACGTTAATTTGTTTTACCCAGTTCCTTTCCCATGTTCTTTATGAGCTTCCTTATTGTTTCAAATTTTTTCTCTCTCTCTGTTTTCTTTTGTTAGCTCTAAATGTTCAATTTTCACAGTCTATGCAATGGAGTGCAATTCCCTATTGCGTTAGCTCAGTTTCTTGTTGTTCATCATGTTCTTGCATGACCTTTATAATAACAGTGAACACAGCCACTGAAAAAACAAGCCTATCAATTAACTGTAAGCTCTGTATAATCCCCGCTTAATTGCCAATCAAACACATATTTACATTATGTAAAACTGAACTTATTGTACTACAATTGCCTGTGTGTATAAATGACACTGTCTGTGCCCTGTTGGTTATCATTCAGGTGTGTGTTATCATGTGGGCCGACACGTATTCGTCTTACACGCACAAGACAAGTTTAAAATATGTCGCTGTTGATGACTCTTTATTGTGCTCGTTCATATTGATTACACTAGTAAAAACAGGCAGATGACTGTCACACGAATGAATCATTGGCCCAAAATTGATCTGCATCACTGGTATCTTGGCTAGAAATGAATTGCTGCATCAGAGTGCAAACACTATTATCATCACTCAGCCTGCGTTCACTCACATGGGCAGTTAATTAATGCTTTGGTTTGCATAGACCATTAATGTTGATCAAGCTCCCGCTGGTCTTTGGAATGCATGTCAAAAGAGGTTGAATGCAAAGGAAGACTGGTGCACAGACCCCGCTCTGTTCTCTGAATGACTGGGATCTTGTCAATCACTGATGTGATTTAAAGTGCATTACCCACACCTCTCGGTTTCCACTGGAATCTTACCTCTCTGCCGATGCTGATCATCCTTTCTGTCTAAGCCATTTCCCTGTCCACCCTCTGAGAACATACTGGTAACAAAATAACAATAGATTTCAGAAACTATTTTAGTCTGTGTTTCCATGGAAACGCTCGGGTGTACGTTGGGATAGGATTTAGGGGGATATTGCCAATGTCTGCTTGCAAATATATATTAGAAGAACAAAAAGCTTCATAGCTGTTGCTTTGAAGATATTTCTGTGAAGGCTTGAAATCTTCTTTGACGTTTGGCATATTTAGGAGCCAATAATAAGTTTGATTACATTTTTTTTTTCATTTTATATTGTGTCATTCACTAATAATTGCTGATATATACAGTATATTTACACACAGACACAAACACACACACACACATATATATATATATATATATTTATATACACCGATCAGACATAACATTATGACCACTGAAGTGAATAACACTGATTATCTCTTCATCACGGCACCTGTTAGTGGGTGGGATATATTAGGCAGCAAGTGAACATTTTGTCCTCAAAGTTGATGTGTTAGAAGCAGGAAAAATGGGCTTGCATAAGGATTTGAGCAAGTTTGACAAGGGCCAAATTGTGATGGCTAGACGACTGGGACTGGGAGCATCTCCAAAACTGCAGCTCTTGTGGGGTGTTCCCGGTCTGCAGTAATCAGTATCTATCAAAAGTGGTCAAAGGAAGGAAGAGTGGTGAAGCGGCGACAGGGTCATGGGCGGCCAAGGCTCATTGATGCACGTGGGGAGCGAAGGCTGGCCCTACTGTAGCTCCAATTGCGGTGTAAAATTATTGATGAAACATGAATTTTGTGTGAAAATATTTGCAAGGAGCTTTTATCCAAAAATATGTGCATGCATACAGTTAGGAAATTAAATGATTGTTTTCAGTTGTCAGTCAGAATCATGTTTTTAACAGCACTGCAGGTTTTACTTTGTGATTGATAAGGTATATTACATTGATTTTAAAACACAGAGAATGTCCAAATTGCATCTGATCTCTATTTCATACACTAGCATCGATATAAAACTCTCCTCGACCAGCGATTGACCGCCCTCATTTCTCTTCAGATACTTTTAGACACTCTCACTTGAGTCTAGCCTTTGATTTTTATATATAGCAGCTTTCTAAAGTGCCCTGTAGTTCATTCTCTCCCCTCTCTGATTTGCAGCTCTTCTGTACGCCACTATCTTTGGAAACGTGACCACCATCTTTCAGCAGATGTACACGAACACCAATCGCTACCATGAGATGCTGAACAATGTGAGAGACTTCCTGAAGCTCTATCAGGTGCCTAAAGGATTGAGTGAGAGAGTTATGGACTACATTGTGTCAACATGGGCCATGACCAAAGGCATAGACACAGAAAAGGTGAGTAAACCTGTTCCTCTTTCTGATGCACTTAACACATACTTTGTGCAGAGATCTAAATGTAGGGTACAAAGTGTAGAAAAGCCCCCTTGAGGGAAATTTGTTATTTTCGCTTATTAAATTTTTTTGAATGGAGAAATATGATTAGTGTAAAAAGAAATGCAAAGTTTGGATATTTTTGATTGAAAATCATGTAATTAATAAATATACAAGTTATAGGGCATTTAAACCCCACACAATTTGTCACCATAAAAAAATCAATAGCCTCTTTTCTTTTGTGGGTCTTTTTTATACATTTTTGTTACTTTTTATCGAACAATTATGTGTGAAACTTTGCAATTTAACGGTCTGCATAATTTATTAATTATTTATGCATGTTTAATTTCTTCAGACAGCGATTGTGGCTGATTCCACCAGTTCTTGTTGACTGGGAAAGACACATTTTAAAAAAACACTGATAAATATAGCTGCAAGCAGCAATTATCGGGGCCAAGCGCAAAGAACACGACAAGTCAAGCCAACATGGCTGGAAGCATCAGACCAACTGCAACAATGAGCAATTAAAAGCATATTAAGATGATTTTAGGCAAAATGCCTGAAAAATCTAATACAATCACTAGTAATGTGTTTTAATGGATTATCACTTTCGGCCAATAGGTTGCGCTGTTATGAAACTGATGTGTTGTGGTCAGAGTAAGGCAGGGGTGTCCAATCCTGATCCTGGAGGGCCACTGTCCTGCAAAGTTTAGCTCCAACCCCAATTAAACACACCTGAATCAGCTAATCAAGGTCGTAGTAGGCATACTAGAAACTTCCAGACAGGTGTTGAGGCAAGTAAGAGCTAAACTCTGCAGGACAGTGGCCCTCCAGGACCGAGTTTGGACACCCCTGGAGTAAGGTGACAATGACACATGCAAAGTTTGGTATTAATATCCCAAAGCATTGCAGAGATACAGCCTCAGAGTCATTTTGGCATCATGCCTCAGCTTTGTTGCAGCGCTATACGAAAACGGTTTTGTCTATCAACACGAAATCCCTAACTTTTTGTTGGCACAGTCTGAAGATGATACAATTCGATTTTGGTGAAAATCGGACAAACAAAAGGAATTGTTCGAAAAAGTAGGTTTTAAAAGAAAATCAAAATGGCGAACAGGAAGTTATCTGGTATCTATGTTCTCGGCATGACCCAAGAAATCTATTAAGTCTATTAAAATTGGCAAATTTAATCAAAAGTTTTGGAAATTTCATTATAACTTTTGACTACAAGGTGTCGCTGCCTCAAACTTTTTGAGTACCTTCAAGGCATGGTGCCGAAGACACGTGCCGAGATTCATAACGATACACCAATGCGTTAGAATATACATTTACATTTACATTTAGTCATTTAGCAGACGCTTTTATCCAAAGCGACTTACAAATGAGAGCAATAGAAGCAACTAGAACGGTCAAGGGCTACAGTATGCAAGTGCTGTAACAAGTCTCAGTTAATCTAACACAGAACACACAACTTTTTTTTTTTTTTTTTTTTTTTTTTTTTTTTTTTTAAATAAATTAGACAGACAGAAAATGAATCGAATGGAATGTTAAGTGCTATTCTTGATTGGTTAGGTGCTGCTGGAAAAGACGTGTCTTTAGCCGTTTTTTGAAAATGGCTACAGACTCGGCGGCTCGAATTGAGATAGGCAGGTCATTCCACCAGGTGGGGGCAGTCCAGGAAAAGCTCCGTGAGAGTGATTTCATGCCTCTTTGGTATGGCACTACAAGGCGTCGTTCACTGGCAGACCGTAAGCTCCTGGAGGGTGTGTAAGTCTGAACAAGCGAGTTTAGGTATATTGGTGCAGAGCCAGTGGTTGCTTTGAAGGCGAGCACCAGTGACTTGAATTTGATGCGAGCAGCTATTGGCAGCCAGTGGAGATTGATGAAGAGAGGCGTGACGTGCGCTCTCTTCGGCTCGTTAAAGACCACCCTTGCCGCTGCATTCTGGATCAGTTGCAAGGGTTTGATAGTGCATGCCGGAAGGCCCGCTAGAAGAGCATTACAGTAGTCCAGTCTGGAGAGAACAAGAGCTTGGACCAGGAGTTGTGTGGCCTGCTCTGATAGGAAGGGTCTGATCCTCCTAATATTGTATAACGCAAATCTGCAGGACCGGGATGTTGCAGTAATGTGGTCAGTGAATTTTAGCTGATCATCAATCACAACTCCAAGATTCCTGGCTGTCCTGGACGGAGTTATGGTTGATGATCCTAGCTGAATGGAGAGATTATGATGAAGTGCTGGGTTGGCTGAGACCACAAGCAGTTCTGTCTTTGGAAGGTTGAGTTGCAGGTGATGTTCCTTCATCCAGGCAGAAATGTCTGTTAGGCAGGCAGCGATACGACCACCAACCGTGGGATCATCTGGTTGAAATGAGAAGTAGAGTTGAGTGTCGTCAGCGTAGCAATGATAGGAAAAGCCATGTTTCTGAATGACAGTTCCCAGTGATGACATGTAGATGGAGAAGAGAAGTGGTCCAAGCACTGAGCCCTGGGGTACTCCAGTGGCTAGATGATGTGACTTAGACACTTCACCTCTCCATGACACTCTGAAGGACCTACCTGAGAGGTAAGACTTGAGCCACTGGAGAGCAGTTCCTGAGATGCCCATCTCCATGAGAGTTGACAGGAGTATCTGGTGGTTAACTGTGTCAAAAGCAGCAGACAAATCCAGTAAGATAAGTACTGTGGATTTGGAAGCCGCTCTTGCCTGTCTCAGTGCTTCGGTAACCGAGAGCAGGGCAGTCTCAGTTGAGTGGCCACTTTTGAAGCCAGATTGGTTGATATCCAGGAGGTTGTTCTGTTCAAGAAACGTAGAGAGCTGGTTAAAAACAACTCGCTCGAGTGTCTTTGCAATGAAAGGCAGAAGGGATACCGGTCTGTAGTTTTCTAAAAGTGCTGGGTTCAGAGAGGGTTTCTTAAGCAGTGGGGTTACCCGAGCCTGCTTAAATGCTGTGGGGAAAGTCCCGGTGTGAAGAGAGGTGTTGACAATGTGAGTGAGTGCAGGAGTAACAGAAGAAGAGATGGCCTGAAGGAGGTGAGTGGGGATAGGGTCCAGTGGACAGGTAGTGGGGTGGTTGGAAAGGATGAGTTTGGAGATGTCAGCTTCAGAGAGCAGAGAAAAAGAGGGGAGCGTATGTGTGATGGTTGTTGAGATGTGCGTGTCGGTTTGTGGTGCGGAGAATTGGCTGCTGATGGAGGAGATTTTATTTGTGAAAAATGATGCAAAGTCGCCAGCTGTAAGAGTTGATGAAGGAGGGGGGGGAGGAGGACAAAGGAGTGAAGAGAATGTTCTGAAAAGTGCACGAGAGTCAGAGCAGTTGTTGATTTTGTTGTGGTAGTATGTAGATTTAGCAGTGGAGACATTAGCAGAGAAAGAAGCAAGGAGAGACTGATACAGGGTCAGGTCAGTAGTGTTTTTAGTTTTTCGCCACTTCCTCTCTGCCGCCCGGAGCCCAGAACGATGTTCGCGGAGAACATCAGACAGCCAGGGGGCAGAGGGAGTGGTGCGGGCTGGCCTGGTTGAAACGGGACAGAGGTTGTCCAAGCAAGATGTTAGAGTGGAGCAAAGAGTGTCAGTAGCACTGTTAGTGTCCAGTGCTGAGAACTGAGCAGGTGGAGGGAGTGAGGATGAAACCATAGTGGATAGACGGGAGGGAGAGAGTGAGCGTAGATTACGCCGAAAGGTGATCTGGGGAGGAGTGTGTGTTGTGTCAGGAGTCAGTAGGAGGTTAAGAGTGATGAGAAAGTGATCTGAGGTGTGCAATGGAGTAACTAAAGGGTCGTCGGTGGAGCAGTAGCGCGTGTAGATAAGGTCCAGATGATTACCTGATTTGTGAGTAGCTGCAGTAGATACTCGCTTAAGGTCAAATGAGGTCAGAAGAGTGGTGAAGTCTGCAGCCTGTGGTTTATCAAGGTGAATGTTGAAGTCACCGAGCAGTACCAGAGGAGTGCCATCCTCGGGGAAGTGAGAGAGTAACATATCCAACTCCTCCAAGAAGTTACCCAGTTGACCTGGAGGGCGATAAATAACTACAACATGGATATTAGCCGGGTGAGTGATCGTGATTGAGTGTGATTCAAATGAACTGTTGCCAGATAGAGAAGGGATGGGCTCAAATTTCCAATCCTTTGAAATGAGCAGACCAGTACCTCCACCCCTCCCAATCGGGCGAGAGGTGTGTGAAAAAGAGAAATTATTTGAGAGAGCTGCAGGGGTGGCAGTGTCTTCTGGTTTGATCCATGTCTCAGTTAGAGCCATGAGACTGAGATGTGAATGAGTGGAAAGAGATGAAATAAAGTCTGCTTTGTTTACAGCAGACTGGCAATTCCAGAGACCAATTGGAATGGACATTAATGTAGCAGAGGAAATAGGTACACTACGCAGATTATTGGGATTACGGCGTCTAGAATTTCCTGAGCGTGATTTACGGGTGTGTGTGGTAATAGTAGAGATTTGGAAGCACATTATGAAAACAGGTCAGACAAATAAACAGATGAAAACAAGCAAAACACAAAAGTGGACAAAGTAGAAGGAAAGCTATACTTAAGTGCCTTGTCGGTGTCCTTGCTCGAGTGGAGTCGCACAGAGTAGAGTCGATGTCTTTACACTCTTCGGTCTTCACACGAGGGCTGCCGCTTCCGCTGCCGCGGAGTACTACTCAATTTATACTCACGGTAAGTGTCGTTAGTGAATACAGCTGGTCACTCCCAGTGAAACGCGTTAGCTCGCACGAGGTCAAACGATAACAAACGAGACTACAACAAACGGCCAACTACAGCACACATACAATGTTCTAAACAAAAGTTGAACTACAGATCAAGTGAGGAAAATGAATACAGAAACTCACACACTAGTTGTTCTCCCTGATGTTCGGTGCTTCTCTCTGACACAATGTAAACAGTGCACGCTCTAAATACCACGCTGGCTTATGGCCACGCCCAGTGAAACGCGTTAGCTCGCACGAGGTCAAACGATAACAAACGAGACTACAACAAACGGCCAACTACAGCACACATACAATGTTCTAAACAAAAGTTGAACTACAGATCAAGTGAGGAAAATGAATACAGAAACTCACACACTAGTTGTTCTCCCTGATGTTCGGTGCTTCTCTCTGACACAATGTAAACAGTGCACGCTCTAAATACCACGCTGGCTTATGGCCACGCCCAGTGAAACGCGTTAGCTCGCACGAGGTCAAACGATAACAAACGAGACTACAACAAACGGCCAACTACAGCACACATACAATGTTCTAAACAAAAGTTGAACTACAGATCAAGTGAGGAAAATGAATACAGAAACTCACACACTAGTTGTTCTCCCTGATGTTCGGTGCTTCTCTCTCTAGCATTTTACAACAACAGAATACAACAGAATATAGCATTTTACAACAAAATTAAAAATGTCCGATATGGGAAAATTGGGTATTGTGTGTCTCGGCATGCAACACCAAATCTACAGAGACCAGTTTTGTGATTTTTGGCCAAAATTTCAGAAGTTATAAGCAAAAATAGCTAAAGTGTTGCGTTCAAACAGCCTCACGTCCATTTTGGCGTGATTTTTTCGAAATAAATCGCGTGTTAATTGAGAACGGTTTGACGAATGAAACTTGAATTTGAACTTTTCAACATGGTCTGAAGATGATCTGGTTCAATTTTCAAAAGTAGGTTTTTCGGAAGATTCAAAATGGCAAAAAACATTCACGACGGAAAATGAAAATGATCTTGAGCCAAGGAATAAGAAACATTTTCAAAAGTTATTAGCACAAATGTACATGAAACTTTGGACAGTTAGTGGTGCTAGAGGGATTGAGTTAGAGACGCCAAATTTGTTATGGTGACAGTTTAGACTGTCCTCTATCTGTGTGTTAAATTTCATAACTTTCCCGCGAGCGGTTCTATGGGCTGCCATAGAATTCCAGAGCGGAAGAAGAAGAATGCCAACGGATACAATACACACACACCTTCGGTGCTTGGCCCCTAATGAAAGGTATTGTTTAATTACTTTCTCTTTATTCTTTATAGTGGTAACATAAATAACGGCTCATGATCAGATCTCTATCCTCTCTTCCAAAAATCCAAAAATAAAGAGAAATCATTTACGTTCTTTTTTATGATGGATGCTAGCATTCTGTCAGAAACGTTAAACAAAAAAATCTATCTTTTTGTGTAAGTGTCTCTCCATCAAGACCCCGTTTTTTATTTCGTTCTAGAAGAGGAATGGGAAATTGCATTATATCCCAGGAGGCATCAAGCCTCAGGGAATATAGTAGATCTATTCAACCCCTGGCTCAAATTTAGACTTATAAAGGATTCTCATAACTGGTTTTAATGCAGCGTGGGGTGAGAAATCCTCTCCATTTATTGACATATGGCATAATTACGTTCAAATTTGAACATAGAATAGGCCTGACCAGAAAGATCCTGTACAGGTGACTGAGGCACAAAGTATAATTGGTTTCTGCAGACTTTTAATTGCATTCTGGTGAAGTAAAGTGTATTAGATCCATGCACTGAGCGCCCTGCATGTGCTTCTGCCTATAATGGAAACATTAGCTTATGAAGCGTCCAGTACATGCCACATTTACACACACATACATATTCATACCTACCCACAGAATTTTTGGTCAATGCATTCAAATAATATTTCTAAATAATTGTACACTGCTGCAACATGTCTAAAATTAATACTGATATAAAGACAGCAAAAAAAGGTTTTAAATGAATCCACATTATTGCTCCTGTCAGTTATTTTACAGTTACTATCAAATCCACTCGGAGATATACTGTATATGTAATGTATGAAGAGAAACAGACAGATATAGATATAGATATTTACAGATAATACATATTTTCTTAGCAATCTCCATAAACCCCTATTTGACATGGTGTGACATTTTGAAATGTTTATTAACTGGCTGAATCAGTTCTAATCATCTTTTATTATACATAAAAGTTAATTGTTAATCAATTGTGTTAAAGGCAGCTCATTTTAGTATGTTAATAGCATTACAGTACAAACATTCTGGATCTTTTTTGTAATAAGTTCTCCAGCTCAGTGTTAATTTAGCTCTCACTGTACACAGCACACAAGTGAAATATTCCGAAACTGACATTTCCAAATACCACCAACTGAACATGTTTCTGTTTGACTTTCTTTTCTTTTTTTTCTAGCCTAAGTAATGAAGTGAAGCAACGGCAAATAAACTCTCTGCTTACCAATGCAACTCTGTGCTGTAGCCTATTATTTTAATAACTGACTTATTCCATTTTCCACATTCCATTTTTTTTACTTATCAATATTCATTCATTCATCACTTTTCATTCATTCATATTTTATATACTTTTTTAAATATTTTATCTTTTAAATATTTTATATTATATGTATATTATTTATATATTTTTATTTTGTACAAGTAGCCATATAATAAGTGGGTTAATGTGCAATCAGCTGTTCATTAATGTAGCATAAACCCTGAGAGGGGGATCAGGACCCAAATATTAAGCAAAGAGCTTTGGAATCAATACGAAGGGGTTGGTATTGTACTTTATCCCTGATTTATACTTCACTTTTTCCTTATTTTTGTAGCAAAAATATCTTTAATATGCAGTTGCTGGTCAAAAATAGAACAAATGATCTCAGCTACTATAAGAGTTTCATTGTGTACTGTACATACGTTTGAGAGAATGTGTCATTAAGACATAGGTTTCCTTGCTTTCTTGTTAGGTTCTGTCCATCTGTCCTAAGGACATGCGTGCAGACATCTGTGTGCACCTGAACCGCCAGGTTTTCAACGAGCACCCTGCCTTTCGGCTGGCCAGTGACGGCTGTCTGCGCTCTTTGGCGGTAGAGTTCCAGACTACACACTGCGCTCCAGGAGATCTCATCTTCCACGCAGGGGAGAGTGTGGACACTCTTTGCTTCGTGGTGTCTGGATCGCTGGAGGTCATTCAGGATGATGAGGTTATTGCCATTTTAGGTGAGCTAAAATCATTCTTTCCACTCTGGAAATAAAAACAACAATTCAAGGGAGACCTCAGGGGTTAGTTGTCACATTGGGGAGTTGGTACATTTATCAGTTACTATAATCCAATTACACAAATATACACTCTTAAAAATAAAGGTTCTTTATTGGCATTGATAGTCCCATGAAGAACTTTTTACATCCGTAGAACCTTTTCATTGCTCCAAAGTTTTTTTTTATAGTGAAATAAGTTTCTTCAGGTAATGAAATTAAATTATAAAAGATCAAATTGTCCAGTTACACTTTATTTGAAGGTGTCATTGTTACAGTGTAATTATACATTTAAGTACTGAGTAATATTATTTAACAACATGTACTTACTATAGGGTTTAGGGTAGGATTACGGTTTGGTTGAGGGTTAGTTGCAAGTAATTATGCATAATTTACTGTTATTACTATGGTAAGTACATGTAACATATGCAACAAGGACACTGTAAAATAAAGTGTTATCAATCTTCCTTTTGTCTTCACTGTAAAAAAATGTTTCCTCATTAAGTTCCTCTGTTTCTCACTGTCATGGTCTGGGTTGTGTTTCTGTTCGTATTGTTTTGCTTGTGTTCGTTGTTAGTGTATTGCCTGAGTTTTTTCTTTATGTTAATAAATCAAGTTATACTTCGCCCACCTTCTTCATCCCTGGGATAAAATGTAACAGAATATCGGACCAGAAAAGAAGAAGGATTTTGCAGCCGAGTTCAGTGAATTAGCCCGTGAGGACCTCTCTATCGTGAAGTACTTTGCCCGCTTTTGTCAACTCGCTGTAAAAACAAACTTTAATGATGTGAGACATTAAAGTCTCTGTATTGGACAGGGGCTAACTATTTTAGCCCCCTGGAATTGCAGAACATGGAGAAAGGAACCTAGAGAGAGGAGAACCTTTGGTGTCTATAGTGTGCTTACCCTCTGCTGATGCCAGCGTTAACGGCCACTGTAGAGCCAGAGGACTCGCCCACGGCAGGAAAGGAGCCTGAGCCCAACACAGAGCTGGACACTGCGCTGACCCCCGTCACGGACCCTGAGCCTATACCAATGCCTGCAATGAAGTCAGAGCCACGTACATCCTGGAACCAAAAGTCATCGCCTTGTCTGACCAGGTGTGGGCCGACTTCTACACATGAGCCTGTGGGATGTTCAGAGGAGCTTGAGGAAGATGACAGCCTTCCTCCACTGATTCCACCCAGCCCAAAGCCTTCATCGCCGCTGTTCCGGCCCAGCCCAGCCCAGCTCAAAGCCATCATGGCCGCTGGTCCTGCCCAGCTCAAAGACTTCATTGCCATTGGTCTTGCCCAGCTTAAATCCCTGTGGAGAATACACCCACCCTGCCTCCCTTGTCCACCTCCTCTGCCTAGGCTAGGTGGTTTCTCGGCCCCACCTTCGCTGATGCCTTCCCTCAGCTCTAACATTGGATTTATCATTTAAGTTGTATCTGCCTTAGAGCTTCTGGGCACCAGCTCTGACTTGGAGTGTGGATCCCATGGCTTTGCTTCACGTCGCCATTCCCTTAATTCAATACCTCAGCCCATTTCCCAGTCGGTGTTGTAGATTTTTTCCTCTCTTGTAAAATATCACTTTTCAAAGATCTTTGATTTCAGAAAGGCTTTATTTTTCGTCTCCTGCAGGAGACAACTCCAGGCTTCTGCTTTGCTCACACATTTATACCATACATTCTTCCTATACATCAGGGGTTTTCAAACTTTATGATTCCAAGGACCCCCAAATATGATGAACCTTTTATGAGGGACACCCTTCCTAAAATCCATCTATATATTTGTATGTATGAAACAACATTTAAACTGTTAGATAAGTAGTAAGTGTGACATTATAAATACAACATATTGTTTCCAAACTTAAATCGGCTATGCTTAATGTTGGATGTATAAACCCGAAGAACATTTTCAATTAAAAGTGATTTGTATAAGCAAATTAATGTCACAATAAATGTATGTAAACAGATTACGTATTGCGTTAACTGCCTTACAACCCCAGTGAGCAAGATAAAGGGGACTATAGTGAGAAAAAATCTCTAGAAAGATACAAAGCAAACATATATTAGCCCAGCACACATATCCAGTCTTTTGTAGACATATTGTCGCCTGGAGGCACCTCAGGCCTTCTGCAGGCTTCAAAAAGTCCACTCAGTCAGCACACAGTTGAAATATAATAGTGTTCTCACATACAGCTTATATTATATTAAATTACTAGTTTTCTAAATAATAAAATCTTCAACATCGACTCTAACTTGGTCAGACGTCACTCTGGCTGCGGCGCCGACTTCTAGGCTTCTTGCTGTGCTTCGTCCCTTCGGCTCTGTCGGGCTCTGCCTCACCCCTGAATCCGTCTTGGTCCTCGGTCGCACTGGAGTCACCTCAGTCCACCCACACCCTCAAGTGCTTGACTCTGTGGCTCCGCATAGGCCTCTGGATCCTATGGCCTCAGCCTCGCCTAGGTCTCTCTACTCTATCGCTGGCGGTTGGGCCGCTAACTCTACCATTCCGCCATGGGCCTTTGTACCACCTGTGCTCTAGGCTTCCATCTGCATCATCCTACCATCGCCTCCTCCCTGTTTTCTCCCTCTATCTAATCCACCCTGGTACTTTCTTCTGCCGCCTGTAATTGGGACTTTTGTCTGCTTCCGCCTGCATTAATCTCCTCCCTAGCTCCTCCCTCTATCAGATCCACCATGGTACTCTCTTCTAAAACCTGTTATGACTCTCCCTCCTAAAAGTACTATTTACTCTCTTCTTTTATGGCGTCGGGAGCTGCCTTCCGGAGGGGGGAGTTCTGTCATGTCTAGTTAGTATTCATTTCATTTTCAAGGGCTTTCATTTGTTTCTCTTCTGTTACCTGTTTCCTTTGTTCTAGTTTCCCACCACCATCGGTTGTCATGGATACTAATTTAACGCACACACATGTTTGTAATTAAGTTTGTCACCTTGTATATTTAAGTTCCTTGGTTTCTCACGGTCATTGTCCAGTTGCAATGGTGAAAATGTTAAATACCATTGTGTTTAATAGCAATGGCCAAAATAGGTCCCTGTACAAAAATTAAGCCACCCTAAGAAATATTCAGTGGCATAAGACATGGTCACAGGTTTTTAAGCAGGTTGGATATTCTTGAATAAATAAAGAATCTGTTTTACTTCAATATATAAATAATTCCTGCACGACATCCCAGCATTCTCATTAAAATCAAGAAAGGCTAATGCTGCAAAATTTGGCAGATTGTAGTACTGTAATACTTAAGTGCTCTGCAGGTTTTTCCTGAGGGCACATACAGCTCCAAAAACATATAAAGCTTTGGATAAGTGCAGAAAAATAAACGTATAAAGGACACAATACTAACGCAGTGGATCCTAAAATATGGTTCTCACACAGGGTTTTGCACAGTGAACTCGCTAACATTCATTCTCTGAAGTAACATAAAAGCCCACGGTCCACTCCGTGTGCTATATGTGGCATTTGTTACTCTGTCCACGGCGTCTTATCCTGCTGTAATGGAACTGTGGGGGCCGATTCTCCTTCAATTGATTGTTGAGTCTTTTGTTTCACAGGGATGTGTACTGATAGTTCACACGGCCTCAGTGCAGCCAGTGCTATAACGATGACCAGAGAAACAGGCATATTTTTAAGCACAAATACAGACCTCTCTCGTAAAAGATGAGGAAGTCCAGGCTTGTAAACATCTTATTGGAATTTGAGAAAGCAACAACAATCCTGGCCCGTGCATCTTCTAGATGTGTTGTAGCTTTATTTTTCCAAATGTCTCTGCTACATTTACTAACGCTGTATTTAACTCTGAGCCTGAAACCAATTCCACTATGAACAATAAAAACAGATGGCTATTTTGTTGTGAAGAACACGTGTGCATATTTAAGAGTTTTCTCTTTCTCCTTGACTGGACTATTATTTTGATCTCTTTATCTCGCGAGCCTTGCTGATGTACCACTGCCACAAGAATGTGACTTGCTCTTCACTGACATGGTGTAACCACAAATAATGTGACATTAGACCTAATGAAACACTGTACAGAGGAAGTTAATGCCTCTTTTCTCTAATGGGGAATCATATCAGATGCTCTTTTACTTTAATGATTATGAAATGAAATAAGATGCGAGTGCTGTTAGTTAATTAGCCCCAAGGCGTTTACTTGAACCCAGAAGACTAAACCTGCTGGGCTCCTAATGATGCCCCTCATCAAAAGCTCTGAACACTGGGTACTTTGTACTGATTCTCTCATGAGCGTGGTGTGAGAACTTAGAAGATACTTATGTCCTACTGTAGTAAGATCAAGTCAGTCTGTCTGATTCAGAGTACACAAAAAAGGTCAAATACAAGCCCCATAGCTAGAACTATCAATATTTACAGTTGCAGTAAAACTTATGTGAACCATTTCTGAAAAAATGTGTCATTGAATGTGACCCGATCTTCAAGTCATTTTAACATTTTAATAATTAAAGACACATTAAATTGATCAAAAGCTGTTCTTTCGAACTTTCTATTCATGAAAGAATACAGAAAAAAATCACGGTTTCCACAAAAATATTAAACAACTCTTTGATAATAATAAGAAATGTTTCTTGAGCACCACATCAGCAAATCAGAATGATTTCTGAAGGATCATGTGACTGGAGTAATGATGCTGAAAATTCACTGGAATCATTTTATGACCAATTGCAGAAATCCAAGAAAAGCTAAAGGGTTCACATGCTTTTTTCCTGCAACTTTATTAATGGTGTCATTTAAAACTATAATCCCTCTCGTCTGTCCCAGGTAAGGGCGATGTGTTTGGTGACGTGTTCTGGAAGGAATCCACACTGGCTCATGCCTGTGCTAATGTGAGGGCTCTGACGTACTGCGACCTGCATGTCATCAGGAGGGACGCGTTACTCAAAGTGCTGGAGTTCTACACAGCCTTCGCCAACACCTTCTCCCGAAATCTCATCCTCACCTGCAACCTTCGCAAGCGGGTAAGCGCCACATACCGACACTTCTCTTGACCAAATATCACATTCTAAAGGCAATAGACTTTGCTGAATCCATTCTGATAGTTGAAAAGCTTTGGAGAATATAATGCGTTATCGCCTACTTTTTATCCAGTCTTGGTTCAAGACTGCTTTTTTCCCATTCATTTTCTGCATTGGCATGTAAAAATCATGACATTAAAAACCTGAGCAAAATTGCATTTGCTCTGCAAATTACATGATGATAAACCTTGATTTAAAGGGGTGGTTGATTGCCCCTTTTTACAAGACGTAAAATAAGTATCTGATGTCACCAGGGTGTGTATGTGAAGTTTTAGCTCAAAATACCCCACAGATAATTTTTATAGCATGTTAAAATGGTCACTTTTTGAGGGTGAGCAAAGACATGCTGTTTTTGTGTCCCTTTAAATGCAAATGAGCTGCTGGTCATGGGGCGGAGCTTCAAGAGCTCCAGTTAGCAGCTCTGATTACCTCGTGAAGACTGGCAATGAAACTGTTCAGCCTTTTATGTTCAAACCGGAGTTGCACAATGATGGAGAGACGAGAAGAAGTGACAACATGTAGAATGCAATGGGACGTTTCTGAATGGTTAGTTGATTAATTTATGTAGCTGATGTGGAGTTAACTATCTTCAAGTCATTGATTAGCATATTCTGTCACAATAATCTCACCCCCTTTGTTGTGTGTTCCCGGGGGTAGGGTTTATGTAAATATCAGGGTTAGTGATGTCACCAACCCGGGAGAAAGCTTGTGTAGTCCCTACCAGCAGTTTGTTGTAGTCCTTAAAAAGCAATTTCTTTAAAAGTATATATCTCCCTTTGCTTTGAACTTTGAGTGTTGTAACTTTACAGATGCTATTTATGCTCAAACAGCAACATTACACACTAACTGAAATCATAATCAATCACCCCTTTAAAGCAAAAAGTACAGCATATGAAAACCAGAAAAATTAAACAACAATCTCTTGAAGCATTGCAAATAACATAATTAGATTTTAAAAAATTGCTAGGGATTTTCGGCATATGGATAGCATATTGGTTATCAGCATTATTTTTATTTTTAGTCTATCAGTAGGTATTGGTCAATATTGGAAATTTGATTGTTCATGTTTATTTCCTCTATTTTTACATATAGATCATAATTAATATAATAACAAATAGATTACCTTTGCTGTCCTCTAATGCGCACCTCACAGTTAACTTTTGAAAACACTAATTAATTTAATAATTTGTGATTAGAGAAATTCGATCCTTTAAAATGCATTTTAAATGATTGTCATTTATTTTAGGCAAAATGTGGCAAATGCAATGCTTCATGAAAATGTTGTTGCTCTTGAAACCTCCATTTCACTTTTCTTATTTTATATATATATATATATATATATATATATATATATATTATTGCTATATTGTAATCCACAGTTGTAATTGTAATTTCACAGTTACTCCAAATTAATGTAGAAACAACTTAAAGACATTATATTTTAAAATATTTGTTGTAATGGCATCTTTTTATGAATGAAGGCCAGTATCACTGATACTAATACTGCTACCGATGTCTCTATGAAAAAGACAATAGACATTCAACATTTACAGTATAATTGAAAGCTATCAATTTCTACACGTATTAGTCTTGTCTTACAGGTTGGAAATATACAGAAATTGAATAAAGTTATCAGACACTTTATAGTCTTAACTGCATAAATTATAAATTAAATATAGATTAATCCTAATTAAAGCTACAATTACAAGTTACCTTTGTTCTTTGATTAGCAAATGACAGACATCACAGCAACTGGTTTATTAGGCTGCTGTCACTTTAAGATCTGCCGCTGCATTCATTTAAGATGTTATTTAACTCATTTAAGACTGCTCTTATGAGAATACATGACAAAACTGACAATTCTGTGTGTTATTGTTTGTTCTCGAATGAGAACTCGATTCAGATGCGCTGTCTTTGCACACGATCTGACGTGCGTCTTTCTGTGCGTTGTGTCACACACTTCTCTTGTCGTGCTTGAATGGTTTAAAAGCATTTATGAATGAAGAGCGTGATCATATAATGTAACGCTAGCCAAAGGATGACATAAAGAACGGATGCTGCGTTAATTGCATTAAATATTTTTAGCGCATTCAACTGAAAAAAATTTATCGCATGCGCTAATTTTTGTATATAATTTTTTTTCCATGTCTTATCAATCAGATTTATTTGTTTCAGAGATTCAAGCACATTCCGGTGCACTTTGACCTGAATGTGTGGTGTGCCGTCCTGCTGTGTGCTGTGTTGGCATGAGTTCAGAGCTCTGTTGTGGCTTTCAGACCTGACCTCACATTCCTTAAATACATAAATGATTCATTCTGACAGACCGCCTATGGAGAACTTTGGATCTCTTGACGAAAGAAAGACCCTGTGCACTCACAACACAATTAGGAGACCTCAGCTGTGCACTTTACTGCTATTGAGTTACATAATTACTAGTGAGCATTGTGTAAAACTATATTTAGATGCAAAGATCTCCTCTGTTGCTAGATCTAATCTCTATCATTGAGGAAACGATGCACTGAAATTAGGTGTGTTAATGTCATCTTTAAATAATGAGGGAGGAGATCTTGCATTCTCCCAAGTAAACAAGTTAAATTTGGTAAATTATTTCATAGAGCTGCTGGACTTCTTAGAGGAATCACAGTGCCACGATATACATTTTTCCACTGGCCACAGCAAAAGAGGACCTGTCTAATGAGTAGATATTTTGCTAAGGGCACAAATTAATTGATTTAAAGGTTTATGGTTCTTCAAGGTCTCTGAGTAACTGAGTTCATGAATTTTGCATGCAGTTGATTTGTGGAGCTCAGGGTACAACTTTCTTTAGTAGACGACTTGCTTTATTTTTAAAATTCTTGTTGCAATATTAATATTCTCGTGTCTTGTCTTTTAATATACATACTGTTTATTTTTTTGATGGGTTTTGCTGATGATTATTATTTGAATATCCTAACTTAGGCTTACCACAGAGGTTACAGCAAGCAGAGAACCATCAATTATACTGACCAGGGTGAGGTGAAAATAGTGTGAAGTGTTTTAAGGGCAGAGCGTTGGTTTCTCTGTCGGTGGAGTGACAGAGGCCGCCCCATTGCCCCGCTGTGCTCAGTCGACTGGGTAACGCTGCTGATGGGCCGGCATTACTGAGGAGGAACGGCCCCCGCGGCGCACACTCTGAATAAAGCATGAGTCAAATCAGCGGGAATACACGCACACACACCGACTCGTACACACCACACACATTTATCATGCATAATAACAAGAAGTGTGGCCTCCTACTAATAATTATGAAGTCATTGTCATTATATCTTCACCCTACACACAACATGACCAATGTTGTTCACGTTGTGTTGGTGTTGGCCAAACATCGACTTGCATTGCTAAAATGAAAAGACTAATGCCGGGTTCAGACTACACAATATTTTTGTCTGCTACGATAATCACTGTCAGATTATGCGTCACTGTGTCAGATAATGCAATTTTGACTCATAAATTGTTGTTGTGTTGTGGACAAGAAACATGTCAGACTACACGTTGTTTCCCGACTAGTCATAACGGCGAGCATGATGTCAATGAAAAGGTGGAAACTTTAAGTTATTTTCATTGTTTAAAATAATATGTGTGAATAGAATAGGGCTTGGCGCATTTCTTTGTATGCTTTGTCATAAGGCACTGATGCAGAGTACCTCTCCATGTCGTTTCAAAGAATAGCACAACGGCGGGTATAAACACGTCCCCAAACGGACGAGGTGCGCGCGCAATCATCGGAGGCTCGCGCTGCAGAGACAGACGAAAGTATAAACAAGGCTTAAGGTGGTAAAACAAGTTTGGTCTGACTACGGTCAGACTTATAAAATCCAAAACACTGCCATACTGGTGAGCTGACTTGTTTCCCTGTTTTATCTACATTTTCCTCGCTCGCTGCGGCACTCATTTTCCACTTATCACTCCACGGCGTTTCTGTTACTGAAGAATCCAACACGAGACGAGACAACGATATGGCCCAACCAAACTTGATACTGTTACATGATTGGCTGTTAGCGTGTCACTCCCTACGTTGCTAGGTTACCAGAGAGTGAGTGCCTTTGTTCATGCAACCAAACTTGCTTCGGTTTCTTCCAACGAAGAAAAAAATAAAAATCTTAACGTTTTATTGAGCGCATTTTTTATTGATATCGATTACGTGTCTATTGCGATACATATCGTTATCGTTTTATCGCCCAGCCCTAGAATATAATCAATTTGTCATTGCACTGGACTATTTTAGTGACATACCTTGTCCACCATTTTGGACTTTTTCAAGTAACAAGAAGTTCATTTTATGAAGTATACTTAAGTAAAGTTCAAGTATATTTTTAAGTGTACTTTGTGTTTATGCTTCTTCACCTGTGTTTTGATCCGGAGATTCTGTACTAGAAGATGCATAATAGCGCCCCCTAACAATGAAAACATGGATAGCCAGAAAATTCAGTCAGTGGCGGGGAAAGAGTAAAGTAGACTTGAAGTGAATTCCTATGTACACTACCAGTGGACTAGCAAAAATTCAGATACTCAGAATTAGGAACATATCAGTTTTCTTTGTAAATCAATTATTTCAAACGATTTAAGTTTATAAGACTGTATGTAAAACTATGAGAAAAAGTATTTAATAGGCTACTCAATCAAAAGATTAAACACAACTACAAGCCAAAATACTTATACTTTTAAGGATATATCGATCAAAAGATTGAGTACTAGTAGTTATAGGCCAAATATACTTATGCTGCGTCCCAATTCGCCTACTTATACTACAAGCTAAAAGTATGTACTCTTTTTGTGAAGAAAAAGTACATACTTTTAAGTGTGTAGCAGAAGAGTATGCAAGCTTCGGGACATACTACTTCGTCATCTATAACATCTGTTGCTTAGTTATGTGCGTCCCGTCACTGTTTATACAGCTCTGTCAATCATCGTCACACTTAAAATCCTCCACATTCAATTTAATTTCCTACCATATGGGAGAGAAATGTAGTAGCACGTTGATCTGCCACTTGTGGGTCTTTAATGCAGAGACTCTCCTCATAATTGCAGTTTAAAGGGGTGGTAAACCACGATTTCACTATTCTAACTTTAGCTAACGTGTAATGTTGCTGCTTGAGCATAAACAACATCTGCAAAGTTACAACGTTCAAAGTTTAAAGCAAAGGGAGATATTTGCTTTTAAAGAAATCAGTTTCTAAGGACTACAGCAAACGGCCGCTAGGGACTACTACACATTCACCCAGGTTTTGCTGACATCACCAGGCCCAATATTTACATAAACCCCTCCTCCGGGGAATATGAAATAAGGGGGGGTGAGGCCATTTTGTATCGCGGCGCTGTTGTGGTATAGTAGGCTGGAGTGTTGTTGCCGCGATGCCAAGGAAACGCTGTTATTTTCATCCGGATTGCAGGTCTGGGGTACTTGCTCTGTTCAGCCTTCATAGGGACGGGGGTGCGTTGCAGAGCGTTTAAAATAAAACATGTTATATGCACGTGTGTTTGAGTCAGCGGGGAATCAGGCACGCGCAGGGCTCCCTTGCAGCACATCCACGGAGGAGAACATCCACCGTCTTCGCGATTTCAATGCCAGATTTGCAGAACGTCAGCTGCGTGAAAAAAACACTGCCGGTGCGTGGATGCATGACGCGCGCGCTGCACATTTCACGGAGGACAACACAAACTTCCACAAACTTCGCGAGTTCAATACAGGATATGCACAACGGCTTGTCCTGAAAGCTGGATTTACAAACAGAAGCTGTTCACGGACCACAACCTGTAAGTCTGATTTATATTTCATCGATGTGTTTTCCTGTAATAGGTTGTAGCAAGGAAGTAAACAGATGACAGCGCTGTTCTGCAAACCAGTCTGTTAAATGCTCATTCATACTTAACGTTATCTGACGAACACCTAGGGCCCTATCTTGCACCCAGCGCAATTGACTTTGTACACCGACGCATGTGTCATTCCTATTTTGCACCCGCGCAAAGCGCGCTTTTCCCTCCACAGAAGCACGCCGCTAAACTAGTGAATGCACTTGCGCTCCCTGGGCGGTTCAGCGCAAAAAAGGAGGCGTGTTCCGGCGCAAACAATCCCTGGTGCTATTTTGCTGTTTCATTAAACAATTGCGCCACTGACCAGAAAAAACCTAGTCTAAAGTCAGTGGCGCGTTGCGCGTTGTTCATTATGCTATTTTAAGGGCGCATGCTTGACCATAATGTATAGCGTGCACAACGCGCATACACTTTGCTCATGTAATCTACACAGATGCAACAGTTATTTTTGCAAATCATAAATTGTTACACTAAAAAAATATTAACACATGAGATATCTTCATCTTCATCCGTCATATGACGGAAATCATTGTGGTGTGCCACGAAGATGTGAAAAAATAGGCATAAATCTAGCTTACAAATGATTCAGGCTAATTGTAATAATTAAGGATAAGACCTGTTTGCCCAATAGTGGCAAGACATATATGTATATAAGGACATCTGACAAATTGGTTTGTCCGTCAAGAACCAGGAACAAAAATCGACTGAAAAACTGAAAAAACTGAAAGACTGAAAAAAAAAAGACTGTGAAATCACCTTTACCATAATGTACAACATTACAACTTCACTTCTCTGTCTTTCACTGCTCTACAAGAACATCAGTCTCCTCGGCTGTGAACCGCTCCTGGCGTGCGCCTGGTAAATACGCCATAATAATAGCAATCCATAATGGAACTTGCGCACCTGCTTTTAAAGGGAATGTTGGATGACGCTCGGATTGGTTTATTCACGTTACGCCCAAACCACACCTATGAATAATGAAGCTACTTCAGACCAACCCATTTTAGATTTGCGCCGGGCGCAAGAGCCATTTATCCCGCCGGGAAAATAGCAACAGCGCCGAGACCCGCCCACAAAGTTACTTGCGCTTCGCGTTTTTACACTTGCGTTTCAGATCGTTAAAATAGGGCCCCTAACGTTACAAATACTAACGTTAAAATCTCAACAGCGAACCTGGCATTAGTGTAAATGATTCTTTGATTAGAGCTTTTATGTATTGTTTATCTACAGGCATGCTAAACATGGTTCTGTGTGTGATTTGGCTAACTTACTAGTTTAAGCCAGTGCTTAGTGTTTGTTTTGGGTTAGTTCTTGTGACAGATATTTGGCTATAATCGTTCTAAAAATACAAAAGTTAAAGTGCCATTCAGTAGCGATCATTATAGATCCGCAGTCTTTACTCTTGAGGACTGAACAGGTTCTGCTCGATCATCTTCACTCAAATGTTCTGGGTCTGATTCGGGCTCAGATTGGTATGGTTTTATTGACGCCGTTGTTTCTAACACTGACCAAAGCACAGCCTCCGATAAAGGTAAGGGGCGTGACGTTTCCGACATACGTGCACTAGGCGTTTAGCGAATCACAACACACTGGGCCAGCTAACCAATCTGAGCCCATCGCGTATTTTTGAGGGACTGGCTTCATACAACCCGGAAAGCATCAGACCGTTTTACAAGGAGGGACAGAGCAGTGTAGAATAAAGGTCAAATATATGAAAAATAAGGCAATTTTTTTTAAAACGAAGCATGAACACATGTTACAGTGCACCCCACAAACAGTCAAGCCTTCAAAAGAATGTGTTTTACCACCCCTTTAAATATAATGATGCATTTAAAAGTTAATGTCTAAATCTATCAGTACAAAAGTTCTCAATGCTGCTGCAGGTGAAATATAATGTGGATAACATTGAATAAATATATTTTCGTCAGATTAAATACTGATAATTGATCACTCAAGCCCCTTAATCTAAACCTCTCTACTTAACTGTCGGACTCGCACACCCGTCATGTTTGTAGTTTTTTAACACTTTTTATCTACGTTTGTAGTTCTTTGTAGTTCCAACTCGCAATGGGTTATAGGCAATATCAGCCGTTAGAGTGTGTACATCCAGTTGTAGCTGAAGATAAATAAAGCATCTGTTGACTAGAATGCCAGTCTAGGCAAGTGGAAGTCGAATTCTGACCGGAAATAGTAGACCATCCAGGTGTCTTTGGAATACTCTTTTCAACATAATACAATTTGGGACATACTAATTCTATTTTCGAATACTATTTAGGACGGATAGTATGTGAATTGGGATGCAGCATTAGACTTTTCTGTCAGTATAAGTCAAGTATACACTTAAGTGCAATTTTAAGTATATTTCTGAGAAGTACATAAAAAGTAGACTGAAAGTATACTTATTTTTTGATTAAAGTAAGTATATTAATAGCACACTTTATTAAACTTCTTTTTCATAGGGTAATGCACTCTGGCATTGTGCGAAAGATGTTTTGAGGCAGCATAATTATAAAAACTAAAGATTCACAGCCGTAGTTCTCACACTTTCTTTAAACACTTCTTCAGCTATCCTTCAGACTCCCTCATTATCTCCTATGGTCAATGTCTGAATGGCTCACTGAGGTTCTGATTGGAAGGAAAAAAGCTCAGTGAAAGCCCTGTAAATATCTCTGAAAGGAAAGGTCACTCAAAAAAGAGCAGCAGAGCCCCAGGCCTGTGGTCAATAGGGTGTTAGTGAGTGACTATTTCCACGGCTCTACATCCACTCATGGATTTGCTTTGTGGTGCAATTGGCCTGTAAAGGACTGTTCTTGTGAACTTCCTTTTTCAGTTAAAGTAAGTCAATTTCAAACTTGGTTCATTTTGGCTAGAGTAGACCACATTAAGCTTTGCTGAACTGATGACCTTTGATTGTTTGAAATTGACAGACAGCTTTGTACAGCATACAGTTCAAAAGGCCTGAGGATGTCGATCCCGTTCCGAGGCCACATGTTCACTAGACAAAACCTTTGCTAGATCAGCAGACAATCCAAACTAATCTCAAACGAATCTTCACCATTGCCTGCTGGGCACACAACTGTTTGTCTTTGGCTGCTGATTAGTGTCAGATCGGAGTCTTTTTTTTGTTGCCCGGGCTGAATCATTTCGGCAGCAAACGTAAAGAGGAAGCAGAATCCTCCACACCTGCCACGCTTTCCTCCTAACAAGATTTACAAGGCCTTCGGAAAGCTGCAAACCCCTGCCAATAAGGTGGGCGAAGCAACTTTATCATCCCCTCCATTACCAGCAGGACAGGCAGAGAGATGCTCTCTCAGCAACAAGAGAAAGATTCATGCAGAAATCATCAGCAAACGGTGTGTCCACGCAGATAATAAAGCTGTGCTTAATAGAACAGTTCATTTGTTTGGTGACCGGTGTGGCTATTTTTATCTGTCCTAAAGTGAAATCTTTTCAAAAACTGTGACGTTTGTGCATTCATTGATCTCGTACATACATTTTTTATGCCTTGTAAACATTTGGCTTTCTGTGATATACTCAACATTGTGTGCTGATTTGTCACAGAGCCCGAGGGATGTTATTTAGATATGCGATGCGTATGAGGTTTTTGTTGAATTTGTAAAAAGGACATGTGATACACTTGGAAGCATCAACAATTATGTGTGTGTGGTCCAGGTAAACCCTACGTTATGGAGACAAAATATCCCCACAAAAATGGCAATATCCGAAATCCTTGTCTGTGTGGGGACATGTTTTGGTCCCCATGAGGAAAACGGCTTATAAATCATTCTACTGTAAGTGATGTTTTTTGAAAATGTAAAAATGCAGAACGTATTGTGTGATGGGTAGGTTTAGGAGTAGGTTTAGTGTAAGGGGATAGAATATACAGTTTGTATAGTATAAAAACCATTACGTCTATGGATAGTCCCCATAAAACATGAAAAAACGACATGTACATGTTTTTCTATCCCGGTGGGGATTTCAACCTGAATGCTCACAGACTCATGGGGACTTGTCACCGTGGGGACCTCAAATTAGGTCCCCATGGGGAAACAAGCTTATAAATCACACAGAATGAGGTTTTGTTTTGTTTTTAAATGTAAAATGCAGAAAGTTTTCTGTGATGGGTAGGTTTAAGGATATGGGGTTAGTGTAAGGGGATAGAATATACAGTTTGTACAGTATAAAAACCTGAATGCACACAGACTCATGGGGACTTGTGTCACTGTGGAGACCCTGTGGAGAAGCTTATAAATGGTACAGAATTTAGTTTTTTTGAAAATTGTTTCTGTGATGGGTAGGGTTAGTGTAGGGGGACAGAATATACAGTTTGTCCAATATAAAAACCATTACGTCTATGGAAAGTCCCCACAAATATAGTGAATTTGCATATTACATATTGTTGTGTGTCTATATGTGCATACATGGGCATCTAAAAACATGAAACAAAGAACATTCAAGCATTAGATCAGTTTGAGAGATGTTGTGGAAGAAAAGCGGTCCGTTGTCTCCCAAAGAGGCAAGACACATTTTTTCCATTTTTCTTTGGTAAATAATGAATAGAAACAATTAGAGCTGTCCCGTTTTGTTGCCAGAGGGGCACAGTGTCTGCAGTATGAGGTATCTGTAGATATGCTTCCTGGAAACTGGGCAGGACCCAAAAGAAGTAGATCACTATAACATTTCCTATAGCCACTGTGGACATTATGGATAAAAATAGTAACTCTAATGGGCCATAAGGCTTCTCTTACAGAATTACTTAAGGGATTGATCTAAACTTCAAAGGCAATTTCTCAGTGTACCAAAATTACTTCAAAAGTATCCATGAAGCTGCATTTGCCCTGATCTCCGTTCTTATTAAGTTCTGTGAACTTTGTGGAGACATTAAATAAATTCAATAATCCTGAACAGCATAAAGATCACACATAGATGATATCTAAAAACTTTATATAGCGAACATGAAACCTAGTGGTGGGAAAGTTATTTCCTTATTTTCTTTGCGGTTTATTTCTATATCTGTAGAAAGGTAATATCTCATTTAAGATTTGAATGAATAATATTATAACTCTTTTTATCAACTCTTGGCTGATATTCTTCTTTGTTAGTGTCTTGAGATTTATTCCACTAGCTTGTCATTAAATCTGTGCTGAACCGGAAATGATCCTTCAGACTTTGTAGTTTCTGTTGAAGTTGGCTGGCAGGTCTGTAGGCAGAGACATGAATTGATTAAATGCAGCTTTTTGCCTCCGGGAGCAAAGGCCAAGATAGGTATTGATCCCTAAACAGAGACTCTAATTTTATAGCTTGTAAAATGGCACCAGCTCTCTGTAGCCATTGTATTTTTGACAGGAAGCATTAAAGGTGAGTGTAAAGAGGCACTTGAATGTCTGAATGCAGAGAAATGGACGTGATCGTCTGAGAGGGACTATCAAAGTCCTGACTCCTGTATAGTGGGCAGTAGTCTGCTGATTGGAAAATGCTGAGCGGGGTGTTCCTGGGCTGGTGATGCCTCAGCATTGGGATGAGGGGGGTGGAGTGTACCCCATCTCTGGCAGATCTTCAGCATCCCACTATACTTAAAGTAGCAAAGCGGAGGAGTGTTGAATGGGAGGGGGGCTGCGAAGGAAGGATAAATGCTTGCCAGATCCCATTAATCTACACTGTTGGATTTTGCTGTGTTGGAAGACTCAGTGCACTTTTGTTTCAATTCCCTGTGCTTTTTGCTGTTACACCAGTTTGCACGGCAGAAAAATCATCAGAATCTTTCAAAACTCGTGGGCATATTTTCTTAACATTTCAAATCTCCTGCAGCGATTGTCAGTAAGTTATTTCACACCCAAACATTTACTATAACAACCATAAAAACAAGTACCCTTGTGGGACTCGTTTTTCAGTTTATTTGCCCCTTTATTTATTTACAACATTTGGCTTATTTTCAGCTGATATACTATCATAGACTTTTTGTTTAAAGCAGATGTGCTCATCATCTTTCAAAATTGAGTTCCAGTCCCGCTCTAACACAGTGAGCCTAAAGATTTTATTTGTGTAACCATATAGTAACATTTTGGTCATGGTATAGCAGAGCTGTGACTGTGATCAGATTAGGTTCAGCTTTAAACCACTTGCCTAGACTGGCATTCCAGTCAACAGATACTTTATTTATCTTCAGCTACAACTGGATGTATTTTCAACAGTTTCTAACAACACTTAAGCTACATCAGCTGTACGAAAGACCGCAGAGACTGGAAGGCTTTCAACAGCTGCTGTTACTACACCTCAGCAGGGCTAATGTGAGTAATTTGAATAATTTCAAACCAGGCACAGAAATAAACCTTGAGTTGATTATCATGTAATACACACACACACACACAAAAAAAAGATCTCTGCACCTGGGTATAATATGACTCGTAACCTTTTCAAACCACGTCACAATGCAAACCAGAACAAGGGGAGATGTTTTCATGCTTCTCAAGAACAAGAAGTGTCAGCCGTCATGCTGTGCATTTGACATTTTGATTAATTTTCCATTGCTGGTTTGCTTATTGCTCAATAAAGAATGATAAACACCAAACCAGTAAAGCATAATTTAGCTACATATGAAATATAAATTACTCTTACAGTACATGTGCACACACGCACACAAACTGTATATAGTTTATCACATTTCTTCTTCTCTTGAATCAGAATACCCAAGAGAACACAGGCTTAATAAAAAAAAGCTCATATAAAAGTTTGCATGGTATTTTATAACTAGAAAACTCTCCATACTTTACATTGTTAATCACATGTGAAGGGCTTCAAGGTTCATTACTGTAAATATCACTTAACTACATTTAAGTGCTTCTGAACTAAAATATATGTATTTATTTGGTTTATTTATTTATTTTAGTGATTCTTTGAATTTGTTACAGTATATTGTTTCATTTTTTAACATTTTACTTAGTAACAGCCTTACTTATTCCCATTATAGCCCAAACTAGGGTTTACTTTTGTTTTAATTTTCAAAGATGTGATGTCAACATGACGAAATTGGGTTATACTTTATTTTAAGGAGTCATTGTTATAGTGTACTTATATATTTAAGTAGTGAGTAATATTGATTAACTACATGAACTTAGTATAGAGTTAGGGTAGGATTAGGATTTGTTTGAGTTGCATGTAATTATGCATAATTTACTGTTATTACTATGGTAAGTACATGTAACAAATGTAACATGGACACTGCAAAATAAAGTGTTACCCAAAATTGTTTTGGTAGCTTTACCATCAATAACCAATTTAAATGAAAAAGTAAATATTGTAAATCTAATCAGTAGCAAAACAACTAGAACGAGCATCTATTTATAGTGTTTACCTTAATGCATATCAATAGATTTTGTGAGAAGGAAGAGGTATTCATAAAAATAAATAAAAAACCTGGATGAGAAGAAATTGATTTTTTAACGTTACGGCCTTTTTCTCATAATCCACCTCATCCCCAAGGATACGGCGGGGCGGGTTAACTGTCACCATTCCTGCTGTCTGTCACTCAGTCACTGTCAGGGCATGTTATGTTCCATGTGGCTCTTGTTATGAGTGATGAAAGTGTCGTCTCATTCTCTTCATGTATTTATCAAAGTCAGCCACAGTCCAAGGGGAATAAACAAGATTGTGAGAATATTTCCGGGCCCCTTTTTGTTGTTTAACTAAAAGTAGTTATTAAACAAGTATTTGAGAGTTTAACTTATCAGACAGCATATTGCCTGAATAATTGTACAGTACGTGTTGCATGAGAACTAATAATGACTAATACACATCTTAAACCTCTGCCATGCAAAACAAAGAACCACTAAATTGCTTCTATTCTATGGCATCTATCTAATTGAATACTCTCAGAATGTCTTTTGTCTCTCTTTTGCCTTAATGACAGTAGCACTTGAGCTGCATGAATCCACAATTTGTGTGAAACCTAATGATCATGTTAATTTTAAGTTTGTATTTTAATTTATAATGAAAAATGAGCATCCTTCTATATTTGGCTCAATATATTTAGCACACTTAGCCAAAATTGAAGGTGCATTAAAGAGGAAAGGCAATTAAGAGAAAACTCACTCTCAGAACTGCACTCTGTTTTCTGTTTGATAAAATGCTGTTATGAGTTTCTTACAGTATTTCCCAGTGCTCATTTTAGCCATATACAAGAAAAACTGTACCATTTAAATTGGACATCTCTTGAGAGCAATTCCTAAATAGTTCAGCTTCATAATTGCTTTGTTTAAAAGTATTGCATGTGTCAGGTACAGTGTAGGAGAGTAACTGTAATGTAATTTAGGTCCATAACATGGACATTTAGGTCCGTAATCTGAGTTATGTAATTTATTTACAGAAAAATTTAAATGTAATCTGTTACAGTTACTGAGAAAAAATGTGTAATTAAATTACAGTTATTTAATAAAATGTTAACGATTTCAAATGGAGTTACATCTGAATATTTTCTGTAAAAAGCTAGGATAATTTGAGTTATATTAATTTGTTGCTTTGCCTGTTTCTGTTGTGCACAATGCCTCCTGCCATCTAAAGGCCGTTTAGTAAAGCGATGCTATTCTGATGCTTTTGATTGGTTCTAGTTTGAATTTGCTGCGCACCACGTCTGCCAATTACATCAATCCACATTTCTGCTGAAAACTTTAGGCTACAACCTGTCTGAGAGTAGCCACAATGGCGAGTGATAAAAATGCGTTCCAGTGCTGGAAATGTAAAAAATGTTTAATCCAGGAATTAGAAAAGTGTGCAAATATAACAGTTGCAAAATATGTTTGCAATTATTGCTATAATATATACATAGAAGTAATAATGCTATTTACATAGAAGATTTCAAAGTCGAACCTGAGGAAGCATCTCCTATGATGAATGATAACTTAAAACCCCACCTGGTGGACAAATCTCTTTATTAGTTTGTCCCGTTTTGACCTGCAAAATAGAGCTATTTATATTTAACTATACAATGATTGGTCATTGAATATTGAAAACAATATTTTAGGTGGAATATAACGTCTCGGTTACGTATGGTAACCCTCGTTCCCTGAAGGAGGGAACGGAGACGTACGTCGGTAATACCGACGAATTGGGATCACTTTAGAGAGCCCCTATCAGCTTCGAGATTTAGAGAACAGGCCAATGGGCCATTGGCGTTGGAGATTTGCATCTCGCGCTCCGCCCCGCGCCGCGGGTATAAACAGGAAGCGAGAGCATCGCACTGACGTTTTTCACTGAGGAGCCGAACTAGTGACTCGGCCATGCAGTGATGGTAAGGAACTGTGGCGACGGGACGTACGTCTCCGTTCCCTCCTTCAGGGAACGAGGGTTACCATACATAACCGAGACGTTCCCTTTCAGTCGGTCACTACGACGTACGTCGGTAATACCGACGAATTGGGATCCCTATGGAAAACGCCACAGTTACTACCACTTCCAGCGCCCAGCGAGAGCCCCTCAGACCCCGTTCTGAAGCGGGCGGGAAGATTCACGCCAGAAGAGTCATACTGCTGTTCCGCAAGACCCATTCAGCAGACTTGATTGGATAACGCTGGGAAAGCGTGCCCGAAGGACGCTGCGGGAGCCACATCATGCCCAGAGGGAGTTACCATGTGGAAGAATACGTATGGGCTGGCCGTGGGCAGCTCAACATACGAAGTCCCAGGGGAGGCCCCGGCCTAATGCAGGCGGGGGACGACACCGTACTGAGACGGCAGAGGAATTCTGCCAAGGGAAAGACACGAGCTCGCCGTAGGGAGCTGTACCGTGGAGAATACACCTATGGGACCGCCGTAGGAGTCACGACATACGGAACCCAGCCTGACACAAGTTCCACCAATGCATACGAGTGCCAGACCTGGCGTCGGACGCTCCGCAACATCCGACTGCCGAGGGGTGCGGAGGACTCAACAGGGTTCGCCAATCCTGGGGAACTCGACTGGAGAAAATAAGCGCACTTATCCGTTCCAGGGGAAGGGAATGGCGCAGCAAGCCGACACTAGAACGGGCACTTCAGTGAAGCTGACTATGGGAAGCGAGCACACGAGAAGCCACCGGCTCTACACGCAGGCTATAAAACCTAGCGAACGTGTTGGGTGTCGCCCAGCCCGCAGCTCTACAATTGTCTGTCAGCGAGGCGCCACGAGCCAGCGCCCAGGAAGAAGCTACACCCCTGGTGGAGTGAGCTCTAACCCCGAGCGGGCAGGGCACGTCTTGGGATTCATACGCCAAGATGATGGCATCCACTATCCAGTGGGCCATCCTCTGGTTGGAGACAGCCTTTCCCTTCTGCTGTCCTCCGTAACAGACGAAGAGCTGCTCTGAGGTCGTGAAGCTTTGCGTTCTGTCCACGTAAGTCCGGAGAGCACGGACGGGACAGAGCAAAGCTAGGGCTGGGTCTGCCTCCTCCGAAGGCAGCGCTTGCAGGCTCACCACTTGGTCCCGGAAGGGAGTAGTGGGAACCTTGGGCACATATCCAGGCCGGGGTCTCAGGGTCACCTGAGAATCACCCGGCCCGAATTCCAGGCACGATTCGTCGACCGAAAATGCCTGCAGGTCCCCTACCCTCTTAACTGAGGCCAATGCAATCAGGAGTATTGTCTTTAGAGACAAGATCTTAAGCTCTACTGACTGTAAAGGCTCGAAGGGCGCCCTCTGCAGTGCGGTCAGCACCAGAGTCAAGTCCCAAGAGGGTATAGAAGAAGGGCGAGGAGGATTTAGTCTCCTCGCTCCCCTTAGGAACCTGACGATCAGATCATGCTTGCCTAAGGACTCACCATTAACGAGGTCATGGCTTGCGGCGATGGCGGCAACATATACCTTGAGGGTGGAGGGAGACAGCCTTCGCTCCAACCCGTCTTGAAGAAAAGATAGCACAGATCCGATCGAACATTTCCGGGGGTCTTCTCGGCGAGAAGAGCACCAGTCGACGAACAGGTTCCACTTCAACGCATATAGCCGTCTCGTAGAGGGGGCTCTGGCGGAAGCGATGGTGTCGACTACCGCTTGCGGTAGGTCACCTAGAACCTCCGCGTCCCGTCCAGGGACCAGACATGGAGTTTCCAGAGGTCTGGACGCGGGTGCCATAGGGTGCCCCGTCTCTGAGACAGAAGGTCCTGCCTCAGAGGAATGGGCCAAGGAGGCGCTGTCGCGAGGAGCACTAGTTCCGGGAACCACGTCCTGTTGGGCCAGTACGGAGCTACCAAGAGGAGATGCTCCTCGTCCTCCCTGACCTTGCACAGTGTCTGTGCAAGAAGGCTCACTGGGGGAAACGCATATTTGCGCAGAGCCCGGGGCCAGCTGTGTGCCAGTGCATCCGTGCCGAGGGTCCCCTCGGACAGGGAATAAAACAACTGGCAGTGGGTCGTGTCGTGGGCGGCAAACAGATCGATCTGTGCGGCCCCAAAGCGACTCCAAATCAGCTGGACCACCTGGGGGTGGAGTCGCCACTCTCCGGGAAGCACTGGCAACCGTGACAGCTCGTCGGCCGCACAATTGAGCAGGCCCGGAATGTGGATAGCACGAAGGGACCTCAGATGCTTCTGACTCCACAGGAGGAGATGGCTGGCGAGTTGGGACAAACGGCGGGAGCGTAGACCACCTTGTTTGTTGATGTACGCAACGGCCGTCGTGCTGTCCGTCCGGACCAGAACGTGCTTGTCTTTGAGCGACCCTTTGAGGCGGCTGAGAGCAAGACGAACTGCCAGCAACTCTAGGCAATTGATATGCCATTGCAGTTGGGGCCCCGTCCACAGACCCGATACTGCAAGCCCGTTGTACGTGGCCCCCCAACCCGTGGGTGAGGCATCCGTGGAGACAACATGATGCCTGGACACTTTTTCTAGAGGCACTCCTGCCCGTAGAAATGAAGGGTCCGACCATGGGGTGAGGGTTTGGCGGCATCTCGGCGTCACTTGGACACGGAGGGACCCGCTGTGCCACGCCCATCTCGGGACTCGGTCGTGTAGCCAGTGCTGAAGCGGTCTCATATGGAGCAGCCCTAGCGGCGTTACTGCGGCTGCTGCTGCCAAATGCCCCAGGAGCCTCTGAAAATGTTTCAGTGGAACCGCTGTACTGCGTTTGAGCGTACTCAAGCAGCTCAGCACCGACTGGACGCACTCCTCTGTGAGGCGCGCAGTCATGGCGACCGAGTCAATCTCCATCCCGAGAAAAGAGATCCTCTGTACGGGACAGAGTTTGCTCTTCTCCCAGTTGACCCGAAGACCCAACTGGCTGAGGTGCCGGAGCACCATGTCCCTGTGTTCGCACAACTGCTCCTGTGACTGGGCAAGAATCAGCCAGTCGTCGAGATAGTTGAGGATGCGAACACCACGCTCTCTCACGGGAGCAATGGCCGCCTCCGCGACTTTCGTGAAGACACGGGGCGACAGGGACAGCCCGAAGGGCAGGACTTTGTACTGGTATGCCTGTCCGTCGAAAAAGGCAAGACGAACAGCGCGCCGACGTGGCTATGCTCTCATTAGAGAGCATAGACCACCCACAAACACAGTCTCAACATGCGTAGCCGGCGAGTGACGCGCTGTCACTCGGCAGCTAGACGGCACACGGCGCGCTGAACACTCAAACCCTCACGCGGAAGACGAGATGACCAGCGCGTCGACGTAATCCCGTTCCCCTGAGAGAACATGGATCACCCACGAACACAGTCTCAACATGTTTATGCGAGAGGGATCGTGGCCGTCAGGACAGGAAACAACCGCATCCAGAAACGCACGAGTGGAATGACGTCTTGAAAAAGACGCAGTGTCACACCCGTGTTGCTCTTTTGTGAGGAAACGCTCTTTAAACAGTGCTGAAGCACCCAGGGGAAGACCGCGGCAACACACAGGTGGTAAGTGCAGTCCTGTGGTGCACTCACTGAAACAAACGCCCTCACCAGACCAACAGTTGCTGTGAGAACAGCAGTTTGTTATGCTGATGCAGCGGTGAACATGCGGTCGCACTGATTGTGCCTTTTCGCCAACACAGAGCGTCCTTCTCGTTCTCTGGAGCATCTCTCTTCTTGCAGATAGGCTTTCTTTTAGAAAAGCAGGCTTGCTTCATCAACGCCGTTCGGCTCCGAAGTGAATGACGTCAGTGTGATGCTCTCGCTTCCTGTTTATACCCGCGGGGCGGAGCGCGAGATGCAAATCTCGCACGCCAATGGCCCATTGGCCTGTTCTCTAAATCTCGAAGCTGATAGGGGCTCTCTAAAGTGATCCCAATTCGTCGGTATTACCGATGTACGTCGTAGTGACCGACTGAAAGGGAACTTTTTTTTTTAAACAATACCATGCATGTTATGTGGGTTGTGAGTGAGTATGAAACTAGACTTTATACTTGAAGCCTTGTATGGTATAATATAATATTTTCCCTTCACCCACACAGTGGTAAAAAGAATACTATGCAGATTTTTACTATTTTTATATCAGTAAGAAGAAAAACATAATGATTTTTACTACAGTATAATGATCTAGAATTGTGTTTTCTCTCTTAAATATAGCTAAATACCATCTCTGTTTTTTAGAGGTTAATCCTGCCTGGTTTAAATATTTGAGAATGATTAACAGTTGAAAACATTCATTAGAAATTTAGATAAATAATCAAATGTAATCCGTTACATTACTTTATTAGTCATCAAGTCATTGATATGGTTACACTACTGATTACATTTTAAATAGGGTAATTTGTAATCTGTAACCTATTCAATTTCCAAAGTAACCTTCCCAACACTGGTCAGGTATACAAACATTGTTTAATAGTACTCTTAAACTTCTGAAGGAAAGCAACCAAAACTAATATAAAAATCCTCCCTAGAGAGTGGCTTATTAACAAAAGCTCACTTTGTTCCTTAATCTTTGCCTATACTTGGACTAAACAGTTTGGTTAGGTGTTTGGTGAATGTTTAGTCTGTTTCATAATAAGTGCACTTATTATGGTATTTTAAAAGGTTCCTCGTTTTGTTTTGGATGTCTGCTACAATAGGTTTATATACAGTACATCCAAGGTCAAAAAACAAAAATGTTCTCATAATATACATTGCATATCGCCAGGGGGGCATTAAGATAACCAAAGGCCCCTGGGCTACAGCATTGCGGTAGGCCCCCCTTTCCCCGGCACACCTGACAACCTGTCACGGCACACTAGTTGGAAATAACATAAATTATACAAAATATTTATTATTCATCAGCAGTAGATCAAAATAATCACTTGGTATAAATGTGGGCTAGTTGGTTATTGAAAACTGCTCTAAAAGCACGAGCACGTAGAATGTGCAACAGCACCGCAGCTTTACTTTGAAACATGCACTGCTGGCGTTTAATTAATTAAATCATAACCCTAATCCCATTTTAAGCAATATTGCGATTTATGTTTTTCCGTCCCGTATTTTAAAACCTCCTGAAATTAAAATTGAGTCTTTAAAGCAGCACTGTTGGAACAGGGACTGGATCCTCCAGATGACACGCAGATTATGTCCACATGCAAGTTACTGAACGCGTTCAGCGCAGGGCGGCTCTCTCGCACTGAATGACATTACAGAAATCTGGTTGTCCTGTCCGGTTTCGTTCACAGAGCAGGGCTTTGCCGAAAATGCAGTTGAGAGTCCTGATAATTTGTGAGTTGGTTTAATGCTGTTGTCACTGCTGCAAACTCCCATATATACAAATAATTATTAGAAAAATATAATTTTCATGCAGCCAGTAGGTCCCTCCCCAGTGTAGGCGCCTGGGCATCAGCCCATGGAAGCCTTGGCGTTAATGCGCCCCTGCACATCACCTCAGGGGCGGACTGGCCATCGGGAGCACTAGTAGGTTTTTTTGGTGGGCCGCTGGACAAAGTGGGCCGGCCTGTTGCTACGTAAATATATATGAAGAATGAATAATAGTAAATTTATGTAGCCTCCTTTCGTCAGCCCAGACGAATGGCCTGCGCAGCCCACTTAAGGGGGAAAAACTCAAATCTATTTAGCCTGATAAGTCTCAGTGGTGTAAAAGCGCTCGTCAATGTCAAAATGTTTGAGATATCCAATCAAATTGAAGGAGGCGGGATTTATTGTCCACAGAAACTGAGCAGCGGTGCACTTGAATGCGAGTCGAGGTAAGATAAACAGCTGAACTTGAGGAGTCAATACAGCAATATTTCCCGACTGTTTATGATTAAAACATTTTTAAACAATACACATTCATTTCCAGGGATGCAAACTACTGCTGACCTTTTCAAATTTCTCAGATTGTAATGCCATTCACGTTATTCGACTCACAATGCATAAATAAACATTAACGTAGCAGTTTCCTGCATATCAGAGTGAATGTTTGTGTATCTGTTTCCAGGCTTTCTTCAGTAATATCACAGTCATTTGAAAATTATTCATAAAACTCAAAATATTATTTTCACTAAAACCTGGTAAAACTGGCAACTTTCATATTCAAGTATGTCCCGTGAAGAAACGTGTCATATACTAAAATAAATGAGGGCTATATTTGTGTATTTTTCATTTTAAAACTTCAGGACCGATATAATTTTTAAATTTTAATTTTTACAATTGGACAATTGGAGCTCTATTCCATAAAATGACAGATGTCAAGCTCCTGAAAGGACAAATAACCACTAGAAAGGCACCATAAAATAGTCCACATTCTGCACTACATACTAAGTCTGATTTTATGGTAGGTATTGAACTTTAGTGATATTAAACTATTAATGTTAATGATAAGCATTTCAATAAAAAATTGCATTTATATTTCTGTATAAATAGCATCTATATTTGTATGTTAGTAAGTGGAGTTTAAAATTGCTCTGTGCATAATGAGCTGGTGAGTTTATGGTGAGATGAAAAACTTTTCTTCAAAAGTAAAATGAATTTCCTATTATAACTGTAAAGCTGCTTCGAAGCAATCTGTGTTATAAAAGCGCTATACAACTGAAGGTAACTTGACTTGACGTGTTGCGGACCGGTTATTATGTGCTGCTTTGTGCCAAAAAAACAAGGCAACTTTTTTGCCCCAGTCCCCCCCTGCATCACCTCATTTCTCGAAGTCTCTGAAAACACTTCATTCGAAGATCCAGTTTCTCTAAACCCCTCCTTTCCGTGAGCCTACTCTTCTCTTCTTCAATGAAGAACATATAGGCTGCCATTATGCCTATTTGGAAGTGAGACTGGAATTGCTGACTCGTTTTGGCAGTTCAGCATCGATTTGTTCTTTTAGGTGACAATAACTGTATTTGTCATGCACTTTGATCTTTGAAACTCTGCAGACCTTTTACATTCACAAAACAGCTATATTACACAGTGTATGAAATGTAATATTCAAAAAAGCATAATAGGGGCACTTTAAAATTAGGTGAAGTGTGATGAAGTAAGCACATTCTGCTGGCTCAATAAATCATTCATGTTGTCTTTTGTCCTCTGTAACCACGTAGCCTGTTTTTGAGCTTGTGGATCTGCTCTACTTCTGTCTCAATATCTGTTTGCATCAAGTACCACTCAAGTATGTTCCACGTGGTGTTGTTGGTGTTTGTGTTACACTGACAATTTCTACTGGTAAACTTGACCTCTTTGAAAATTTTTCTTGATAATGTTGTTCACTTTAAAGGGACGTTTCACACAAAAAAATTTACTCTCCCTCAGGTTAGTGCTGGGTGGTATACCGGTTATTTTTATTATGATATGAATTTTGATTATACCGGTATATGTAGCTTAAACAACGTTCGGAACACGGCACAGCGTAACACTGAGGGGTCCCGTTTCACTGTTGCACTGTAGTGAAAGCACAGCTGAGATCGCATCACAGCCTATGGCTGAATCCGAAATCGCCCCCTAAAGCCTCATTCCCTATTCCCTACGTTATCCACTTATATTGTTCACTTGAAGGAGTGAATGAAAATGAGTGAGTGAATTCGGACAGCCTTTGTGTGTACACCGGCTGTACTCTCGTTATTGTGGTGCAATGTGAGATTGAATGAGTGCACTCAATAACGTCCACTATGGTTTCGGACACCACTACAAATGACTGTCCCCTCAAATAATGCCCTATTTCAGGTTAAAGGGGGGATTTCGGATTCAGCCCTTGATTACAGCAGAGAATTCAAACTACACACGCGAGAGAGCGGTTTCTGCGCGGAGCGCCGTGATGAGATTAACAACGGTCTCCACATGGATCGTATAGCACATATATAGACTCCTGGAGCGAGCGCGTTTAAGTTTGTTATGGACCTATTTCATATACTCTAGTGCTCTAAACATGAACCAGCAGGGTGTATGCACACATATTTCCTCACGTCTTCTTCAAATGAAATGTATGCAAAGGACACTGAAACAATCATACAGGGAGTGCAGAATTATTAGGCACGTTGATTTTCTGATCATATTTTTTTTCCAGGCACATTTGACCAATTCCAAACCACAGTAATCCTAATAACTACTATTGATTTAGTATTTAATAATGTATAAGTGATATATAATTGTTCATGAAGGCTGGAAATGAAAAACACCTTATATTCAGGTGTGCAGAATTATTAGGCATGTTTTCTTTTACAGATAAATTGAGCCAAAAAAGAGATTTAACTCAGACTGAAAAGTCAAAAAGTATTAAATGCCCATGAGAAGGATGCAATACTAATGCAATACTAGACATTGCAGTTAAGGCATGACCATTGGACAGTGAAATGCTCGTTGGGTCAGCAGGATCTGACAAAAACATGTGGCGGAGAAAAGACACCTGTTAACTGCAAAAGAATTAAGAATTAAGGTGAAGAATTAAGGGTGAAACCATCAGGAACCCTTTAGTCTCCAGCGCCACCATTTTCCAGAGCTGCAACCTACCTGGAGTCTCCAGAAGTGCAAGGTGTCAGGATCTCAGAGACTTCAGTTAGGTAAAGAATCCTAGAAAATTACCCCCACTAAATAAGAATCATAAGCTGAAGTGTTGTAAAATACATGAAGCCTGCTTTTTTATAGGCTTTATAGGTTTTATAGGTTGAGAATGACTCTTGAAGGACCAGCACCACATCCTCTAGTACCACTGTTTGAAGAATTCATCTTCCAGAATCTGGCAGTACGTTTTGGGAGTTCATTTTAGTCCATCCTGAAGTCCGTTTTGCAGAGATGGACTAAAAATGAACTCCCAAAACGTACTGCCAGATTCTGGAAGATGAATTCTTCAAACAGTGGTACAAGAGGATGTGGTGCTGGTCCTTCAAGAGTCACTCTCAACCTATCAACGAGCATTTCACTGTCCAATGGTCACGCCTTAACTGCAATGTCTAGTATTGCATTAGTATTGCATCCTTCTCATGGGCATTTAATACTTTTTGACTTTTCAGTCTGAGTTAAATCTCTTTTTTGGCTCAATTTATCTGTAAAAGAAAACATGCCTAATAATTCTGCACACCTGAATATAAGGTGATTTTCATTTCCAGCCTTCATGAACAATTATATATCACTTATACATTATTAAATACTAAATCAATAGTAGTTATTAGGATTACTGTGGTTTGGAATTGGTCAAATGTGCCTGGAAAAAAAATATGATCAGAAAATCAACGTGCCTAATAATTCTGCACTCCCTGTACGTCTGATCACGACCGCGATGACACGATAGATTATTCTGCCACACGGAAGACAATGATGTTAGTTAATAAATAGACTGACAGTTCAAAGAAGAATGGGCAAAAAAGTAACTGTTTTATTCTTTCTGTGTTAAACTGACGTGTGTCATTTATTCAGAGACTGTGGTGCTCTTAAATGTATTGAAAATATCTCTAGACTTTTTAAATGTTCTTCCGTTTCTCCCTCGTTTTGGCAGTTTTTTGTTATATAGGGCTAGATTTTTTAAAGGCTTAAGGTGCCCTCAACTCTCCGTGGTCATATTTTAATATTCAGGTGTCTGGAATGAGCGTGTTGCAGGTCTTTGTTTTATTGGTTGTTGTCTCCCAACAGCATCATTTTGTGTGGCTTTGCAAACCTGTATTAACTCTAGTGTGGAATTTTTCTACAATATTCACGCATTGTGACAGTAAAATAGGGCATTCCAGTCAATCTACGGCAGTATTTCCTCTCTCAATTAGTAGAAAATGTGGTTAACACCTGGTCATGCATAGGGGAAAAAAATACCGTCATATACCGCCAAACCGATATAATTTAGAAAAATACTGTGATCTAAATTTTTGGTCATACTGCCCAGCAGAACCTCAGGTTGTTCCAAAACTGAATGAAAAACATAAAAGATGATATTTTGAAAAACGTTTTGTCCATACTATGAAAGTCAATGGGGTCCAAACAGTCAGTAGGACCCCATTCATTTTCAGTGTATTGGCACAACGCCAAAACATAAAAAAATCTTCTTAGGTTCTCTGTTGAACAAGTTTGAATGGCAGGCAAAATTGTCTGCCATTGGTTGGCCAAACAGATAGCCCCGCCCCTACACTTTCGCCATTGGTTGAGCCGCTGTTGCTGTGTGGGGCTGATGTTATCTCAGGAAATCTAGAAGAAATACTGTGTAGATTTGTCCCTGTGACTCTTACTGTGACAGTTCTGTTGAATTGCTAGCTGGACAGATTTTGGTGTTCAGACATGCAGCAACACTACACTAATACTACAGCTCATTAGTTTGAGTTTCTGTCCAGAAATGAACTCACAGCTGTGTTAAATAAAACAAGACTGACCCGGCATGCCTGTGCAATTATTCCAATTATACAATCTTTGTTGGAAGAGGAAAAAAGTCACTTCACACAGGTGAAGAATGTTAGAATAATAGCGCTGGCTCCAGAGAGTGTAAATGAAATATTGGATTCTTCATTAAAATTCCCCATGGATGCAAAGAGATCATTATAAATCCCTAATCAGTTTTCCTCTGTAGCAGAGATGCAGGCTGTTGACACATGTTTTGTTTTTTTTTTCTGTCTCTGCTTTTACTCTGCAGATAGCTTGAGCATTGTGATAATTGTCATTATCCAATAAGAGGCACAAAGGGAATAATTAAACAGTGTGCGTAGCCGAGCCCAAAGAGTAAATTCTTTATATTCTGGCATAATGGCACTCCACATAATTCACAGCTCTTTTTTTGTATCATTCCATGGGTACATCATATCGCATCCATATATTATGCACATCACTTACACTGCATTTTCACATTTATATGTAATGGTATTTAATGGTGGACAGAGAAGATTATTTAGATTTATTAAACAGCTTTACCCATCACCCTTTTAAGGGTGTGGGTTGTTTTAAAAGTTTGCTCAGCAACACATTTAAACTGTTTAAACTTGAGATGCATTATATATCAGTATCATATTGGTTATTGGCAATATTATATATATATATATTTTATTTTAATAGTGCTGTTTACATAATATATGTGTGTGTGTGTGTGTGTGTGTGTGTGTGTGTGTGTGTGTGTGTGTGTGTGTGTGTGTGTGTGTGTGTGTGTGTGTGTGTGTGTGTGTGTGTGTGTGTGTGTGTGTGTGTGTGTGTGTGTGTGTGTGTGTGTGTGTGTGTGTGTGTGTGTGTGTGTGTGTGTGTGTGTGTGTGTGTGTGTGTGTGTGTGTGTGTGTGTAATTATTATGTACTTATTTAAATACACACACATGCATGTATATATTTAATAATTTAAAAAATATATATTTATATATAAAATATTGATATATAAATTATATAAGTATATATACAGTATATACATGCAAATATTTACATATTACATACGTATGTGTATTTAAATATGCATAATAATTATACACAGTACCCACACATATATTATGTAAACATTGATTAATCGTAATTTTTAATTGACAGGTATCGTTTGTGATCATTTTCTTTCTTTACTTTTAGATTACTTTTGTTGTCATCTAACACTTTTAAAGTTGATCTTTAAGAACACTACTAATTTATACACTGTTAAATGTAATCTTTAGCAAATCTCAAAATTAATATCCATTTTCATACTGTAACGTGTAATGCCTACTTTTTTGTATTTTCGATTTATTTAGACAAAATACCATTGAATTTTAATATCGACCATTAATAATCTGTAGTGACATAAAAAATACGGCTTATCAGTATTGGCCAGACTTTTAATATCAGTGCATCACCAATTTGAATAGTGACTAAATAGACCTTTGTTAGCTTCAGAATTCAAATTAAATGTCACAACTGTTAATATCAGCTATGTGATGATTATTGTTTCCAATTTTTAGAACAATTTCCCAAGCATATTTAACGTTCATCACAGCACACACCTCTGTTTCTTTTCTCACCCTGCACTCTAGCGCTTATTTAGTATTTGGCTACACAGCGTTCCTAGCCCACTTTTTTTTCTAGTTGATTCCATCACTCCCATCTCGTTCTGCTCGTACTAAGCGACATTTAAATAATATGAAGAGGCAGAAGGGGGCTGGATTCATTATTTACCAGAGTCCTCCTGGGAGATGAGAAGTGACATGCGACGCAGCACTTCAGGGTGCCGAAAGACTGCACAGGGATAACTAAAGGGCACGTGACACGCTCTGTTCTATTTTTAACACTACAGACCAATGTTTGCCCGAGGGAATTTTTTTTTTTAAGTCAGCAAGGTCGCTGTTATGTTATCGCACATGACAGTGATAGTGATGAAAAAGAATGCAGTAATTTTCTGAGTTCATGATATATATTTTTTACTATAATGTGTAAGTGATATAAAGACTTCTCTACAAGTGTGAGTTTTAAACTAAACAAAATGCATTATTCCAGGCTGGTTTTGAACTTGTGATGAAATCCCATTAAAACTAACAAGCCGTGTGGCCGCATGACCTCCTCAGTATGTCAGGTGGGGCTGTACAGACCTCCCTAGGGTCCTCAGCTAGGGGGCTTGGGTGGCTAATTAACACTCTCTAATTAAAATGTATGCGATCAAAGCTAGTGCCATGCGTATACACACAGCCGAAAGAGATGCGGAGGGAAGGAAGACAGGCAGGCGGTCGGTTTCTGCGAGGTGCTGTGTTGCTGCTGGCTGAAAGCTCAGAAACAGTGTACAGATTTCGTCTAGGTATAGGCGGTTTAAATGCTATAACTTTTGACGCCGTTGTAATTCCTGAACCTGAATGTTGACCCACCTGGCACATCTCCAGTGTTGTTAGTTTCATTTGTGTACTACTGTCCTGCACAGTACTGTCATGCCTCAGGAACCATGCCAGTTGCACTTGACCCCATGGCTGGCTGCAAGCATGAGAGCGATATCTTTTACACTGATATGTAAATCATTAAGTGCTCTCGCTGAAACAGAAACCAGGCTGCACAACAGGACACATCGCATTGCAAAATGGTTTCATTCAGTAAAAAGTCAGTAAAAAGTGTTTTTTTTTCCTTTATATCTTTATGCAGCCTATTGTTATACTTTGCAGTGTGACTGTATGTCTCAATGTGATCTTATTTCTTTAATGACAACTCTCAGGATAGATAGTTGGGTATGTTAATGAATATGACAATGTTAATGTATTTGGCCTTGGCAAACCAGATCTGCTGCACGTGCTTCTGCTGCTGTTATTGCTGCTGCAGAGCAAGTGTAGATTTTTGCTACTGGTAGAGGATAGAGAATATCAGAGGAACTCCAATAGCGTGCTGTAGGACCAGCAAACAATGAACCAGAATACTTAAATGCTGAGCAAGCAAGCTCAATGGCTGCCAATGCAATAGAGACCTTGTATCCTGTAACTTTTACCTTTTTTTTGTCCAGAAAGCTTATATAATTTCATTTTTATAATATTTTTTAATGCAATTTTTTTTTGTACCTTTACATTTCTAGATTTTATCAATAAATAATCTAATTTAAGCACATTCTTTCAACTTAAATTCAAAATAACTCTAATACATGCAATAACCAGCTCAAATCAGCTCAAAATATCTCACATTGAGTTAATTTGGGTGTCTCTGCCGACCTCTTGTGGGGAAAAAAATTATATAACATGATATTTTCTGACTCTTGCCACTAGATAGCCTTAAATATCTATAGCCGCTTTTCCACCGCAGGAACTTTCCCAGGAACTAGGGACTTTGGAGTGATATTCTGTGTGTTTTGACCACAGGGACCAGGGTCTAAATGAAGTTCCGGGTAAACATTTCCCCCTCAAAACATCCCTGTGTCACCATTATGTTCTGTTAGTTTCATTATCATGGATTTTTAGTTTTCATGTTCATCATGTGTTCCTTTGTTCAGTTTTTACGCTCCACGTTATCAGTTGATATGTGTCAACTGTGTTTGCTTTATACCTGCTTGCGAGGTAGTACTATTTCACGGTTCAGGTACTTTCGGGGGTGGGACTTGAGTTCACGCAGCATTTTGATTGGCTGACTCTTCGCAGCATTTTATTTCAACCACCATTTTTAAAAGTCTGTTGCGGTGCGTACAGTAAGAGTTGTTTGCTATTCTAATCAGCAATGGAGTTTAAAAAATACAGATGGACCGACCACGAGGTTCAGGCTTTATTAAGCTTATGTGCAGAGGACGAAATTCAACGGGAACTGGAAAGTTGTGAGCAGTACTACGTCACCGGACTAAACTTTGCGGTACTTTAGACCACAATGGAAACGCAGTACAGCAACAGGTCTGGGGGAAAAGTTCCTGGGACAAATTTTTCCTGGTTATTTCAATGGAAATGGGGCTATAGCGGAGCAAATGAGCTGTTCAGTTTGATTCTAAAGTCAGTTTTTGAAATTTCTCTTCAGTATGCGTTCAGATACACATGTAGACATTCAAAAAAAAGTTAGTTTTTCTATGTATACTGAAGGATTCCTCGCATTCCATTCATTCATAAGGGGGTGACCCGCGAGGAAAGGATTTTTTTGTTTGTTTTTTAATTCAACCACATAAACTCCTCAAATCCAGTCAATTTTTTTGTGTAATCGTGGTTCAAGTGCGGCAAAAGTCCCAAGGTCTAGGACTACTCAGATGAACATTCAATTTCAGTTTCGGGTCAAAATGACCCGAGGTAAAGATGAGGGTTAAGGACCTATCATCCTGTGCTATCTAGGCCTGGTTTCACAGACAGGGTTTAGACTAAGCCAGGAGTTCAATTAGGATATTTACGTAGCTTTTATAAATGTGCCGTGGAAAAAAAAAAAAACATTTTAAAACAATCTTAAAACAAAACAATGGCACTGACATATTTTAAGATGAGGCAGAGCAAGTTGCTTTCAGTTAAAACAGCTCAAACATGCATTTTAGCTATTTTTAGAACAAGCCTTGTCTGTGAAACCGGGGGTTATAGTTTCATGGCATAACTAGGTATATCTCTTTCTTATAATTGTGACTGTATATCTCCCAATAATGGCTTTATATCGCACAATTTTGACTTTATATACCACAACGTGCCTATTTCTGAAATATGCCACTTTATAGTTCTGAATTGTAACCTTGTTTCTTACAGTTATGACTTTATATCTCACAGTATGACTTTATATTTCACAAACAGTGTCAGAAAAAAATTGCAACAATTATACATTTAGGGCAGGGGTGTCATGGAGGGCCAATGTCCTGCAGAGTTTAGCTCCAAATTTACTCAACACATCTGTTTAGAAGTTTCTAGTATGCCTAGGACAGGGGTGTCCAAACTCGGTCCTGGAGGGTCGCCGTCTTGCAGAGTTTGGCTCCAGCTTGCCTCAACACACCTGCTGGAAGTTTCTAGTATGTCTAGTAAGACTTTGATTAGCTGGATCAGGTGTGTTTAATTGGGATTGGAGCTAAACTCAGCAGGGCAGTGGCCCTCCAGGAGCAGGATTATGGGGCAGTTCCCTTAAATAGATTTTTTTTACCTTATCTTCTGCTAAGAGGTGTAAGGTATTAGTAACCTTTTAGCTGTGAATTATTTATGGTTAAGTTATATTTGGTGACCTATTCCAATCTACTTATTATGTAAAGGTCATGAGTGAAGAATAATTTACGAATTTACTCTCTGCAACGCTAGCCGTGACAAATACGTTCTTGTTTGGATGTAATTAGTCAGTGAATGATTTAACCAGCATAAAAGTTGTTCATGCCTTATTATCTGTTGCACCTTTAGGGCTTGAATCAAGTCTTTATTTAATTCATTCAGTGCAGACAAGGACTCCAAACATGCAGATTTCTTACATATCATTGTGTCTCCACAGATTGTTTTTCGCAAGATTATCGATGTGAAGAAAGAGGAAGAGGAGAGGAGACACCAGAAAAACGAGGTGACCTTGTCTATCCCTGTGGACCATCCTGTCCGCAAACTTTTCCAAAAATTTAAACAGCAGAAGGAGATGCGTACGCAGGGTTCATCCCAGCATGACATGGAGAGGAACCAATTTCAGGTGGAACATCACCTCCATCCATTGTCCCACCAGCTTCATCAGCAGCAATATCAGCCCCAGTACCAGGTCCACCATCCTCTTCAACACCAACATGTGACCACCATGCAAAACGGGGCCCCAGGCTCAGGAAACGGGAACAGTGGTTCTAGCGTTGTAACAGTCTCGCAGATAACCCCGATCCAGAACGCCCTAGCCTACGTTCAGACTGAGGAACCCAACAGGAGCGAAGGCCATGAGGCTATGGAGCTCAAGCCCAGCTTTGCCGTAGAGGACTCAAATTGTCTAAAGGTAACCAGTCCCGTGAGACCCAGAGGAGGAAGGGGACGAGGCTGGATGCGTTTTCATAACATTGCATCAGGATCATCTCCCATGCTTCCGCTGGAACTAGAGAAGCAGCCGCAGCAGAAGGAAGAGGAGTGGGGGGATGTGTCCCAGCCCCTGAATTTGATCTCAGAGACTGAGAAGAGCCAGGAAGCAGAGGGTGGGGGATCTAACGAAAGGGGTCCTGGTGGAAACGGTAACAGTAGTGATGAGACTGATGAGAATACTGCCCTACACAAGACTGATTCTTGCGACAGCGGGATAACAAAGAGTGACTTGCGTATTGACCGGGTAGGCGATTCACGCAGCCCGAACGAGAGGGCCTCTATGGAAAGGAGCCCATTCGATCAGCCCAGTCCCGGAGTGGGTGACGTGACCCTTCGGGAAATTCAATTTCAGCCTGTCCCTGAACAGGCCGTGCTTCAAAACAGCCTGTATGAGGCAAAGCTGGAACTAAAAGGTGACATCCAGACGTTAAATAGCCGGCTAGCAGCTCTGGAGGACCAGGTGGGGGAGATTTTGAGACTTCTGTCAGAGAAGAGGAAACCTTCCCCACCTCCTCAGACCTCCTCACCAAAAACTACACTTCAGTGCCAGGACATCTTAGCCCTTTCTCAGCCTGTCACGCCAGAGACGGAGGGGGACGATGAACCCCTTTGAATTAGGAGAAATATATTTAGATATTGATATGCTGTTTTTATTTATAACTTCCCTTCCTCTCACTCAGGAAGGAAAGGTGCATACTGATGATTAGGGGAAGGATCCTTGCTGTTGTAAATATATACTTGCATGTCCAGCTGGAATCTGGCCTGCCAATGAAATCTTCTCTATGGATCGTAGTTGCTTGTTCACGTACGGAATCGGCTGCATGCGGAGAAGATTTTATTCTGACATTGTAAACGGGATATAACCAGGTGATATTTCAGGGCATTTTCTCTTTGAGTGACGGCTTGACATCCCAGATGTGGGATCTTGGGTTGCTGTAAGGCAGAATCAGGCTTGGTTAATACCCCCATCGGTCATTGTTCATAGTGAAATGGCTATTAATAGCTACAGTTATATTAAGGAATAGTTCACCCAAAAAAGAAAATTCTGCCATTTATTCACCCTCATGTAGCTCCAAAGCACAAAAGAAGATATTTTGAATAACAGCTCTCTTTTTTTTCTATACAGGATTTATTGTTTCTCACTGTGTGATGACTTGGTACTTCCAAAGCAAAGAATGTGTAATGATACATAATGAATTTATCTCCAGTTAGGGGTGGGAATCTTTAGGCACCTGATGATCTGATCCGATTCCAATTCTGAGTCACGATCCGATTCTAAAAAAATTTCTTAATTAATTAAAGGTGCACTATGTAATTTTTTTTCAGTTAAATATCCCAAAACCACAAGGCCAGTGTTATATATTTTGTTCAGTTGAGTACTTACAATATCCCAAGTGTTTCCAACTATTTGTAAATGGTGAGAAAATTGCAATTTTAACCAAGGAACCGGGACGTGTGAGGGAGTCGCCTGTTAATTGTGTCATATCTGCGTTACCCTCGGTTTCCCGTTTTATTTTGCAGAAACGCTTTACTCTCACTGCAACAAGTGTCATAGTAGCCGCCGAGCGAACGCACAGAGGAACATCATAACATAATTTTCAACACACTCAGATGTATCTAATATGATCAACAGAGCTGCATTACTCATACTCATGACCGGAAAAGCGGAAATGGCGCTGGCGACTGTGGCATAATAAAAGTCCCGCTGCTTGTGAGGCGTGTGTTGCGTTCACTCTATTAACAATCGCTCCAGCGGCTTTGCTCAGCTCCACAACACTCGGTGCTGCTCTGCTTCATACTACAGTAACGTTAATAATCGCATCCGTGAACATGATTTCTGCCTGAGTCTTATCCCGATTCTTTTCCACCGGCTGTGAGGTGAAGACCACATGTCCCAAGATTCTGCGCTCAAACTTGGCGTCATCAAGCTACGCCTTTGTTTTGAATAGGCGACCTCTAGCGGACGGAAAAATCACATAGTACACCTTTAACTGACTTTTAATCTTAAATTTATTTGTGAATTTTTATAAGTACTTTTTAAAAACAATTACATAATAAAAATTTAATTAAAACAGTTGTATGTTAAGAATTTTTCAACTGACTAAATATGTGACCCTGGACCACAAAACCAGTCATAAGGGTCAATTTTTTTTTAAAATAAATAAGCTTTCAATTGATGTATGGTTTGTTAGGATAGGACAGTTTTTTACTGAGATACAACTATTCGAAAATCTGGATTCTGAGGGTGCAAAAAAATCTAAATACTGAGAAAATCACCTTTTAAGTTGTCCAAATGAAGTCCTTAGCAAGGCATATTACTACTAATAATACATTTTTTATACATTTACAGGAAATTTACAAAATATCTTCATGGAACATGATCTTTACTTAATATCCTAATGATTTTTGGCATAAAAGAAAAATCGATAATTTTGACCCATACAATGTATTATTGGCTATTGCCACAAATATACCCATGCGACTTATGACTAGTTTTGTGGTCCAGGGTCACATATAGCTTCAAAACATACAAGCAAATATGAAAGAGGAACAAATAAACGTATTACAAGGAATAAACAGTGTGTTTAAGTATCTGAATGTTCCAGTCAAAAGCATTGATTTTTCTTTTTCTCAGCTTTACAGCTGTTTGATTATTACTGATGACATCATAGACAGCGGGAGATCTAATAGGCTGCATTTGCACAAATGAACAGTTCAACCATATTTTGACACTTCAGATGTTTTGTCCTGCCTGTTTAATTCCTTAAGACATAACTGACAGTGTTTACATAAATTTTGCGTCATAAAAGCATTTTGAGATGAAAGGGCATTTAACCGCTCACACACAACCGCTTTCCGCAAGTGCTCTTCACAAAGCCCACTTGAGCATTTGAAAGCAGCCGTCTGTCAGTGAGTGAGTTCCGTGTACTGAATATATAGGCCTATTGCATTACAAACTATAGACTTTCATTGTATGATGACAAAAAAAACACTAAGATATCTTTCAAGATTTTGTGTATGACAGAAGAAAGAAAGTCATTGAGATTTGAAATTACATCAGGGTGCGTAAATGATGACAGAACTTTCTTTAATAGGTGAACTACCCCCCCCCCCCCCCCCCCCCCCTGAAATTGTTTGCCTAGATGATTTCTTGGATGTGATTAAGGAGATAATCCAATAACTAAACTCATTTTTGATATGCGAAAGCCATTTCATTACCACCGCTGTTTCCAATTCCATTATCATTATTGCCTTGTATTTATTTTGTGGAACGTTATGATAGATAAGAGAGAAATGACTTTGCCCAGTTTTTGGGGAGCTGTTTTACATGTTTCAGAGAGAACATGTCTGCATGCTGGATGGATTTAGCTCTGGCATGGTAGGACTAGGGACTAATTATTTTTCCCTTATCAATTATGCAAACATACAAAGTGCAAGTCACCAAGGGGGGGCCTGCATTTTGGGAAAGCATGAACACATTCAGGTCATTTGGAAATTATACAAGCATTACAAGCACTGAATTCTTTGCATGACATCAACATTGTGTGTTTCATATAAGAGGTCATGGATCCCTGGTATTGTTTCCCAATAGATATCAATATATAGCACCCACAATTAATTTCAGTCCAGATGCATATTTCAAAAACGTCATATCTTAATCCAATACCCAAACTAAAGCCACACTAAACCGCCTACTAAGGTGTTGTTTTTGAAAGTACCTAATGGATGGTCATTTGAAAGTGCTGTGGGGAACTTTCTTAATATTATGTTATTATATCCACAGGCGTTGACTCACCGCATATCAGCATTAAGGGTGCTTTAGAAGGTTTATAGCGTAATGCTCCTTCACCTCTTATTTCCCATCAGTTCTATTGTAATGTTATTAGTCTATTCTGGTGATGCTCATACCGACACAAGGGATGCTCAGTTGTGAATGGGGTTCAGAAGAGTGACTATTAAAATTAATACTACACCAACAGGAGTGTGGTTGTATTGATTTTACTGTCACTGCCAATAGATACTTTAAAATGAAAATGTTCTGTCATAAAGCAATCCACAAACAAGCAACAGTCCTTCAACGGTACTTCAAAGCAATAGCCTTTATTGTATATCCCTCTACTTATTCCCTAATTTGCTTCTGTCTTCGATAAACACATGCTCATCACTATAAGTGCTCAGATAATAATATTAGATCACTGCTAATCTTTTTGTCTAATCATCATTTCAGAGGTTATGCTGTTCATCGGGACCAAAGACGTTAGAACTTTTGTACTAATAACATTACATCCGTATCCTGCTCAAATTCCCAATCCCATTATTACCTGTCACAAGTGGATGGTGATAAAAGCATTATTGGGCTATACTGATGTAAATGACACTCGGCATCGCTGTTTTGCTACTTAAGCAAAATAAACATGAGAAAGATGACGGTGTTCAGAGAAATATAATTTACTGGGTGTAGTGTGAGAATCACCATTTCATTCCAAACCTGTATGGCTTTCTTTCTTCAGAGGGACACAAAATGAGAAATATTGATGTACTGGTCATTTCTACATCTTATTTGTGTTGTTTCAATATTTTGTAACTTGACAGCTTGGATTCCCATTAACTTAAATTATATGGAAAAGAGGGGCTAGTATATTCGTTAACATAAAGCCCTATTCGGACAGTAATTGTTTCTCGTGGGGTCGTAAGGTATTTTCATCATTGACAGGGGCTAGTCGGTGATTTTACTGCCGTCCGAATCCAGAATGTCAGTGTTTTTCTTCCACCACCCGCGTAAAAATCCCCGGCCGAATTGCCTACTGTTTTTTGACAAACACCAAGGTTGTGTGGTAATTTAATCGCCGTCCGAATCCACATCTCTGAGTTTTCAAGAACATATCACTTCAAAGTTTCCTTTTTGACCACTGCAGAGCACCGTACGGTTGCGCTTCGCTGTAATTTGGATGCATTTTAAAGATCTAGACTTTTATATTACTGAAATGCTGGCAAGTATTTACAAGAGCAATATATTTCATCACTGCTCAAAAAAGAAAAGCACGTAAACATTTGAAATTGGCCGTTATTACGGCAGCAATTATATAAGTTTAAATAACCAAGCTGCATTATGTTTACCTCATGTAAATAAGAGGCTGTATTCACTTATTTCTGCTCATTTCCATGTGGAATAAAATAACATCCTTTATTTTGAGACAAAATACAAGACAGAAAACCATTTTAATGTACATGCATAATGCACATCTATATATATTGTTCTAATTTTGCACAGATTTAAATAATTAAATTATAATTAGGATATTATTTTCCTATTATTAAATTAAATATGCATTTATTCTTATTATACCAAGCATTTTACATTTTATTTACAGCATACAATCATGTTATTGACCACGTGAGCAACGCGTTCCCGATCACAAAACTCGCTCCTCCAACGGTGAATAAATCACCATCCGAATGCACGAGTTTTATCACTGAGGTGGCATCAAGCGGCAACCTCACGCAGTTTCTCTTGAAGCCAATACGGCAGTGACTTATACTGCAATTCATCGACTGGCCACTAGGCACAGGCTTAAGAAGGGAGGAGAATCTCATTGAGCCTCATGTTAAAATGGCCAACTTTACAGCAGATTAAAACATGTTTACAGCCTGGTACAAATTGTGGTTTTGGTCAATACGGCTCATTTTCCCCTTCATGACAACTGTGAGGGGGGTGAATTTTTGTATAATTCATTCGTTTACATTATAGAAAGCCTTAAAGTTCTGCATAATTAAGGGCGTGGCCACTATGAGTGACAGGTGGATAGCCATTTATCTGCTCTCTGTTAGTCATCACGTCACCTCACCTCCGCCCACGTCCCGCCTCTTTGCCCATTTTCTGTTATCCGGGAGTGATGCGCGATGACGCGCTGCCAAGATGGCAACAGCCAGCTCGTCCCTACTTTAGTTTCAAAACTGCTCATCATAATCCTACGGGTGACATCACGGACACTACGGTCATATTTTTTTTTACAGTCTATGGGTGGCATGCAAATTTATTTTTACAGACTTCCACGTGAGCAACAATTACCGTCCGAATAGGGCTTAAGTCATATTTGAGAGTGAGCAGAGGAAGACAGAATTTTCATCTCCGGGTGAACTTTTCAAGCGGACAACTTTTTGAAGCATGAAAATATTAATAACAATTACACCTTGTCTACACTGGACGCCATGCCACAACAGCTTGAGGCTGTCTACACTGGACGCGACAAAACGGCCGATGCAAACCTGTTTGTTCTTCATGTCAAAAGTGGAGTACATCAGAAATAGAATGGGGCATCAGTTTACTGTTTGGGATTTGTTGTCCCGCCACATCCAGTGTAGACAGCATGACTGATTATAATGGGTTCTATTTGCTTTTGACGCAACACGCCGTGCCGCTTGCATCTGGTGTAGACACAGTGTAATAATATCCTCTAATAATATCTCACACTTTGAGGATCATAATATAAAACACAGTTGATTATTTTTTCGTTCACTGGTTTCATGCCTTGAGATTTCAGTGTCCTGTGCTCCTTCATTCTGTTTGAGTTATTTTTCCTGTCATTCAGCCCAGCAGCGAGGAGCACAGACAGTGAAAGGATTATTCTTTGAATCTCCCATGAAATTGAAGAGATGGATATAATAGATGCTAAAAGCTGTAATAGTGTGGCAGACGACGCAAGTCTCCGTAATCGAATGGAGCTGGCTCGCTGCGTGAACCCCAGGGTGCCTGTTCCGAGGATTACACACAGTTTTCGGGAAAATTATGAGGGTATTCAATTCCACTGGGTATTGAAACTTTTTGGAGTGGGGAGGGTTTGGGATGACGTGCCCGTTCCTTACACATGCCGGAGCCGATGGTGAGGCGTTGGACTCTGGCATCTGACTGCATGCTGCATTTTTGAACTGTATAAAACTTAATGCCAATGAGAATGATATTTGCCTGCCAAAGCAGTGTTTTTGCTGCGACTTTTCATGCACACACAAAATGGGCAGAGGCCTGGGCACTAAATCACAAAAAACACATCACAAAATACTATGTTATGCTGTTCATTAAAAGACATCACATGCCAATACAGGACGTTTTTGACTATCAATACATGCTGGCCACTGCAACACAATCAGCAGATTTATAGTAACTCATTTGCCATATCTCCAGTCATAAAAGGGGGGAAAAAAACATAAAAGGTAAAACCAAAAGGTGGGATGATGATGAAAAAGACCCTAAAGGAACTAAAGGAATTTAAAGAAAATATAATTTAATGCATTTTTTTTTTACCTACAACTCTTTATTTAATAACAGGAATATTGATTGTCTCTCACCAAATATTAGCTACAGTGCCTTTAAAAAGAATTCATGCCATTGGAAGTTGTGTTGTATTGTTTTACAACATTAAACCTCACAGGATACATTTAGGCTTTTTTAATACAAATATTTTATGTCCAATGTCTGCATTTCCAATTGATCAGAACTTTGTTAAACAAAATTATTGCTTGGCACAGTTTTGCTCCATTCATTCCTGAAGTTTGATCGACATCTGGACTTTTTTAGCCTGACGTCGTCATACTCAATTCTAGTCAGAATATGAGTCTGATACTGCGCCATTGGACTGTGATTAGGAGGCATATTTCAACCGAACCAGGAAAGAAAATGCCTCTGCACTCAATTGGACAGACCTACAACCAATCAGAGCAACAGAGAGACGCATAGTTGTCAACAGTTGGGATGGGCGATACCAGTTATTTTCTTTTCGATACAATACCAATACTTTCTAGGCCAGTATCGCCGATATCGATATGATACTTCTAAACTGAATTTTTTAATTATTTAATTTATTCAATTATTAAAATTACTAAGAGTAAAATGGATAAAGATACCCACTTAACATCATATTTGAAAGGTATTATAACATTCAATATGCCTATGTTAGATCATATTTTTGTTTACACATGGTTAAAATACGTTTACTTGTAGTGGTAACCATAGAAATTTACAAACACTAGTTGAACTACGGTCACTGTAGTAAAAAAAAATATTTTCATAAGGGACTGCCAGTGACAGGACGTTGCACCCATAAAATGCAACCTTTTTATTCTGATGTGATTTATATGAACATTAGTTACAGAAAAGAACATGATCAATATCAACTTTTAACATTACATTTAAAGAGTGTAATTCTATGTAGGCTACAATTTCTATTTGTTTATTGGGAAATAACTTAAACATATGTTTTTTGTCTGCTGATGAGTATTGTTCTGGGCTGCATTTCCAAAAGCATCAATGGTTTCTTATGATAGTTTTGGGAAACGCCGCTCTATTTGAATACAGAATACGCTCTCTCTGTGATTGATTAGTTCTGTCTTGCAGCATTTGCGTGCGTTCAGATCATGGTTCAGATAAGCAGGAAAATAGTCCTTTACTACTCAACTGTTCAGTAACATAGGTTATCCGTATTGTATGCAATTGTATAAAATAATCTCATTAAATGGACAAGGATATATTTAAGGATACACGGAGTACTTACCAACACGATCATCATTTCAGAGAGAAATAGTAAAGGCGAATCCATATACGAACAAGTTCTCCGTTTAGGATTAGAACGAATTCAACCCAAGCGCTCTTTGGTGACGTGGATGATTACGTTCGTCTGTCCATTATCGTATAAAGCCCGGCCTGACAATTTGATTAGTCCGAACAGCTCTGGTTCGAGCATAGTTGCGCCACAACGGATCAAGTCCAGACCGAACTACCCGACCTCAAATGTTGTGTGCGGGGCTAAGTTCGGCTGTCATCCAAGCTAGGACTTTTTGAATTTGTTAATACTAATCATTAGCTTTATACACGAGGTCACCATTTTGCTGGGAATTGATTCTCCCAAGTCGCAGGTGTCTTGCGGACTCCATCAGAACCTCTCTGTATTTTGCTGCATTCGTTTTACCCTCCACCTTCACAAACCTGCCAGGGCTTTTTTCGTAGAGAAGCATCCCCATGAGGCTGTGTTTCTGATCATGTGCAGTTTGGCTTACAACAAACATGCCATCTAGTCCGGTGGTCAGAAAGCTCAATTTTAGTCTCATCAGACAGCAGAACCTTCTTCCAGCTGGCTTCAGAATCTCCCACATTTCTTCTGGCAAACTGTAAACGAGATGTCATACAGTATGCCATTTTCTAACAGTGACTTCTCTTTGTCACGCTCCATAAAGCTGTGACTAGAGCTTTTCCATTTCTTAATTACTGATTTAACACTTTTTGTATCCATTTCCTGGCTTGTGCTTCTTTTTTTTTTTTAGTTGCTTGGAATATTAGTTTTTCTTCATGGTTTATGTTAGTCGCAGTTCTGACGTACCAAAACTTGGCCCTTGCAGATAGAGGTATTGATAATCATCAGAGACTACACACAAGTGAGATCCATTTAACTAGTCATTTAACACAAGTATTTATATGACTACAAACCAGTTGGCTGCACCAGCGATGATTTTGGTGAGTCACATTAAAGAATAAATACCATTATTATATTCATCATTATTTTAATCACTTTACCTTTTGAAAGTAGTCATTTGTTTGCTGACCGCTGTCAAAAAGCCAAACGATTCAGTGTTGTGCAACAATAAAACATGAACAATTAAGTGAATATATTTTATAGGCACTGTAAAGGCAAATATTATTCGTTTACAAAAAGTTTTTTTTTAAGTAGCTTCTAACAGGATAGAAATATGTGTCAGATAAATCAATTCATTCACACACTGGAGGAAGGGTCAATCACAATCACTTTCTTTCAGAACACCATGTTTTCAGACATCAGCAGAATTTCCCCGCGCTCATCTGTTCTCATAGCTGAAGTGCTGCCCAGGCTCCTCTTACCCTTTTGGAAGCAGTGACCACTGAGTTTATTAAGCTCCTTTTCCACTGTAAATGAGACTGCCTTTTTATCAGTGTAAAAAAATATTGTTATGAAAATATTTCTGAGGGAGGTGGGGGGAAAGTGTTTATTTTTACCACACTGGCATGAATATTAATAATTTGTTATATACAGTGTAATACACTGATGTTATAAAATAAAACTTTAATTGTGCTAATTTACTCATCTTGTCATTTTTTTCCATTTTACTTGTATTACAATGCACTTTGTTTTTGTATTATTAGAAATGTCATTGCACATTGTTTTAATATTGTCCACTATGTTGATATTGTCCTGTTTCAGTTATTTAATTTGTCTCTGATAATCTAAAATGTAAAAAAACAAAACAAAAGAATGATCTGACACCATGACCCAACTTAAATAGAATCTCCCGTCTTTGTCTCCGAGTTGTGATACAGTGCAGCTGTTTCCTTGACAACTTCAACCATAATCTCCATGGAAATGTCTTACCTTGCCAACAGTGTTGACCTGAGGACTTTTGAATCTATTTTCTATAATCAGATCCCTCAAGATGGACTGGAGAGTTACTTCAAAATCAAGCTCATTCGCTGAAACCATCCAGGCAAATTTCACCGATTTCAAATGTGGAATTCAACTAGAGTTGAATAACTGGCCATCCTGACACTGCGCAGAGGTAAGAAGTATTGTAAAGAGAGCACAAAAGACTTCAGCCCTGTCCCAAAATCACAAGTGTTAAGTTGTGCTACACATATTAGTAATGGATGGGCAATACAATTTTATAAAATACAAAATATATAAATATGCATATAATATTATATGGACATTTTTAAAGGTTGAAAAGCAGTGTTAGGGGTAACGCATTACAAGCAACTCGAGTTACGTAATTAGATTACTTTTTTCAAGTAACTAGTAAAGTAACGCATTACATTTAAATTTTCAACAAAATATCTGAGTTACTTTTCAAATAAGTAACGCAAGTTACTTTGTTTTCCCATTTGTTCAAGTCCTCCTGGGATGTTTGTATTTACGATGTGAGAAGTCGTGTTTACGACATGTGCGTTCAAGTCTTTGGTCGGAGGAAGATGGCGGTGTACCTTCTTTTAATGAATTTCACGAAAATACAGCAAGGTTTGTTAACTCTGCTTATAGAAAATGAAGAACAAAGACTGCGCATCAGGTAAGTTTGAATCTTTTACATTTTTAATTCATCTATGAAGCCACTGTATCATTATATATTAGGTTATACACTCACCTAAAGGATTATTAGGAACACCATACTAATACTGTGTTTGACCCCCTTTCGCCTTCAGAACTGCCTTAATTCTACGTGGCATTGATTCAACAAGGTGCTGAAAGCATTCTTTAGAAATGTTGGCCCATATTGATAGGATAGCATCTTGCAGTTAATGGAGATTTGTGGGATGCACATCCAGGGCACGAAGCTCCCGTTCCACCACATCCCAAAGATGCTCTATTGGGTTGAGATCTGGTGACTGTGGGGGCCATTTTAGTACAGTGAACTCATTGTCATGTTCAAGAAACCAATTTGAAATGATTCGAGCTTTGTGACATGGTGCATTATCCTGCTGGAAGTAGCCATCAGAGGATGGGTACATTGTGGTCATAAAGGGATGGACATGGTCAGAAACAATGCTCAGGTAGGCCGTGGCATTTAAACGATGCCCAATTGGCACTAAGGGGCCTAAAGAGTGCCAAGAAAACATCCCCCACACCATTACACCACCACCACCAGCCTGCACAGTGGTAACAAGGCATGATGGATCCATGTTCTCATTCTGTTTACGCCAAATTCTGACATCTGAATGTCTCAACAGATATCGAGACTCATCAGACCAGGCAACATTTTTCCAGTCTTCAACTGTCCAATTTTGGTGAGCTTGTGCAAATTGTAGCCTCTTTTTCCTATTTGTTGTGGAGATGAGTGGTACCCGGTGGGGTCTTCTGCTGTTGTAGCCCATCCGCCTCAAGGTTGTGCGTGTTGTGGCTTCACAAATGCTTTGATGCATACCTCGGTTGTAACGAGTGGTTATTTCAGTCAAAGTTGCTCTTCTATCAGCTTGAATCAGTCGGCCCATTCTCCTCTGACCTCTAGCATCAACAAGACATTTTCGCCCACAGGACTGCCGCATACTGGATGTTTTTCCCTTTTCACACCATTCTTTGTAAACCCTAGAAATGGTTGTGCGTGAAAATCCCAGTAACTGAGCAGATTGTGAAATACTCAGACCGGCCCGTCTGGCACCAACAACCATGCCACGCTCAAAATTGCTTAAATCAGGTTTCTTTCTCATTCTGACATTCAGTTTGGAGTTCAGGAGATTGTCTTGACCAGGACCACACCCCTAAATGCATTGAAGCAACTGCCATGTTATTGGTTGATTAGATAATTGCATTAATGAGAAATTGAACAGGTGTTCCTAATAATCCTTTAGCTGAGTGTATATTAGGCTAATTGTAATTATAACAAGCACATGATAAATGGCAGTTTCTAGGACGAGTAAACATATAATTTCAACAAAAATTGACCGTCAACTACAGACGTTGCATCCATTGATTCTGCCATGTTTCTCACAGACATGCCTCCAACTCAAACAGATCGGGGTTTAAAGAAAATCCCAAACTTCCCACTGATATTTACGACTTCGTGATGGCGTTCATGTGCATATGATGTGAACTCGTAAATACGATCTTAACGACATGACTTGAACGCACCATAAGTGTAGAGGCGTTGTGTGTAAGCATGATGGTTATTTTAGTTATGAGTTTGCATTTACTAATCTCACTTGCACAAAAAAGATGCAGTACTCCTCCAAATGAATACAATCATTGAAATGCAAAATCAGAACACTTTGCAAACCCCCAATAATTAAATATGGTAATTTTATGCATTTAATCTCACTTTATTGACTAATGTACTTGCTGCTGACCTTCGATGATTCAGTTAAACCATAAGCAAAAAGTAAGTGTTAAACTTTCTTCTCGTGCAACCAATAGGTTACTTCTGTAATTCAGCACTGCTGAAAGGTTTGTTTGAGCTGTGCCCTCTTCTGTACACGTGTGAATTTGCATTTCCTTCAGCCTTATTATTTTCATTTTGGTGTGAAATTAACCAAGTAACCAAGTAATGCAATTAGTTACTTTTTAAGGGAGTAATGCAATATTGTATTTTTGAAAAGTGAAAAAGGAAACTAGACTGCTTTTCTGTGCCCCATCAGACTAACTGTCTAGATGACGCAGCTTCATGTGTGTCAAGCCAAACTGAGAAGCAATGCAGTGAAGCATTTTTCATCATAATAATTTGACAATACTTCATTTACATGATATGTGTACTTGTTGTGGGAGGGAGGAAATGTCATCAAGGTTGTGTATGTTACAATTATGTTGCGTCATGATTCCAGCACTGTTTAAGGGGATTCTGAATGCTCTAGCAGTGCTAGGAACAGAGTCGGCGCCAGGAAGTGGGTGTGCATTTGATTTATCGGGGGGGCCAGTGGCAGAATTTGAGGTAGGGGGTGGTGGGGGTGATAATTGGATCGATGCTGGCTACTGGCTAGGAAACATGCTTTGGCCCAGAGATGCGCAATACCAACCCAAAACCTAACTGTTTTACATTTTGGCGAATTGTTGTTGAATTCATAATTTTCATAGGAAAATGTATGAATTCGAGAAAAAAACTAAGCATGAAAGTCCACCCCCAAACCTAACCCTCAGTATAGTGTATGCATATTGTACACATTCATACAAATTGACTATGAATCCAGCAAACGAAAAATTGTTTGTTTGTTTTTTTGACAATACTATAAAAAGAACTGCTGCTTATCCAACTAACAGAGATACGCTGTGTTCACTTAATACATTTATGGTCAGTTCTCTCCAAACACCACACACAGCACAAGATAACTCCATTTTAAATGCCAAAATAAAACATGCAATTTTTGTGCAACACAGCTATACTTAGCACAAAGCCTTCCTGAAGAGTTGAGGCTACCACCCACATAATTCTCTTCGCTTCTTATAATTGTGTGAAAATAATATCAGGAAGAGCTTGCGTTTTGATATTCTATATTTTTTCTTCCTTGGAAAAGCTTTTTTTCAGAATACCAGAATATCTGAATATCTGTCAGTGTGTTTCAACACTGTATGATGTCTCGCCAAGAAACACCATCTTTGCAAGAAGACATGAGGCTTCTCTAAATACTTACTGGACTGAAATCAAAGCCTGCTTGCCAGCTTTCCAAGGGCTGCCGGCCAATGTTGTATTTTAATCTAATTAGTACATCAAACATTTGATGCATTTTTACAACATTTGGTAATGCTTCTCAAGTCAACATATTGCTGTTGATATTGATGAGAATGCCAAAAATTGTTAATGTTATGTTTGTATTGTAAGTGTAAAATTGTAACTGTATGTTTGCTTGATTCTTTCTAGTGATTCACTGTCAAAGTGAACGACAAAAATAAAATTGTTAGTGTGTTTCAGAAGAAAATGCTATTTCAGTCTTTCTACTTCAAAATTTCACATTCAATTCAGTGTGTTACTTGCCGATTCGTTGTAATTATTTGTGAATTTGTTTTGAGTGAAAATTGGGTAACACTTTAGAATACTGTCCCAGGAACAAATGAGTAATGCAATATTAACACTCTACTAACTACTATTAACTAACAAGAAACTCTGATTAATAAATTAGTAAGTAATAGTGCTTAGTCGAATGTACTATTAGCTAATCAATAACTATTCTTTTTTTTATACCTCCTGAAGTACTGCTAAGAACTACTGTATACAGCTTCGTAAATAATGTGAATAATGCATAATGTATAATTAATTCTAAAGTGAAGATCATGGTAACCCACTAGTAATGACTCAAGTATTACCAAATCTTTGTTGTTTTCAGAACAGATGCATCCAACAAAGGCTGGGGCGCTGTATGCATCTTGGGACCCTGGACAGAAATCAAGTTGCTGGCTGCTGGCCCTGCGGAGGTTTCGGCAGTTGATCCAGGGTAAGCATGTGTTAGCCCGGACGGCAACACAGCGGTGGAGATGTATATAAAGTGCCAGAGTGGTATCCGCCCACCATCTTAATCTTTGGAGTCAGTAGCGACGCTTCGAGGAGAGTGGAGACTCCATCCCCAGGCAGTCCAGCTGATCTGGAGTCGATTCGGTGAAGCACAGATAGATCTGTTTGCTTCCCAGAAATCCTCCCGCTGCCCACATTGTGTTCCCTGACCAAAGCTACGCTCAGCACGAATGTCCTGGCACAGTAGACCCTGGGGACTGCGCAATTATGTGTTCTCCCAATGAGCTGTGCAAAATCAAGATCAAGTCTTGCTGGATGTGCCTTACTGGCCCACCCAGACTTCACTGAGCTCACGCTCTTTTCAACAACCCCTCCCTTGCAAATTCTCCTGTGGAAGGATCTCCTTTCTCAGGAGCAGGGCACAATCGGACAACCACGCCCAGACCTCTGTAACCTCCACGTCTGGCCCCTGGGCGGGATGTGGAAGACCCGAGTAGGCTATCACCAGCGGTGATAGAATTCATCACTCATGAGCTGCTGTATGCTTGAAGTGGCAGGAAAGGTTTGAGAGGTCTCCCTCCACCTTGAAGCTGTATGTGGCCACTATAGCAGCAAATCACAATGCAGTGGACGGTAAGACCTTAGGAAACATGACCTGATCGTTAGGTTCTTCAGTGGTGTGAAGAGGTTAAATCCTCCAGACTGCGACTTATTCCCTTTTGAGACCTCACCTTGGTGCTGCTGCCCCTGCAGTGCTTTGTTTGAGCCTTTGGAGTCATTCGAGCTTAGCGCCCTCCCTTCTGACCGCACTCACCTCAATTAAGTGGGTTGGAGACCTACAAGTGCTCTCTGGTAGCGAAGCGCTCCTTGAGTCCGGCCCGGCATACTCTCACGTTGTCCTGAGTCCCTGGCCCGGCTATGTGCCCAAAGTTCCCACTACCCCTTTTAGGGATCAAGTTGTAAACTTATAAGCACTCCCTTGTGTCAAGGCAGACTCCATCTTATCCTTGCTGTGTCCAGTGTGCACCTGGCTCATTTATTTGGACCGGACAGATGTCCAACAAACCATAGACACTCACCTATTCTCAAGCACTCATCTGTATTAAAATTTGCCGGAGGAATCAGCTGCCAGGCCCATTACTTGTGGTATGCCCCTTTTCAGGTGAGCCCTTGTACTTGGGTTAAGTGCTCCATATAAGCTGATTCTCTGATGGAAATCCCACATGATGTATTCTCCACTGTTCAGTTTCCCTGATGGTCTCCATTCACTGTGGGTGTTCCTTCTCAGTCAGAACCCACCACAGAGATTTCTTTCCATGCGTGATACTTCCTGTTTAGTAAGTCCATGGCTGTGTCCAAAATCGCGTGAGTAGATATTATATTTGAATTTGAACGAACTTCGCGAAGTATGTTCTATATAGTATGAATGAATGTAGTATGAATGTAATCCGGACGTACTACATCCGCCATGTTGATCATGTGCCCTACCAGCTTCAGTTGCGTCCCATCACCTCCATTCATAAATCGTCTCCTGTGGCCTCATGGGATAGTAAAGTGTGCATGCTATGCGCACTTCAGAATCTAGCTGAAAGTAGTAGGTCATCCGGGTAATTTTCGCCTACTGTTTTTCGAGTACTATGAATTCGGACATACTACTCTGTTGGCGTACTGTTTTTCGCATACTACATAGAAGGAGAAGTATTCGATTTCGGACGCAGCTCATGTGATTTATTATTCACATGTTTATCTCCTTTTGGGTAGGGTGTGGTCTCCATAGAGTCCTTTTTTCTTCATAGGAAAAAGAACACTTACCATGAGTGGAGCAAGCCGCCTCCTTTTATTCCTGTATGTCCAGGGGAGTGGCATACAAATTCCACTTGCTAATTTTCATTGGCCTATTCTGAAGTATCAGAGGTGATTGGGGCTCTTAAAGGGGTCATATAATGGTACATGCACTTCTACGGTATGTACCATCAGTTGATTGTACGGAAATGTGTGTTGGCAGTGCCTGTACACAACCATCTTATAATGATCTGCTCTGACGGATAGATCTGTATAGCCTTGGTGGTAAGAGGAAGGACCGTGTAGATCCGCTCTGACGGTCGAACAAAGTAGAGATAGCCCTGGTGTTCCTGTCCAGGAAGATTTGTCTGTAAGGGTAATGCTTAAATGCACAGTTACTAGGGCTGCTCGATTATGGAAAAAATCATAATCACGATTATTTTGGTCAATATTGAAATCACGATTATGTAACACGATTATTTCACATGACTTTGGGAATGTGTTGTATTTATTAAAAATACACCTTTCAACAATTCAATTGAAATTGTAACATTTGTTGTACTTTTTGAACTATTAAAATAAATAATATAACATTCAAATCAAAGTATAAAAGTATTCGCGTAAAAATTATAACCACAAATAAATAAGATCAACAATATGGTTCGGCTAGATATGCTTTTCAGGTACGTCTAACATTAGTTTTCAGGTCCAGAAATGTATCAAATGTAAAATAACATTGCATATTTGAGTGCATAAATTAAAGATTAATCCTATTAAACTTACAAAAGCTATTCAATCAAGTGCAGTGAATGATGTCCTTGTTTTTTGTTGTTTAACATTAAACAGACAGCAGTAAAGGCTACTGCCTCTTTAAGACCTAATGATCGGATATGCGTCGTCTTTATCGACTGTATAAAGTTCACTTAAGGCATATACAGACTATGTCTGCTAGGATACTCATCAAGATGGACATGTTGACATACGTTTTGTGTGAGTTTGTCCGTTCAAGAGCAAGACTTGAAAGAGAACTCAATATTTGCGCGCTGTGAGACGTGTGCGCGCTCTCGGATGAGTGCACAGAGACACATTTTCTCACAGCGCGCGCGGCTTCTCATTCGCGTCTTCTGGCACCAAACCCGGGTGATGAGGGGGAAAACGACTGGTCATATTCGAAAATATGGCAGCACTCGCATGCATTGAACAAAGTTTACAAAGAGAGAATTATTTGAAAAATATGAGGGGAAAAAAGGACGTTTACACGGCACCCCTGATCTCGTCAGTTTTTGTTTCTTTATTAGATTGTCATAGGTCACTCTGTTTAATTTTCAAGTGGTTAAACAAATTCGTGGTGTTCCCTTGCGTTGCAGCCACTACCATGTAGCAAATCTTGCACGTAGCATGTTTCTGCTCGTCGTCTGATTCCTCGAAGCCAAACTGTTCCCAGACAACGGAGTTGGTTTTGCCTTTTTTGCTCACCAAACGCTGCTGTAACTGCCCTCCTTCTGCCATCTTTACTCGCGCAGTTTTTAAATTCCAGCGAATGATATGCACACGAGACTCACAAGACTCACGACCTGAGAGAGATTTGTGGCTTCGAGAGGGGCGGATGAGCGCGTGCGCGTTTCATTCAGAACGCAAGACAAAATAAGAGTGTTCTTGCAAAACTGAACATGGCAAAATAATCGTTTTTTCTCGATTGTACTATTTTGGTGATCGTTGGGAGGCAAAATCGAAATCGAAATTCGATTAATTGCACAGCCCTAACAGTTACCTGACAAATATTTTTTGAGTACTCCCTCCGGTGCGAGGAAGACCCGTTTAGATCTGCTCTGACGGGTAAAACATCTATAGAGAACGCCCTCAAGTTAGGCCAAGAAGATTTGTCTGTAAGGGTACTGTCTAAACACACAGTTACCTGACAAATATTTTTAAAGTAAACCTGACTCTCCATTTTCTTCCACCCCAGATAGGGGATTTCATCTTTATTTTTATTTCCTTTTAATTTCCTTTTAATTCCTATTATAACTATTATACTATATATATTTTTATTTTATTCACTTATAACTATTTTAACTTCATTTCTGTGTAAAGCACTTTGAATTGCCACTGTGTATGAAATGTGCTATACAAATAAACTTGCCTTGCCTTGCCTTGCCTTGATCAAAATCCATCCAGTGTTTTTTTTTAATCTCCTTATATGTTTTCCCCTGTCTCAAATCGAGCCGTCTGACCGTATGACGTCACACGGTCGGATGCCCCTCCCACAATTGTTAATTGACAGCAGCATTTCAACACAGACCCGCCCTGAGCGAGCTGTCATCATAGTCCGCCATTGTTGATACGCTGGAGCAGAATGGTTTCTAAGCGATTGTGGTGTTCTGTTCTTGGGTGTAATAATGAACACAGCAGTCATTTTGATGTTCCTAAATCCGAACCACTGAAGACGCAGTGGCTGAGTTTGTTTTCGAAGGGAATACTCCCCCGATCAACGTCAATGCTTTAATTTTTTGCGCAAATCATTTCTCACCAGACTGCTTTATAAATGAGGTTCAGTATAAAGCAGGTTTTGCTAAGAAGCTGCTCCTGAAAAAAGGATCGGTACCAACTATTCGTGTTCCTGCTGCATCTCCAGAAGAAGTGAGTGTAATGTTTTATTAACCTTTATATTAATCTTTGAAAATCGCTTGCACACTTCACGATGAATGTGGCTAAAGTTTACAGGGTAAGTTACATTACGGCAGGCTTTCTATGTATGGTGACGTTCTCAATATAATTCATAATCCCACGTTTATAATGAACATCGCGTAATGGTTATTGTGTTATTACAAACTGTGTACACTGGTGATAAAGTTAATGTGGTAACACTAAAATCTGTCAATGAACTAACGTATACATCAGTACACACATAACATTCGTATCTCACTACGCTACCCTGCCAGTACAAAGATAGATCAAAGTGACATTACGTTAACCAACCATTCAGAAACGTCCTGTTCGAGCCTTAATTGTCAAACTTCGTTGGGGCCGTCATCTTGTTCCGGGTCCAACTCTGGTTTAAATTGATACGGTTGCACAGATGTGTCCTCAGAGACTCCCATTGCCCTTCTTTCTCCAAATTATACACTTAACTGTTGTCAAGGCAACACTCCACGCGTGTTGTGTCAAAACGCCCCACAGAACAGAGGGGCGGGGTGAGCAAAGCTCATTATCATTTAAAGTCACATGCACTGAAATGGCTTGCTGAAAACAGAGCTGTTTTTGACCTGGTAAAATGAGTGTTTTCTTACAATACTAAATGAGAATTTTGAATTAAAGTATATTACAAACTTTTCATTTAGACACTAAAGAATCGTATTAACTTGTACAAAAATGGCATTATATGACCCCTTTAAGTACAACCCCTACTGTCATCACATCGGCACAGAGTCTTGTTACTACCTCCATCAGGGAACGGAGGTTACAAGAGTAATCAAGACCATTTTACATATATGCTACGATATCCATACAGTACGTGTGATGCAAATTACAGCATTCGCATACAGTAGTACACTTGTACTGTACATGTCAGTCCAATAAAGAAAGTGTGGAGAAAAGAAACCAGTGAGACGGAACAACAACTGCAATGATGATTGCTTTTGTGTGGGGATTAAGAGATACTCGCAACTCTAGTTTAAAGAGTGATAACAAGGATGAACTTTCTAGTGTGCATGTGTCGAGCACCTGTATTTGCACATGCAATCAAACTGAATATACTTTAAGCCCTTAACTGTCACCTCCCTTTTTGAGAATAGTCATGAAAATGCACTATCCTGTAATTCAAGAATGCTTTGGAATATAGACCTTTTTGGTCATGTTTTAAAGAAGACACTAAGCAGATTAAAGCATTTCATAATATGAAAGTATGAAAAAGTTATGAAAGTAAAAAAATAAAATCAAAGCCATATGTCTAACCAAGTTGGGTTCCAAATTTGAAGTTGATATCACAAAAATTTAAGTCCCAATGACATTGTTTAGGCGCTATACCAAAAATAGCCACCGGGTGTCATCCACATTCCATTGATTGTTTTTTTTGTATGCATTTTCCTGTAGATTTCTGTCCAAATATCACTTCCATCACAGAACAGTCACCAAATTTGGAACCGACGATATGTGTTTTGTCAAGATTAGAAAAGATTTGGATTATAAAGTAGTTAAAATACATTTTGTAATATGAAACATGACACCACCCACTAAGGGAGGAGCCCGCTAGAAGAATTTAGAGTACCATTTCCACGGTAACGCAACATCTGATTTCACAATGGGTTTCACAGGATGAATTTTGAGTCCGTAGGCTTTGGAATGATTCCTAATTTATGATAATTACTAAAATATACGATACGAAAAAAGGCTATCAAAAAAAGAGTGCCAGGAGTCCCGCTAGCGGGATAGTTAAGGGGTTAAAAGGCTGTCCGTTTGGCTGTATGCATACACTAAGCATTATCCACCTTATTTTTCAACACCTTATTTTTATTAGCCACTATGGGGAGATAACGAGAAGAATATATCAACGTGCAGTAAACTGTAAAACTATCTGCGCTATAAACCAGCATGTTTATAATTAATACAATACATTAAAATAACATGGTAAGAAACACCAGTTTGCACTAACAAGCTGTTTGTACAGCTAAAATTAACTGGAAGCAAATGACACCGGAAGCCAGACACATGAACTGAAAAATCAGGTAGATACTTTAGGCTCAGCAATGCTTTTGGGAAACGCACCCCTGGCCGAATGCTCAGACAAACATATCATTGTAAGCTATTGGCTTTCTTACTTTCAGTACCTGCAGATGCCCCAGTGACGCCACTTCAGACTGATTTACAATAGCCAGAGATAATGAGCACATCTTGCACATATGGGGACTCTATACACTCTTAATGCATATGCTAAAGATACCGCACTTCCCTTCCAGTGCCACAGCAGAATACCTGATCCCTTGGGTTGATCTTAATGATGACAGTCTGCTAGCATTTACTGACAGACGGCTCCTCTTCAGTGCTTTGTGAGAAGACATATGCAGTATAACATACCAGCACTGCAGATCCATGTAAATCACGTGTCCGGATAAACCCTGATGTGATGTGCTAAAAGCAATTTAGTTATGTTTACTTAAATACCACACATTTTCAGACAAGTAGCATATTGTGGTTTGAAAAAAAAATGTATGAGCTGAACAATCTCATAAAGTTAAGTTTTAGAAAAGTAGCTTTTCTATTGACTTTTTTTAGTATTGTCACAAAAATTAGCTTTTCTTGAAGTAAAACTATTAAGTAAAACAACAACACTGCATTTTACTGTTATGGAGAATGTGGCACAGATTTTGTACTTATGAGGAGGTGAAGACTTCATCTGAGATAGTGGAAGAATAAAGCCAGTGATTGAGAACTATATTCCATGGTATTACCACAGAGCTGAACCATGGCAATCATTCTTGATAGGGCCACTGCGTCTCCATGGCAACTTTAGTCGTGCCACCAGCACTCAACCTTATGAGACAAGAAAATCGATTGAGATTTAAGTTACCATATGTTACTGTAAACAGGGAACTATTTTTTCAATTTATTTTATAAATTAGATATTTTATGTAATATTTTTTGTTTTCAGTGTCACATGATCCTTCAGAAATCATTCTAATATGCGGGTCAAGAAACATTTATTATTATCAATGTTAAAAACAGTTGTGCTTCTTATTATTTTTGTGGAAACAGTGATTTGATGAACAGAAGGTTAAAAAGAACAGCATTTATTCGACATTATAAATGTCTTTGCTGAAAAATCTTACTGAAATTTACAGTATTTATGATCAAAATAAATATTCTGTCACCTATATTTCAATATTTCAAGAACATACATAAATGTCATTTTGACATTCATTTGTTCTTTCATAAAAAGTAACAATCTCAAATGTTTTTTTAAATAGGCCAGTTATATAAAAATAGATTGGTGACAACTGGTGAAGCAGCAGCATGTAAACAACACAGAGCTTTATAATGTTCTACATATGGTTGGTGTCACTTGGAGCACCGTTAATGATTGAAGATTTTGATGAAGATAAATTAAAGCCCTATTTTTAAAATTAGCCTATGTTAGTATGCCCCGGTTTCAAAGACAAGGCTTAAAATAGTCCCAGACTAAAATGCATGTTTGAGCGGTTTTAACTGCAAACAACCTCCACCGACAAATACTATATTGCCAAAAGTATTGGGACACCCCTCCAAATCATTGAATTAAGGTGTTCCAATCACTTCCATGGCCACAGGTGTATAAAATCAAGCACCTACTCAGCCACAAAGTGGTAGGCCACGTAAATAAACACAGAGCGGGGTCAGCGCATGCTGAGGTGCACAGTGCGCAGAGTCAATAGCTACAGACCTCCAAACTTTGTGTGGCCTTCAGATTAGCTCAAGAACAGTGCGTAGAGAGCTTCATGGAATGGGTTTCCATGGCCGAGCATCTGCATCCAAGCCTTACATCACCAAGTGCAATGCAAAGCGTCGCATGCAGTGGTGTAATGCACACCGCGACTGGACTCTAGAGCAGTGGAGACGTGTTCTCTGGAGTGACCAATCACGCTTCTCTATCTGGCAATCTGATGGACGAGTCTGGGTTTGGCGGTTGCCAGGAGAACGGTACTTGCCTGACTGCATTGTGCCAAGTGTAAAGTTTGGTGGAGGGGGGATTATGGTGTGGGTTTGTTTTTTAGGGGTTGGGCTTGGCCCCTTAGTTCCAGTGAAAGGAACTCTTAATGCTTCAGCATACCAAGACATTTTGGACAATTTCATGCTCACAACTTTGTGGGAACAGTTTGGGGATGTCCCCTTCCTGTTGTTCCAACATACCTTAGCACCAGTGCACAAAGCAAGGTCCATAAAGACATGGATGAGCTAGTTTGGTGTGGAGGAACTTGACTGGCCTTCACAGAGTCCTGACCTCAACCCTATAGAACAACTTTGGGATTAATTAGAGAGGAGACTGCGAGCCAGGCCTTCTTGTCCAACATCAGTGTCTGACCTCACAAATGCGCTTCTAGAAGAATGGTCAAAAATTCCCATAAACACACTCCTAAACCTTGTGGAAAGCCTTCTCAGAAGAGTTGAAGCTGTTATAGCTGCAAAGGGTGGGCCAACTCCAAAATCAAACCCTACAGATTAAGAATGGGAAGTCATTAAAGTTCATGTGCATGTAAAGGCAGGCGTCCCAAAACTTTTGGCAATATAGTGTATCTTAAAATATGTCAGTGACATTGTTTTGTCTCAAGATGCACACCAGTAATGTTTTTTTTTTCTTTTTCTAAGGTACGTTTATAAAAGCTACTTAAATGCCGTAATTGAACTAAGGCCTAATCCTGGCTTAATCTAAACCCTGTTTGTGAAACTGGGCCCTTGTCTTGTCTTGTGGATAGCAGATGCCTGACATTTTGAAACAGTTTTAAACCAGCACTCATTATTGTTCATGATCCAGCTATCATCTTGTCTTCTGAAAGTCAGTCTCATGTCTAGTCATTTCGTGAAACCAATGAATGTGGTGCTGGTGGTGTACTTCAGTTGTATAACACAGTCTCATACTGTGAAGGCCTGGTGTGGCTTGGCACTGTACAGTCTTATGTAAGAAGGACATCTGAAGCATACACAACCATCCACTTATACACCAGCACAAAGAGCAGATTACCATCTAATATTAAAGAAACTGCCATGTCATTTCCATTTACATGCTGTACCAAAATTGCAATCAGTTGTTTTTTTTTTTTTTTTTCAGTGAAAGTGGATGGTTATATGGATTAATGGCTTTTGGCCTGATGTGTCGTATCGTCCTACACTTTCATTCTGATTTGAAGGTTTTGTAAGTATTTGTTTTGTCATTTTAGATTTAAATAAAGGCTAATTATGATTTGTATGGGCTGTGATTGATGCGTTGAATATGTTGTGGTTGTATGTTGATGTGTGTTGAACGTCTTGCAAATGCTTTGGGTGGTTGTTTCTAGCATTGACTTGTTTGTTTGGATTCATTTAATTGTTAAAGACACGAGAGTTTGGATTTTTGGTTCTTTATTTGAACGTATTGCATTTTTTTAAGTGTAAAAAAGCAGGATGTATTTTTTTATGATGTTGCATTATAAAATGCACCATCAATGTGTGTGTGGTCCTGGTAAACCCTATGCAAAACCCTACGAGCAAACGCCCCCATAGATATAGTAAAACGTGAAATGTTTGGCGTTAATATTGGTTTTGGCATCGAACATGAACAGATATTACTCTATTTCTTGGGTAACTGCATTGTAATGCATTGTTTCCTGTATTCTCTCCATGTAAAACACGGAAGACATGAATTAAGAATGTGAGCATCTTAGTATCCCTAGTACTCTTTTTTACTCTCTATAGTGCCCTTTTAGTGAGTTTTTTAAAGGGGTGCTGCCCTCTGTCAGCACAGATATAAAACACAGTCACAGTTTCCATGTGAAATTATGTTCTTACCTTTTTTTGTTGTTGTTGTTGCATAACAGGAGTTTTCTTTTGTCCCCATAAAATTATATGTGATTAAGTTAACCATATGGCTATCAATTGAATTAAATAATCACAGTTAATCTCAGGATAACAGAATGATTACTAAACAATAATACAACATTTGGAAAATGTGTTTAAAAATAATAGCTTAAAATGTATCAAATTGATATCTTATGTTAAAACATTAACTTTGACAGCCCCCCAAAATCTCCCCTTAAATCTTTTATGAACCCCCAAGGACCTCCTTGAGGGTCCCTGGACACAGTTTGAAGAACCTTGGCATGACAGAAATCACATATTTATGAACAGAATATTAATATCATTTTCCAGGCAAACTGTTCACAGTTCATAACAAGATGATTCCATTTTTATAATGTAGGTATGTTATAATGGATATTCAGTACAATTAAAACTTTTTATAGTCTGAAAAAATACCTCTTCTCGTACAGTATAGGCCACTTGAATGCCTTTACCTGCAAGACTGATTTAATTATGCCCGGAGGGAAATGTGGGACCTCTTGAGGACGGCCTTCGCAGCTTGACTTCTGACAAGCTAGAGAAAGAATTCATCCCTCTACTTCTAAAGTCACTCGAGCATGTCTTGTCTTTTTTCAGTGTGTTGAGATATGTAGGAAATCTGGAGGTGATCTGGAGGAGAATGTGAAATTGTGGGATACAGATAAGTAGACATTGGCAGATGAGGCATGGTGGGTCTGCTGGTTTCATTTTCATTCCTGTGGGCTGTTACCTTCCCTGCCTTATTACCCTCTGGGCAAAAAAAAAAAATCCAATAATAAGCCCTCCGCCAGCGCATAGAGAAGCTTCTTTACTAGCAGAAGAGCTGATTTATCCATCCAGGTATTCACTTTTTTTTATATACAGTACGATGGTGGATGTATCATAGCGCTGCTCTATATTAAGAACAACAATTCTACATGGTTCTCTATACTGCAGAGCAGAAGAGCTGAATCTGAAGGAAAACAGACAATGCATTTCTTATATCTTCTGTTGTAAAGGTCTGTCAAGGACTAAAAAATGAAAACAATGGGACAGTGGGCGTCATATGATCAAAAAGGAAAGCCATGGAAAATCTTTTAATGCATGAATGTTTCACCAATTATTATCATCAGTGTTGGGGGTAACGCATTACAAGTAACTCGAGTAATGTAATCAGATTACTTTGTTCAAGTAACTAGTAAAGTAACGCATTACATTTAAATTTACAACAAAATATCTGAGCTACTTTTTCAAATAAGTAACACGAGTTACTTTGTTTTCCCATTTATTGACTGACATCTCTCTGTTGAGAAATCAGGAGCACCTAAGTGCAGAGGCGTTGTCGTTTTAGACTAAATGTGAGCATGCATTTAGAGTGCATGAGAGTTCATTTGCATAAAAACAGATTGAGTTTTCCTCAAAATGAATAAGTGAAATGCAAAATCAGAACACTACGCAAACCTCCAATTAAATAGGTTAAAAATAAAATATTTGTATGCATTTAATCTCACTTTATTGACCAATGTACTTTCTGTATCCCACTCTTCTGCAGTCCAGAATGGCAGCACAGCTGAAAGGTTTGTTTGAGCTGTGCTCTCTTCTGTACACGTTCTGTATCTTCAATTTTGGTGTGAATTTGCATTTCCTTCAGCCTTATAATTTAAATTTTGGTGTGAAAGAGCCTATATTTTCCCAAACAAATATTGTTGTTAAAAAACCTCAGCCCAGATGAGAAAAAGTAACGTAAAAGTAACATAACGCATTACTTTTCTTAAAAAGTAACTAAGTAACGCAATTAGTTACTTTTTAAGGGAGTAACACAATATTGTAATGCATTACTTTTCAAAGTAACGTTCCCCAACACTTATTATTATTATTACATATTCGGGTCTTTAGCGACCCTAGCAATCTATTACCAGTTGCAATAATATAAAACTCTCCTGATATTAGAGTAAAAATTATATTTACAGAAGAATCAAATAAAGCATTTAGTTTCATTTTGGAGTTTGGAAGGGTTCAGTTTGAGTCGATGTTTTATACCATCATCAGAGCTCATCTACCAGTACATTCAGCATCTGTCTCATATTCGCCATCTCAAACATATTCTCAAAACTATCAATGTCAGCATCTTCAAAATCAGTATTTTGATCGTTGACAGCTTCTTCACCAGATCCACCATCAAGTGACAGTGACACTAATATTTGATTACGTTCAGTGCTTGCTTTGCAGTAAATCGCTATTCTTTTGTTTTCTGCCTGCGGTAACTATGAGTGAAACATCACTTCATCATTGTGTATCAGACATTTCCGCCTTGTGGAATAAAAGTGAATTGCACTTATTCAGTCATCAAAGATTCAATTATTGTTGTGCAGAAAAATATACTTAAACTGTTACACACCTCGGGTTGGTAGCGACCCTACACACTTTGTACAAAAAAATTAATGGGAAAACAGGCATATAGTTTATAATGAATAGATTGAGGAATACAACGAAGGTTGATGACTGACTTTAAAAATTGAATGAGGAGGAGGGTAGTGAAGGACGTCCCGGTTCACTAAAGACCCGATCGAGGTATGCGTTGAAAGGTTAAGATAACACCCCCCCATTTCCCCCTCAAGCCCGGCATTCTCCATACCAATAAATGAAGGCCCCATGACTTTTCCGTGATTTACTGGATAATGATTAAGAATGAGAATTTTTTTTTATTATGTATAACTGATCCAATACATTTTTTAGAGCTTGGCATAACTAGAAGAACATTGAGTTACATGGTTTTATTATACATGACTTTTCCAGGCCTAGATTTCAATCTTTTAAATTTAGGCTACCTCATATATCTATAGATTTTTTAAGACAATGGGAATCCTGATTCTCTGAAGAACAAAAAAAAAGTTGTGTGGCTGAATTAAATTAAGGAATATCTTGTTTTTGGGTTGTTTTGCTGATTTCAATGCTTGTTTTATATTATTTTAAATAATTTTGAGTCCCCTTGGAAGTTTACTGATGCCCCTAGTGGGCCCGGCCGCCTGATTTAGATCCACTGCTATACATTATTATGCAGTCAGTTAGGACTACTCACCGTGAAAGCACGATTGTTCTGTATTCATTTTTCCCCAAAGCATTTCTAATGCACATAATCTCATGAGCTCTTGTTCCAATTAAACTAATTTAAAAACTCTTTAGTAATTGGGTGCCTTTGGACCTTTAACAGGAAACGCTTGGTTGCCTTTAAAAGCCATTATATTGCTCATAGACAGCTGAGAAGCCAGCTCTTTGACAGTCTCCTCCCTGCACTTCTGAGACATTAATAACTTTTACTGCACTGTGCTGTGTAATTGTTCACTAAGTGGAACTGTCCACATGTCCAAAAATGTCCACATTTAAAGGGGCTATATGTAAGAATTTCCATGTATTATTCACTTTCTTACTGCCATTATATGAACAGCTTGTAACAAAACTTAAAAAACGCGCCCTTCCCAGACTTCCGAGGTTTTCTGATTTTTATGTGAAGGAAATCCTTTATTTTCTGAGATAATCAAAAGGATGTGACGTTTACGCGCACCCACGAGAACCTCTTTTCCATTCTGTGATGACACATGAAACAAAAGCAGGAAAGAGCCATTCTATACTGTAATGTCAACGTGTCGTGCAAAGAAAAGGGATAATTCAAACTATCATCTCACATAGCCAGATCTATACAGTCTATAGTCTCAAATATCCTTTATAGTCAAACTATCATAACAGTGTCATTTTAATGACCTCATCTGTCGAAAGGATGTTGGTGAATTGCAGAGCTTTTGCAAACATCCACACGATCAGATGCTTTCTTAACTGCTGTTTTGGCATGTGTTCATTTTGTTATTAAGAGGACAGCAAGTGTGCAGCACATATTTACATTAACATCTGAACGTCGCTTTTCAGCAGCGTGGACAGCATCTGGATCTTCATTAACAGTAGGTTATATCACTGCAAAGATATTTACAACTTCTTTTTACTTTTAAGCTAAGAATGAAAAAGATCTTGGCGTGAGTATATCGAGCAATAAGTTGCCGGCTGCAGTTCACCTATTGGCCATCGGTGTCGCTAATAACAAGGGTTTCTGAATAAAGGCCTGCTCACACCAAGAACGATAACTATACAGATAACTATATTAGCGCCCACACCAGCGGACGGCATCGTTCCATTTTTTTTATCATTCATCAGCTGGATAAAATCGTTCTGAAAGTGATCTTTATAGTTATCATCCTTGGTGTGAACGGACCTTAAATATAGCCCCTTTTATTATTTCCCCCCCCTGTTATACCTGTATTCATTTGACTGTCAGCTCTAAAAATGCCTGGGGCTCAAGGACAAGAAATTTAGCTAAATCTTTAAAATTTCATGGCATTTTTATTTGGTATGTGGCACTTTTTGTTTCTGCTGAAATGGCCTGTTGGTGGAGAGGATTGGAAAAAGAGATGTGCCTGGATCAGATGCAAATACCCCAGATTTCCCATCACAGAAAGCGGAGCTGTCAGGAGTAATCACTTTAGGAGACTCTGTGTGTGCACGTAAATGTGTGTGCGCATGGATGCATGAAATATGTGTGTGTAGGGATGTGCCTGCAGTATGGGAGAGGGCGGTTTTTTTGTGCAAGGGTTTCTAAGTGTGGCTTGAAAACCCAAAGGTTTTTAGTGATGCCCCCAGCATTGATCAGCACTTATGTTTTAATATTTAAGAATTTCTCCTATGCCCAAAGGACAACTGAACAGGCCTAGGTTTTATTTATTCAGTTTTGTATTTTTGGACACACTGCCACATTGGTCACACTTGTTACAAATACTAAAAGAGGGTCAAAGTCTGGCTAGCAAGCATGAGCCTGTTAACTGCAGCTGGTAGATGTCATAACTGCACCATCTTTAAAAGTCGTTCTTTCTCCATTGACGGTCAAATAACTTTATAAATAAAAATAAAAGACAACAAATATATAATTTGTTGTGTGTGTGTTTAAATATTGCCTGCAATTAGAGTTCTGAAAGAATAAGAATAATTCGTTATATAGGGCTCTCGACACACAAAGCGCTTTACATTGTTAAAATCTCCTCAACCACCACCAATGCAGCACCACCTGGATAATGCGATGGCAGCCAGAACGCCCACCATGCACACACAAACTTATTGGTGGAGAGGAGACAAAGTGATAAAGCTAATCAGTATATAGGGATGTTTAGAAGGCCATGATGGACAGAGGCCAATGGGCAAATTTAGCCAGAATGCCGGGGTTACACCCCTACTCTTTTTCCGAAGGACCTCCTGGGATTTTTAACGACCACAGAGAGTCAAGACCTCAGTTTAATGTCTTATCTGAAGGATGGTGCTTTTTGACAGTATAGTGTCCCCATCAGGGGTTTTCAAACGTTATGATGCCAAGGACCCCCAAATATGATTAATCTTTCATTCTAATCTATATATTTTTATATATGAAAAAAACATTCAAACTGTTAGATAAATAGGTAGTAAGTGTGACATTATAAATACAACATATTGTTTCCAAACTTAAATTGCCTATACTTAATGTTGGATGTATAAACCGGGAGAAGAAAATTAAAAAAAAATTCACAATAAATGTATATAAGCAGCTTACATACTGCGTTATACTGCCTAACAGCGAGTAAGATAAAGTGAGAAAAACTCACAAAGCAAACCGTTAGAATGTTTGGTAGACTTCATACATTTTTACTTTGTCTTTTAATTCTCTGAACTTTTCTGGGGACCTCTTAGAACCTTTTGGAGGACCCCTGGGGGTCCCGGTCCCCAGTTTGAAAACACACACAGATCACAGGGTGAGCACCCCCTGCTGGCCTCACTAACACCTCTTCCAGCAGCTTTCCTAGGAAGTCTCCAATCCAGGTACTGACCAGGCTCAACCCTGCTTAACTTCAGTGGGCAACCTGTCTTGGGATACAGGGTGATACGGTTACAGGGTGCGAGAACTGTCAGACTGTATTGGTAAGTGCATTCTGGCACTAACAGCTCTATGTGTGGTCTGATTGATGAGGCATGACTTTGTGGTTCCTCTCTATTTACCCGCTTTAGTAAACAGAGTTCCATCTTTATGGGGGCACTCACCCAGATATACAGAAAGGGCTTGCGTGTTCAGCTCCATTAAACGGACTCATCCCTTGAGTCAGGCTTATCTGGCCCAGAGCAGGCGGCACACGTGAGGAAACCTCAGGTGGAATAAATGTGTGTGAGTTGGTACATACAGTCTCTGACACCCACTGGATAAGTCAGCAAATGCTATTTTATATAACTCCAATTTGATTCCATTTGGATTTCAACATGATTGGTTTCGATTCCGATTCATTTGGGTATATTCGGTTATAAGCCCATTTGCTTACAAGATATACAGCGTAGTGTTTCAGACTGATTTAAGCCTTTTTTAAATATTCATTAAAAATGGATGATAAGAGTCATTGTATGGGTTTGATTCACTAAAACGCACCCCCTCTTAAGACTCATATCATTCGTAAAATATAAAATCGCAATGTGTGTTGGTTTTGCATGTAGCACATGAGGTCAGCATCGAATTTAAACTCCTTGAAGGCATAATGAAGGTTACAATTGTTAAATCCGATAATACCTGTCAAACATGTCAAACATGCCCTTTTTTCCCAATTTCGGGTGCTTTGTGAGAAGAGTGTTTTAAAAATCGGCCATGGGAGAATACAGATATGAGGGAGCTCCGGCTCATGCATGTGTAACTGATCTCCTCAATCCTGATGAAAGTTTGATATCCCCAACTAGCATTAATGAGGAACCACAATCCAGTGTACCGCATTTGAAAGATCAACACATTTACACTGAGCCCATTTTCTGATGACACTGTGCAAGTCACTTAGAGGCAGTTGATGAATTATGAACATCAGCCAGGCACAATATGTTTCTGGGATAATGCTGAATAGCATGATGAATCCTCTGGAAACAATGGTGACATCCCGAAGGTAAACAGCATGTAGATGGATGGCTCATTATGTGCCGTTTCTTCGGATTTCCATTCATCTTCAGTCATTATTTTGTTTGAAGTTGCTTACTAAGTTGCTAAGCTTTGAGTTGGCAACTATTTGTTCCATTTTTACAATGCAAATGTTGCACTCAATTCAGCTTCTCAAAATAAAGAACTATCTGCATCTGTTTCATTTTACAATAATTTGTATAATTCTATTGAGAGATACAATGACACAGCACTTCACAAGATCTGAAATGGCCACATTTATTGAGCTGTTTTATAATCAACCTGTCAGCAAATCTATTTATTTTTTATCATGCTTTTCTCTCACAGAAATTAAAGGATAACTTTCCTATATGCCATGTCATTAGACTTTCTTTCAATTTAGAATTAGCACTGTAAGGGTGCTTTCACATCTCTAGTTCGGTTCATTTGGTCTGAACCAAGGGCAAACAATTATACATTGTAGCATTTTTCAGCTTTTTTGGTTCCTCTTCACATCACACTGATTGCTTTGGTCCAAACCAGTTGAAACGAACCAAAATGCAGTCATATGACAACATCCACATCGCTCATTGGTTATGGCGCATTTCCTAAACTGTGACTGCACGGGCTGGTTTTGTCCCTGGCCATAATATATTACATTGTTTGTATACACCACAATATGCAAACAATAAATTTCTATAATGAAGCGCGGATGCGGCTTGAGATTTCGAAAGTTGGGACCTAATATGGCCATCAGACCAAATTTCTATGAGGCTCCGCACCTCCTCACTACTCCAAGTTTGTCTGCGAGCTGCCATGCTAAAGTGCAAACTGTCAACAAACACTTCCTCATAATGCACAGCTCAGCGACTATGGCAACTGGTTTAGTCCAAAAATGATCAGTAATTTTTGCAGTTGGGTCTGTTCGAGGTCGGATCACGTTCTCACCACAAACGAACCACTCCAGAGTTCGTTTGAAAGCGTACAGAGACCACCTCTTCAAGGAGGTCTCGGTACACTTGTTTGGTCTGCTATTGGTGAGCACCAGAGCGATTGCTGCTTTCACACCTGACCAAACGAACCGCACCAAAGGGGAAAACAAACTCTAGTACGATTCAACCAAACTAAATGAGGCAGGTGTGAAAGCACCCTCAGACAAATATCTGTTGATAGCGGAAAAGGTAGCCTTCTGACTGGACATAATCCATTAAAGGGATGTTTTTTTTTATCCCATGATTTACTCACCCTCATGGCATCCTATATGATCTTCTTTCAGACGAACACAATCAGAGTTATATTAAAAAATATAATCGCTTTTCCAAGCTTTATAATGGTAGTGAATGGCGGCCCTGATTCTGTCCTAAAATTTGTCCAAAAAAGAGCATCCATCCATCCATCCATCATAAAAGTAATTCATACGACTCCAGGGGGTTAATAAAGTCCTTCTGAAGTGAAGTGATGAGTTCGTGTAAGAAAAATATCCATATTTAAAACTTTATAGACTAAAATAACTAGGCAGACGGCCTACGCAAGTCGACTTACGCCAAGAGTTTCCCCTGACGCGATGTATGACGTAGGATGTAGGAGTAGCGTAAGATTTGATGCCTCTTGCGGTTCAAACTAATAGGGCTGGGGAACAAACTCAAGTTCCTCTTCTCTTATATCAAAATCATCCTACATTTCTCTTATTCGTGACCGGTGTTTTGTTTTGCTCTATCCTCTGCGCTTCCGTGTTCATCAATACGTCAAGCGTCAGGTCAGGGTGACTCTTTCGCCATAAATCGATGCCTACGGCTGTCTGTCGGAAGCTAGTTATTTTAGTTTATAAAGTTTTATATATGGATATTTTTCTTACACAAACCCATTGCTTCGCTTCAGAAGGACTTTATTAACACTCTGGAGTCGTATGGATTACTTTTATGATGGGTGGATGCACTTTTTTGGACTTCAAAATCAGGTCCGCCATTCTTTGCCATTATAAAGCTTGGAAGAGCCAGGACTTTTTTTTTTAAATATAACTCTGTGTTCGTCTGAAAGAAGAATGTCATATACACCTAGGATGGCTTGATGGTGAGTAAATCATGGGATAATTTTCAATTTTGGGTGAACTATCCCTTTACGTTTACGGACATTTCCTTTAACCCTAAAACAAAACATGATGCAATGCATATTTCAGAATACAGGTCAAAAACACCTGTGAAAAATCAACAGGCCTACGGAAAGTTCCTTCATATTAACAAAGTAGTACATTGGAGCCCATTTTACAGACTTTTCTTAGAGTGTGTTATGTATCTGCACACCTAACAAGGTAAATACTCAAATACAAAACACGTGAGATTTACAACTAAGTACATGTGAATGACAGAAATCCCTCTGACTGCATTATACTATCCCAGATACTTTAACACAGTTGGAGTCAACTCACTGGTGAATGGTTGTTACTGCAAACATATTGCCATAACATTAAAAGATCTCAATCTTTCGGCAACTTTATTATTTCTCACTTTATGAAATCACGCGTGCTGACTAGTTGCCCTGGCAACAAGGCACCTGGTGCCAACCAATTTCTATAACTAACCTCCATAACCTCAGTTTCCCAAGAGAATCAGTTTGAGCTCAGATCGTTTGTAGAAGGTATTTTTAAGATTCTTGAGAAAAGAAAAGAACAGAAAAGAAATTAGTAGTCATTTGAGACTTTTATCTCAAGACTTTTAAATCAAGAAAGTGCATCAGTAAGCACATTCGAATTTCCTTAGGTGTCAAGACTTCATAGCAAACATGCAAAGACAGCATGAAAAAGTGGGTAAATTCGTATTAACACACAGGCTGACAGTATTGCACGAGTAAGTGCTGAGGAAAGTACATTAAGAATGAAATATTGAGTGTTTGTGCGAGGGGAAATGTTTTTGTGTGGTCATAATGTTGATTTACATGACAACTTGCAAAAACTCACAAAGCTTGCAGTGAAAAGTGCGAGGACTCGAGTAAAATGTAGGTGCTTGTTTGCATTTGTATGTTGGAACAAGAAGAATCTGAGGTGCTGCAAAGGGCAGTTTGGAAGAAAAGTATTTGCAGTGTCTTGTCATATAAACTAACTAATTGCCCAGTTCCGCCAAGACGACATGCAATTACTTTTTTGCAACATTCTTCCCTTTAAAGAAAAACAAAGTCTGCCGTTTTAACAAACAACCTAACCAGGAAATGGACATAGTTTTTGTTCTCAGCATAATGTGCCGAGGTTGCTTTTTTTAGCCATTCGTTTCAGTGAATAATAATGCTGTACACTATACTGTACTAACTATTTGCAAAAGTAAAAAAAAAGCATAATTTATAAAAAATGTAAAAATTTTGAGCTACATTCTGGTAATTGTATTTTTTTGTATTGAGCAGTCTCAGTGATATTTACTCATTACCCACCGGCCACACTGATGAAGCATCCCCCTGCCCTCCAGTCCCCCATACTGGACAGTAGCTGATCAATATTGTTGCTTCCTTAATTTTTAAAGATGTCAATTCACCTTAAACTTTAATGTTATTTAATTGCAATGGGGGAGTCGGTAAGCAGTCGTCTGTGAAAGTAATCATTCTGTTTTGAGTGCTGCACATTCGTTTACCCCTGAGAGTGCAAACAGAAGGCTGGGAAGGTCAGGGACCATTGCTGAGATCTCTTGGAGACCCCGACTGTGTTTTGAATGAATGGAACAGTGGATAAAAGAAAGGGAGAGAGCGAGCAGAATGAGAGAAAATACTGTACGTTTTAGTGACTGAAGAGGACTCAGTTTGGCTCAGCTTTTGGGTTTGCTCCAAATAGTGCCCCGCTGACTTCGGTCTCTGCAGTGAAAGAAGAGCTGAAGAAGAAGAAAACAAGGATGACGTTAAGAGAGACTCCAGATAGAAATAAGATTTGGGTTCTTCGCATATTATACAATAACTTTGCATAACATTTTAAAGGATGTTTTGTTAGTCAAATGTCAACTATCATAAAGACATTGCAGTCACATTAACAAGATTTGGGTGAAATTAGGTGAAATTGGACAATGTGTCGAATTCACTAAAACCTGATACAAAATCTGTGTGGGGAAATATTTGTACCTCAAGCGAAATTCCAAATGGCGTTGATTCCTATTGAAATGACTGGATTTCATCTGTAATATTTAATATATAATAATCTGATTAAATGTAGGCCTAAGTGTTTGTTTTGTCAATGTTCTGAACACTTAAAGGGATGGTTCACCCAAAAATGAAAATTAGCCTATGATTTACTCACCCACCCCAAGAATGACTTCTTGTCATTCAGACTTGAAGTCATACACCTCTCGTCATTATTCTTCTTTCAGACAAATACAATCAGATGTATATATGTCCTGGCTCTTCCAAGCTTTATAATGGCAGTGAATGGCTGTTTCAGTCCATAAAAGGGCATCTATCCATCATATAACTGCTCCACACGGCTCCGGGGAGTTAATAAAGGCCTTCTGAAGCGAAGTGGCACATTTGTGTAAGGAAAATATCCATATTTAAAACTTTATAGACAAAAATAACAGCTTCCGGCGGTGTTCAAGTCGACTTGCGAGTATCTCCTGACGCGATGGACATGAGCATCGCAAGCTTTGACGCCTTTTGCGGATAGGGCTGGGCAACAAACTCAAGCCCCACTTCTCTAATATTGAAATCCTCTGCCATTTCTCATTTTAGACTCTAATTCATGACCGGTGTTTTGTTTTGCTCTATCTTCTGCGCTTCTGCGTTCGTTTGTCGACTTGCGTACCGCTGACCGCCGGAAGTTAGTTATTTTAATCGATAAAGTTTTAAATATGGATATTTTTCTTACATAAATGTGCCACTTCGCTTCAGAAGGCCTTTATTAACCCCCGGAGCCGTGTGGAGCAGTTATATGATGGATAGATGCATTTTTATGGACTTCAAAAATGACCCAACAAGTCACTGCCATTATAAAGCTTGGAAGAGGCAGAAAATTTTTAATATAACTCTGATTTTATTTGTCTAAAAGAAGAATGTCATATACACCTAGGATGACTTGAGGGTGAATAAATCATAGGCAAAATGAAAAAAAAAATTATATATATTTTAAACTTTATTTTATGTTTATAAAGTCCGAAATATTACGCTGAATGACAATTTTACACTTAATTTCACCCATATTTTGTTGTTATTTGAAACATTTAATGTTTTTTTTATGTACATACTGTAAAATCACTTTTGTAAATTTAATTTGATGCAGAAACCAAAATGGTGACGTCTTGTCTTTGACCCAGCAACAGTTTCTTGTGAAACTGTGATGATACTCCAATTGGAATGTAGTATCTTATTATACAAAATGGCACCTTATTTCAATAAAAAGTGAAAGTGCTCTTATTTAGGGAGAATGCTAGTGTGATTTGAAGACATGAAGCTGATTGAACAGCTGAGGCAAAAAGCAGCCCTGTGTATTAATTTAAATTTCAATGTATTTAAAGACTAAAATATGCATAGCACAATATTGTACTTATGGTTTAAACAGTGAATTATTTGCTTTGTGAAGTCACTAATGAACTACGCTAATGATCAGGTAGTATATAACATTATTATGCAGAACGTTTTTTAATTGTTATAACGTCCTAGGTGAATAATCTCAATTGAATGTACATCTGTCAAAAAATATGAAAAAACAACAGATTGTTAGTTAAGCTTGTGTTAGACAACAAACGTATTCTCTGTGAAAAAAGTCACATGCTCTCACATTATACAGAAATTCAGGAGAGAAGTACACTTTTGTGAGAATTACGCCTCCAGACACACACACACTTGGGCCCTTGTGTTTTGGTGGGAGGGGCATTCAAATCTGATTCACACCAGTGCGTTTTAGGTCCCCTGTGTATGTGTGCGTGTCTCAAGGTATGACTGTGACGGGAGTCACTGAGTCTCTCAGCCATATTCCCTCTACAGTCTCCTGTCCCAGAAGTCCCACCACTGTCTAATCCGTCCAGAAAGCCACCAGGACATAAATAAAACTGTTATATATCTAGGAATTGGCTTGATAAAGTTAGAGGGTAGCCAAATGTTTGTTTAGCCTTTTTCTTTGTGAAAATGACTATATGGCTATATTTGCATACAAATTCAAGTAAGGGAAAGTCTCTTTCTTTCAGATATGTCTTGTTTGAATACTTTCTGCATATAAAATACTTTCAACAAAAGTTTTTTTTACCCTCGCCCTGTCTATCTCTGTCTTTCGGTCTCTCTCTTTTCTGAGCTCCCACTATAGCTGTTGTTGCAGGTGCAGTTACGTCTCCAGAATTAATGGTAACACTTTAGTATGGGGACACATATTCACTATAAACTATACGCATTTTGCCTCAAACTTCTAATTTACTGCTTATTGATAGTTAGTACGGTAGTTTTTGTAGTGTTTAAGTTTAGGTATTGGGTAGGATTAAGGGATGTAGAATAAGGTCATGCAGAATAAGGCATTAATATGTGCTTTATCAGTACTAATAAACAGCTAATATACTAATACTATGCAAGCTAATAAGCAACTTAGCAGTGAGAATTGGACCCTAAAATAAAGTGTTACCGTTTAAATGTGCAAAACAGCAACACACATAATCTGCCATGAACAACAGGGAATATCTCATTTCTGCTAACATTAATGTGGCCTGATGTGTTAAATTAACTGTGCTTTTTCCTTGTGAACTGTCCGTCCATAGGCATCTTTAATGACAGGGACATGTCAACACCTTGTTTTTTTTTTTTTTTTACCATGGCCGGTTTTGCCCCCTACTACACCTTTGGGAAATGCGGAAGCTGTCGAGCTGGGGGTTGTTTGTGTGTGGTGTAATGTTATGACCATGTGTTGGAATTTGTGGCAAATTAATGAGGTACAGCTACAATTTAGGTTTAAATAGAAACACAGAAAATAAGTCTTTTATGCTCAACAAGGCTGCATTTATTTAATAAAAATACACTAAAAACAGTAAAATTGTGAAATATATTTACAATTTAAAACAACTGTTTTCTATTTGAATATATTTTAAAATGTAATTTATTCCTCTGATGTCAAAGTTGAATTTTCAGCATCATTACTCCAGTATTCAGTGTCACATGATCCTTCTGAAATCCTTCTAATATGCTGATTTGTTGGTCCCCGTCATGGACTCCACTAGACCCCTGAAGGTGTGCTGTGGTATCTGGCACCAAGATGTTGGCAGCAGATCCTTTAAGTCCTGTAAGTTCTGACACCTTTCTATCAAAACCAACTTCTTGAGCAGTTTGAGCTACAGTAGCATGTCTGTTTGATCGGACCACACGGGCCAGCCTCGTGCATCAATGAGCCTTGGCCGCTCATGACCCTGTCGCCGGTTCACCACTGTTCCTTCCTTGGACCACTTTTGATAGATTCTGACCACTGCAGACTGGGTGCATCCCATAGAAGCTGCATTTTTGGAGATGCTCTGATCCAGTCGTCCAGCCATCACAATTTGGCCCTTGTCAAACTCGCTCAAATCCTTATGTTTGCCCATTTTTCCTGCTTCTAACACATCAACTTTGAGGACAAAGGACACTTGCTACCTAAAAATATATTCAGTGTTATTCACTTAATGTCAGTGGTCATCATGTTATGTTAGATTAGTGTATGACTATTAATTTATAAAATGCAAGAATAATTTTAGCTTCCTTTGTTGAAAAGCACTGAAATGGTTATTTCATTATTTATTGCATATCAAGTCAAAATATTATGGTTTACATTTCATTTTTTTAGTAAGCAAATAGACCTGATGTCCGGTTCAATACATCACATAGAGTATTCATAAAAACAGTCAAATATCATATAACATTTTTGGCACATAAATTATGACCATATTAAAATTCACACATATTATCAATATTATAAAATAATATATGTCCCCGCCACTTTTTTTTGCAAATGAACCTCCATTTTAGAGAGGTTTATGCAACAACACAGATGGCAGGTGTGATTGTGTAGACCTCATTAATCCACCGATGCTTGACATTTAAGTGCACATGTGTGTCTGTGTGTGTTTGCGCTCAAGCTCGATGTCACTGTAATAAAGTCTAATTTAATTATGACATAGGAGACCCAGCACAGCCCACTTTGCCCTCAGTGGTACAGTGGGAAGCAGCAGTAATAGCCGGCCTGTACTCTGATAAGCAGCAAAGCAGTAATTGGGGTGTCATGAGCCACAGGTGTAATGTCCTCCCACATGTTTCTCTGAGCAATGTAGGATGATTCCGTGTAGAGATGAGATACCTGACTCTAATTAAAATGAGCCAGTTCCGGACGAGCTCGGCACTTTGCTTGCGGATCAGTACATGGACTACACACTGTAATGCACGTCATGTGTGCATGTGTCATGATCCTGATAAATATTAAGCTGTAAAAAGAAAAAGGCAGGATGTGTAATTAAATATTTACAGGTAAATTATGGGTAAAACAGCTGTGAAAAAAACAATACGGAAAAATATTCCTTCATATGAAGTACACTGGTTTTCTAAGAGTGTGTTCACTATGAAGTCACAATGCAGTTGTCATTTAACGGTAAAGGATCCACGTTAATCTTATTTTTTTTACAGTGTACCACCATGAGAGAGCGTGTGTGCATACACTCTCAGAAATAAAGGTACAAAAGCTGTCACTGGGGCAGTACCTTTTCAAAAGGTACACTTTTGTTCCTTTTAGGTACTAATATGTACACTTTAGGTACTAATATGTACATTTAAGGTACCAATATGCACCATTTAGGTACAAAAGTGTATCTTTTGAAAAGGTACCGCCCCAGTGACAGCTTTTGTACCTTTTTTTTCTGAGAGTGTTGTTAAACGGCATGTTTATATCAATGTGGAAACAGAATGGCAGCAAAAAGAGCAATAGGTGTGACCATCAATATAATGAGCAGTTAAATGTGTCCCATTAAGGCTTCGCAGTTGGAATTCTTCTTGGTTGAGTTACTTCAGAACAGGCCACCAATGCACAACCTCTGATGCAGGAACGGCTCTCATTACAGTCATTATACAGTCGGACATGCATAGATCCAAGAATGGAACTGACAGGTAAAATCACTAAACAAAATGTTGTTCATTTACAATATTGAAATGGTAAATCTAACCTAACTGAAGCAGTAACCCTTACGAAAAAAGAAATTGATCCAAGTGTCCTATTTTTTAATTAAAAGTACTTTTCAGTCTACTTTTTATGTACTTCTCAGAAATATGCTTGTACTTGTATATTTGGCCTATACTTGTACTCAATATTTTGATCAAGATATGTAAAAGTTTAATTAAGTATTCTAAGTATACTTGGGTTGTAATTGTGTTTAATATTTTGATTGAGTAGCCTATTAAAGTATTAGTTCACTTTAAAATGAAAATTTCCTGATAATTTTCTCACTCCCATCTCATCCAAGATGTTCATGTCTTTCTTTCTTCAGTCAAAATTATTTAAGTTTTTGAGGAAAACATAACAGGATTCTTCACATAATGGACTTCAATGGCAACCAAAATGTTGAAGGTCCAAATCAATGCAGTTTCAAAGCGCTTCAGAGGATTTGCAGGATCCCAGACGAGGAATAGGGTCTTATCTAGCGAAACCATCAGCCATTTTCAAGAAAAAATAAACATTTATATTCTTTTTAACCTAAATTGCTCATCTTGCGCTGCTCTGGGACGTGCCACAGATTGCCCAATCACGTCGGAAATGTCACGTTAGACGTAGGCGGAAGTACCGCCCCAAGTGAACGTGCGAAGACTAATACAAACGCCCTTTACCAAAAAACACTCCATCTCCAACTTCAAAAACGCCCAACATCGTTGTTTAACCTTTTTTTGCTAAAGGATGTCTGTGTTAGTCTTTGCACGAGCACTTTGTGAACACGGGGGCAGTACTTCTGCCTATGTCTAACGTGACCTGTCCGCCATGATTGCGCAATCCGTGGTGTGTCGCAGAGCAGCACAAGAAAGCAATTTAGGTTAAAAAAGTATATACAATTTTCTTTTTCTTTTTTTTAAATGACCGATGGTTTCGCTAAATAAGACCCTATTCCTCAGCTGGAATCGCGCAGAGCCGTTGGAAGCCCTTTGAAACTGCATTAATGTGGACGCTCAACATTTTGGTTGCCATTGAAGTCCATTGTGTGGAGAAAAATCCTGAAATGTTTTCCTCAAAAATCTTAATTTCTTTTCCACTGAAGAAAGAAAGACATGGACGTTTTGGATGGTATGGGGGTGAGTAAATTAATTTTGAAGTGGACTAATCCTTTAAATACCTTTTCACATAGTTTACACACTGTCTTATAAACTTACATTGTTTGAAATATTGATTTATGAAGAAAACAGATATATTCCTAATTCTGAGTATCTGAATTTTTGTCTAGGCAAGTCCACTGGTAGTGTACATAGAAGTTTACTTCAAATCTACTTTACTCTCCCCGCATTTGAATTTTCCGGCTATCCATGTGTTCACTGTTATACGGTAGGGGGCTGTCAAAACTGCCTTACATTATGAAAAAAAATACATTTCTTTTTTCCAATACCATGCAGTCCCACTTGCATGTATACTTGCAGTATAAAACTATTAAACTAGGCTAGTTTACTGAAAGTACACTTCAACATGTACTTTCATAAACTAAAAAAATATATATTTTAGTAGTAAACTAGTTGTGTACTCGAAGTTTATACACTTAAAGTTTACTTTTATAGGCCTACACTAAAAACTAAGTAAGCACTTACAAGTTTACTTCTACTACATTGATATTTGTATACTTACTACATAAAAGTATACTCAAAATATACTTGAACTTAAGTATACTTAATAAAATTAACTTGAAGTAGGCTGCTTATTTTTGTAAAATGGTGTGTGTGTCTACACTGTGATTCTTCTGCACTTTAAACAGTCTGATTATTAACATCTGATCAGAGTGACTTCCCTCTGCCCACAGCACTGGAGTCTGCACAAGTCCATCACGCATGGCTCATTCATCCTGAAGGGGTCAAGCTGTCAGAAATAAGTTTAAGGTCCATGCAGTATCTGTGACCTGGAAATCAACCATATTGTCATTTTAGACACTGCACAAAGAATTATATTCAGCTGTTTTATAATGGCTGATGCTAACTCTTTTTTTCATTAGAGGATGGAAGGGATGTTTTTTCCCCAGTGCTGCTGTGAATATACTGCCATCTACTGAGGCGAACAATTTATGATTCAATGATAAATTCAAGTACACATTTGTTGCAGAACTTTTGTGGTGTATTTTGCACATATTATAGTAATGAACTAACATATAATCAGAGATGTATAAAGTACTAGAGACACATACTTGAGTAAAAGTACAAGTTCCTTATCAAAAAAGTGACTTGAGTAGAAATTGAAGTGCTCTTTAAGCACCACACTTAAGTAGAAGTACTAAAGTATTCAACATTTTTTGTACTTAAGTATTGCAAGTAGTTTATTTTAAAATGTACTACTCAAGTGCTGAAAGTAAAAGTACAAGTATTGTGTTATGTAGTTATTAAAGAAAGTAGTCAAAAGTTTGAACATCATATTGTTTTTATTATTTCAAATGATTAAGCTAAAGGACAATCACAATGTTGGTAGGTAATTTTTCTACATATTGTCATATAAATAACCTGAAAATACTGTAGTTCATTAAGATTAAATCTTACTATAACCACTCTTACTAAAAAAAAATGGGGTAAGCACACTTATATTCTCATTTCAAGAGGTGTTCTGAGTAAATGATTTGTTTGTAACACTTTACAATATGGTTTGATTTGTTAACATTACATTAGTTAATGTATTAGATGTATTATGTATTAGATGTATAATGTATTATTGCTTTAAGTGGAAAAAATAAAGTGCCGGTACTCACTATAGGGGGCGGGGCTTTGTTGGGGGCGTGGTTATGGGGGGATTGCTTAGTCAATAATTCAAGAAGGTCTTTATTTTTTTAAAGCTCTTTCTAACTTGTTCTCAGCCTTAGAACTTACATATAGTTCTTGTAATTGTGTAAATATATCATTTGTTACAATAAGGGTTTATTTACAAAGCAAGACCATTGACGGCACCTCATTAGGCTACCATGCAGGCCAATGTTAACTTTTTTCTTTCTTTTTTCTAATCAAATAGCAACACAGTTAGAAACTATAGCTGGGTCATTCCTAGTATGCGGTAACATTTTGGCTTCATAAATGTTTGAAAAAAAAGTACATGATTTTCATGTTTTTAGCATTCTACCAAAATGGTGACATGTTTAACAGTCGGAAATACATATTGGTCAAGCTCAGGGACTAAAAAAATAATAATTATGGGTAATTGTTGTGGGTCATTGTTCAGACACGGGCCGTGAAGGTGTTCCACCCTGTTAGGGACATATACATAGTTATCACAAAATGTTAACAATGTAAATGTTAAACAATAACAAGTTTTTCTTGGATAGTATATGTCCCTTATGCCATCATGGTATTTTTTTTTTAATTCTTGAAACAATAACAAAACTATTATTGATGAATAGAATGTCTTGATTATTAAGAACAGGTACTTTTTGTACCCATTTTTGCCAACAGGATGGTAAATAATAAAAAAATGTGTTTAAAAACATATATTGTTTATGCTTTTAATGATCCTCACCTCCCAAAATGAAACATACGTATGCAAAACATGTAACGCTGCTGTCAAATTATTATTTAAAAATGACTCGCCTAACAGGGTGGAAGACCATAACAGTGGATGAGTTTTCCCTCATTGTCCTGCATGATTTGCCATCAGTAATGTGTGGCACTGCACCTATATAACATGGTTTTATATATAATATTTATATATGCATATATGTGTTTATAGAATTTGCAATATACACAAAATACGATTTATTCTATTAGAATTTCCACCCTGTTAAGTTTATAGATCTAACAGGGCGGAATCAACAGGATGGAAAATTTTAAGATAAGTTAGCCGTAGCTCTTTGAGGGATCAACGTTTAGCTAACTAACCTTTTACAGATAAAAATAACTTTTATAACTATGTCAGATATGTTTTAACATTTTTTTGACCGGACAAACATTCTTCATAACAGAGCCTAACAGGGTGGAACTTTAAGAGTGGGACAAGCAGGATAACATTTCAAAAACTAAAAAAAAAGGTAGAGGTGAGTTGAAGCTTACTTAATTTTGTACGGTTGAATTTCAGCAGTAAAAACTAATTATGTAATTTCCAGAAAATTGTCTCAATGAAATTGTGGTCTTTTTTGGAAGTCGAGAAATACATACTAACAGGGTGGAAGATGACTTCAGGGACACAGTAAATGAAGACAATTGTAAAAAAAAAATAATAACTAGGCCTATAGTTTCACATGATTTATATGTATAACCAGAGGTAGTTTAGCCTATTCTATAACATAATCTAAAAATATTTTGAGATTTTCATCATTTCATGGTTTATAGTTCTTGTGGAAAATGATTACTTTGCACTGAGGACATGATAAAATTGAATGCATATATCAATAAAAAGGTGTGCAAAACACAAAATAGTATTTTTAATACCTATTATATCTGTTTAAGTGATAAAGAAGACCTACATTTATAATTTAAGCCATTTCTTATGTGACTCATTTTATAGAAAATATGAGTAAGTAAATCATAAAGACAGAAAAGTCACTGTATAACAGGAACGACCCAGCTACAACATGCGGCTGTTGTCATCGGTAGAAGTGGTGCCACTCTCGTCCTCGTCCGCGGCACAAGTGCTTTGTATTTTAACCATAGATAAACGAGCAGCTATGGTTGCGCGTTTCCAACCCAGTCGGCGTTTCACACACCTTCTCCGGACCACTGAGTTGTTGACACTGACAGCGGCAAAAGCGACGCATGCGCTTTTCACTTGTAAAACTCAAGGGTGTATGGGAAGTCTCTGCTCGCAAATGAGCGTACCGGTACGCTAAAAGCACGTTCTGGGCGCACGGAGAGGTGGCGGTACGCTCAAGAGCTATATTTGGAAGTGGCAGTAGCCTACTGTACCGGCGCGTACCGGCCCATTTAAAGCACTGATTAGACCAGGGGTGTCCAAAGTCCGGCCCGCGGGCCAAATGCGGCCCGGGGATGAATTTCAAACGGCCCGCAGCGCGTCTATTAAAATGTATTATATGTGGCCCGCCACTGATCATTTACAAATCATGCAGTTTCACGATGTCGCCGCAAGGTGGCAGTACTAGACTTTAGGCCAGGGAAACAGCGCCCAAAGCGGAACGAAACAGCGCTGCTGCTTGTGCTCTGCGTAACTGGCGAGCTCTGACTCTGAACAAATGTGTTTACCTGTTGAATGTCTCGATCACGGGCCCACTAAACAGCCTTCCGAAGCCCCCCCCCCCCAGGAATCAAGAAAAAATATGTAATTTTCCTTAGTAAAAGCATCTTGATTTAAGAACTTTTTGATATTTGGACTGTAAAAAAGAGAAATACCAAGTCAGAAAAGCATGTTTTGTAGTGTGGTTTTACCTGTGGTGATCTAAATAGAGCAATTATTAAATTTAAATAAGAATAGAGTTCTAACTCCGTAATAATATTACAATTTCACCCATTAAAACTTTTTGGTTGATGAAAGTTTTACAGATATTGTTAAATATATATAAATATATATATATATATATATATATATATATATATATATATATATATATATATATATATATATATATATATATATATATATATATATATATATATATATATATATATATATATATAATAGAAAAGGGACCGGCCCCCGGGTATGTCATCGAATCCGGCCCCCTTTAAAAAAAGTTTGGACACCCCTGGATTAGACTAATAACTAACATGAACTAACCATGATCAATACATTTGTTACTGTATTTATTAATCTTTGTTAATCTTAGTTAATAAAAAATACAGCTGTTCATTGTTTGTATATGTTACTTCACAGTGCACACATTAACTATGTAAACAAATAGAGAGCAATTTGAGCTCAAGACGCTCGTGTTGTTTTAAAGACAGTGAATGCGCGCTCGCGGGGCTCTCTCTCTCTCTCTCTCTCTCTCTCTCTCATGCGCGGTAATGTGGGTTTGGAATGGAATGATTCGTAACATTTTTGTAATTGTAACGAGTAACGATGCAGCACAAAAAAAAAATATTGGAGTAAAAGTATTAAACTCATCGAAAATATGTACTGAAGTAAAAGTGGAAGTAGGAGAAAAAAAATAATACTCTAGTAAAGTACAGATAGGCCTACTGCCTTTTAGTACTTAAGTACAGTAGTGAAGTAGTTCTACTTCGTTACTATAGCCTACATCTCTGCATATAATCCATAACAGTTAGTTTCGGTGCCATAATCTGATTGGCTGAGCAGTTGATATAGAGCAGGCAGGGGTCTTCAACTGGAACCGCAGTGCTATTTTAGTATTAGGCCATGCTTTTCACACTTTTAGATGCCACGGAGCCCCAAATATGAACATCCTCATGTAAGGGACCCCCATCCTGACATCTAAAAGACATCTGCATGTCTTTTATAAACACCCAATTAATATTTACTTAATAAACATTAAATTAATAAACACCTGCTAAAAAATAATATGATATATCTAACATTAGTTTCTATTAAGTTACTTTATTTATTTATTAATTTAAATGAATCACTTAAAAAAATCTTATGTTAATTTAACATTTAATTACTTATTTCTTTATTTAATTATTTAATCAAATTTATTTATGTATAAATAGGACATTAATTAAATTTATAATAAAGAAAATTTCTTTATTTACTTATTTTACATGTTTTATCATATGTTAATTTAATAACTTGTTTATTTATTTTAATCTTATTCATTCATTTATTTAAATTTTTCATGGTTTTTCACTCCTTTGCGGCCCCCTGGGGCTGGGGGTCCCTGGACCCTAGTTTGAAAACCCCTGAATTAGGCTGTATACTATTCCCTATTTACTTAATATTTGAATTGATTTTTTTCAGCTTTATTTTAATTTTAGATTTCAAGCTTTATTTTAATGTTAAAATCGATTTTTTTGTGAAAGAAAAAAAAAACAATTTAACAATAAAAAAAAAAACAATTTAACAATCAACCAGAACTAATGTTAAGATTATAAAGTTAATCTAGGAATGCTACATGTTACATTGTTCCTCCTTTATTCAAATGTGTTGCATAAAATTACAATGTCACCAGTTGTTATTTAAACAGATTTACAATGTATACATCATAAAGCAACTAAGAGTTTTTTTTACATTTTATAAATCAACTAAGTTATTGTTCAGGACAGGTCATCTGTGCGTCACTTTACGAAAGGGCAAAGTCTAAAGTAGTTGTTACTTACTTGGCCACTAGATATCAGTCGTGTCTACTGTAAAACAACATCGATGTTTTTGATGGAAAAAAAAAAAAATCTTAGAAATGCATTTTTGATTTTTGATTTTTTTTTTTTTTTTTAAATATATACATTCCTAACTTTTGATCATTGCTCATAAAATATCAGTTAAAACATATTATGACGTTTGCTATCTGGATGGAGTTTCTAATCAAATGCATATATGACACTATGAGAACAGGTATTAGAGGTGACCGTTTGCGCTCACCTATAACGGGTAACATTTGACAGTGTGCTTAGAGTAGGAAGTGCACTCAAGTGAAGGGAGTGGCTTGAACAGTCTTCTCTATCTACCTGACTCTGAGAGCTGGACTTTGACTGGGGAACTTAAAGGAAATAAGGAAAGAAAAAACAAGAGCACAACTTTGCAAGGTTAGTGACCAATTTAAAGTAATACAGCGTTGACGGTGATGGGCAAAACATCGTACGAGCTGTTTGTTTTCCAAGTTCTGTCACGTCAAATTGTTAATTTAATAGTTAGCTAAGTCACTCATTAAAATCACAAAACGTGCAATAGAATCCAATGTGTTGTAATATATGGACATGCTACTAATTAAAACAATTTTATAGTAAAACTCTTTTACATGCGTAAGTATATGTAGTGTGGTGTGGTGTTTTGGGTGGACAAGTCTGCGCAGGTACGGTTCTGTGCACGCGCATTCCAATGTCTCCATAGAGCGTGTAGATATTCTGTCCACACTGCTATCTAGGATTTAATAGTGCGGTCTGCTTTAGCCTAGTGTTTATATCGTCTTTAGGAGGGTTTATTGTTGTCAGTTTCTTAATTACGTATTACACCCTTTGATAGGCGTTTAAAGTGTAAAATAACAACACCAAAACACAAGTGTGCAGCGAAATCTATGATTTATAAATGATATATTTATTTATTCATTCATTCTTGCTTTCTGCTCTCAGTCAGGGCATATGCTTCAGTATATAAACAAAACACAGAGCCATATAATTCAGTGACTTATAAAAGTGTAATTGAAAAAAAAAAAAAAGTCAACATAAACAAACGAACCGTCTACCTGAATTCCTGTGCTAATATCTCACATACAGAGCTGATATAATATTGATGATTGATTTGCAGTGTTGTGTCAGACCGTTCTGAGATTATCAGAGGGTGTTTGACCATAAAATCTAAAGGCACAGCAAGATTCTAGTTTAAAGGAGGTTTATGAATGTATGTGTCCATCTGTGCATTCTCGTTAAGGGCCTGTCTTGCTGTTTTGTCTGCCTAAGGCAATGAATTCCTAGAAGTTTACTTCTTCTTTTTTTTTACTCACTCAAGCACGACTGCCACGCTACCTGTATTTGTGCACAGGCAACTGAAAGAGTCCTGTGCAATGCAATGCATAATATGACAAAACCTTTGTGTGCTCTGTTTCTTTAAATACTGTGAGATTAATTATAATCCCTTGCAGTTAATGTTAAAAAATGAGTCATGAATGGGACAAAAAATATATAATAAAAAAAATTGCCAGCTTACTTTTGTTTCGGTTAAGCCATTTGTTTTAAGTGACTAATCATTTGTTTACACAGGGCTAAAGTTTCAGTGTCACATGAGTAAAGTGGACATTGTTTTTAAAGACTGATTAGTTAAAGAAAGATTAAAACATTTGTGTAGCAACCAGAACGACTTGACTAGTTGTTATGAAATAGTTATTCTTACACAGATAACAAGTATGTGGGATTTGACCTCTGGAGGCTATAGTTTTTGCAAGCTAACGCTAGCTCAGAGCAACAAATCACACAAAAACAGAACTAGCACAAGGGAGGAGTTCTACATGCAAACATCATTTTCAAATACCTGGAAAAAGTATTTCAGTGTTAAGTTCTAAAACAATGAAGAAAACACAACCAGCGTGAGCAAACACAATGTAAACTTTGGTCTAATACATTTTGAGGATGTGGACATTACATTTTGAATAACAATGCACAGTCTATATGTATGGGTATGGCTAGCCTACGATGTATCAGTTATCATCAGCTGATTTTTTTTAATTTCATGTTTAATTGTGCACTGTAATTTAGTTTAAATCTAGAATACCTTTGCCATCATCTTGTTGTGGATACAGAAGAGCCTCATCATCTAATGCTAACTTTAAGCTGCAGTCCGTTTTAAAAATTATTAAAAAAATGTTTTTGAGCAAGTACATAACCAGTCAGTTTTCAAAACAATCTCCTTACCTTAGCCCAATTCAAAATGGTAAACTTGTAATAATGTGTTATAATTTGAGTGGTGCTGGTAGCTTTCTGTTGGAAATTTGAGCATGGCGGCGTTTGTCTTTGTGTCCTTACATCATGTCTTTATACATAAAGGAGGAGTCCGGCTAGCAGTAGTATCGCATGCGAGGATGATGCAGGTGGTGGATCATTTATAGCCTTTTCTCACAGCAGCTGGAATAATTCAATCTATCATTTTGATGGCGGCTTGTAATCCAGAAAGGTCCAAATGACAATCATTAGTGACAACAGTAAAAAAGTACTGTTAAAAAACAAGTACAAAGTACAGAAATTGAAATCTACAGGTAACGCTAATGCACACTAAATACACGTAGTCACACAATGCTGATGTTGGTAATAATTTGAGAACAAAGTATAACAGTAAGAAAATTCTTATTTTGGTCATACTTCCAAGACCGGTGAGTCAGGAGCTATGCCCGATGCACAACCCACGTTAAGACGATAATTCCGCGAATAACTTTGATTTCAGCTTTTAAACAGAGATGGCGACAAAGAGGCAAAATTTATGGAGTTGGGGCCAGATTTACTAACAGCTAGCACCAGCGCAAAACCCTCTTTTGGTGTTAAATAACTACTGTCAGGATTTACTAAAGACAAGCATTGAAAAATAGCGCTGAAAAGGCGAGGACAGAGTTATTTTATTATTGCATATGCATTTGAGTTGATCATGAGTTTCCCTTTCAGACGCAAAATTTATGGGAGGAGAGTATTTAAATGAATCACGCAATGTGATTTACTAAAGTTTGCCTTTATGAATTTACTGGTATTTACATCATTTACCGCCCTAAAAAAGCACGTCTTAAACCAGAGGCTAAATTTGCACTACTCTTGGTAGATTGAGTTGGTCATTATGGAAATGATTCAACTCCGTCTGTATTCTTTAATTTGCGCGTTGTCAGTAGATCATGCGCTGAACTTTCCACTCCCATGTCCCATCTGCGTTTCATGCTACTTTGCCCTGTTTAGTAAATCTGGCCCTTAATCTTTAAAAGCACTAACAATTTAATAACACTGTTAAATGTAATCTTTGTAACCTACTGTAATTACAAGTACAAGTAAAAGTGATATAAAAGTATTATATTCAATGTCATTAATTGTTAAAGCCTTAGCACATGCTGCCAATGAGTCATCTAACTATGAACCCTGTTCTTGTTTTTCCAAACTGGGCTTACTACCAGATGAGATGATTTTGTAATGGTGTGTGAATATCTTTGAGGACATTACTTGGACATGGCGAGCGATGCAAGCACACTTTCCTGGACGGTACCCTCACAGGACTGGGATGGGGGCATCAGAAGCCCTGGCCTGGGTCCTGTTGGAGATGGCGGCCCTGTGAAGATTATCAAAGTGTGCTTCAGTAGCAGCAACAACCTCAGCAAAAACTTCAAACTGGTCAAATGTGACAGCTCATGGCAGATCAAGGTATATACACTGCTGTTCAAAAATACACTGCTGTTTTTGAAAGAACATTGTAGATGTATTTACTGTCACTTTATCAATTTAATCGATTGAATGTATCCTTGCTGAATGAAATATTTTTTTTTTACTGATCCTAAACTTTTGAATGGTAATGTTTATGATTGGCAAATCAAAGTCACGGTATTTATAATATTAATATCGCAAATGTTCGAATACATTGTCTGAACACTTGGTATTTTGCTTATCCATCAGACTATCATCCAGTCTATTCTGATCAGTGGGCGTTTGGGCCCAAATGTGCAGAACGCAGGCTGCTTTGGGCTGAGGCTCAAACACCTCAAATCTGAGGAGCTCCATTGGCTTCACTCAGACCTGACTGTAGGAGAGGTTGAGCAACGCTATGAGAGCCATCATGCTGAGGCAGAGTGGAGGTGAGGGACAATGACGGTGGTCAACACGCCCACTCACATCCCCAATAAACTGGCTGTTATTTCAATTTGCATGTACATGTGTGTTTTATTTCAGATATGACCTTAGAATTCGCTACATTCCTTTTGATTTCATGAAGAGGTTAAAAGAAGACAGAACCTTCCTGTTGTATTTCTATCAACAGGTCAGCAAACATCTCCAGTTTTGCTTTCTCTCTGGTTGTATGTGGTCACCTTTTGTTGCTCAGTCCATGAAAATACAGTTTCTCTTGTGGCAGGTGCGCAGTGACTACATGCAGCATCATGCTAGCAAAGTTAGTGACGGCATGGCACTTCAGCTAGGCTGTTTAGAGATCAGGTAAAGAACAGCCTACTCTGTTTGTCTGTTATCGAGTGTAACGGCTTTGTGACGAACAACTGTTTTTCCAGAACTAAAATGAGCACAGTTATAATTCAATTTACATTATTCTAGAACAGAACAATAATGTTATTGAACTGTGGTGAATTGGTAATGTCAGAGCATTGAATCATGTGTTTTGTTTTGTCTTTCAGGAGATTTTATAAAGACATGAATGCCAAAGGTCTAGAGAAAAAGACAAATTTTGACTTGCTAGAGTAAGTTCACATTTATCATTTGTACAAAAGTCATTTTAAAAAGGTGATTTTGTTTTCTAATATTGTGGCTTTTTTATTTAGAAAAGATGTTGGTCTGGACCTGTTCTTTCCTAGGGGACTTATTGACAGTATGAAGGTTAGATTTGTTTTCAGCTTTTTCAGACGTGACAATAGTTGATTGAATGGCCATTTCCTAAATTAACATTGAAGTTGTCTGTATTGAAGGGATAGTTCACCCAAAAATGTAAATTCTTTCACCATTTACTCACCCTCAAGTTGTTCCAAACATGTATACATTTCTTTGTTCTGCTGTACACAAAAGAAGATATTTGGAAGAATATTTGTAAACCAGCAGATCTCGCCCCCCATTGACTACCATAGTAGCTATGGTAGTCAATGGTGGGCGAGATCAGCTTAAAGGGTTAGTTCACCCAAAAATGAAAATTATGTCATTAATTACTCACCCTCATGTCGTTCGACACCCGTAAGACCTCCGTTCATCTTCGGAACACAAATGAAGATATTTTTGTTGAAAGCTGATGGCTGAGAAAGGCCTCCATTGGCATTCAGTACATTTACACTCCCAAGACCCATAAAAGGCACTTTAAACGTCATTACAAAGTCCATCTAACCACAGTGACTCTACAATAATTTTACAAAGCGACGTCAATAGTTTTTGTGCGAAAAAAAAAAAAATTTACGACTTTATTCAACCTCTTCTTGTCTTCCGTGTATGCCTCCACGACGCATGCGCGAGAATATGACGTAGCGCTGGCGTTCGGGAATCCATGAAATGCACACTTTAACCCCATTTTGAGCACTACGCCGAGACCTAAAGCACGATCAATGTACAATCAAACAGCTTAGATACGCGCGTCTTCCTCTGCTTGTAAACAAATCGCTTCGCTTCTGGGTCATGTGTCCGAACGCCGGATCTGCGCAATATTCTCGCGCATGCGTCGTGGAGGCACACACAGAAGACAATAACAAGTTGGATAAAGGCGTTATTTTTATTTATTTTTTCGCACAAAAACTATTGTCGTCGCATCGTAAAATTATTGTAGAGCCACTGTGGTGAGATGGACTTTGTAACGACGTTTTAAGTGCCTTTTATGGGTCTTGTGAGTGTAAATGTACTGAATGCCAATGGAGGCCTTTCTCAGCCATCAGCTTTCAACAAAAATATCTTAATTTGTGTTCCGAAGATGAACGGAGGTCTTATGGGTGTCGAACGACATGAGGGTGAGTAATTAATGACAGAATTTTCATTTTTGGGTGAACTAACCCTTTAACCTTTTGAGCGGTACGGTCCCACATATGGGATTTTTATTTCTGTGCCCCTGAGAGTAGCCTCTGGCGCTGAGCCAGCGAAAGACGCGTTCAGCGTTTGTCATATATCACAACTATACAGTGTTTTCAACCACATAATGTTTATTTTAGATTTCAAACATTTAAATACACATAAGTACTAGTAAAACAATACATTTAGAGTTTGTAAAATACACACTGGTGTCTATGGAAGCAGCAATAACAATCCATTCAAATATAATTTACCGGCGTGTTTTATTCATATCAGATACACAGTGTAAGTAACTATAAAGTTTACTCTATTGTTCTCCCAGTTCACCGGCCACTTACTTGCATGTATTTCTGGAGAAACTGATGAATTCACGTGATGTTAATCCGACTGACAGGACTCTCTGAACTGCGGTGCGAACAAACATGGCGGCACCCATCTCACGATATAGATCAAGATCATTTATAAAGGTTTTTAAATGACAAAACACACACATTATGTCCCAAATGGCGCACTATACACAATGCACTTATACACTATGTACTAATGCACTATGTATTCAACCGTGTAGTGTATGAACTTTACATGGTTATTTTGTCATTCAACATCGGAATCTGGTAGCCCCTCCCCCTCCACAACGTAATTAAAGCTGCAACAGTTGAGTGCATTAAGTGTCCAACATTCCACACTTAGTTTTTTCCGTTATTTTAGTGCATCATCCAGGAATTTAAAGTGCACTTTTTCATTTTTGGAATTTTCAGTGTGAACACACTACTTACTCTATTTATACTTAAAAACGTCATAGAATAGTGCATAAGTATCCAAATCGGGACGCACCTACTCACTTACACATATTTGAGAGTTGGAATATCAGATAATTGATGACATGGTAAGCAAGTTTGTGAATATTTTGAATAAAAAAAGGAAAAACTAAATAAAATCAATCCGTCATACAGCTTGTCACGTGACAAGCATGACGCTTCGCCATCGAAACAATAAGGTGAAACGTTCTAAAATAACTGTCGCCTTAATAAAACTCACTCTGAGGATCTGCTAGAATATTTTAAAATCACACCTGAAAGGGTTAATCTGAAAAGATTTTTGGAAGAATATTTGTAGCCAAGCTGATCTTGCCCCTATTGACTAGTCAATGGCTGCCGAGATCTGCTTGGTTGCTAACATTCATCCAAATATCTTCCTTTGTGTTCAGTAGAAGAAAGCAATATATACAGGTTTGGAACAACTTGAGGTTGAGTAAATGATGACAGAATTTCCATTTTTGGGTGAACTATCCATTTTAATAGTACTAGTAATAATTTATTCTTAACCCGCTTTTTGACACAACCGATAATACCAATTGTAAACCTTTTACCGATTGGTTTTAACAGCCTAAGCCACTTCGGAAGCTCATCCAGCAGACATTTCAGCAGTATGCTACACTAAAAGAGGACGAGTGTATGGTCAAGTTCTTCGAGACCTATGGGGAATTCTCCAACTTTGACGAGGAAATATTCCCTTGTGAGCTAGTGGTAAGTTTCCACAAGTTCCCCAACTTAGGTGTTGAAAAATGTTGGGGGTTATTCAAAGAGTTGTGGCCATGTTAGAAATTGAACTGTGCGACTTAATTTACTGAAGTCCTTCTTAATCTACACAGCAAGGCTGGAGTTTAGCTGTGGATTTAGTCATTGGTCCCAAAGGCATTCGTCAACGCACCAAATCAGACTCCTTGGTGAGCAACGTCATACTTTGTCTTTATTTTAGTTACAATCAGTTTATTTTCCCTTACGAAAGGAAAAAATATTTACCAATATATTGCTTGAAATATATTATAATATATTGTTAATATATTGATGGTACATATATACAATATATTATATATTCATGTAATATATTGGAGTATATTGCAAAATATATAAATGATTGCCGCTGTCAATATATTGCAATATATTGGAAAATATAAATATTAAATTCCATATATGGGAATATATTGCCTAATGTATTACATGATATTTTCCAATATACTGCAATATATTTTTGTTTCGCAAGGGTTCATTCTCATGTCAGTTGTCTATGGAAGCTTATTTCTGCCACAGAATAAAAATACAATGGCGAGTTTTTATCTTGCAATTCAGACCTTTTTTTCCCTCACAATTGTGAGTTATCTCATAATTCTGACTTTTTAAAAATCCGAATGGCATGTTTATATCCCGCAATTGCTAGTTAAATGATGTAAACTATCACAGAATTGCATCTCGCAATTCTTTTTTTCTTCTTCTAAGAATTCTGAATTAACATCTTGCAATTCTGACTTTTTTCTCTCAATTCAAGATTCAAGAGTCCACATCTCAATTTTAATACACCTGACCTGAACACATGCACATGCAGAATTCAGAGTTAAAAAAGATGTAAACTCAAAATTCTAAGGAAAAAGTATGAATTGCAAGATATATAACTGGCAATTGCAAGATATAAACTCGCAAAAAATAAAAAAATGTGATATATAAACTCAGAAAGTCAGAATTGCGAGACAAAAAGGTCACAATTACCTTTTTTATGTTTTTATTCCGTGGCGACATAAGCTTCCATTGTTTTCAGTCTCCAAATATTGTTTCACGTTCATTCTCTTTTACTCTGCATTGTAAAAAGCGCTATAAATAAAGGTGACTTGACTTGACTTGACTTGACTCTCCCCAGGCTGTCTGCCTTGCTGAATTTAAACAGATCCGAAGTATCAAGTATAAAACACAAAGTGATTCCAAAACATTGTTACTTATTGAAATTGAGGGTTCCAAACAGGTGAGAATGTGCTCACTTCAGTATTAGGTTGTTTATACTTTATATGCACAATCCACTCTTGTTCTAAACTAGCCGTGACCTTTTTTCCATTCATAGCCTCTCTCTGTCAGTGTGGCGTCTCTGGCTGTTGCGGAGAACATGGCTGATCTGATCGATGGCTACTGTCGGTTGCTTAACCACACAGACTCATCTTTGATAGCTGCACCAAATAAAAGTAAATCTCAAGGTAAGTCCCATTTAATGTATGTCTGCAAATGTCAATAGTCATCTGGCAAAGTGTCAACTAAAAGAGTTTGTGTGAGCTAGTTTCAGAGGCATTTACCAATGAGATAAATGACTAAAAGTGTTGCAGTTGATAGTTTTGCAGCCGTCTGAATGTTGTGTGTTTTGAATCATGACTTTTGTGATTAATGTGGGTTTGGGAATTGCCATATTTCTCTGTGTTGTAAACTGAGATTTATCTTCGCTATCTTAGGTGTGCAGTTGCGCAACTCTCTTCCTGAAATTCCCTCTGAGTGAGTACATCAGCATTCCTCGATCTCTGTTTTCTTCTCCACAGAACAAATATTAATTAAACTCTAAAGTGATCTCATCTGGAATAATTTACAATAAGTGAAATGGATCTGGACATGCTGATTAAACATTACACATTTTTAGATACTTTATTTCACTGTCCTCAATGCTGTTCACTCCTTCCCACTGTTAGGAAGCAGACTGAAAACTTCAGATACAGCAGTGAGTATCAGAACCCAGCTTGATATTTACTGTATTATTCAACTTCTTCTCAACAATGTGAATAACATCAACTCCATATTTCAGACTCTGATATATATTGTGAAATCCCAGATGAAAAACCACCACCACCTGGTATGTAAGGGAATTGTTTTTTGTATCGCTGTAAAATCATTACTGTTTGTACTGTGTTGATGTTTTGTATTGATGTTCAAGTCCTCTCATAGTTTTTTATGTGTTTCGCAATAGCAAAAGTTGGCCTGTACAGGAAAGAAATTATCCTGAAGCGTATGCTGGGCGAAGGGTTCTTTGGGGAGGTTCATGAAGGAGTTTACCAGAAAAAGGCAAGCAGCACTTTCAGACACTTTAGATGTGTTATGATGCAACGAATACAAAAATGTTTTTTTTTTTTTGTGGGTCGAATCTGGATTTTTCCTTTTACATTTAGCATAATGTTGTTAGATGTCTCACAATAACATTAATCAATCTTACCATCAGTGACTTAACTAACATGATTATTAATAATTTTTAATTGAATAATTTGAATTCTCAATAATTGCCTTGGTTAGAATGGGGAGAAGATCAATGTTGCGGTGAAGACCTGTAAGGAGTGTGCACCTGACGTCAGAGAGAAGTTTGTGGGTGAAGCAGGTATGTGAATGAAAACGTCAAGAGATGGCTGTTTCTTCAACTGTGGCCACTTTTTGACCTGTGGACAATAAATATTTAAAGGGATAATTCACCCAAAAATGGAAATGACCCCATGATTTACTCACCCTCAAGCCATCCTAGGTGTACAGGTCCTGGTCATATAATTAGAATATCATCAAAAAGTTTATTTATTTCACTAATTCCATTCAAAAAGTGAAACTTGTATATTATATTCATTCATTACACACAGACTGATATATTTCAAATGTTTATTTCTTTTAATTTTGATGATTATAACTGACAACTAAGGAAAATCCCAAATCTCAGAAAATTAGAATATTGTGAAAAGGTTCAATATTGAAGACACCTGGTGCCACACTCTAATTAATAGAGAGGCGAAAGGAAGGAAAATATATGGTAGAAAAAAGTGTACAAGCAATAGGGATAACCGCACCCTGGAGTAGGGTTGTGCCGATGGGTGATGGCTGACCGACATCACGATAGAGCGCCACCATCGTGATGCCACGCCCCCTTTGCGAGTCTGTTGTGAGTGCGACACACACTAATCCTCTTCTATAGTATTAGTTAAACTAAAAACGTAGCAGGGATTGCTCTGTAAATTAAATTGAGAATGTAACTAATGCATAAATGCTATTTTAAATTCTGTAGTCTATGCCAGATATATATATATAGCCCACATTTTGAAATCATTTGAGGCTGAAACATCCATAAGCATGCGTGTTTATTTTAGCACTTCCGTCAGTGAAACAACACAGCCTATAAAACATTTAAACGATTTTTAGTAAATAATGGTTACCTCAAGAATATAAGAAAATTAAATATTAGTTAATTCAAAAATATTTGATTCATACTATTTCCCCGCAAAGATGCGTCATATACACCGCTCTGCGCTTTGAGAGGAATGGGACACAAGCTGGATAGACACCTTCTCAAATATCTTCATCTTCATGTTTTCTCCTGATGTTGTAAAAGGTCTGAAGAGCGGATTTTATCTTCCACAAGGTCAAGACATTTAGGCAATGTTTGATTATTCACTGCCAGAGAAAACGAAACTAAAATCACCGGTGCGTGTGAGAAATGCGCTATTCAAATAAACCAAACTTGACGCGCCTTACCAATTTTAATAACAAGAACAAACTGTGTTAAATAAAATTTGAAGTAAAAAGGTATTCGTCCCACAGTGTTTTTTATACTTTACCACAGTAAAGGATGTGAATAGTTATAATAGACTTAATTATAAGCAAACGAAAGGAAGAAACGTTTATAATCCCCTGCGAAAATGGCGACGTGAGTGAAGATTTGGGAAAATAAACGAGATGTCCATGTCCATTGGGATAAAATGGACTGGGCCTATTGTTAAAATTCACGGAAAATTGAGTGACCAGATCCAGATTGCAAAACCGAATGAAAAAGTGCGCTCTGACCATTATTCCCTTTCTAGGCTAAACAAAGATTGTGCTTCACTCCTGTGGTAATATTCACGCGAAACAGCATTCACATACAAAACACTGGATTAGTAAAATAACGAAATTATTTTAAAAAAAGTAGAAAATAGTATTTATGTAAAGAGATATATTAAAATAAAAAGAGCTCAACTCTTAAGTGGAAGGAACCAATTTTTTCCCCCTCACGTGCAAACTAGCGGAAGAGTCATTATTTGGGTTAGTAAAAATAACGAAATTATAGTTTTAAGTAGATAATAGTATTTATGTAAAGAGATATGGTATATTATCAACCTATTTACCTAATTAACCCCCCCCCCCAAAAAACAACGATATCATCGACCATCACAATGTTTTACTGTAAACATCTCAACTGCTAATTTAGGGGACATCGCCCAACCCTACCCTGGAGACTGACTGATCCACAGACTGATCGACTCCATGCCATGCCGCATTGCTGCAGTAATTCAGGCAAAAGGAGCCCCAACTAAGTGTTGAGTGCTGTACATGCTCATACTTTTCATGTTCATACTTTTCAGTTGGCCAAGATTTCTAAAAATCCTTTCTTTATATTGGTCTTAAGTAATATTCTAATTTTCTGATATACTGAATTATTATAATCATCAACATTAAAAGTATTTGAAATTTGAAATATATCAGTCTGTGTGTAATGAATGAATATAATATACAAGTTTTACTTTTTGAATGGAATTAGTGAAATAAATAAACTTTTTGATGATATTCTAATTATATGACCAGCACCTTCTTTCAGACAAATCAGAGTTATATTAAAAAATGCCCTGGCTCTTTCAAGCTTTATAATGGCAGTGAACGGCAGCCCAAAATTTGAAGCCCCAAAAAATGTATCCATTCATTACAAAAGTAATCCACACGGCTCCGGGGCTTTGTGTAAGAAAAATATCCATATTCAACACATTATAAAGTAAAATATCTAGCTTTCGGCAGACCGCCTTCCAAAAAAACTTGATTAGAAATTATGCACAAGAGGAAAAAAAGGTGATATTCACCTTGATTTTTCCTTTATTTCCTTGCATTTTTCTTCTACACCAGTTGTTCTCATCCATGGGTCCGGGACCCACTAGGGGCCTTCAGCAAACTTCCAATGGGGCCTCAAGATATTTAAAATAAGAGTAACCAAGATTTAAAATAATACAAAACAACAATAAATCTAGATAACCAGATCATTCCTATTTTAAATCACCATCTCAATTAACATTATAATCATCTTAAAATTATTATTATTATTTGAAGAACGTCTCGGTTACGTATGGTAACCCTCGTTCCCTAAAGGAGTGAACTGAGAAGTCACGTGACTGACGAGATGAGGTAGTAACCGACTGAAAGGGAACCACAGAATTGTCATGTGATATATGAGGAAGTCTGAAAGTGAAAAAGTCATGAATATTGATCAAATCTGAACACTCCATGTTTTTTAATATTTAATAATATACATGTTTTTAGTTGTCAAGCTTGGCTAAACTATTTTATTGGGTAGAAATTCATTATTTAATAATATAATAAATAGTTTTCACACAATAGATTTGGAAGATTTATGTAATTTTTAATGATGGGTTTAAAAATAAGTTTTAATGATGGATTTTTATATTCTGGGTCCATCTCTATACAGCCATATTTGGAATCTTGTATAATTAAACAATAAAGGCATGGTACAATGCTAAATAATAATAAGTAACTGTATTCTTTTTTGCATTATAACATCCCACCCGTCTAGTTATCATGAAGAACCTAGACCATCCACACATAGTGCAGCTGATTGGTGTCATTGAGGAAGACCCGGTATGGATCGTCATGGAGCTGTGTCAGCACGGAGAGGTAAGCAACAGCTCTGATGCTGGATGCTATCACTCTTGTTTTTATTATATGTCAAAACACGTCTTTTGGAAAATTGCAGGGCCAATAATGTTGTCACTATGAGGAATTATTTTGGCAAGGGTGGTAATGTATTATATGAGATAGAGGGGTTTACGTAACTTTTAAATTAAATCAATAAAATTCCCTTTCAATCCATAGTGTAATTCCATTTGCCAGAATGGCTGTGATTGATGTAGCAAACTCAATTAAGTGAATGCCATTGATATGGCTCTATTAACATTTACAGGCTCTGTAAAACCGTCATAAACGGTTTACAAACTCACAGGAAGTTCAGTATTAAATGAATCAATATGACTGATCCTTGTCAAGTTCAGAATGACTGGCTTGAGCAGTTGTGTAATGGTAAGCACAAACATGGGTGTGCTTAAATACAGTAACTAAATACTTTTAAAACCATAATAGGGAATGAAAAATGCGTTTCAGGGCAGCAGAAAGACTATTCCTATATGATGTGTAATGCTCCACTTTAATAAAGTGGAAATTCTGCCACATTAATCCTTCTCTAAATATACTTATTTTGCGCTTACAGCTGGGGAAGTACTTGACAAAAAATCAGCAGAGCTTGACCAGCATAACTCTGGTTCTCTTCAGCCTACAGATCTGCAAAGCGCTTGTTTACCTACAGGGAGTGAACATGGTCCACCGGTATGACATTCAATTCAGTATTTTTTCATTTCAAACGTTTGGGAATTTCTGAAAGAAGTCTCCTATGCTCGCCAATGCTGCATTGATATGATCAAAAATACAATAAAAACAATAATATTGTGAAAATATTATTACAACTGTTTTCAATTTTAGTATAATTTTAAAATGTAATTAATTCTTGTGTTGGCAAAGCTGAATTTTCAGCAACATTAAGCCGCGGTCACACTAGAATTTGAGCATGCAAAATTTCTTCGGACGCTGCAAAGGTCGTGATATGACGTCACTCTCAGAAGTGTCTTTTTTATAAACATGAATTCAACATATAACAAATAGTAGTACACTAAAAATGTAAAAAAATTACTCGACTTTACTTCAAAAATATTGTTCTTTTAATTCAGCTAAGAGGTCACACCGTGAAGTTTCATTCTTCTACTGGTCACACGTCGTCATGTGATGCAAATTCGCAGCTCAGAGTTCACCAAGGTTGAACTTTGGAACACAGCGAAATGAGAAACTTTTCGTATGAGCTTGCGTTTCCAGCCTGATGCATTCACGTGCATTTGAATGGAAGTCAATGGAATGAAATGTGCAGTGTGACCGCCCCTTCACTCGAGTCTTTAGTGTCACATGATCCTTCAGAAATCATTCCAATATGCTGATTTGGTGTGCAAGAAGCATTTATTATTCTTATTATCAATTATCAATGTTGAAAACCTGCTTTATATTTTTGTGAAAACCATAAAACATTTTCAAGTTGAAAGTTCAAGAGAACAGCATTTATTTGAAATAAATAAGTTTAAAAATCTTACCAACCCAAAACTTTTTAACTGTTAATGCATGTACTGTAGTAATGCGTTTACATTTTTAATACACAGAGCATTCTGGGAAATCACTTGTTGTTTATATACTGTACATACAGTGGGTCTATACTTTTTAAATAATGGAATATTATGATATAAAAAAATCTGTACTATTTTAAGTCACTACTCTGTAAAATCGAATTAGTTAGACTTACTTAAAAAAAGCATGCAAACCGATTGCCTTAAAAAACAACAACAAGTAAAGTGAAATAGGAATATGCTAACAAATGCTTAGTTAGTGTAGTTCACTTACACACGAGTTCTAGTAACTAAAAAATAACTGTAGAGAGTACTTGATCTTTTACTTTAGATTTACTCTTGACTGAGTATAGCTACCATTGTTGTGTTTTGCATGCTGAATGTTGACGTCTGTGTGTGACTCAAGCATGGTCAACTGCAATATATTGTTACAAATATAGAGGGATTATATCATCCCAATAAAAAGTTTCACATGTGTTATGATGTAAGTGTTAGCAATAAAATTGTAAACGATCATTATACAACATAAAGGGAAATATTACATAGGTTAATTTTAAAAGGTGGCCTTAATTTCTGACTAAATCATTAACTATAGTTAATTATTCAGTCAGAAGCTATGTAAACTTTTAAAAGCAACCTATTTATTACTTATCTTCCTTTGAAACCAAATAACTGTGATTTCTTGTTGCATCGCTGCATCAATAGAGAGTTATAATAATAAGTGTACACACATTCCAAGTGCCCAACAAAATGGAACACTGATCACCATAATGGTGAGGTTTTTTTTTTGCTTGACAAAATGGCACTCAAACCAATCAATTAATCTTAACTTGGGTTTTCTAAATAAAAAAGGAATAGTATGTGAATAGTACAGATTACTAGATTTTTACCATTAAATTAAGACATTAAGTAAAAAGTGTTAGTGACAACTCTTGGATGCAACTACGGATGGTCAGATGTTCTTGATTCTATTGAAGCTCTTTAGATCATCTCAATAAATTCTGGAGAACATAATCATCAGGTTTTACACACATTTGTGTTGTATTAAGTGCTGCTGTCAGAAAAAGAGTCAAACCAAATGCAAAGACATTCTGAAATCCATGCATTAATCCTAAATTGTTGTAATCTGGTTGACAGAGACATAGCTGTACGAAATGTGCTTGTTGCCACCCCTGAGTGTGTGAAGCTTGGTGACTTCGGCCTTTCCAGATACATAGAGGATGAAGAATATTACAAAGGTTACCTCAGCTGTTTTACACACTTATAAAAGTTGTGATTTTTTGTATCATTGCATGATTCATTGTTTCATTCCCTGTTGAAACTGCATCTAAACTCATCTAATATAAATAATGAAAACATTCTTAGTTGTGTTTGTGTATTTTGTTTAGCAAGCATAGAAATTTCTCATTACCTTGCATTATGTCTGCAGCATCTGTTACTCGTTTACCGATCAAATGGATGGCTCCTGAATCCATTAACTTCAGACGCTTCACCGCGGCCAGTGATGTGTGGATGTATGGTGAGTGAATAGAAGAAAATCATCAGATTTTAACACATGGCCAGTGTACCAACCACTGTTACAGTAATTTAGACAGACATTCGCTTATAAATATTGCCAAAATTTGTTTGTATATATTTATACTCACACATTTAAATTCATTAAAGCAGCACTAGGTAACTTTTCAACCTTCATAATATATTTTCAAGACTCTTGCGAAGATACATCGACTTACAATAGGTTGAATGACACGTCTGCCATAGCCTGACGGGGTCTGTATCGTTTTTAATCGTACTTTTAAACTTCGGGTTTCGGGTAGTAACCCGAGAACAAAAAGAACTACAAAATTCGACTGCTTTACGGCATATACGTCACTTCCACCACCACCCCCACTTCCTTAAAGGTGAACTATGTAGGATTTTTGCAGTAAAATATCCAGAAACCACCAGGCCAGTGTTATATATTTTGTTCAGTTGAGTACTTAGAATATCCCAAATGTTTTCAACTATTTGTAAATCGTGAGAAAATTGCTATTTTAACCAAGGAACCGGGACGTGTGAGCTATGCATTTGAAGGAGTCGCCTGTCGATTGCGTCATATCTGCGTCACCCTCGGTCTCCGGTTTTATTCAGTGAAACGCTTTACTCTCACTGCATTGTGAACAAGTGTCATAGCAGCCGCCGAGCGAACGTCATAACTTCCTTTTCAACACACTCAGATATATCTAATACGATAAACAGAGTTGCGTTACCTCAAACTCATGACTGGAAAAGAGGAAGTTGCGCCGGCAACCGTGTCATAATAAAAGTCCCGCCAGCGACTATGCCATAATAACAGTCCCGCTCTTCAATCGCTCCTGCGGCCTTGCTCAGCTCCACAACACTCGGTCCTGCTCTGCTTCACTACAGTAATGTTAATAATCGCATCCATGAACATGATTTCTGCCCGAGTCCTATCCTGACTGTTTTCCACCGGCTGTGAGGTGAAGACCACATGTCCCGAGATTCTGCGCTCAAACGTGCCGTCATCAAACTACGCCTTTGTTTTGAACAGGCGACCTCTAGTGGACGGAAAAGTTACATAGTGTAGCTTTAAATTCGGACGTGCGAGCCCAACTATCATTTGTTTGCCGAATGTTGTAGTCATGGCCGAAACAGCATAGAAAAATAAGAAAGCAAAGGTTTTGTCGGAGGAAAGCAAAAAGAGGAAACGAGAAAGTGATCAGATTAAAGGCAGGACGAGGATCAACATTGGGCCAGCGTTTGCTCGTTGGTGTGAGCTGAAGGAGGAGGAGGCTACATTCTTGCAAGTAAAGCCTACATAAGACGTACAAAATCATATTTTAGGATACCTAACATGTCTGTGATATTTGTTTATTTGTCTTGCCGCAAGCTATAATGCAAATCGATTTTTCAAATTCGCAGATTCATCTATGGTAGATTGATATTGTAATATTGACGATATATGGTTATTACATACTACTCAAACATTGAATTGAAGTATAATATAGATTCTGTAAAACGGGAACTAATAGACTAGGCTACTATAATGATGCTGGCTTGTAAACGTGAGCATCGCGATCATTTGGCGTTTGAAAAAAAATAAAACCCATGAAATTATATTCATATGACATGCTGAAACATATGCCATTGTACCTGGGATGAAGACATTTCACACGTGATGCAAGCAGAACACCTGCATGTGAACTCCTGCAGTGTTCAGGGCTATCACGCCGCATTCACACGGGCCGAGAAGCATTGACGCCGACGCCCCGTGTGAATGCGGCGTCATGGTTGTCATGTCAACAAATGCACGTGCGATGCATCCCCTGATGTAGAATGACAGTTTACGACAGTAGTAGAGGACAATACTGTTTCCCAACTGTAGGGGGAGCCCGAGAGCAAAACCTACCTAGTGCTGCTTTAAGTCTGGTGTTTAGAAACAAATATTTCAAACATTTTGATTAGTCATCCTAAAGTGCTCAGAGGGCACATAATTCATTTTTATAAACCCAATTTCCTGTTTTGGCATGCTTGAAAACATTATTCAGTGCTCCAGGCCCACTATTAAACTTAATTTATAGAAATTAACATACAATAACTGACTTTCATTTCCTTCAAAACAATTTGCCAGTTCATTTTAAACTAATTTCTTGGTGCAATTACTAAAGAATCATATTGGTATAAAACACATCTGTAATAATAGTTCCATACTGTATCTATATTAGTCTTTGATTAACTGATATTGAGCTTGAGTCAACAGATTTTATTTTATTTCTGAAGCTCCTCACTGACACATGGGGTAAATAACACGACTAGAGAGACAGAAACCATTCTGTTTCTGGCCCTCAGCTGCTATGTTCTGTGAATCATGAGCTTTCACTCAGTCTCTCTGATGAATGGCTTCACATAAGAGTGCTGCCCCTCCAGATGCACCATCATTTGTACTGAAGCAAGGAAAAAGTGCCGGAAAGATGATCCCAACACAGTTACTAAAGCTTTGGCCTCACTTTTTCATAAAAGAGGGACTGAAATTTTATTCTGAATTAAATACCTTAAATGTTCCTTTGTATCAATTTAATGCATATTTTCTGATTAGTAAGTATGATTTTTTTTTATTTTACTTAATGGTAACACTTAACAATAAGGTCCCATTATGCAATTCATTTGTTACAGTATTTATTGATCTTTCTTAATATTAGATAATAAAGATACAACTGTTCATTGTTAGTTCATGTGAACTCAGGACCATTAATAAACTTAACAGATAAACTTTTGATACTAACTGTATTAGTAGTAAATGTTAAAATGAACATGAACCAAGGTTAATAAATACTTTAGAAGTATTTTTTATTGTTAGTTCTTGTTAAAGGGATAGTTCACCCAAAAATGAAAATTAGCCCATGATTTACTCAAGTCATCCGAGGTGTATATAACATTCTTCTTTCAGACTAATAAAATCTGAGTTATATTGAAAATGTTCTGGCTAAACCAAGCTTTATAATAGCAGTAATAGTAACTTTGTTTTTGAAGTCCATAAAAAATGCATCTGTCCGTCAAATAACGTGCTCCACGCGGCTCCAGGGTGTTAATAAAGGCCTTCTGAAGTGAATCGATGCGTTTGTGTACGAAAAATATCCATATTTAAACATTTATTTCATTTTTTTCTATGGCTCTGCATCAGTCGTCCCCGCGCCATCACTTCCGGCGAATAAAGTCAAAATACATGCAAAATACAGGCGCGATCATAGATATATACATAGATTCCTCATTAGTGCCTGCGCAAATCGGTCGAATCAATGAGGCATCTACGTATATATATCTTTGATCGTGCCAGTATTTTGACCTTATTTGCCGGAATTTATGGCGCTGGGAATACTAGATGACATTCATCTGATAAGAGGTAAAAAAAATAACATAAATACTGTTCGGTTTCTCGCAGAAACCGATCGTTTTGTGTCTTAAGACATTGGTGTGTCGCCACGAGCCGCATGGTTTAATAAGGATTCGTATGTCTATGTGTTTTTACTCTCATTGCTCTCATACTCTAAAATATCCCCATTGACATGCATTATACTACTATCACACTGCAACGGTTGGAGTTAAAAATCTTAATTTGTGTTCTACTGAAGAAACAAAGACACCGACATCTTGGATGCCCTGGGGGTAAGCAGATAAACATAAAAATGTTGTTTTTGGCAGAACTATCCCTTTAACTAATGTTAACAAATGGAACCTTGTTGTAAAGTGTTGCCAAAGAAACTTACTGACCCAAATGCTTGGTTACACTTTATTTAAATGTATCCTTGTTCCTGTGTAATTATACATTAAGTACTGATTGGGGTTTGATTTAGGGTTAATAGGACGTAAAGTCGGCCGTTGCCATCGTGGCAGTGTGTCACCGCGCGTCACTCCTGGATAACTGAAAATGGGCAAAAAGGTGGGACATGGGTGGAGCTGAGGTGACTGATTGTTGAAACCACACTCGCCTAGCTCGACCATAGTGGCAATCCATCTGTCATTCAAGTGGCCACACCCTTAATTATGCAGAATTTTAAGGCGTAATATAATTTAAACGGATGAATATTAATAATATTCACCCCCCTCACAGTTGTCATGAAGGGCAGAATGAGCTGTATAGATCAAAACCAGAATTTGTACCAGGCTGTAAACATGTTTTTTTCTGCTGTAAAGTTGGGCATTTTAACATGGGGCTCAATGAGGTTCTGCTCCCTTCTGGAGCCTGTCTCTAGTGGCCAGTTGAATTGCAGTTTAAGTCACTTCCGTATTGGCTTCAAGAGAAACTGGGGGAGGTTGCCACTTGGCTTAAACATACAGAGCATTCTGGGAAATCATGCATATTGTTTATATGCATGCCCAGACAGCAACACATCATATCTGGCTATAACATGACATATAGCCTATAATGCACTCACACACGTATATTTTTCAGCATTGTTGGGAGAAGTTAAAATTTATATATGTGGTTTCAACAACCAGATGCATTTAGACTTCAGACCACCTCCTGAAGTGGTTTGAGCGATCGGATTTAAATCAATCTCAAATGCGTTTCAGAGGGCATTTACACCTGGTCTTCTCACAATCGGATAAATATCCGATCAGAGAAAACGCATGACGTAACCAGGTGTAAATAGGCCCTTTGTTGCTGTCTGAGTACAGTGGGCTGAAAATCTGAGACCATATGTGGAAATAAACAAAGTTTTACAATTAGAACTTTTTAAAACATAGGAACATTATGACGTTAAATGAAAAAAAAGGGAATTTTAAGTTACTAATCAAATAAGTACATTTGAGAATGAGAAGAGTAAAATGTGATTCCTCCTCATGTCCTCATCTCCTCACGTATTCTCTCGTGTTGCTCCCGTCCAGCTGTGTGTGTGTGGGAGATTATGAACCGAGGTAAACAGCCGTTCCACTGGCTGGACAATCGTGATGTGATTAACCAGCTGGAACAGGGCAACAGGCTGCCCAAACCTGAGCAGTGCCCTCCTGCCCTGTACTCACTCATGACCCGCTGCTGGAGCTACGACCCCCGTGAGAGACCCACCTTCACTGAACTAGCCTGCAACATCAGGTTTCTGCCCTATAATAATCACTGTTATTGATATGAGATCTTGTTTGTTTTTCTGTAAATTATACTGGTGGTGAGAACATTGCGTCAACTGATGTATTATTCATCCTTTTTCCATTGTGTTTACATTCATTGTAAATAACGCAATCTTTTTTAACAGTGATGTCCACCAAATGGAGAAGGAGGCGGAGGTGGAGAGAGAGAGAGACAAAGCCCGTAACACCCGGTTCCTGGAGCCCAAGTTTAACATTAGTGAACCTCCACCAAAGGTAGCTCTCAGCTTTCATTTTCTTTTTGTTTGCCCTTACACTCAGTTACAACAGCACATTCCTCTTAACAGTCAGTGTATTTTGTTTACTCCTCCAGCCTTCCAGAGTCAATACTAGCCGCTTCGGAAATACCCTTGGAGTCGGCCTACATCTTCAGGTAGTGTGTTCTTTTTGTTTAAATGTCCTGTAGGAAAAGGTACATTATATATATGACAAAAATATTTAATAAATATTGTATATACTAATAAATGTAAAGAATTATATTTTGTATATATTTACTTTTCAGTGCTGTGTCAATTGATTAAAAAAATTAATTAACTGATGAATTAATTTTTTTTCTAACCATTAATGATAGACATTCAACATTACAGCATAATTGAAAGCTATATCATATATTAGGCTTTTAAAAAATAACAACTTTTAATGGAAGTGAACTTAAAACAATCTTCACATAAACCCATTATAATAAATGTCATATTTACCTGTGGTCTTCATACCTGTCTAACAGGTAGGAAATATACAGAAATTGAAAAAAGTTGTCAAACAGTCTGCACTGCATAAATAATAAATTAAATATATAGATTAAATATATAGAAATAGATTAATCCTTATTATTTTCTCTGTTACCTTTGTTCTTTGATTAACATTAATGACAGACATCACAGCAACTGGTTAATTAGGCTGCTGTCACTTTAAGATCGGCCACTGCCGAACAAGACGCGGAACTGACGTGCTGTCACGCGCATCTCATTTTCTCTCAAGTTCAATTAAGACTTTATTGAACTCATTTAAGACTGCTTTTTTTGACAATACTTCACAAAACTGACATTTTGGCATAATTCTGTGTGTTGTTCCTTCAAGCGCGAAAGAGAACCCGGTACTGGCGCTCGTCTTTCTGTGCGTTGTGTGTGTATCACATAGACACACAGGATATTCATAGATAGTGCCTTCCCTTTTGTCGCCCTTTATTTGTTTTAAAAGCATTTGCATGAATAAGAGAGTGATCATATAATGCAATGGTAGCCAAAGGATGACAGAAAAAATGGATGCTGCGTTAATCGCGTTAAAGGAAAAAAGGCCACTATTTTTTAAAATAGGCTCATTTTCCAACTCCGCTAGAGTTAAACAGTTGAGTTTTACCATTTTCGTATCCATTCAGCCGATATCCGGGTCTGGCGGTAGCACTTTTAGCATAGCTTATTATAGATCACTGAATCTGATTAGACCGTTAGCATCTCGCTCAAAAAATTACCAAAGAGTTTCGATATTTTTCCTATTTAAAACTTGACTCTTCTGTAATTACATCGTGAGATGTTCTAGGCCGATATGGCTAGGAACTATACTCTCATTCCTGCGTAATAATTAAGGAACTTTGCTACCGTACATATTACACAGTGCCTGAAACTAGTCCCCAGCATGCTCTCTGTGCAAGCAGGTTGTCACGTTGGTTATGTTGACGGAAGTTAGCCTATTTTCAGGCGCTGCAACTTTTCATTTTTCGTCGGCCTTAGTACACAATGTAACTACAGAAGAGTTTTAAATAGAAAAAAAATATTGAAACTCTTTGGTCATTTTTTAAGTGAGATGCTAACGGTCTAATCAGATTCAATGATCTATGCTAAGCTATGCTAAAAGTGCTACTGCCAGACCCGGAGATTGGCTGAATGGATTCAAAAACAGAAAAACTCAACGGTTTAACTTTCGGGGAGTTGGAAAATGAGCCTGTTTTCAAAAAAAGTGGCGTGTTGCTTTAAATATTTTTAACGCGTTAAACTGAAAAAATTTATTGTATACATTAACGTGCTAATTTTGACAGCACTATTAATTTTATATTAATTTAATCTATTCTGCTCTTATTTTCACCAGCTTAATGAGGCTTTATGTGCCAGTTCACCAGACCTGGCCAGCCCATCTGATTACCAGTCACCTGTGGACTCGACCAACATCCTGTCCGTTCCGAAGGCCTCGCCCAGACGCCTCAGTCTTGGGGTAAAATTAGGCCATTATGTCTATTTTAAATGTATTTTTATTTGATTTCATTTTTGTATTCGTTTTTTTAAATTATTATTTTAAACATTATAAAAGAAAATGATTGTAGAATTTCATTAGAAGCTATATTGGTTTGTGTGTGTGTGTAGGAGGGCGAGTTCAGCTTTGGGCCATCCAGTAAGGAAGATGCCCAGAAGCTGTGGCAGGTGGAGAAGGAGCGCATGCAGGATACAATGAAGATGCAGAAAGAGCAGATGGAGGAGGACACAAAATGGTTAAAGAAGGAGGAGAAGCTTCTGGTAAGGAGGAAAACCATTTTACCCATTTCTTATGTATGGAAATATAGGTCTGTCCTTAATATTTCTTATAATTCACATTGCATGCTTGCTGCTCTTTCTCAGGACCCAATGGTTCATGAGGACACAAAAATTCCCGAGGTGTGTATGTTCTTTCATTTTTTCAAATCCATATTACATGTTTTATCAATTATATTTTCATTCCAGATTCCAGTTCATAGATATGATGTACTGTGTAAAAAATGACTACAACCTGAGTGTAAAATGTTATGGTCAGGTACTTGACAACCCCAATAATTAATTTTGTATTTATTACCAGGCACCTGAACCGCCACTTAGTTATGGTAAGTCCTCTGCCTTCTAGAAAAAAGTGCGTTCAATGTGATAATTTCAAATCAAGATACGGCTGTCAAGTGATTGCACATTATATTTATATTTGATGATATATTTGATGTCCTATTAACCAGTTACCTCCTATACTGACTGTTTCCTGTATCCACTTAAAGCTGAACTGCATCATCCTCCTACAAAACCTCCTAGAATTTCAGTGCAGGTAAAGACTCGTTTACACTTAGGTACATTATGCAGGTTGTATATGTTTAATGTGTAAATAATTGACCCCACTTTCCCAGCACAATGATTGTAACCATAATTCAGTTCCCTTTCAGTCGGTCACGTTCGACGTACGTCGGAACTGACCGACGAATTGGGATCTGTTTTCAGAGACCGACCTACTTCGAGTAATTAAAAACGAGCCAATAAACATTGGCATGCGATCACGCATTCCACGCACCGCCCCGCGTTGCGGGTATAAATAAGGAAGTGGAAGTGCCGCATACCGCTTTCAACTTCGGAGCCGAGCATTCAGCATTCCTGGTGTTCCTACGAAGAGTTTTTCAACATTATCTACGAGCAGAGAGAAAGAAGGTCCTACCTGTTCCGGTCCAGTGTCGGTGTGACGGTGCCTTGCAGCGGTGGTCGCGAGACTCCGAGGAGAACAAACAGCTGTTTTCACAGCTCGCTGGGCGTTTTCCCATTGAGTGCTCACAGCGGGCTTGCACCTTTGAACCGCTGTGAGCCGCGGCCATTTCCCCTGTGTGCCTCGGCACTGTCGGAGCAGTTTCTTTCTTCTCTCACTAAAAGAGCAACACGGTTTGACCCTGCGTCTTTTTCAAGATGTCATTCAAACCGTGTGTTTCTGGATGCCGTCGGTTTCTGTCCCCAGTTGACGGACACGATCGCTGTCTCTCGTGTTTGGGCGTTCAGCACGCAGAGGCGGCTTTCGTGGATGAGTCATGTTCGCTGCAAATGATCTAGTGGTCCTCCCGCTGCAAATCAGAGGGCTGCTACTTTGGCTGATGCCTTTGGTGGAGATCTGAGGGTGACGGTCAGGGCACCCCCGCCCAGTCAACAGGCTGCTCGGGCCCCTCCCCCCTCCGCTGCGCCGGCGCAGTTCCCGGAAGATCGCGGTGGTCCTTCCCATGGGGGGCCGCCCTTTTCTTTCGGGGCTCCTGCTGAGGATATGTTATCGATAGCTGCATCGGGGGACGAGCTAATGGACTCTGGAGATGAGGATTCGGCTGCGTTGCCCCCTTCGGGTGTGGCACCGTTGCCCGAGTCTAATCCAGAGCTCACGGCTATGCTTTCCCAGGCCGCCGCGAGTGTCGGGCTCGAGTGGAACCCTCCACCGTGTCCCGAACCCTCGCGGCTGGACGATTGGTATCTCGGGACGGCCCGTGCTGGTTCTCAGCGCCCCGCCCCAGTGCCTTTCTTTCCGGAAGTGCATCAGGAGCTCACAAAGTCATGGACAGCGCCCTACAGCGCTCGTTCACGATCAGCGAGTTCCTCCGTCCTCACTACCCTCGATGGAGGCGCGGCTAAGGGCTACGTGGAGGTCCCTCCAGTGGAACGGTCGGTTGCGATGCAACTGTGTCCTAAGACCGGCTCCGACTAGCGGGGCCATCCGCGTCTCCCCTCCCGGGCGTGTAGGTTCTCGTCCAGCCTAACGGGCAAGACCTACACAGCCTGTGGAGAAGCCGCGTCTTCTCTGCATGCCATGGCGCTCCTGCAGGTCTACCAGGCCAAAGCGCTCAAGGAATTGCACGAGGGTAGTTCCGACCCAGGGGTTATGCAGGAACTGCGTAACGCAACGGACCTCGCCCTCCGGGCGACGAAAGTTGCCGCACGCACCCTGGGTCGGGCGATGTCCACTCTGGTGGTCCAGGAACGCCACCTATGGCTGAACCTGGCAGATATGCGTGAGACCGACAAAGTGCGGTTCCTCAACGCCCCTGTCTGTCAGGCCGGCCTCTTCGGCGACGCCATCGAGAGCTTCGCCCAGCAGTTCTCGGTGGCACAGAAGCAGATGGAGGCCATCAAGAACATCCTGCCCCGGCGACCTGCTGCTGCCTCCACCCAGTCGCCGGCTGCACCTCCGCCTGCTCGTCGCCGAGGGCGTCCCCCTGCGGCCGCCTCCGCCCCTGCTAAACCCAAGCAGCAGCCTCCACCACCGGGGAAGCAGGGTGCCGGCCGTCAGGGTGCCGCCCAACCCGTGTCGGGGCCCGCTAAGTCGGCAGGCAAGCGCAAGGGCAAGCGGCCCTGACACGGGGAGCCCAGGGAGAAGAGGAGCTGCTCCAGGGGAGGTGGTGTCCGCACCCCTCCTCCCCCCGGAGGAGGACCGGGGGGAGAATGTCAAGACTGGTACCGTGAACATCCTGCCGCTGGCCCTCCGGGGTCCAGCGGTACCCACATTCTCAATAAAAGAGCAGTTTCTTCCCTCCCTGAGCCCCGAGAGGGACAGGTTGGCAGTGCGCGACGCCCCCGGGCCTTGCCACTCCTTTCCTTCCCTCTCACCCCTCGCCAGGGGGCAGCAGAGTGGGCACCGAGGACGCCCCCGGGCCTTCTCACCCACTCTCTGCCCCACCTGGAGTATTCAGACAACACTCCGGGCCGCCTCCGGGCCTCCCGAGTTGGGTCTGAATACTCCACCTCGCTGCCTCACCCCGGGTACGTCTGTGGTGCCGTTGGTCCCGCTAGTTCGGTCTCTCGGGGCCTGGCTAGGTCTCCCCAGGCCGTCTCGCTGGCTCATCCGTTCCATCAGACTCGGCTATGCGATTCAATTCGCACGCCGGCCTCCCAAGTACAGGGGCATCCTCTTCACCTCCGTGCGGAGCAGCGATGCCCATGTCTTGCGGTCCGAGATCGATGTCCTGCTGGCGAAGGGCGCGGTCGAGCCGGTTCCTCCTGCCGATATGAGGTCGGGGTTCTACAGCCCCTACTTCATTGTACCCAAGAAAGGGGGTGGGTTAAGACCAATCTTGGACCTGCGCATTCTGAATCGGGCCCTGCACAAGCTTCCGTTCAAAATGTTAACGCAGAAACGCATTTTCCAATGCATCCGTCCCCAAGATTGGTTCGCAGCGATCGACCTGAAGGACGCGTACTTTCATGTCTCTATCCTTCCTCGACACAGACCGTTCCTGCGCTTTGCGTTCGAGGGGAGGGCATATCAGTACAAAGTCTTGCCCTTCGGGCTGTCCCTGTCGCCTCGCGTCTTCACGAAGGTCGTCGAGGCAGCCATTGTTCCGCTCAGAGAACGCGGCGTTCGCTTACTCAACTAGCTCATACTCGCCCAGTCTCGGGAGCAGTTGTGCGAACACAGGGACATGGTGCTCAGTCACCTCAGCCTGTTGGGACTTCGGGTCAACCGAGATAAGAGCAAACTCTGCCCCGCGCAGAGGATCTCTTATCTCGGTATGGAGCTGGATTCGGTCAGCCGGACAGCGCGCCTCACTCCAGAGCGCGTCCGGTCAGTGTTGAACTGCTTGAATACGTTCAAAGGCAGGACAGCGGTCCCACTGAAATTCTTTCAGAGGCTCCTGGGGCATATGGCATCTGCAGCCACGGTAACGCCGCTCGGATTGCTTCATATGAGACCGCTTCAACGCTGGTTTCACGACCGAGTCCCGAGATGGGCGTGGCAGAGCGGTCGGTACCAGGTCCTAGTTACTCCTTACTGTCGCCAAACCTTCAGTCCGTGGTCAGACCCCTCGTTTCTCCGGGCCGGAGTGTCCCTAGAACAGGTGTCGAGGCATGCTGTGGTCTTCACGGATGCCTCATCCACGGGCTGGGGGGCCACGTACAACGGGCACGCAGTTTCGGGTCTGTGGACGGGGCCCCAACTGCGTTGGCATATCAATTGCCTAGAGTTACTGGCGGTACGTCTTGCCCTGGCCCGGTTCAAGAAACCGCTTCGGGGCAAGCACGTACTGGTCCGTTCGGACAACACTGCGGCCATTGCGTACATCAACCGTCAGGCCCAACTACTGGCCCAACCGGACCTGGTTCCCAGAACTCACACTCCTCGCGACAGCCCCTCCCTGGCCGATCCCCCTGAGGAAGGACCTGCTTTCTCAGGGGCGGGGCACTCTATGGCACTCGCGTCAAGACCTCTGGAATCTCCATGTCTGGGACGCGGAGGTTCTAGGTGGCCTACCACAAGCAGTGGTAGACACCATCGCTTCAGCTAGAGCCCCCTCTACGAGGCGCCTCTACTCTCTGAAGTGGAACCTGTTCGTCGAGTGGTGCTCTTCCCGCCGGGAAGACCCCCGAAAGTGTTCGATTAACGTTGTGCTTTCCTTCCTGCAGGATGGGTTGGATCGAAGGCTGTCTCCCTCCACCCTCAAAGTGTACGTCGCAGCAATAGCGCCGTATCATGATGCAGTAGATGGTAAATCCTTAGGTAAGCACGACTTAATCGTCAGGTTCCTCAGAGGTGCGAGGAGACTAAATCCTCCTCGTTCTACCTCGATACCCTCTTGGGACTTAGCCCTGGTGCTCAGAGCACTTCAGGGTCCCCCGTTTGAGCCTTTGCAGTCTGTTGAGATAAAAATCCTGTCCATGAAGACAGTTCTCCTGATTGCATTGGCTTCAATCAAGAGGGTAGGGGACCTGCATGCACTCTCGGTCGACGAATCGTGCCTAGAATTCGGGCCGGCCAACTCTCACGTTGTCCTGAGACCCCGGCCTGGATACGTGCCCAAGGTTCCTTCCACTCCCTTTCGGGACCAGGTGGTGAACCTGCAAGCGCTGCCTTCGGAGGAGGCAGACCCAGCCCTAGCTTTGTTATGTCCCGTCCGCGCTCTTCGCGCTTAAGTTGACCGGACTCAGAGCTTCAGATCCTCACAGCAGCTCTTCATCTGTTACGGAGGCCAGCAGAAGTGAAAGGCTGTCTCCAAGCAGAGGTTGGCCCACTGGATAGTGGATGCCATTGTCTTGGCCTACCAGTCCCAAGACGTACCTTGCCCGTTCGGGTTGCGAGCACACTCAACAAGGAGTGTTGCTTCTTCCTGGGCGTTGGCTCAAGGCGCCTCGCTGACAGATATATGTAGAGCTGCGGGCTGGGCGACACCTAACACGTTCGCTAGATTTTATAGCCTCCGTGTAGAGCCGGTATCTTCCCGCATTCTCGCCCCCAGTGGCCAGAAGCGCTAAGTGCCCGTTCTAAGTGTCGGCTTGCAACGCCACTCCCGCCCTCTGGGCCGGATACGTGCGTCTATTTTGCTCCAGTCGTGTTCCCCGAAATTCGGCTAACCCTGTGAGTTCCTCCGTCACCCCTTCGGTCTCAGACGTGGCGGCCGTCTGATGCCAGGCCTGCACCCGAATGCTTGTGGAACGTGTGTGTAGGCTGGGTTCCATATGTTGCGGTCCCCTCTAGGCTACCCCATATGTGTATTTTCCACGGTACCAGCTACCCTACTCGGCTAGCCCCGTGTCTTTCCCTCGACAGAGCTTCCTCTGTCGTCTCTGGCTGTGTTCTTCCCCCCCCTGGAACCAGGTTGGGTCCACTCCAGAGACTGCCATTTGTTGCACTACCCTGTTAGGTTAGTCCTTATGTGTATTCCACCTCTCCTTCCATTGAAGGATGTGGTCCGCAGCGTACCATCTTCCGAGACGGGCACGCTTTCCCAGCGTTATCCAATAGTCACGCTGAGTGGGTCTTGCAGGAACAGCAGTGACTGTCCTTCCCTGCCCGGAGCCCTGACTCCCACTCTAACATAGGAGTGGTCCAGCGAGCTCAGGCAGGACGCTGGAAGGGCCAGCCTCCTGGCGTGTTGGTAGGGATCCCAATTCGTCGGTCAGTTCCAACGTACGTCGAACGTGACCGACTGAAAGGGAACGTCTCGGTTACGTATGTAACCCTCGTTCCCTGAAGGAGGGAACGGAGACGTACGTCCCGTCGCCAGGTGCTGTGCTTCAGCTGAAGGCCCGAGCCACTTATCTCGGCTCCTCAGTTGAAAACGGTATGCGGCACTTCCACTTCCTTATTTATACCCGCAATGCGGGGCGGTGCGTGGAATGCGTGATTGCATGCCAATGTTTATTGGCTCGTTTTTAATTACTCGAAGTAGGTCGGTCTCTGAAAACAGATCCCAATTCGTCGGTCAGTTCCGACGTACGTCTCCGTTCCCTCCTTCAGGGAACGAGGGTTACATACGTAACCGAGACGTTTCATGTGTCGTCTGTCTGTCTTCTCGCTTGCAGCCTACACCTACAGCAGAGCTGGACCGCTCAGAGGATAGTGTGTACCAGTGTGTCATGGACGTGGTGAAAGTGGTGGTGCAGCTGAAAAATGACATTAACACACTGCCATCTACTGAATACATCTCTCCTGTCAAGGTGAGATTAGACCTGGATGGTATGAGGATATATCACAGTGACAATATAAAGTGTCTATATAGAGATTTTTCTACTTAAGTACTACTTAAATTCAGTGACACTTGTGATAAAGAAACATGTATGAATGTTTATCAGTGTTAATAAAACAACAAAAGACAGAGAAAATCCCTTTCTGCTCTTATAAATCATTCAAATTTCCATCCATTTGGATTTCACAGTTTTAACATAAACTTAAAGGCACAATATGTAAGACTTTTGGAGTAAAATATCTACTAGAACAATGTTATATTTTTTGTTGACGTGTCCTTACATTATCCCAAATGTTTCCAAGAATGTTTAAATCCAGAGAAATAAGCAATTTTAACCAGGACATGGAGCGTGTCCATGTGTCGCCTATCAGTGACATCATACCCGTGTTACCCTCGATTTCCAGTTTTATTTTGTAGAAACCATGGAAACGCCAAAGACACTTTAATATATTGTGTTTTATTAGACAGGTGAGCAACTCTTTGGATACATTCATCGACTGAAAACTATTCATTGTTATACAGCTCAACACAGTTAGTCTTATTGTTTAAATCTCGTTTTCTTGATTTACCACGAGTACCATGTTTTACCATGCCTAATATCGATCTAGCTTACTTCAGTGTGCAAGAAGTGTCTCATAGTAGCCGCCGAGCGAACGCACAGAGTAGCATTATAACATAACTTTCAACACACTCAAATGTATCTAATATGATAAAAACAGGACTGCGTTACCCTGCAAAAGATCTGCAGAATCAGGGCATCATCAAACTACACCTTTTTTTTTAATAAGTGACCTCTAGTGGCGAAAAATTACATATTATGGCTTTAATGTGATGCATGTTTGTCAGTTATATATAAATGAAACGGGTAAGATTTCTTGGCATAGGTTATTATTAACTATTAGCATCTATTTTATTTTATTAAATTGCATTTATTCAAATCATCTTAAATCTATTAATTGTCAAAACAATACAATTTATTCATTTAAAAAGTATGAAGATGGTTCAAATATGGCTAGCTGAGGAACAAGCAATATTCAATTAGTCAAAACGTATGAAATTGAAACAAACTGGATTTATTAATAAATATATATATATACCTGGTTATTGTTCATTTAAAAAACATTGTTTATTACTGCTATTACAGAAATCCTACCTGTTTCATTTATCTATATGACTTACAAATATGCATCACATTAAGTTTAACAGTTTATTTATGGTAAAACTGTGTAATCCAAACGTATGAGATTTTATATGAGCAATTCAAATACATAAATCTTAAATTTAGTTTTAAAACTAAAATGTTATTTAAAATAATGTTTTATTTATATATTTTATTATCCAATTTCTGTAGTATTTGTTACATGGTAAATGTTCCTATTTTTAATAGTTTTGTCAAAATCGATTAATTGCGATTAATCACATCCAAAATAACAGAAGTTTGTGTTTACATAATATATGTGTATGTACTGTGTACAATTATTATGTATATATAAATACACCCACATGGATGTATATATTTAAGATTTTTTTTTATATTTATATATAAAATATATAGTAATATAAAATGATATATAAAATATTTATATATAATATAAATTATATAATATATACAGTATATACAAATATTTCTTAAATATATCCATGTGTGTTTATTCAAATATACATAATTATTATACACAGTAAACACACATATATTATGTAAATACAAACTTTTATTTGGGATGTGATTAATCGCAATTAATCGTTTGACAGCACTAATTTTTAATAACAAAATAAAATAAAAATAACTATATCATAAATAGTGAAATACAATTTCTCATTGTGAAATATGATTGTGGGTATATCGCCCACCCCCAGTGACAATCTGAAAAAAAAAGCAACAACAAAAGCCTAGACTTAAAACTGATTAACATTTTTGGATTCACATACTGTTATTTTAACGTTTTTTGTTTGTTCATTTGCAGACTGTCGGACTCTCGTTAAGAAATCTGATCAACAGTGTGGATGATATACTTCCAACTCTGCATGATTCGTGTAGAACAGAGGTATCAGACCTGATTTCATGAGCTTAACAATATAAAGGTCCATATACGTTTCTGCATTTTCCAAGTGAAATGCCCCCTTAGTGTTGCTAAACGTGAGTTTAATCTTCTCCAATACAGATTAGATGTTAAGAGCACAAAGATTAACTAATTTCTTTGTCTCTGCTCTCAGATCGAAGGCACACAGAAGTTGTTGAATAAGGACTTGGCTGAGCTCATCAGTAAGATGCGTCTGGCCCAGCAGAACGCCATCACCTCTCTGAAGGAAGAGTGCAAGAAACAGATGCTGACAGCGGCCCACAGTTTGGCCATGGATGCCAAGAACCTGTTAGATGCTGTAGATCAGGCACGGGTGCGCTCGAACCTGGCCAGACCCAAACCTGAGGACGCAGACTCACCGACTGACTAGAGGAGCAGCTTGGGACATGCCGACTCGCAGCTTGAGTGATAATAATAATACTAATAATAATTTGTTACATTTATACAGCGCTTTTCTGGGTACTCAAAGCGCTTTACATATAGAAGGGGGAATCTCCTCAACCACAACCAATGTGCAGCGTCCACCTGAATGTGCCAGAACGCT